>NC_056739.1:858396985-858996985 GCF_019279795.1 Protopterus annectens
TTATTGCCTTTCAAATGTTAGTGTTACTCTATTACTGTTTGCACATGAGTGCATTCTTCCCTGGGTCTCTGCTGAAAATTGGTCCTGGTAAACAAAAGCAATAACTTTCTCCATCCATTTACTGTCTCACTCTAACATAAGAGTAAATATGCTTGAGCATAGTTCCCAAATATGTGCAAACTTAGCAAGTTTGCTATGGAAAATTAGACTTGTGTAGTCAGTATTTTGAAGTGGTTAATTTAGTTGAATGTATCATATCTGTTCCTCGCCTGACTATTTTTAATCCAAGCCGCAAGCATCAAGGTATGTTTTTTCCATCAGTTTCCACATAATAGTTTTATTCAAGGAATGATCATATCTGCCTACTTTTGTTATAATAACCAAACAAATTGGTAGATTAAAAAAGGCCAAGTATCATGTGGCATTATTGAATATTTATCTACTGCCTTTATATACGTTCTTGCACTGATGCACATGACTGTTTTTGCTAAGTCTTATGCAGACAGTAAGGGGAAACAACATTTTCTTGTTAGGACCTCATGTTGCAGCAGTATTTATGAGGCTAATTGTGGAGAACTGCAAAAGCAAATGTACTATGGTTGCAAACAGTGCTTTATAGGGAGTTAAAGCTGTAACACCAGAACTGAAATCAGGAGAAACAGCAGATTTTCAATGCAGTCAAGCAGTAGCTACATTTCTGCAACATGCAGTTACATGGCAGACTGACCATTTTTAAATAACAGCTAGCACGGATGCAGGAGCAGCAGGCCGGGGGGTGGGGGGGGGTAACCACCCCACCAGTTTCCACAGATTCATGAACTCTGCCCGCAGCTAAAAAAAAAAAAATACACTTGTTCAACTGCAGTATAGCAGAAAATAAAGAATCAAGCTTAATTTCAGTAAAACAATTTTGTTTTTTTAATTTTCTGTTACAGTACTTTAGTTAGTGTTTTGTGATGTGAGCTTAAAAATCACCATTGGCCCTGCTTGCATTTGCATCTTATTGGCTGGCTAGATTGATGTAAATGCAGTGCTGGCGCCCAGGCTGCTTGCAAAGAAAAAATGTGTCTCTCTACTGACTTTCCTGGACTTCGCTGATTTTACCTCATATTTTTCTCCTGTTCTCTGTAAATTTTTTGATTTTTCTGGCAACTCACTGAGGAGTACAGTCAATCAGTACTGCCACTCATAGTCCATTACCTCTTATTGTTCAATAACTGCATATTGATGCCGGACTTTGAGAAGCATATGCAGTCTACTTTTGCAGTCTGTTACTTTTTTTTTCTGAAGAGGTGCACATCTTGACTCCAGTGTGTGTGTGTGTGTGTATCTCTGTCTTTGTAAGTGTGACTGAGAGAGACTGCAAATGTGCATGGCCATGCTCGCTCGTGCGTGGTGTGTTTATATGTATATATATATATATATATATATATATATATATATGTGTGTGTGTGTGTGTGTGTGTGTATGTGTGTGTGAGATTGCAGACAAGACTTTTTCTCATTTTTCCTCCTTGTTCCGTATTACAGTTTTGATTTTCTGGTAAATCAGTGAGGATTGTAGACAAATCAATAATGCTAGACATTAGAGTTTCACACTATCTATTGTTCAGAAGTTTCATGTTGAAACAAAGCCCATTGTTCTATTAAATTTATGCTTCTTAACACATATGTGGTGTCTGTCACATCTAGCAGCCTACACATATCCTGCATTCCAGAGCATTTTCTGAAAAATAAACTTAAAAAGCATAAGGTAAACAACTGTAAATATTTTGTGAACAATAAAAGCTATTAAAACTGTACAAATAGCAATATTATCAGTAAGAGGTATTCTTTACAGTGACTGTTGGTGCATTCATAATTTTGTTGTGTCTTTCGGCTTTTCCCGGTTAGGGGTCGCCACAGTGGAACTTCGGTCCGCTAATGATTGGTAGTTGATTTGTACATGCCGAGTTACCAGCACTGACGCACAACCTTCAACGAAGGTACGCCCATTCACACATGTCTCCACGCAGAAGACGCTCTAGCTGAGAATCGAACCGGACAGCGTCTTACTGTGAGGCGACAACGCTACCGCAGCACCACCACCGCGGATCATAATCCTTTCCATAAATACTGTAATACACGTAATACACACAACCCCAAATTATATTTTTTTAAACTTTCACTAACCAATTTTCATATCTTGAAAACTGTGCAACCCAACATATATTACTGGAAGTTAAACAGGCATAAGCTTTCAGGTGATAAGAAATTTTACAGAAATATGAAAACACTTCTTAATTGTATAATTAGCAAATCAAATAATATCGGGTATCTCTCAAGACATGCAACATACAGTACAAATTTCAAAGACAATTTTTTCAACAATATCTAAGGTTTCACTTAGATTCATGCAGCAGTTTGTAAGTCATTTGGTTTCTGAAGTATTAAGTACATTTGGAAATATTGCTTATTTTTGTAGTTACTAGCAAACAACTAGCAATATTTCCAGTATAGTTTGATATAAATCATCATCAACAGTGAATTGTTCTGTCTCCCAAATTAGTGTTTCACACCGTACACCTCAGTAACATGAACGTAACTTTGAAAATATAAATAATAAGTGTCAAATAGAGATTAATTTCTCCACTGCAGGACATACTAGACTAACAATCTTGGTGTCATTTTTGTTAATAATTCATTGCCCTTTCTAATACTGAATATTATTAGCTGCTAAGTCATTTAGGTAAAGAAGCCAGACCACAAAACGTTCTGGACGCTATAAGGTGGTATGGGTGTGAATTAGAAGTATATAAAAAGGTGTTTAAGGCTTGATTAGGTGAATTAAAGTGATAGTTATAAATTGTCCTTGATTTCACTCCCCCCCCCCCCACCTCTTACCCTCATTTTTGGCTCTGTCCAGAATTCTTGAGGAAACAAGTTGAGAGCATACCTCTCAACTGTCCAGATTTTCGCCTTATATTTTTAGTCTGTATCTCATAAAATTGTGGTTTTCTGGCAAATCACTGGCAGATCATTGAGGACTGAAGACAGAAAATAATGGCAGACATTTGGGTTTCAGACTTCATATCCTTCAGAAAATTAATGCTAATGCAAAACCTATTATTCTGTCTACTTTCTAAGTTTGTAAGAGCAATATTTAAAGAAGTGTCCGTATTTTTGGGCCTTTGTCCCCCCATTATTTATGGTTTTGTCCAGATATCTTGCTTTAAGAGGTTGAGAAGTATGTGGAGGACACCCCCATGTTGATTGTGTTTAAAGTAAATGCATTTATAGTTTGCTGTGGATAGTGTATACTGTTATCACTGCTGAAAGCTTTATCTAGCTTCCTGCCACAATTTAGGGAAAAAAAATAACCTGCAAAACTAATCTATAATTCTCATCAGTCTCTACACAAATGAGTAGCAGACCAGACATTGCTAAGGCATCCGATTGTAGGCACTTTGATTGCACAGTTCTCAGTAAGATTTCCTACTGAACGTGTGTATGTGCAGACATTTGTATGTATGTATATATATATATATATATATATATATATATCAACTGCTGAATAGCCATATGTTGGAGAAAAGGGAATGTTCCAAGAAATGTCCATCTCTGACTTGGTATATCAAAGCCTGCTTTTTGGCCATTAATTCTTTGTACTTTGAAACTCTGTCTATCGTAGTAATGTGTGAATAGAGATTGGTAACTCAGCACTGCTATCAGTTGCTAAGGGCAACTGCTTGTTGATGCCTATACTGGGTAGTAATAGGACATAGGTTACCTGCATATGTCCTGTTACTGTGATTAGAAAAAAATGAAATTGCTTACCAGTGCACATGTTTATAGATTCACTGATTCATAGAGTATACAAGTTAGCCATTGTCAACGTCCACCCTTTAGGGCATCTCATGTCTCCAGGAGGGTTAAACAAGTCAGGATGCAGAGCAGTGTATGGGTGCCCATCTAATCTTCAAGGTTAGTCATAAAGCAAGCAAGGATATTATTCTGTTTTTATGTAGCATATTCCAGAAGTGAATCATAAACGTTTCCATCCTGCATATCTTATTTGTTTGTTAAATGAGATTAAAGTCTTTAGTTTGAATGATTGTGAAAACATTTGTTTTGTGGAGGTGTAGGAGATCAAGGAAGGTTGAGCCACCAATAAAACAGAATGATAGACTTAAATTACCACACAGGAGCAATATAAGATAGACTATAGGGCGTGTCAAGCTTTTTTTTTTCTTTTTCTTTTAATTAGAGTCTCTAGTCTGGTAACCTCTTTAGCTGGGAACTACTGGAGTCATTATAGGTTTGTGATGTGTTTGGATACACTCATGAAAAAAGAAGCATTATATTCTATAATTGGTCTGATCAGGATAGACTATAGAGGAAAGCTATATATTTTTTTTTGCCTTGGATGAATTATCTTGACTTATTTACTGGACTAGACTGAGAGATTTCCTGACTACTGTTACTGCATGGTGGTCAAAATATAGGGAGTTATATACAAAGGTGTTGATCTCTGAGCACCACATCATTCTGAAGTAGGGTGCCAGCTATAATGAAAGCTGTGTCGTTCTGTGTAAGAAGGGGGTAACAGTGCTACACTACTTTCCATTTAATTAAGCTTGTTTCCTGTTACACCATTGATTTTTATGGTTTAGACTTTGACAACATCACCTTCTGAGTGAATGGCAACAGCAGCTTGCAGACATTAGCAAATTTAGTTAGCAATATATGTCACTTAATGCTTCGGTGGCAAATTTATTTAGTAATACGTCTCGGTTAGTTGTTTGGAGATGCAGTGAGTCACAGTACTGCCTTGTAAGTGAAGTCTCTTGACCTTTTTACAGAGACTTGTTGCAATGCAGCAGTGTAACCAAATGTCAGTCTATGTGATATGGTCAAAATAGATAATATACTGCAGTGCCAGGCCATGGCCTAGACATTTTATGGGGGGGGGGGGGGTGCAATATGACTGTAATAATGTAATTCATTGCTCTGGCAATGCATTTCCTGGGGGGTATGACTCCAGTGTGTACAATTGGTAAATTCCCAGCTTGACCACTGGTAAATTAGGGAGGAGTATATAGTCAGTAATGGCAATCATTAGAGTTGCATACTTTTCATTGTTAAAAAAATGCATGCTGATGAAAAAACTGTTGTTCTATTCACATATTTAAGTATTTAAAATTGTCCCTGACTGTGGGCTTTTGTTCCTCCATTCTTTTTGGCTTTGCCCAGCACTTTGGGAGATATGGGAGAAGGGAGACTCTTTTGAGAGAATTTGTTCATTCATCTTTGTTTTTGAAAAACAGTAGATCTGCAGCTAGACTTATTGTTGTCTAATACAGATTAGAAAATAAACCTATTTTTTTTCTTAACAGTTTTCAGTGCATCATATTTTTCTCTCCTAGGGATTGATGCATCAGAGGGCCATGGGCTGTGTGGTAGGTTTCAAAAATGGGTACCTTGAGGCTGGGGCTGATTATAACTTGTATCCCTTTTCTCTGGTAAATTACTGCTAACACTAACAATGACAAACTTTTAAGTTACAGACAATGGGCCAGAGTTGAAAAGAGTTGCTCACAGTGTAAGTCTACCTTGATTTTGAAAGGCCTGCTGTCAGTGTAAGCTACTTCCCTTGGTGTAAGACCTATCTCTGAACAGTCTTTCTATTGGAATCAGATTCCAAAATATTTGCTCTCAGTGTTAAGTGGTCTCTTACAATAACAGCAAGTCATTTGGAATCAGGGCCTTTATATTTATCAAAAGAATGATGCGAACGTAAAACCTGTTATCCTAGCCAATTTCTAAGTTCAACAGAAAAGGGTAATATTTCATACTTGACAGTAATCATAGGCCCTTGCCACCACATTAACTTTTTTTTTTTCTTAGTTGCTGTACTAAGAGGTTGATAGATATGAATAAAGTTTTTTTGTGAGCTGTGTGTTAAGGGCAAAGCAAAATAGTTAATCCTGCAACACCAACTTCATGTAAATTGCTATGACTACTTTCTATGACTTTTGTTGATTTCTGATGGTCACTAGAAGTGGTTATCTATTGGGTGGCAGTTGGTGCATGAAAGCAAAGAACAGTTAGGATGATCACAATCAAGTGAGGATTGTTGTGGCTTGATTGTGGGTAATACAGCACAGTGCCAGAAAGCTCCAAATTGAAATACATTTGTGGCAAATATTTTTTCACTTTTTCTGTACGACTCCAAATAGATGTACAGTCATTAGTAACAGTAAACAATGTCTGCAGCTTCATAAACTTGTATAATTTTTTAAAGTAAAGAGCAATTACATTAGTTATTCAAAGCGGTCATTGACATGGCTAGTTTTAGGGAGAGGAATTGTAGACAGGTAGTTGATCTGTGAACTAGCCAAATTTGGCTCTCTTTCCCCGCAAATGGTGTGACCAGCCGAATGGTTTTGAAGGTACAGCCCTTCACAATCCTCAGATTAGACTTGACTGAATTTGTGAGAGATAGGGGATTCATTTAGAAAGACAAATATGCAAAGGATCTATGTCTAATGAATGCAAGCAATCAGCACCAGGAACATGTATATGTGTAACCTCGAACCAGCATGTATACTGCAAAGGGTTTTCATAAATTCTTCTTGTAATTTCTTTGCTGTTTTTGTTTTTCCATACAATGAGACTTTAGAGCTGTACATAGAAGATGGATGTCTTTATGGAGAAGAGGATGAGAAAGAATGCTGCATGTGAAAACACAGGGTCATTACAAAAAAACTATAAAATAAAAATATGTCTCGTCATGGATAGTGTACGTGTCTAATAGCAGGAAGTTGAAATATTGTATTGTGGCTGTTATGGTATTTTCTTCCTAGAGAAACATTAGAAGTATGCAGAATGTGGGTATCATTTGTGGATGAATGTGTGATGTATGAAACCTAATGGTTATTGATGGATCACGTCTGACTGACTGTTGATATATTTTTAGGGAAAGGGTAGTATTTATAAAAGAACAATATGCTCATAATATTTCTGTGATTCTTTCAAATTCAAAAGTACTGTGACTTTTCAGGTTCTCAGGAGAGGCACAGTCAGCTGGCACAGTATATATATTTTCTACCAAAGTACTTTATTAGTATTGTCAGATGTCTTCAGGGAACTGAAATATGGCCTCTTGAATACAGCTAGTGAATTCAGCATTATAGAGAGCTTTTGTTTTTAACAGGCTGGTAATATACCTAGTTTCCACCTTGGTGCTCTGCACAAGAGACTCGAGGCAGGAGATTTATGAAAGCACATGGCAGTTACAGGATCACTTCACTTAGTTTGTTGGTGTGGACAGGATCTTCACTTGGTTTGTTGGGGTGGACAGGATCTGTCAATGTGCCATATGGCCATTACATGTATGTGATTCCTTCACAAAGATAGTGTACTCTCTCAGAAGTTGGATATTCCATTGGGACAGTATATGTTTTGTATCAAATACCATGTTGAGTCCTTGATTTTTTGTTGGGAATTATTTTTTGTTAAACTGACATATGCCCTCTTATATACAGCTGATAAATCCAGATTTTCAATGGGTTTTTGTTGTCATAGTCGCGTACTATGTTTTATTCCCACCTGAAGTCTGTTTGACCTCTGCAGAAAAGGCTTGAGTAAAACTAAAGCCCAGAATGTGTGTGTACTAAGGTTGCTGTATCTCAGAAGTGAAAATGGTATATATTTTCCAGAAAAAGTATGTTTTAGTTATAGTAGCTAGGACTATAATATCATGCCCTCTAACAGCTAAACCTGTGGAGGCAAATTCAGAGGCATGCTGCTCTGGCAGCTGTTTGGTTAGACTTGCAGTCCTAAATGTGTTTTTATTGCCACATACCAGTTTTACTTGAAAATTTTGCAATAATGTCAAAGGGAAACAGACATAGATTCTTTGGCTTGACCTCATGTGCCTTTATTGCTGGTATGACATTTTGCATTGTACTCCTTTTTCATTGTGGGCGCTGTGGTGAATTTCTGCTGAGTACTTCTTTACATATTGTGAATATCTCTTGAAGTAAAACTCCTCTGTATTTAATCAGAAAAAAATATATTTTTAGTTGTAGCATGATGTGGCTACAATGCCATGTTTTCAAGAGGCTAAAGCAATGCAGTGAAATATAGAGGCATACTGTACTAAGAATTTCTGAGATTAGAACTGCAGTTTTAAGTGTATTTCATAGCTGAATATTCTCTTGTCATATAAAATTCCATAATGAAACCTCAAAGTAAGACAGAAAAATAACCTATCAAAGAAAGGTTCCAGTGGCTTTAGTTTATGAGCCTTTAGTGTTGCAGTCTAACATTTTGTGCGCTAGTCTTTTTTCATTCTGGGTGTTACAGTGAACTTTAAATATGTGCTGTAAGTACAATAATGACATAAGATGCTTCTTTACTGAGCTACCAATACATTGCTCTTTTTCATGCTTGTACCCCCCCAAAGTTTAGTCTCATTTGCATTACACTTCATTAGAAGAAGACACATATTCTTTATAGTTTAAAAGGCATGTGCATATTTTAGATTATGTTGTCTGCTTCTCTTACAGTAGTAGATACCTATATGGTGAAAAAAAAAAAAAAATATATATATATATATATATATATATATATATATATATATATATATAATGTTGTTAAGTGTCCCTGTTCTCCTTCAGCCTTCAACAGTTTATGGCACCTCTGGCAGTTAATGCACCACCACATTATTTATGCAGTCATATTAAACCAAAAATTATGGCATACAGATGTATTTCAGACATTGCCCACTTTTGTTTTGTTAGTATAACTTGGCACATTTTAATTACATGTTTGAGAACAAAAGATTGTCATTGTGTTAAACATAATAGATCTAGGATGAACACTCTTAGTCTTGGCAACTGGTCCATACTTCATCTGTATACTCTTTCAGAAAGAAAGTGCTTCTTAGCCCACAGCATTCCAGTTAAACACATCCAGAATAGTGGAAGTAAAACAGAACACAATAAACAAAGTTAAAGGGATTATGCCTTGAAACACTCATTTTTTCTGAAGTTGTAGCCAGTGTAACAGGCCAGGTCTGTGGAGCTGATTCAGTGTCCTCTGAAGAAACCAGGTCATTAGCTTTCAGCACTTGTAGTGTGCAGTGATGTCTCAACTGAAACATAATTGGGTAGTTCTTATAGTTTGTTGACTCCATCACAACATTGCCTGGAAAATTTTCTGTAATCTAAAGTGTCGTGTTTTCCCAAATTCCTCTTTGCATCTTCTTGCTAATTTGGATGATTCATGCTTCAATACCTGCTTTATCCTGTTCAGGCTTACAAAGGAGCCAGAGCCTAAGCCTGCAAGCAGTGAGTATAAGGCAAACAACCAGTCTTTGTTGGGACACTAGGCCATTACAGGATACACGCACACCTTTTGGGACATAGGTGATCTCAAGTTCACCTAACAGCATGAATTTTGAGGAACCAGAACAGCTACAATAAGTGTAAACACAGGGAGGACATGAGTACTCCACAAAGAAGGCAACCTAGTTGCAGTACAAGGAGCTGTGATTTAGCAGTGATAATCGCTGCCACATTCAACAGTGTAATAATCTGAAGTCTGGGTGGGCAGGAGTTACTTAGCGAATGTTTTAATGCCAGTGAATGCTGGGACATTTCTTTTACAATAACAAAACCATGCTTAAATGTTTAAACAGATTACCAGCTTGTGGTAGTAGACAAAAGAGACCCAGCCTACATATTCTCCTGGAAGAACGTAATGGCAATTCTATTTTGATGCTGTCTTTATTTCAGATTAGTTGAACCAGAATAATTTTCAGCGTGTGTGTATGTTTGTATGGTATATGTCTTGGCAATAGCTCATGTAAATCTATTTTTACAGAACTGGCTGTTTTGCTGTGATCTAAGTACTTGCAAGTCAGATAAAATTATATTACATGACTTATTTGCAGCCTTCCCATAGGTTACAACACATTGTCATGATGGATGGCCTTATGTGCCCCAGTGAACCTCAGTGATGCATCATCTGGAGCCTTATGCTGTTGGTAGAGTCACCTTTAATGAACACTTTGATATGAGGAGCATACAAAATACTTCCAAATAAGTGGCATTACGCAATATAAAGAATCAGTATAAGAGGATTCTGACAAGGCTAGGGTTACTAGGACCCCATCCTTTGACCCATGTATGAGGGTACTGTCTAAAGGCTAGCACCTCCTGGTCCAGCTTGACAAATGGATTAGTTCACTAAGGTGAGTAGTGGGAGATGAGTATAGTGCCAGCCAGGAGCTAGTGCAGATCCAGTCCAGACTTTGGTAATGAAAACTAATTTTGTCAAATATCTTATTGATGGGAAAGGCATCTGAGCTGGGTTAAGAGACAGAATAGTAGTAGCTTGGTACAGTTGGGCTCAATTGTATGGTTACTATTCGTTGATTGATGGTAGCCCTTCTCCTATTTTGGAACAACTTTATCACGAGAGTCCCCAGCTGAGTGTAGGGATATTCTCAAAACTTTAAGGAATGGTGGGCTGGATTCTTTTTTTCTGGGAGACAAGAGGGCTGCTTCAGCATCAGTCACAATTTTCCCATTTTGTACATGGAGTTGGGATATCACATCAACAGTGACTGTCATCTACAGTCAGTGTTCACACCACAGTGCGGCTAACCCTGCTGCTTTTTTTCATACCGCTCACACATCATTACTTACACCTATGGCCAAATTTGTGTATCCAGCTAATCCAAGCCACCTACTGAATGTTTTTGGAATGAGTGAGGAAACCAGAGCACCCAGAGAAAACCCACACGAACATAGGAAGGACATGCAGACAAAAAAGAAGGTTGTGTCAGAGACTTAAGTCACCGAATGTAACACTTTAATGCAGTTGCTTGTGCTTATACTTCAAACAACTATACAGAGTATTCAGCATTAGGGTGAGGTAATCAAGCAGATGCTATTTACTGACTTCAAAACATATTTGGGAAAGGATGACAATACCTAGAGTGGTGGGATTGGTAGGAATTTCCTCCCAGATTTAAACATGAGTAGAATATTATTATTGAATTTTCAGTAATGTACACATCATCAGTGTCCATAAGGATGCATTGTTTGAGCACAAGGAGGCTTGGATATGTATTTAGTACCTGAGCAGCTTGAGTTAGATGTTGATGATGCACTTTGTGGTTGTGCTATTAGACCTGAGGCTATTTGTTCTGAACAGTTGGGTGAAGCAAGTGGTAGATGTGCCAATTGGCTATCACATCTTGGTTAAATTTGATCCACCTGAGCGGAAACTGGCCAGGTAGACCTTGGAAACTCAAACTGGCAATAAAGCTCCCTTAGGAGTGTCTGATGGAAGCTTCTCTGTAAAATGAATTCAGCTACTTCCCCAAAAAACATTTCTCACAGTATTTTGAGTGAGGTCAGCAGTCATGGAATCTGAATGGATCGTGTTCAAGACCTCTGTTATTGAGGCAGTAGCTGTTAGGGTTTGTGGCTGCCATGTGGTACCCCTTACAGTGATGACAGAGGTCATTACGCTGAAGAAGATGTCTTTCGTGGCAGTACTTTTGGAGGGTTACTCTGATTACAGTGAGAAGCACTGGAAGGCCATGAAGACTGCACCAACACTCCAGCTTCACTGCATGACACATCCTTTTAATACCAATGTCCTTTGTCCAGGAGGGACATGGGCACCAACCCAGGAGTGAATTTGCAGTCACCCATCCATTGATCTAGGTTGCATATGAAGAGGGTCAGGGAGGGCTCTGTTTCATGTGAATTGGAAAACTGAAAACTGGTTGCAGGAAGGAAGGCACCAAGCACAAAATGTAAGAACAAGCAGTTTAATCCAAAATGAAGCGCTTTTCATCACAGTAAATACTGTGACTTCTTCAGATAAAAACAACATTGAGAGCATGCCCTTAAGTAGTCGGTGAGCAGTAGTTAATTAGTTAGGTAATTAACCAATATTAGTTAATCAGTTCATTTCCTTCTTCTTGACAACAAATTTAAAACTAGTACTCATAGAAACTGCAGTTTCTAAAGACTACAAAAGTGTCACAGACACATTTAGACACACCTACATGCAAAACTCAAACCCTAACCCTACAGAAGAAACAATACTAAATGTTCTTATATACCATAAAATACCTACAAAAGTTTTTGTACTTTATAAGTACCAAATATCTAAAATACTAAAATGACATGGTAAACCCATGTTCGTTCCTACTATTGTTGGTTTTTAAGATCTTATGTACAATTAATACATACTTTACATGAATTCTGTACGTAAAACCCTATCTAGTAAGGCGTTTTAATTTCAGAATACATACAACAGAACATCTTTCATTTAGACCTGGATACTGCCCTGCATTGGTGTTCAACTGCCATATTAATTCTAAACATTCTAACTCCAGTGAAACTGGACCCCACATGTTATTGGGTACAATTTGGTCTATTGCCCTGAACAAAAACCTGTGATCTATGTATTCGCAGATATGTTTAGCTAGGGCACTGTCTTCGCTCAATTTGCCAATGTGGTATAGATGTTCATATATTCTTTCCCACAATTTCCTATCTGTTTTCCCTATATAGAATGCGGGACACATTTGGCATTGGGCTAGGTATATGACCCCTTTAGGCTGGCAGTTTAATCTAAATCTTGTGGTGTATTGAGTGCCTTTGATCTTAAACTTCTGACCCACATCCATATGTTTACAGTACTTACACATACCACATTTATACATCCCACATCTACTGACTAGTGTATTAGAGTTTCTTTCAACTAGATTTTTTTAAATTGACTCCTCTTTTGAAGGTAATTCTAGGTGTGTGAGCCACTTTCTTACTTATAAAGGTGTAGGTCCCAGTTCTTCCTGATGATCCCACATAAGTCAAGAGCATCTACACTGAATGAAATAATGAAATTATTAAAATTACTAAAATTCTGGAGTACATTACTGTCGGTGTTCCCTTCAATATGTATACCTATAGTATCAGTGGGTGTATCAATTTGATTTTTGACTTAAAATAGGTTTGTACACTCCGTTCGTATGCTTGTGGATCACCTCTTCAACAAGCAGTTTCAACATCTGTATAGGCTAACCCTTCCTAGCGAACATCTCCTTCAAGTTGTTACATTCTAAGTAGAAGTGTCTATCTAGGGAGGTCATCCTAGCTGCCCTGACCAACTGTCCTTTTACTACTTCTAGAACAAATCAGGACATCCACGTTTGATATGGAATTTGCACCAAATTGTGATGTAAACTGCAAAAAGTCAGTTGCCTCATTAAAGTAACTGACAATTGCATTAGCTGTGTCATTGTCACCCCTTATCACCATGAAGATGTCATCCAAGAATCTAGTGTAGTAGTGTACCTTGCCTTGGACCCAGTTGTTCTGAAGGACAAATTCGTGTTCCCAGTCAGCAATTACTAAATTGGCGAAACTGGTGCCACACGGGGACCCCATGGCTATCCCTGATAGTTGTAAAAACAATCTTTTGTCAAAGAGTACATAGTTATTGGACAAAATAGTGTCCAATAGTTCACTAAGCAAACTTATTGTATCATTAGGTACGCCCTTGATTCTCAGAATGTAGCTAATTCTCTCTATGCCCTCCAAATGTGGGATGGACGTATACAAGTCCTTAACATTTATTGTTAAAAATTTTTTTAACTATTGTCATATTGTAAATTATTTAGACAGTGTAGGAACGACCAAGAGTCCTTGCAAATTTGTTTCTCACTAGTTACATATTTTTGTAGCGCAGAATCCACATATTTTGCACATGCATATGTTATGCTATTTCTAGCGTCAACTAGTGGTTGCAAGGGAGGGTTGCTTATATCTTTGTGCATTTTAGGTACGCCAAAGATATTAGGTATTCTGGGCACTGGCATAGATAAATAGTTGAATAGATTAATATCTGTTCTGCTTTCAGTGAACAATTTGTATATGAAATATTTAACATGACTGTAAGCTGTATTTAACTCGTTTCTAGAAACTTTTTTATAAGCATCTGTGTTGAGTATTTGTAACATTCTAGTACTATAGTCACTGATGTTCATCATAACCAGTCCCCCTCCCTTGTCATGTTTCATTATTCTCAAACCGGCCGTTTGCAGTCCATCTAATAATTGCCTCTCTCTTACAGTAATATTTCTTACAAAATTCTTGTTGGTTTTATTTTTCACCAATTCATTCCTGAAGTCCAACTCACAAATTTGCTGGAACAGATCTAAGATTAGGTTCATAGGTTCATATTAGGCTATCTGCCGTAGGGCATTTATAAGCCTAGCCAGAGTATGTTTGGCTTTTGCCACCCATTTTAAATTAATTTTGCTATGCCCTTTTTCGAGGTTAGTATACTGTGCCTCTGTCTAACAGTGACACAGAAGTGATACCCGGGGTAAACCTACGATCTCCCATCCACTCATCAAGATTCCTCTTGAAGAGAGTCAATGAGGGACTCTGCCTAACCTGGACTGGGATTTTATTCCAGAGTGAAGGGAGCCTCTGGGTTATGAATCTGTCCCTCCAGCATGTCCTATTTATTTCAGTGCTGAGGTTCAAGTCTCTCGAGTGCGTAGCTCAATGAGATTTGGATTTTCGGAGGTGCAGCATGTCCATTAATTCCGGGTTGGACATGGCTTTATACGTCAGGCACAGATCGCCTCTGAGCAGGCAGTATGCCACTGAGTAGAGCTGGAGTTTCTTTAACCGGGCAGCACATGGCATCTGTTTGAGCCCTTTGATCCTCTTGGTGAGGTACTTTTGGGGTCTTTCCAGTTGCTGCAGGTGTCTGGTAAGGTGCATCCCAAAAGGGGCATTGTACTCAATTATGGGCCTGATGAGGGATGAGCAAAGAGGCACGATGACCTCCCCTGATCTAGATGTGAATCCCTTCATGATTAGGTGGGCTATATAAAATGTTTTTCTAACCACTTTGGCCACATGGTTGTCAGATGCGAGATTGCTATCAACTTGGGTCCCCAGGTCCCTAATTACTTATTCTGTACTTAATGGATTACCACCTATGTGGTAATTTGTGGGCACTTTGTTTTTGCCAAAGGGGATGACTATACACTTTTTGGCGTTTAGCTTGAGGCCATGGCTCTGGCACCAGTTGTCTGTTTCTATGAGGCCCTTTTGGAGAATGCTTGTGTCGACTGGAGAGTCGATTATGGCGCCCAGCTTGCAGTCATCTGTGAACTTGGTCAACCACAGTCCTTCCGTGTTGGCCTGTACCTCCAAGAAATATATACCGAACAAGAGAGGTCCCAGGACTGAGCCTTGTGGGACACCACTTGTAATTGGTTTGGAGTCTGATTTGGCTCCAGCAATTCAAACTGTGTGGGTTCTGTCTTTGAGCCAGTTTGCAACCCATCTAGTGACATACGGGTTTATATTTAAGCTGGTGAGCTTATCTATAATGCTCGAGTGGGGTATTGTATCAAAGGCTTTTGCGAGGTCCAGGTAGGCTGTGTGGACCACCTTCCCCTTGTCAGTGGCCTTGGTGACTGTTTCAAAGAAATCAACCAGGTTTAAGAGGCAGGATCTGCCCTTAAAGCCAAACTGGGTAGGATCCAGTGTCTGTAGGTCCCCAGTATCTTTATTTATGAGGTCCACGATGATCCTTTCCATAGCTTTGCAGACCAAGCTAGTCAGGCTTATGGGGCGATAGTTTCCAGGATCTGTTGAGGCACCACCTTTGTGGAGAGGGACCACTGTTGCTGTATGCCACTCTTTGGGTACATATCCTGTAGTAAGGCTGAGATTGAACAGTAGTTGTATGTTTGGGTTTAGCTCTTCTTGGAGTTCATGTAGGACGCAGCCCGGGACACCGTCTGGTCCCATTGATGCTGTGTTTTTTGCTTTGGAAAGGGCGGCTCTTACCTGAGCATCTGAGATGTCAGGGGGGAAGCACACTGCTGGGATAGATATTTGCCCTTTTGGCGGGGAGGGGGAGGAGAAGTTTGCGCTGAACCTGTCAGCTGGGATGTTGGCAATGTCTGTGGGTTCGGTGTATTATTTCTCATTTTGGACTAATTCTGAGCATATCTGGGAATTCCCACCCAGGTTCCTGACATAACTAAAGAAAGCCTTGTGATTATCCTTAGTGTCCTGTGCAATTTTTCTCTCTAAGCTGGCCTTGGACGATTTTATGAGTGCCCTTAGATTTTTGCTAATACTGATCAGAGATGCCTTCCCTTTATGGGATTTTGCTCTATCATGTAGTAGCTTCCTCCTTCTATTGTATAGTTTGTTTATGGCTGGGGTCCACCAGACAGGACGTCTGTCTTTGGATGATTGGGTCTTGGTTTTATTTGGGATTGCATGATCCATGCATTCCTGAAGGTGTTCATAGAATGCATTTATAAAGGATTCTGCGGTCTGGGCCGTATTTTCCACAGGTCCAGGGGCTTTGAAGGATTCCACCTCAGTTTTGAGGAGTGTGAAATTTGCTTTAGAGAAGTTTTTCACTGTGGTTTTCTGGGCAGGGGGTGGGGTCAGGATGTGAATATCCAGTGAGATTAGTTTATGGCCTGATCTTACCAGTGAGGGATACACTTCTGGTCTGGAGCATAGAGTCTGCATGTTGGTGATGATCAGGTCCAGTATGTTTTCCCCTCTTGTAGTAGTGGTAACAAGTTGTTCCATAGCATTTGAGTTTATAAATTCTAAGAACCTTTGGGCTAGGGTGTTGGAGCTAGAGTAATGCTCCCAGTCTATGTTTGGGTAGTTGAAGTCGCCCAATATAATGGTGTTTGGAAAGACCTTTATATTTTCCAGTGTTCTCAGGAAGGCTGAGTGGGGTTCCTGGGTTTGGGAGGGTGGTCTGTAGCAGGCTATAAACTGGAAGACAGTTTTACCCACTGTTAGTTGCACATGGATAGTCTCTGATGCTTCGTGCTGTGCCACCAACCTGGAGGTGTGGGTATCTTTGACGAATATTGATACTCCCCCTCCTTTTGTGGTTCGGTCCAAGTTTTGGGGCCGAAAAGCATGGTATGAGGTATAACCTGGTAGTGTTGGGGTGCTCTTGTGAGCCTTGAACCAGGTTTCTGTTACTGCACAGATATCGATGTTCTCCATGCTAAGGAGAGTTTCGAGTGCGTGCATCTTGAGGTTTAGACTTCTGGCGTTGACTAGCATTACTCTTAGTTTCTTATCCCTTGTGATACCTATGGAGGTGGGTTTGTCTTTTGAGACTTGCCTAAAAAAGGCATTATGGGGGTGGCAAGAGCCTTTGCCAATATCCGAAAGCCCAGGGGTGACAGGTGCAAGCCGTCCCTAGCGAAGCATCGTGGCTTGTCGAGCATGTCATCCCAGGCTGACAGGCATTGGATCCCCTTTGAATGACACCAATACTTAAGCCAATTGTTGAAATTGATCATCTTGTCTTCATATTGTGGCATCATTCTTGGTGAGGGTAAGATGCTACTCAAGGTCAGGGTCATACCGGCCTGGGCTACATGCTCAGAGAGCTCCTCTATGTCTCTTTTCATGTAGTCCAGGGAGGTATGTCTCAGGTCATTCACACCAGCATGGACAATGACTGAGTCATATTTGTACTTGCCTTGGAGTGACCTGAGTGCTTGTGTTATGTGGCGGATCCTAGCGCCGACAGGCAGCTCACCGTGACCTTCTCCTTGTTCAGCCTGGTGAGCGGGACGTCAGTGTGCCTGACGATAGAGTCAACTATTACAAGTGTATCAGGTGTGTTGTTTAGCCTTAAGAGCTGTGACTGTTCGGCACACTGGCTTTGTGAGCTATGTGTTGCACGTGTTTTGTTTTGGGGTAGCGGTTGCTTGGGTGTCTGCTTTGGAGGTCTCTGCTGCTTAGGCAGATTTTTATTTAGAGCCTCCGAGTATGTTTTTGTGTATTTATGTGTTTGGTTTGCTGACGTGGTAGGTCTATGTGAGACTGGAATTGTAGTGAGTGTGGTTTCCTTCTCCTCCTGACTGTTTATGCCAGTACTGAGTTGAGAGAGCTTAGCCTCCAGTTTGGCTATATGGTTGCATCTCTCACATGTGTTGGAATTTGTTGGGAGGAGAAGAGGGTTGTCTGTGTACATGAGGCAGTTGTAACATTGCCTCAAGATTCCCAGATTCACCAGCTGGACCGGAGAGGAGATTGACAACTGACCTTTGGACATGCTAGAATAGTATTGGGAATTCATTTATAATTGAAAAAAGGGGCCAATGGGGAACAAGGTACTCAAGGGGAGTTTGTGAGGGTGTAGTGCTTTTAATTTTTTAGTGCTGACTTATATAATTGCTTTAGTGAGCAAGTGCCAGGCTTTAGAGTAGGAATAGGGTGTTTATTATGAGAACTAGATCAGTTCTAAGGGAAAAAGTGAAGAGCAGACTTTATCGAGCCGAGAATGGTTTACACCCAATTAAGCGGTGCTGCCCGATGCTGTGCTATGCGGAAAATCACGCAAAGCCTCGCTAAAGCGGGTTTTATACAAGGGGACTTGAACGAGCTAGAAATTGGCCCAAAACGGCCAATGGACTACCAGATTCTTGTGCTGGGAACACTCCTCCAGGGATAGATAGGCTGCTCTAAGCTCCCCACTGCCACTGGTGAACAAAGAAGCCTCCTTTTATCCATGAAAGGAAATGGGCAACACAGGAACTTTCCAAAAGTCCAGAATACAGCAAAGCCTGTATTTGGACTACTCTAGGTCAGGAAAGACAGGAAACAAGGATAATTTTTTGTTTTTTTTCTTTTTTTGCAACAAACAGCAGGAAAATGCAATAAATATGTAACACCGGCTAGTGCACTTGAGTGTGTAGCCTCAACGGGTAAATGCAACAAACAGGACAAACTTTAAAAGTGCGGGTGCAAAAACAACTTTAAACAGTTTAAAACAGTTCAAGAAGCAGAAATACTTGCAGTTTAGCTAGACTGGACAGTCGCCCAGGAAGTAGCAGGAAAAAAAAACACTTTTCTCAGGTTAGCAGTCACTCTTTTAGCCTCTCTGCTGCTAGCACCACTCTGCAGGACCACGAGGAGCTTGGCTGAGTAGTAACAAGTGCAAAAAACGCGCCAAACTGGGTTTTATACAGAGGGACTTGAAAGAGCTACAAATTGGCCCAAAACGGCCAATAGACTACCAGATTCTTGTGCTGGGAACACTCCTCCAGGGATAGATAGGCTGCTCTAAGCAAGGGTGGACTGAATGTACTAGGAATGTGGAACTCATCTTTTCTGGTAGTATTTTCACCTAAGATGAGATTTAGGTTAAGTATACACACAAACAGTTTAGGTCTATAAGTGAAGAGGCAAGGTTTGCTCGATAATATGGCACAAAGGTCAACCCTTTAGCAGATAGCTCCACTAAGGCTCCATCTATAGTCAGGCCAGAGAAATAATAAAGTTATTCTCTTTGTTGTATTTTTCAAAAACTGCTACCTGCATCAATGTTCACTTCCTCTGTTTTGTTCCCCTTCTTGTTCTTCCTCTGATTCTGGTAATGTGCTGGTTGCTGGGGCTTGTGATTTAGTGAACGGTTCTGAAAATTTTCACCTTGGCCATTGTGTGAACTGTCATTATTAGATGTGTTGTAGTATGATTTTTGCTGCTGGTGGATCCTTTCACTCCTGCGAGGTACAGTCTGTGCTGCCACCTTCGCCATGAAAGTCAAGGTTGTCGACTTCCTCATTCATAGTAGACACACCCCTGCTACTCTCTTGGCCTTTAGGGTTCCACTGCTGAGATGTGGACGGTTTCGGGTACGCTGATTTGTTGTTATACGCTGCCCGGTCTCTGTTCCACTTTTTTATTTTAATAGACTTTGATTTGTTAATGAACTGCTCTATACTAGAGAAAGTCGTATTGTAGTCGTACTGGTATCTTTGAAAATCGTTACTGGCTCTAATAGCTACATCAAGGTCAGTAGATTCCTCCATCAACCTGTCGATGGATCGTTGTTAATGTTTACACATGATCTGCAGTAGTTCAATCCCTTGTCTGTTAAAGAGCTCGATGAGCTCTTGGTGAAACACTGACCCCTCCTCCAGACCAGTGGGATACTGCCACCTTCTCAGTCCCTCCGGGACAATATTCTCACTTATACATTGGCAGAAATAACTAATTTCCAACTGTAACTTTTTATGTTTAAGCATACATGAGTCCAGTTTCTGCAGGTTGGATACTATATTTATTGTACTTGATGTTCCTCCAGCCGGTAACTCCTGTTCAGTTTCCTCTGAGAACAAGTTTAAAGGCTCATTGAGCCATGTACGTGCATCCGGAGAACCAATAAGACCTGAGGAACTATTTCCAACCGGAGAATTATTATTAACAGTTTGAATTTGTGCAGTTTGGTTCCAGCTAGGACGCTGAAGTAAACAAACATCGTCAGCAAGCAGAATACTGACATTATTAATGCCAGAGGTAGATGGTATAGTATTGGTAACAACATTAGTTGAGTTACCTTGTGTTGATGTAGTATTAGGGCAAGGGTTGGACAAAGTGGTTCACCTTGTCTGTAAGGTCCTCTATCCGTTGGGTCAATAGACCGATAAGCAGCGTTAGATTGCCATTGTCATTGCTGTTTTCCTGTGATGACTGTGTGCTGGTGATAAAGCTACTTCCACATCCATGATCCACAAACAAAAGACACAAGCCAGTGAAAGAACACAAAACTGAAAATTGGTTGCAAGAAGGAAGGCACCAAACACAAAATTTAAGAACAAGCACAGTTTAATCCAAAATGAAGTGCTTTTCGTCACAGTAAATACTGTGACTTCTTCAGATAAAAACAACATTGAGAGCATGCCCTTAAGTAGTCAGTGAGCAGTAGTTAATTAGTTAGGTAATTAACCAATATTAATCAGTTCATTTCATTCTTCTTGACAACAAATTGAAAACTAGTACTCATAGAAACTGCAGTTTCTAAAGACTACAAAAGTGTCACAAACACATTTAGACACACCCACATGCAAAACTCAAACCCTAACCCTACAGAAGAAACAATACTAAATGTTCTTATACACCATTAAATACCTGCAAAGGTTTCTGTACTTTATAAGTACCAAATATCTAAAATACTAAAATGACATGGTAAACCCATGTTCGTTCCTGCTGTTGTTGATTTTTAAGCTCTTATGTACAATTAATACATACTTTACATGAATTCTGTACGTCAGACCCTATCTAGTAAGGCTTTTTAATTACAGAATTACAGGGCAATAGACCAAATTGTACCCGATAACATGGGGGGGGTCCAGTTTCACTGGAATTAGAACGTTTAGAATTAATATGGCAGTTGAACACCAATGCAGGGCAGTATCCAGGTCTAAATGAAAGATGTTTTGTTGCATGTATGTATGTAAATAGGGTTTTGCGTGTAGAATTCATGTAAAGTATGTATTAATTGTTTATAAGATCTTAAAAATCAACAATAGTAGGAACGAGCATGGGTTTACCATGTCATTTTAGTATTTTAGATATTTGGTACTTATAAAGTACAAAAACTTTTGTAGGTATTTTATGGTATATAAGAACATTTAATATTGTTTTTTCTGTAGGGTTAGGGTTTGAGTTTTGCATGTAGGTGTGTCTAAATGTGTTTGACACTTTTGTAGTCTTTAGAAACTGCAGTTTCTATGAGTACTAGTTTTCAATTTGTTGTCAAGAAGAATGAAATGAACTGATTAACTAATATTGGTTAATTACCTAACTGCAGTGGTGGTGCCGCGGTAGCGTTCTCGCCTCACAGTAAGATGTTGTCCTGTTTGATTCTCAGCTAGAGCGTCTTCTGTGTGGAGACATGTGTGAATGGGTGTACCTTTGTTGAAGGTTGTGCGTCAGGGCTGGCAACTCGGCACGTAAAAATCTACTGCCAATCATTAGCAGACCGGAGTTCCGCTGTGGTGACCCCTAACCGGGAAAAACTGAAAGACACAACACGACACCTAACTAATTAACTACTGCTCACTGACTACTTAAGGGCATGCTCTGAATGTTGTTTTTTTCTGAAGAAGTCACAGTATTTACTGTGACAAAAAGCTCTTCATTTTGGATTAAACTGCTTGTTCTTGCATTTTGTGTTTGGTGCCTTCCTTCCTGCAACCAGTTTCCAGTTTTGTGTTCTTTCATTGGCTTTTCTTTCACATGAATTGGAAGTTTGTGCCAGAGACTGCCACTTCCCAGGAACAAACTTCTGATTCACATGAAACAGAGCCCCTCCCTGACCCTCTTCAAACACAACCTAAATCAATGGATGGGTGACCACATATTCACTCCTGCGGTGATGCCCATGTCCCTCCTAGACAGAAGAAGTCAGTACTCACTACCATAGACCCTTACCTCTGCGAACTTCACTCACCTAACCTATGACAATTGGAGAAACTCGGGATAAATATGGCTAGGCTTGTAAGCGTTCTAGGGCCATTAGCCTAGTAACCTCCTATGAACAGCTGTTACAAAAGTGAAAGCTTGAGAATAGGCTGTGTTTGCAGATATGCACCTCAGGAGGGGAGGGTAGAAGCATTCTTGCAATGTATGACAAACGGGGTCTTGGAAACGCTTTTTTGAGAAATGGAGTCATATATTGAGGAACTTTTTAGCCCAGTGAGCATGCTGTCCTTCCAGGAGGGATACCTGAAATACTTGGTAGAGTGGAGTTCATTACTGTGTCTAAATGCGCTACAGGGAACAGAGGTCTGTATAGTGGTAATAGGGGTATAGGCGTGGATGAGATATCACTGGCAGTGTTTTAGAGTGAAGAGTTTGAGCAACATAGCTAATGTACCTCTTCAGTTTTGCATGGAAGGCAGAAAGAATACTTCCAAACTGTGGTGGTGCCGCTTTTTAAATGAGGAGGAGAACCAGAGAGTGCATTCCAACTGTAAGGGGTTACACTCTTCGGCCTTCCTGTAAATGTTTGTACTAGATAGCTGAGAAAGACTTTGGACAATAATTAAATGTTTAATTCTGGAAAAATCTGCATATTGTGCCCAGGTAGCTAGCTTACTGACACAGAGACAGGTATACATCTGAACTGCTAGTGACGTTAGTTTAGCACCTCAGATAGCAGGTCATCCAGATGCGGGAAAAATGAGCAGCTTCTGTCTCCTTGTCTTCTTGGGGGGCGGCAGTGTTCAGAAGGAATCAGATTTTGGAGTTAAATCCTCTCAGTGACTGGAATTCAGCTCCTGATATGTGTCTTATCTATGTAACATATGGCAGGAGTTTTGTCAGAGTGGTGTTGGAGGGGGTGCACTTTCCTATACTGTGCATGGCTCCACTGCATGACGCATCCTTATTCCTGCAATGATTGGGTAGGGTAAGAAAAGAGGAAAAAAACTACACCGAAGTTATGGAAGAGTGGAGCAGCTATTTAACTTTCCACAGTTGTGCAAGGTTGTTAATATAATCCTGTTTTCCTTCACTGATATGGAGAAGCTTTTACTGTCCCAATGTATGCTGTTAGATGCCCTCAGGGTATAAGAGGTTCCATGGCTGTCAGTGTATGTTTTTTAGGTCCTATATGAAAGCATTGAGAGGTGGGCCTGCATTTTTGGCATGTAATTTCATGTGTTTACCACTGGTGTCCAGTTCCATTAAGGGTGCATCTTTTCACTTCTCTTGTTTATGTGGACAGATATCAGGACACGACTGACTTTGGTAGGGTGTCCAGTCTGGAGACTAAAGTGGGATCTGTGTTTTATGCAGATGGTGAGGTCCTTTTGGTCTCAAATAACAGACCTCCAAAGCCAACTTAATTAAGTTGCTTTGAGTGTGAAGCAACTGGTATGAGAAGGAGTACCTCCAAGTCTGAAGCCATGGTACTTACTGTTCTTTGGTGGTAGTGGTGGGCAGGTGCAACAGCTATCCTTAATGGAGGAGGTTAAGTATTCTACAATCGTGTTCACAACTGATAAGGAGGCTACATGAGTGATAGTGGATTGGGGCAAGGGCTTCAGTCTGCTGGGTTCTGAGCCAGTCTGTGGTGATGAAGCTTAGTTCTTGAAAACAGATCTTAATTTGCATATCCTTCTAAGTCCCCTTCTTCATCTACAGTCATCAGCTGTGCATAGAGACCAAAAGATTTTTACTCATACACTTTTTCTGACTGTTGTCCATTCTATTTCTGATATACCAAGGGCTCAGTCTGTCACTCTCCACTGATCCCATAAAAACATTCTATACAAATGCATGCTCTTTCTGTAACAAACTTGTAATTATCTCAAACTTGTTATGATGCTTGATTTTGAATTCATAGTGGAGATCTGGTTGAGCAATATATTTTGTTCTATATCGGGTGCCTACAGTGTCCCCTTTGTCTCCTTTATTGTTTATCAACCTACAAGGGGAAAATTTACAGTTTGCTTTAAAAAAGAGATGAAGGAGGCAGGTGGTCCATTTTCTTGGAGTACCAACATTTTTAAGTAGAGTGTGGATGCAGGCACAAACTGTAGTTTCTGTCTCATCCATTTTTCACTTGGTTTTGTGACACTCTTCCTACAAGAATATGTGATCATCTTTATTTTCATTGTTGTGACTCTTCCTTACTGGTCATTTAATCTTTAGTTTGATAATCAGTTGCTGGTACTTAAGGCATTCTTGTAAGGTACACTCTGTGAGCTTGCTATTCCAGTGGGGCATGGCATCCTCAGAACAGTCTTCTGATCTGTTGACAGACTGATATACTTTGTATTTGATCTTCCTTGGTTGTAATCACTCTTGCACACAGATTTGAGAAACGGTACTGGTGAGATGTAATTACTGTCCTCTGGCAGCTCTCATTGGAATACATTCATTGTGGCATTAAGCTTAATGCCAAATAATGCGTCGCCATCCCCTTTGGTAAAAACTCAGTTCCCACTAACTGCGACATCGATGGGAGCCCACTGAACACTGAAGGTGTTATAAGAGATCTGGGGACGCAGGTTAACAGCAACCTTTCCTTTGACAACCAGATTGCCACTATGGTCAGAAAGTCATTCTGTGGTGCACATCTCATTACCAAGTTTTTTGCATCCAGGAAGAAAGAGGTCATCATCTCTCTCTACTCTTCCCTCATTAGACCGATCATCGAGTATAATGCCCCATTTGGCATGTTCCTCACTAGACACCTGCAACAGTTAGAGAGGCCACAGAAGTACCTCATAAAAGAGGAGCCTAGGCATTAAACACATGTCCTACATGAACAGACTCAAAAGACTCCAGCTATTCTCTGTCTCATATCGCCTACTTAGAGGTGATCTCTGCTTGAATTACAAACCATGTCTGACCCAGCTCTGTTAGAAATGCTATATCTAAAGAAATCCCAATCTCTCCACACCACACGCTACAGAGACCTCAACCTCATTACCACAGTCAACAGAACATGCTGGAGGGACAGGTTACTCACCCAGAGACTGCCCATGCCTGGAATAGACTTCCCATACTTGTCAAGCAGAGCACCTCGCTGTCCCTCTTCAAGAGGAATCTTGATGAGTGGATGGATAATAGAAAGTTCACTCCAGGGATCACTCCAGTGGCTGTACTTGATAGAGTCACTGGGAACTAACATCAGGTGGCACGATGCCAGGGCACTTCTATGGGCTAGGCTTGTAAAGGCTCCAGGGCCATTAACCTAGTACACACCTATGAACCTTTATTATCTTGATCAGCTAGTTGGTCCAATAACTTCTGCCTTGGATAATTTCACCCCACTTTGTATACAGTTGGCCTCTGTGAGGTTAAGTAAATGACGATTTGGTCATGAACCCTTACTCTAAGAGGAGTGTCCAAAGGCTGAACACCTGAAAAATAAGCTTAAACTGGACTCAGCTTTTTCTGAGAGTTTCCTTAGTAAAGACAATGTATTTATCAAGCAGAAGCTTAGCTGCACTCTCTGACCTTATCGGTTTGTGCTTTCTGAAATGACACATGCTTTTTCATGTGATAGACTGGGCTGCACAGCCTACCTATCACGTCACTCGGAAAGTTCTGACTGGGATTGCTGCTCAGTGCTTTTGTAAAGAAGACTGACTCTAAACATCTCATAGTATATAAGAAACACTTGCAGTGGTCTTTGCCCAAAGTTCTCTGAAATGATTTTGGTGTGAGTTTCAACTATTAAACTATTCTGAGTCTGTGACTTTGATTTAGGGTTTGTACCCTAATATGAGTAGTTGAACAACATGTGTAGCAGTTTTTTTTCCCCCAGTGGAAATAAATCACAAATGAGAAAAGTGAAAAAGCTATATAAAAAGCTGCATTTTTTTTCTTGTAATGGTGTTGCAAAAATGTAAAGTATAAATAGTTGTACAGAAATTATCATTGTGTAATGTAAGGACATGTTACATGCAACTATTTCTCGAGAAACTTTAGAATACACTAACTTTTTTCTTAAGTGGAGGTTAGCTAGAGACATACACACATACAGTGAAGTACAGAAGCAAGGATTTGAATTTTTAGCATACACTTCCTTTAGCTGTGGCCATATTAGAAAATATTTTTTGAAATTTACATTTTGATTGAAAAGGAAAGAAAGTAGAGGTAGCTAGCTATTATTGTGCCCATTTCCATCCCCTGATCTGGCAACCCCACCCCCACACCCCCCAAAAAATAAAACCTCTTTTGCAAACATGAAGAACAAAAAAGTATTTTCTTTCAAAATGTAGCGGGCAGTTGCTATAGTTTATACCACACACATAGAGCTACAATGCTCAGTTTTGACTGCAAATGTAATAGTGCCATTTATTTCTGTGTGCTGGTGTACAGAGAAGAACATTTTGGGTTGGCTGATTGTGCTCCCTAATGCTTTGCTCCTGGGGCAGCTACCCCCCTCACTCCACCCTGACAATGCTACTGAAGGATATAGTCACTGAAAGAGGAGTTTGCTTGAAAAGAATTATGTCAGTTGTATATCTTCCTGCAATCTGTCATCTTAAGGCATCCCTGACTTTCCTAGAAATTCTGAAATAGGAGCCGTTATGTAGTCAATTGTACATGGGATATGCTTGCCTAAGGACTGACTGCTTTTGCACACCAGTGAGTTTGTTTCTGTTTTGTTTTGCTTTGCCTGTTATATTCTGCACTATTTAGGTCCTGCTAACTCTCTGCAGCTTAAAGCCAGTTGTGTTTTTCTAAATGCGCTTTGCCTGTTAACATGTTGTATTTTATGTTTCCTTGTGCAGTACTCTGTGTTGTCTGTTTAATTCTTAAGCTGTATTACCCAATTACCCTTTATTAAAGCATCTATTTAATTTCATATTTTTGGAGCAGGATATTAGTTAACTAATATAAGGGTATTACTGTGTGTAGATATGAATGACTGTTGATGTTTGCCTTTGAATGAGAGAAGAATGGGTTTGCTAAATACCATGAGATTTTATATTTAATTTGGCTCATTTTTAAGAATGGTACAGTAGCTGGTAATTGTGATGTGACAGGCTAGTCTGGCTGGTAGCAATTAACTACCATAAAGCAGGAAAAGGTTGTAGCACTGAAAGGCATTACTGGCCATTCCTGGAATTTACAGTTTATGCATTAATAAAATACTGTAGCTAAATTACTGTTATCTAGATAAGATAGCAATGGATGCCTCTAATCTCAAAGAGAAGTGGAAGAGACCCTGTGAAGCTAGAACATACAATTCTTCTCTGTGAATTTTCAGTGTTGGGCTATATTTTAAATGGGGTTAGTATGGGTCATAACCTAAAGCATCAGTGGGCATTTATTACATGCTCTTAAAGTCAAACCTCACTCATTTATTAATGCTTATTTCTGTTTTTATCCATTCTTTTTATCATTGTTAGTGAAAGTGGTGTGTATTAGAGGACTACAACTTCTGTCCGATACCTACATCATGTGGTGTTAATCCAGGTTTGCCAAGCCTAATTGTTTGCTGCCTGAAGGTCATGAGTTTAGTTATCAGATGAGTAAAACATCTGTCGGAGCTGTTTTCTTTTTATAGGCCCTTAAGTAGGCCTTGGTAACTTTGTTTCTCAAGAAAATGGCTCTGAATCCTGGGCTTCCTTGTAATTACTAACCCTTTTCAGAACTTTTCTTTGATATGGTTCCTGAGAAATATTTTTTGTGTGTACAGGCAGTCCCCGGGTTAAGGACAAGATCTGTGTTTTAGGCTCTTCTTAAGTCAGATTTGTATGCAAGTTGAAACACGTACATATGGTTCTTATTAAACGTCACTTAGTCAAATGTTTGCCTCAGTCTAGTATTTATTTTACTTTTCTTTGCATATAAAGCACTTTAGAAACACTTCCAAAAGCAAAAAAGTAAACAAAATACTGTGAGCTATGTGTCCTTACTTCCTACCAACAAAGCTGGTTTAAGACATCTTATTAAATGCAGTGTTTATGAGGACTTTCACACACACATACCGCTCAGCTGTACAGATTTTTACGGAATGTCCTGATTTTTGCCTCATGTATTTGGTCCATTTTTCATAAAATTATGGTTGTTTAGTAAAAGTGGTAGCAAATCATTAAAGACTGAAGTTAAAAAATAATGACAGACATTTGAGTTTCAGAATTCATACCCTTCAGAAAATTCATGCTAATGCAAAAGCTGTTATTCTTTCAACTTTCTAAGTTTGTAAGAGCAATATTTATTAATATTGCCCTTATTTTTTGGCCATTTGTCCCACTTTTATTTATGGCATTGTCCAGATTTCTTGCTCTAAGAGGTTTAGAGGTATGACACACACACACATACATACACACTCTTAACCCTACGTTACCATAACTAACCTCCTCCCCTTATACAACCACCCACCTCCTAACTGTTGCCAGAGGATCATTCCCTCACTCTTGCTCTTCACTCTGTCTCTCATACACAGTCTCTTCCTCATTCATACCTGCATTCACTCACACATCGCTCTCACTTTCCCAATCTCTCAAACACAGTCACTTCCGCACTATTCACGCACACATCGCTCTCACTTTCCCGATCTGTCACATACAAAGTCACTTCCTCATTCATACCTGCATTCACTCACACATCTCTGTCACTCTCTCTCTCGATCTCGCTTTCTCTCTCTCTCTCACACACACACACACACACACACACACACACACACACACACACACACTTGGGCAACTTTAATGATTTTAATTTTTTTCACATTATTTCCGACATTTGTGGCAGCCCGTTATGGTTATCCTCATGTCTGATGTCCGTAACCCGGGGACTGCCTGTATGTGTATACGGCTTGAATCATTTTTGAAAGATTAGGATCATCTAGATCCCTTTCAGTATAAATTCCGATCCATTGTTGACTGTTTTCATCCTTTTCAAATATAGGTTACCAGATTGGACCTCAGCTCTGACTCTAAAGCTTCTTCAGATCGAGAGCTCTAACTTCTTCCTTACCCATAATTCCCTGGACTCCACCTTAGCTTCCCAGATCTTGTTTGCCACCTGAAGTTATCAGGTGTGTGAAAGAGCTCTCCTCAGCGTGTTGTATCCTTTTTGGATTTACAGCTGATTTCTTCCTCTTACTGAGAGTGTTTTTCTCTCTCTCTCTCTCTCTCTCTTTATTAGAGCATTAGTTTTTAATAATTTTTAGATATAATGATTTTCATTTAGGTGTTTTGTATGTACCTCTACTATTGTTCACTCAGCCTCTGATTTCTCAGCCTTTCAGCCAAGGTCAAGTGTAGCATTTGTTTAAAAAAAAAGAGAGGGAGAGATATTGTATTCCTGTTAGTGTAGTTAGCTAAGTGTGTGTGTGTGTGTGTGTGTGTGTGTGTGTGTGTGTGTGTGTGTGTGTGTGTGTGTGTGGGTGTGCGCGCGCTCGTGCACACACATTTATAGCTAGGTTTCCGTTTTAAGATTTGTAGTTTTATTTTTTCGGACCTTAAAATGTCTGAATTGTCTTGGTTTAAAAAAATGATCGCAGTGCAGACATAAGCTCCCACTCCGGGATCCTCACACTGTCTGTTTATTGCTTGGGTGCTGTCCATTTATATCTGGACTGCAGGTTGTGCTGCCTTCAGATGATGACATTTTGCAAATCCAGCTTGGCTTTATCCTGGCATCATCCCCTGGGACGATACCGAGTACTGGGCATTGTACCCCCACTCATTGACTCCATACTGGTCCACTCAACAGGTCTGGTGTTACTGGACCCAGAGCACCTTTGCCAGCACTGGAGTTAACTACCTCAATGCCAACTGCTTCCCTCTCTCTTTCAACACCGATGCTATTAGACTGAGAGGAGACAGGGAGTGAGCTGACACTGAGATTCTGTGAGCCGTCTATCCCTTTTGGGGCTTTGGCCCTGGATAGCTCAGATCTGATTTTGGCTTTGGGGCCAGGGGGTTTTGGTGCCGAGGGTTCTGTTTCATCCTCAGATCAAAAGAGATCCTGGGTACTTGTTGTAGCTTTAGCCTTCAAGATGTTTGAAAGGGATTTGGCAGGCTCCAGGGATAAGGTGTCTCCAAACAGTTTGGCTGCTTCCAAGCCCCAATGGGGGTCTACTTTCTTCCCTGATCATCTTAGTGTACAGAGGCAGTTGGTTCCGAAGGCTTTTGAGGAGGTCTGCTTTGTCTGTTCCCAGTCTGATTCAGAGCATTTTGATGTTCCTCAAGAAGGACCTCACAGTAAATGGACATGCAAACAGAAGTACATAGAGTCTTCCCAAGAGTCCTTTACCAAAGATACTGACTTAGAGGAAGCAGAGGGTTCCCCTCGCTTCCTGTCTGAAGATGTCACAGTTAGCAATATACTCAAATTTATGAAGCAAATAGGGATTGGTCATCCCAAGACCCTTCACCTGATGGGTCAGTGTTCTTGGAAGCTTTTGATTCTAGCCCAGCATTGTCCTGGGTGATATCACCCATTGAACAACTTATTGACCTTATGCCTCAACGGGCATGGTAGGACCTTGATGTGGTGTAACCCTTTTCAAAAAAAGCAAATTGCTTTGTAGCTGCTCTCAAGTACAGGAAACAATGGAGGAAGGGTCAACCATTAGATACTAGGGTGATAGGTGCAGCCACAAGAAAAGAACAATCTGAAGAGAATTCATCTTTTCATCCTCCTAACAGAGAGTCCAGGGCAATGGACAGATTTGGGAAGTGGGCCTATGCATCACCAACATTTGCTGTTAGATCACTAAATTATTTGGTTCATCTAATCACATTACAGAGAGACTTGACCAGAGATCACCAAATCCCTCTTCGGGTATTGCCCTAGATATTCAGAAAATGGTGGACTCAGCTTTCATTCCTACAGTCCACCTTGAATGTGACCATGCACTTGCTCTCTAAGGCAGCTGATGGCATGGCCAGAATGGCAGGCACCAACATTGCCATGTACCACCATGTCTGGATGTGTCTTTGTGACTTTGCAGAAGGCTTCAAGTCATCTCTTCTGAATGACCCCTATGATGGCTCAACTGTTTTTGGGCCTAAGGTTAAAGACACGCTCACTAGGATTCAACACAATGGTATGACTCTCTCTGCAGTGAGAGTCCGGTTCTTAACCCCTCAAAGATCTTTCTCTAAGCACCAGAGACTGTGGAAGAAGAAGATTTTCTGTAAATCACAGAGTTCTTAACACAGCTCCCAGGTGATAAACCTCCCCGTGGCTGGGGGGCGGGGTAACTCTCATGGCTGATGCCTCTAGAGGCAGACAGACCACATAACCAAGGTTTATCATGATCCTTTTATGGAGAAAGCCTATCAGCAGTCCTGAACAATTGCCTGACTGATTCACTGTGGAGGCAGTATGGGATGCCAGTATTTGCATCCTCAAGTTTGGTACAGCATAACTTTAGATTCTTGGGTGGTGAAGATAATTTCCAGAGACTACTTAATTATTTTTTCCCTTCTACCTCAGAGAAAGAAAAAAGTCACAATGTTCTACACAGTCAGTTGGATTCAGCAGCCACTGAAATCTCAGAGCTGCTAGAAAAGAGTCACCCAACTAGTCCACTAAGACCAGTTACAATCCAGAGAGTATTTGAGGTTATTTCTAGTACAAAAGAATTTGGGGGAATCTCAGACCCATTCTGGATTTCAGTCACCCAAACCAGTTTCTTAAACAGGCAATATTTTTGATGGTCACAGTTCAGTCCATTTTGCCTCTGCTGTGGAAGGATGATTGGATGTGCTACACATGTCCAGGATGCATACTGTCTTATCAGTATAATGAAGCAATCCAGGAGCCAGTCACTACCAGTTCTACACCCTTACTTTCAGTCTCACCACAGCCCCCAGTGTGTTCACCAAGATCATTCCCCTAGCTCGATGATTGACTCCTAATTTCTACCTCTGAGCATCTACTGCTGTACCACCTGGGCTAGGTGCTCTAATTGTTATTGAACTTAGGGTAACTGTGAATCTACCAAAATGCCACCTGACCCCAGCCCAGAATATAGAATTCATAGACTGCCACCTATATATCAACCTTCAGCTAGTCAGCCTCCCCCTGTTTAGAGTTTTGTCACTTCACCTTACAGCTATAGAATGCAGGTACTACATCATGCATCACCACCAGTGAGGTTATTAGTGCACCTTTTAGGTCTAATGGCATATGAGAGTACTGCAGTGGACGTCAGCAGTACAATGGTCTCAGTCCATTCATCTATTGCATGCAAATATTTGAATTACTCAAGTTTGCAGACAACACATCGCTTGGCGGGTAACATCTCCAAGAGTAACAGAGGGTAGTCCTTTTCACTCATATTCACCGGTAGCATTAGAAACCATGGATACCTCCTTTTTGGATGGAGCAATTAGAATGAAGAATGGTCCAAGGTACATGGTCATCCCTAGAGTCCAATCTTCACATCAGAGTCTTGAAGCTGAAGGCAGTCCTCCGAGAGCTACAAGCATTTCAAGACCTCTTTTCCAAGGCTGTGATTTCCATACAGATGGACAACACAGTGGTTGTATGCTACATCAGCAAGCAGGGGGGAACCCATTCTTATCTTTGGTGTTGAGAGGCCATGAGAGTTTTGCAATGGGCGATGTCTTCACACTGTCTTCTTGTGCAAGCAATGCACATCTCTGGGTCAACTAGTGTGTTACCAGAAAATTAAGCAAAACTATGCTGATGCTTCAGAAGTGTCAATCCTACAGTGGCACATTTGATCTTTAGTCACTGGGGCTAACCCTGCTGCACCCTCTTTTGCCTCCTATCTCAACAACAAATTCAGCAAGTATTTTGCCCTGATCCCGCCACAAGTTCATTTACCAAGAGACTCTGTAGTCCACAATTGACCCTGGGTCTCCTACATTCCTTGACATCATTGCTCCTAATGAACAAATTCATAGAGAAAGCAAGACAGTGCAAGGTGAGGGTGATCCTTATTACCCCCTTACCTATGGCCTCTACTAGCACATCCCCCATGGATGTTGGATCACTATCCAAACCTACTAACTCACCCATCCAGACTGCTTCTTCTGTATAAGAAGTCCACGAAATTAACTGCATGGTTCCTCCAATTTTAAATCTAGCAAGAGATGCCAGATTTTCCTCTGTGATCATCATTATTATTTTTGCTTCTCAAAAAACAGCCACTAGCAAGATATAATGAGGCAAATGGAAGTGATTCACTGTTTGGCCCATTAACAATGGACTTGACCCTTTTTCAGTGTCTGTTCCATCCACACTAGAATTCTTATCTGAGCTCTTCAATAAAAGTTCCAGCTTTTCCACCATCAGTGTTCAGATGGTGGCTACTTCAAATGTTCATGTTGGTCGCAAGGACATTGACCTCCCGTTAGAGACCTAGCCCCTCAATGGGACATCACCATTAAGCTACAAGCTTTGACTCAGTTTTCATTTGAACCCACAGCCACAGCAGACCTAAAGTTCCTTACTTAGAAAACAATTTTTCTAGTGGCAGTGATATCAGCCAAATTAATTTTGGAGTTACAGGCACTCTCTTGTAAACCTCCCTGTTTAGTTTTTTTACAAGGATAGAGTGTTCCTTAAACCATTGCATTTTTTATTCTTAAAGCGACATATGACGTAAACCTGAACCAGTCCATAAACATACCAGTATTCTTCCACAGATATTCAAGCAAAGGAGAATGCATGTTGCATAAGTTAGATGTCCACAGGCAACTCGGATTCTACATTCATAGTGTAAAACAGTTCAAAAGAGATGATCAATTGTTCATTTCATTTTCAAAAGCAAAGGTTGGGAAAGTAGTGATAAAGGTTACTTTGTAAAAATGGTTGTCAGATTGTACTTCCTTTGTCTGTCATAAGAAGAATTTACCACGTAAACCCTAAGGCTCATTCAACTTAGGGCAGTTTCTACTTTGAAAGCCTTCTCTAGAGGGCTTTCCATTGATGACATACAATATGTGCTGCAGCCACTTGGTTTATAGTTCACACATTTGTGTCTCACTGCAAACTGGATGTACACTCCAGGTCACCAAGGGCACCCGCAGGCAGGTGCAAGGAGGTGCACTTGCACCCCCCTGGAATTGGCTGGATATGTTTTTTTTTTAACCTTTGCTTTGCGTCCAGTAGCACAAATGCAATAGGTCAGTGGCGTAGCTAGCAGGGGGCGAGAGAGAGGTGGTCTGTCATTAGCAGCACATTTGGAACTTTTAATAGTTTAAAAAATAACTGTTTTTAAGGTCCTCCTTTAAGAGCAGTCCCGTAGCATGCTGTACTTCCGATCCAGTCACCTGCATCATGTGTATGCTTGCATTGTGGATGTCCTGTCCACCATGGAATTTAAAAAACAGTTTGCTTCACCTGTTCCATGGAGTTTTGCTGCCTTGCATTATTCACCAAGTTAGGGGAGTTTTCTTAGTGTGTGCCGACTGATCAAGTAAGGGTAAGTTAGTTTTGTTTGCCGTTCATTCAAGTAAGGTAGGTAGGTCTGTAATCATATACAACTTTGAAGTAACTTAAAACAAAGATTTGACATAAATGATAAAATATGTATGTAGAAGAAAGGATTTTGTTTTATTGCCAGGGTCTTGCAGCAGTTAAGTTATATTATTGCAAAATTTTCTGGCTAAATGCAAATGCACTTAATCTCTTGATATAGTCCAGCGTCATACTAGTTGTTGTTGTGTCTTTTGGCTTTTCCCGGTTAGGGGTCGCCACAGCGGAACTCCGGTCCACTAACGAGTGGCAGTAGATTTTTACGTGCCGAGTTGCCGGCCCTGACGCACAACCTTCAATGAAGGTACGCCCATTCACGCATGTCTCCATACAAAAGATGCTCTAGCTGAGAATCGAACAGGACGTTTTACTGTGAGGTGACAACGCTACCGCAGCACCACCACCGCAGTCCTCCAGCATCATACTAGTAAATACTGATAATATAAGGTTAAGAAAAATAATTTGTAATTTATATTTTGACACAATATCTGACTCTGATCAATATACTGTACTTAGTTTAAAGTCAATTTGAGCATTAATTTTTTTCCATAGATAGTTTGGCTTATTATATATATGTGGAGATTTGCATCTAAATGATTTCATGTTAGAGTCATCTGATTTCTCATTCTAGTATGACTTACACAGATAGTTCTCAGCTATATAGTATTGTGGTGACATTGATTGAAGACAAAGAAAATGTTTCATTTTTACCAGTAACAGTTATTCCTCATTTTACTATAACACATTTTCATCTAAGCATTTTCACTGTACTCTGCTGAAGAATCATCTAACCTCTAAGGCTGGTACTTTAAAAGCATTGATGGCAGCTTTAATTTTATTTTTATTTACTAACCAACTATGTCCACTGACAATACATACTTAAAAATATTTAACTGAAGCATAAATGATTAGTTGACTTGAGCAGACTATAAAGTACTTACAAAAAAGGACAGTGCATGCCAAGTCCACCAAGACATGTTCAGAATTACTTATCTGCATCTAACCAGTACAACTTTTGTGTCATACTGCTATATGCCCAGCTTTTGTATTTTTGGAAAGTTAAGATTATTATATCCTTTACTGAGACATACATGCAGCATACTTCTGGCAGAATCTTAGCTACACTTACTCTTGAAGGCATATGAAAGGACTGAAAGAAAGTTATATGATGTAGTGAATGGTCACTCAGGATGAATTGGAATTGAGAGGCTGTTTGCTCTGAAGCCTATTTAACAGCACATCATCTCTTTCCAGGAATGAGTCATATTATAGGATTATATGAAGTTATTAGGTTAATGGCCCTGGGGCCCTTACAAGCCTAGCCAACAGTTTATCTCCAAAAAGAAACCTCAGTCAGCACCTGTCGTCTTTGTCATTGAGGGACACAGGTGGAACCCCTGGGACAAATTTGTGGCTTCTTATCCCACTCATCAAGGTTGCACATGAAGAGGGTCAGTGAGGTATTCTGTTTGACGTGTATGGGAAGTCTATTACAGAGACAGAGCAGCCTCTGGGGGTACAAACGTATCTCTCCAGCAGGTTTTGTTGATGTCACATATTAGATTCAGGGCTTTCAAGTGGGTAATGAGCGAGGAGTTAGACTTACGGATATTGAGCATCTTTAGTAAGGAAGGGTCTGAAACTGCCTTGTAGGCGAGACACAGATCACCTCTGAGCAATGTGTATGATACCAAGTAGGCTGACAGTGATTTGGGCCTGTCCACATAGGACAGATGTTGGAGGCCATGGATTCTCTTTGTGAGGTATTTCTGTGGCCTTTCCATTTGATGCAGATGTTTAGAGAGGTACATACCAAATGAGGCATTATACTCAATTATTGGTCTAATGATTGAGGAGTAGAGAGAGGTAATAACCTCCTTTTTTTCTGAAAGCAATCCCTTTACTTATGAGATGAAACAAGTAAAAGGCTTTTCTGACAACTGCCACTACATGTTCGTCAAATGTGAGATTGTTGTCAACCTGAGTACCCAGGTCTCTCATCACAGGTTGTGTGCTTAGGGGTTGCTGTTGATGTGGTAATCAGTAGGGGCTGTGTTTTCCTGAACGGTATGATGATATATTTGTTTGCATTTAACTTGAGGCCATGACTTTGGCACTAGTCATTAGTTGCTGTGAGACCCTCTTGCAGTATGTTAACATCATTTGGGGAGTCGGTGACAGAACCCAACGTACAGTTGTCCACAAACCTGATCAGCCACAGGCCTTTTGTCTTTGCCTTGACCTCTGAGAAGTAGATGCCAAACAGTAGGGGCCCCAGGACAGATTCCCTGGGAAACTCCAGTAGTAACAGGTCTGCTATCAGAGGTGGAAGCACCCACCCACTACCTCTCTCGGCCCCCTATCAACACCCTACTCTTAGCAAGCTTGGCTACTCATGTTCCCAGCTACCTACAACATAGTACTAACTTCTTGTAGCAACAACTGCTAATGGCTATTTACCTCAAAAACAGATTGTATCAATTGTTCACTGATGAATCTCAACTACATTTGTAACCATGTTTAGTATATGTCACCATATTTTAAAATTGTGCTATGTTCTACAGCTGTTTTACATCTATGTTTTATTCTTGTCTCACGTCCTCAGCTGGACTAATGTCTATATTTTAAATGCTATATTTTTTAACTGTATAATGTAAGTAATACTTAATGTGGAGCTTTTCTCCCCGGGCCTCCGCTGAAAACAGACCTGTGTCCAGTCGAGCTCTCCAGGTCAACAAATGTAAATAAATAAATAAAATTTTGACCCTGACGATCCTGTTGGTGAGCCAGTTGACCACCCACATGATGAGATAGGGATTTACGCTAAGTTGTGTTAGCTTTTCAAAGATGCCCAAGTGGGGGATTTTGTCAAGGGCCTTGGCCAAGTGAAGATAAGCTGTATGTACTGACTTTCCCTCATCCAGGGCCTTGGTGACAGTCTCAAAGAAGTCAACCAGGTTCAACAGGCAAGATCTGCCCTTGATGAATCTGAACTGGATGGGGTCAAGTGCTTGGAGACTGCCTATGTCCTTGTTTAGGAGATCCATAATAATATGCTTCATGGCTTTACAGATCAGACTTGTTAAACTAATGATGTGATAGTTTCCAGGGTCAGTAGTGGCACCATCTTTGTGCAAGGTGATGACGATGGCAATTCCAAACTCTGCTGGAATGAAGCCTGTACTTAGGCTGTGGTTGAATAGGGTGCTCAATGGTGAAGCTATTCCTTGCTGAAGATGGTGCAGAACACAGCCTAGGATGCTATCAGGTCCCATGGAAGCTGTGTTCTTTGCCTTGGATAGGCCTTTGACTCTTGATCTATGGAGATGTGAGGTGTGGGACAAGCATCGGGATGTCAAAAGGGCCTCTGGGGTGGGACAGGGGGTGACGTTTGAACTGAATCTATCTGCTAGCTGGTTGGCTAAGTCAACAAGATCAATGTGAGTGATACGGTTAAGTATTAATTTGGAACAAACCTGGGCTTTGCCATTGATGTTCCTGATGTAACTCAAGAAGGCTTTGTGGTTACCCTTTGTTTTGGAAGCTAGTTTCAATTCATAATTGGCTTTGGAGGTTTTCACTAGTGATCTAATTTGCTTGTTGAGGCTAAGGAGGGAGTATTTCCAACTTGGAATTTGTTCCTTTTTAACCTTGGACAACAGTTTCTTCCTTTTGTTGTAAAGGCTGTTGATAGAGGATGTCCACCAGCTTGGTTTCTGTTTCCTTGATGAGCAGGTTTTAGTTCTGTTGGGTATGGGTGAGTCCATGCAGTTGTGCAAGTGCTTGTATACTGCACTGGTGTGCTGTTCAGCATAGTTGTCTGCATTTTCTGTAGGAGGCAGTGGTGTGAAGATACTGATACCCTCCATTAGGAGGTTGTAGACAGTTTCTGAGAAGTTTGTTAGGTTGAGTATGACTTGGGGGGGGGGGCAGTTGGGTGGGATAGAAACTTGGAATGAGACAGACCAATGATCTGATCTCACCAGGGAAGAACATACTATGGGAGTGGTGCAGCGGTCACCCATGTTGGTAAGAACCAAATCCAGAATGTTATCTCCCCTTGTGGGGATGAGACGAGTTAGTCTAGTACTTTAGAATTGATGAAGTCAAGGAATCGTTGGGTGAGTGCATTAGTGCAGGAATAGTTGACCCAGTCTATGGTGGGGACTCCAAGGATTTTTACTGTTTTGCATTATTCATCAAGTAAGGGGAGTTTTCTTGGTGTGTGCCGACCGATCAAGTAAGGGGAAGTTAGTACTGTGTTGCAATTTACTGGGGGTGGATGATGCTGTCATGAGAATGCCCTCCTTTGGAGGAGATACCTAGTAACTATGAATCTATTATCAGTTGGCCATCCATTTCCTATTGCAATATTACTAGCTTATCATTCTTTTTTATGTAACACAGGCAATTTATTTTTCAAGGGCAATGGGGACTTTATTTGTAGATGAAACAATGAAACATAAAGTTGTTTCCTAGCAGCAACTTCTTCATTAGTTACAGATCTGTTTAATGTGGAATTATTTAGATGACTTTTACTTCTGCAGAGATTGTGCATATTTACTGATATTGGTAGATGTAATGACAGAAGTTTGAGTAGACATTTATGATGGAAATGTTCTGAATTGGGACAGTTTTGTCATTACTGGTTCATACATTTTGTTTCATTGCTTACTGGAAAAATGTTTAAAACAATAAATTTAAAACACACTGTAACAAGTATGTTGTATTATACAAGGAATATAATTTACTACAGTCATTTAGGTGAATAAAATATGTGTGCAAGGGGCCTATGATTTGAAAACAAGCCAAAGGTAAACTTTATCCGCCACTGGCCAGATGCATTTTCTTTGAATGTTGGTTTCAATGCTGTTTCAATGAATGCGAGTTTCAAGGGCAGAGAAGTTTTAGTCCTAAGTCTGTTTTCAGTTTGAGACTGTACTGCTTCATTTAGCAGGAGTCTATCAGTGTTTGTGCTATAAAATTTAAAATAAAAGTTTTAAATGAAATCCAAATAATCATTGTAGAAGTAAAGCACAAAGCAGTAGGCACACTAGTGTTTATGGTAAATGGGAGAAATAGCCAAGTAATGGGACACAGGAATGGCTGCAGGGGGGAAGCCCCATTTGACCATGATTTTGTGAAGGTGGAGGGGCGGCAAACTCAAAGACAACCCTGGGTGGCACAAACTCTAGGTATTCCTCTGCAACAGGTGTTTGCGACCTGTTTTTGTCTTCTTCATCTATGCGACCAATGGTTTACGTCTTCATCGCCCGCACATAATTTGAATTCCAGAAGACATTTGGACTGCAGATGAATGTACAAGTGAGAGGTAGGTGTGTGAGTGTGTGTCTAAGTGTTTAAGAGGCATGTGTGTGTGTGCAAGTAAGGGAGAGGTAGGAGTGTGTCTAAAGGGAGAGGTTCATACCTTGCAATTATCCAGATTTGTGCCTCATATTTTCAGTTTGTTTCTCATAAAATTGTGTTTTTCTGGCAAATCATTGAGGACTCATGTCAGAAAATAATGGCAGATATTTGAGCTTTAGACTTCATATCCTTTAGAAAATGTATACTAATGCAAAACTTGTCATTCTATCCACTTTCTAAGGAGGTAGAGGGATGTATATGTGTGTCATACCTGTCAACTGTACAGGTTTTCATAGAATGTCCAGATTTTTGCCTTATATTTTTGGTCTGTTCCTCATAAAAACTCTCTTTTGACAAATCACTGGGATGAGCAAAGGATTAAAGTTACTAAATTATGACATGCATTTGAGTTTCAGAAAATGCATTCTTATACAAATCCTGTTTTTCTAGCAACTTTCTAAATGTGTCCCTAATTTTGGGCCTGTGTCCCCAACAGATTTCTTGTGCTAAGAGATTGAAAGATATTGTGTGTGTGTGTGTGTGTGTGTGTGTGTGTGTGTGTGTGTGTGTGTGTGTGTGTGTGTGTGTGTGTGTGTGTGTGTGTGTGCAACAGGGAGGTAGCATACCCCTCAGCTGTCCAGTTTTTGGAGAATGTCCAGAGTTTTGTCCCATATTCCTCCTAAAATGGATTGAAGTTGTTAAATAATGACAGACATTTGAGGTTTAGATGTCATATACTTTAGAAAAATGCATACTAACACAAATTCTGTTATTCTATCAATTTTCTAAGTTCATGAGAGCAATATTTATGCTCTGTCCCTATTTATTTTAGACTTTGTCCAGATTTCTTGCACTTAGAGGTTAAGGTGTGTGTGTGTGTGTGTGAGAGAGAGAGAGAGACAGAGTGAAATGGCCTAGTGAGACTTAACAGGTAAAATTTATTTTCAAGTGCATTTTTAAGGAATTGTGAGCTTTGTGCTAAGTCTGCTTAAAATGTGCAACTGTTTTGTTTAGCAAGTGGAATCACTATTGTGGTATAGAATTCTAAGGCAGTGTTAGTAGCACAGTAGGCAGCATGCTTGCATCTTGATGCAGAGGGCTGAAGATTTGACTCCCACAGAATGTAGATTTGTATTTTAAGGGTGTGGGGTGCTACATTCTTGAGTATATCCTCCTTTGGATGAGATGCCTAGTATCTATGAACCTGCTTTTCAGCTTGCTACCCATTCCCTATTGCAATATACCAGCTTACCATTTTTTATTGTAATGTTGGCAATGTATTCTTCAAGAGCAGCGGGTGCTGAATTTGTAGATGAAACACTGAAATATAGTTGTTTTCTAGCAACAACTTCTTCATTAGTTTCAGATCTCTTTTTAATGTGGAATTATTCAGATGACTTTTACTTCTGCAGAGTTTGTACATATTGACTGATAGTGGTGGATTGTAATGAGAGAAGTTTGAGTGGCCTTTTATGGTTGAAATGTTCTCATCTGAGCAGTTTGTTATTATTGGTTCATACGTTTTGTTTCATTGCTTACTGGAAAAATATTCAAAACTATAAATTTAAAACACACTGGTACAAGTGGTGCTGTATTATACAAGGAATATAATTCAGTTATTATATATTATAATTAATATAGTCAGAAAGGTGAATCAAAAAACTTTTGTATGGTCCTAAAACTGTGTGCAAGAGGCCTATGATTTGAAAACAGCCCAAAGGTAACTGATATTTTAGTGGATATCAAGAAATTCATTAGGAATGTGAACTTAAAGATTTTATTTGGTAACAATACAGGTGAAGCCAGTAATACTATCAGAAAACCATCTAGCTTCATACCTCCATGCCATCCTTTACTTGAAGCTTTCGATAAGGCATGTGAACGAGACTTGTTTGATATGTATAAATCTAAAGTCAAACCTGAATTTTTTAATTTAACATTTGATGAATTTTTATCTATTAAGAAGTTACATGATAATAATAATATAGTAATTCGACAAGCCGATAAAGGAGGTGCTGTTGTTATTTTAGGTTATGGTATGTACTTTAATACTATGGATACTATGCTTGATGACAGTGGCACATATTCAGTGCTGAGCAATATGATGCTTGATAACTTGATTAAGAACGTACATTATGAATTATATGGTATGTTGCTTTGTGGGTTAGTGGATGGTGAGTTATATAAATATGTATTAGTTGAACATCCATTATTTCCAACAATCGGGGGCCTTCCTAAGATACATAAAAGCCTTGACAATCCACCTTTGAGGCCGATAGTCTCAGGTGGAGGGTGGCTTATGGAATCAGCTTCGATCTTCATTGAAAAACACCTCAGACCAATAGTTGATGATTCCATCGTTATATTAAAAAACACCCAACAATTTCTAGAAAGTTATGGTGAACACCTTTCTACCCATGTAACATCTAATGATGAGATATTAGTCACTTTAGACATTGTATCTTTATTTACAACTATTCCACATGATACTGGTGTGGAATATACTAGATTATATTTAATTGAAAAAGGGATGTCGAGAGATGTGGTTATTAAGATTTCAACTCTACTTGATTTAGTATTGAATAATAATGTATTCACATATAATGATACCTACTATTTACAAAAAAAGGGGTTGCAATGGGTACCCCTTGTGCCAATTCTTACGCCAGTCTGGTATTGGCGTACTGGGAACAGACATATGTGACAACTAACACTTTATACAATAATAATTTCAAGTTCTACAAACGTTTTGTAGATGATGTGTTTTTTGTATGGGATGGTACAGTTAATGAGTTGACTGAATTTGAGTATATTACTGGTACGACAAATTTCCTAAGGTTTGATTACAAATATTCATCAAACATGATTGATTTTCTGGATGTTCAAATTCTTAGAAAAGATGATGTGATGCATTCAGAGATATATAGGAAATCTCGCTGGCGAAATAATATTTTACATCATACCAGCATGCATCCTCGACATATTTATGGAAATATTGTAGATAATCAGACTTTAAGAATATCTTGTCTTACAACAGATGATGAGACCTTCCTTTTGAAACAGGGGATGTTAGTTGAAAATTTCTTAGCAAGGGGATACAACATGAAAGAGGCAGAAAATGTCTATCAGGTTGATAGTACTGTTAGCAGAGGGAAAGGAAAACCTTATTTGCATAGACATCATAGACAAGAACTTGTAGAAAGGGATAGGAATGCAACTACTAATGTCAATAGAATTGTCATTCCATATAGTAATATTAATCTGAAAATCAAGGATGTGATTAGTAAAAATTGGAGCATCCTAACCACTGATGAAAGAATTTCTGAGTTGGGGGATAGGCCCAGTTTTACATACAGAAACACTAAATCTTTAAAAAGGTTACTGTGTTATGAAAGTGACAACAAGGTTGTTAGTTTGTCTAATAGAAAGGGCACTTTTCCCTGTAGAAGCTGCAATCAATGTAATTATATGTCTGGAAAATATATTTTTGTACATCCAGATACAGGTATTGAATTTACTTTTAATTTTTATGCTGATTGCAGATCTAGATATTTAGTGCATCTGGCAGTCTGCCAGTCGTGCTCCTGCTTCTATATTGGAAAAAAACAACAGAAGCCTTAGGGAGCATGTGAGGGAGCATATATATGCCATTAACAGGGAAGATGAACATAATGCCCTGGCTAGACATGTTTTGAATGTAGGGACATCACATACTTTCAAGTTTAATGCACTGCAGTTAGTAAATAGGACTAATAGACTTGGAAATATAAAGAATCACACAGAAGAGTGTGAAAATAGGTGGATCATTAGGTTACAGGGACATAAGGGACATGGGCTAAATGAAAGAGCTACGCTCAAGCCCTTTCTGATAGCACACCCCTATAAACATTATTTTTTTCATTACATCAATTTTTTATTACATCAGTTTTTTATTACATTAGTTTTTCCTACCGCCTTATGTTATACATGTATTTTACAATGTTTTTATAGATTTATAATGTTTATGATATTTTTAAATATTTGCCTTACATATACACAACATGGTTATTAGGCTTTTTATTAAATGCCAAATAATAGTGTTTTTATTTGAGCAACCTGATCAATTGTAGTGCATTGTGACTTGTCAGTTTTAACAATGATGACAAGTGTAATTAATTTCTTAGCAGCCTCGATTGGTTGACTTGAATTTGAAATTCTATTTATAAACTGCTGCTTTTGAATGTATTGTTTTGAAGTCTGAAGAAGCGTTGTTAAAACGTGAAAGCGCTAACTATACTGCAGTGAATAAAGTGTTTTTTATCGGCCGTGTTGACCCTCATCCGTTTTTGTTTTGTTTCTATAAGTATCATTTCTGAGGAGGCTTTTTATCCAGGACTGTTTGTTTTTTACTCACAGCCCAAAGGTAAACTTAACCCGCCATTGGCCAGATGCATTTTCTTTGAATGTGGGTTTCAATTCTGTTTCAGTGAATGAGAGTTTCAAAGGTAGAGAACCTTAATGCCAAGTCTGTTTTCATTTTAAGGCTATTACTTTGTTTAGAAAATGACTGTCAGTATTTGTGCTATAAAATTTGAAATAAAAGTTGCAAATTAAATACAAATATCTGTAATAATTGTAGAAATGAAGCATAAAACAGTCTGCACACTGCAAATTTTGAACAGTGTTTATGACAACTGGGGAGAAATGGCCAAGTAATGGGATACTGAAATGGCTGTGTGTGTGTGTGGGGGGGGGGGGGGCTGCATGGGGAGGGGTTGAATGGGGGGGGGGTTGTACCCCCCCCTGCAAAAAATCCTGCGGGCTCCCCTGCAGGTCATATTCTTCTTTTGGTTCCACCATACTCAGGAATGTTCTTCCCTGATATTGCCCAGTTTGAGCTTGGGTTCTATCCCACATTTGAACCAGACACAAATAGACAACATTGGATACGAAAGTTATGTACTTACCATAACATTAAATCCATGTTGTCTGATTTTCATCTGCTTCAAACTCCATCCCTCCTGCCCCCACAAGATTGCCACCTATCATGTGAGACTACCCATTTTTCCTCTGCAGGTTGGGATTATCTAATTTAGGGATTCCTTATATAGGATAGTCCAAGTTTTAGACAAAGAGGGGGGCAAACTTGATCTCAGCAGCTAAGGTGGAGTACTGGGAATTATGGGTAGGGGAGGAGTCAGAGCTCTGGATCCAAAGAAGCTTCAGAGTTGGTGCCAAGGTTGGATATGAGAACTCACATGTTTAAACATGATGAAAATCAGACAACATGGATCTAACATTATGGTAAGTACATAACTCTCATTTCTTTGCATAACACTGAGGTAGCTGGCCTTGTGATTTATCATCTTGTGGCAGGGGAACAGGTTTGCTGCTGTATTTTGCATCCATTTTGGTCCCACTGCAGTACTTGGTATGTTTCCTCATGGTATCCTTGTAGAATGCCACCCTATTATCCTGAAGCATCTTTTATTGTCTTTCACTGCATTAACTTCTGCTGGGGCACACACAAATGGCAATGTCTGGTATTACTTTTTCCATTCCTCTGTTTATGAAGTACTATATTGCTTACCTATAGATGCGCTGCTTTTTGTTTTGTATATGCTACCATTAAAATAATTCATTAAAGAAAGAGACTTCTGTTATTATTGTTAGATGATTCCCAGCTTTACCTGTCCTTACATCAGTAGTATAAGGCATTCACTGATCTCTTAGTGAATGATTTGGATGCATTCCATTGGAGAATGAAGAATAATTGCTTGAAGTTTAGCACCTTTGAGTCTGCTACCTCTGCTGTTCTTTCTGAGAAATGTAAAAGGAATGTGAAGAGTGAAGACTTGCATGCAGGTCTGATGAAGTATGGAAGTTCACTCCAGAGGGGTTCTTCTCTGGTGATTCATCATCAAAACTCTGGTAAATATGTAGTACAATGATGATCCAGAGGGAAGCAGAATGTAAGAAAATACCGCTGTTTTGGTGGGTATAGATGCAGAGAAAGCATAACAGAGTAAACTGTGATTTTGAGTAGGGCAATGGAAGCATTTGCACTGCCTGATACGATAATAAGGTTAATTAGGAGGATATGTGAAGGATTGGAGGCAAGAATTAAAGTGGGAGAGTTCCTGTATGATGAGTTGTGTTTAAACAGACGAGGAAGGAAGCGGTGTCCTGTTTTCCCTGTGTTATTTGCTTTATATTTAGAACCACTACCAAAGAAAACAAGGGACTCAGAAATGCAAGGATATAATTGGTATGTTAATTAAGAAAAGTTGTCATTAGGTGACTTCCGGTATGGCAAGGAATGGATGAGAATCCTATTGTGCCACTGTCTGCTGTCTTAACAATAAAACTTGTTTTATTCAGTTTTCCAACTCTCTTGGTAGCAGGGATCAGTGTTTGGAAAGAGTATAATTGTTACAGCACTTAATGTCGAAGAAGAGGACTAAATAGTTGCAGGGAGAACAAACAAAATAGATCTTCAGTACCCCAGACAGATATGGTCACCCACAATGAATCTGTCTTGAATACAGGCTCATAGCCTCAGGATATCACCATTTGGGATTATTTTGAGATTAAAAAAATGAAACAAGGTTTGAGAATTATATTTTGGACAATGATTGCGCTGTCATTGAGGTTGCAGAAGCTGTGAACAAGCATTTATATGCAATCCAGCAGTTGATACAGGAAAATGAGTTACTTAAAACCAAGGTGGCAGCTTTGGATGCTAAGTTGGAGTACTTGGAGGTGGCTTTATTTAGACCAAGAGGATTGTGCTCAGCATAAAATCATCAGAATAATGGAGATACCGGAAAGAATGGGGTGGGTTGGACTGTAGAACCTTTGTGCAAAAACACTTGCAGTTTGGTGCAGCATTCCTGCAGAGGAAATAGAGGTTGAGAGAGTTCACAGAACTGATTGGTCTCCAGCAGGTAATGCAGAGATATGACTACCATATTGTAATTCATTTTTCTACCTTTCAGCAGAGAGAAGAGAGAAAGAGAGCAGATATTCTTGGCAGTAGCCAGGGTCACATCTTGCCTGTGGAGAAGCTAAGGATTTTGTGGATCAGTACTTTTCTGCCACCACTGGGAAGAAGCAAGCAGCACTGATTTTGGCACATAGTCTCTGTAGAAATGAAAGTTCTGAAATACAAAGTACTGTATCCTGCTGTTTTGAGAATTTTTTCCTTGGGTGGTTCACAGTCATTTAGTGAGGTGGATGAAGCCATTAAGGCAATAGAATGGCTTGATTCCTTAGTGCAACCTTCCACATCTGACCTGATGTCTCCAAAAGGCAAATCTGAAAATACAATAACCTTTGAGATCCTACTGTAGAACTAGAGAGGGGTGTTCTTCATGAACTGGCTGCAATAGAGTTTAATGATGGATTTATCTTGTTTGCTAAGGCCTGTGTTACTGTTACATGTGTTTATTTGATAATGGAATGTCCAAAAATAAAAAAAAAAGCTTGGTAATGTGTACAAATGTGTTTTCCACAAAAATAAAGAAACAAAACAAAAACATTAGGAGAAACACAACCATTTGAAACATCACAAGGAATAAGATTTAATACACACAGCTTTCGAGCAAACAACTCTTCCTCAGTGTAAGCAAAACAATTACATAAACTCTTAAATACAATATATTTCTTCTCCAGCAGCATACATAAAGGGTAGGGACTGGAAGTGGAAAGTGTAGACCTGATAAGGGTTTATGCCCTCACCTGGATTAAATTAGATTGCTGCCTTGGAACAGCTAGTCGATACCCTCACAAGAGGTGATAATATCTTGGACTTGGTATTAACCAACATGAGTAACTACTGCAGCATCCCTGTAGTATCATCCTCCCTGGTACGATCCAACCATAAAGCGGTCACTTGCGAAGTCGCCATCTCCCCCAACTCGCCTCTAGCTAGGATCAGACATAAAAACTTCTCCAAAGCTGATTATAGCCTCCTGAGTGAAGGTATAAACAACTTCACAGCCCCCTCCCCCTCTGTAGGAACTGGCACCAATATCAAAAACTACACCAAAGCACTATACGAGCATTTATATAAATGCATGGAATCAGAAATACCCAACACGACTAAATCATCCTCCGCAAGGAAGAGTAAACCTGTCTGGTGGACATCTGCAATAAATAAACTATAACAAAAGGAAAAAATTGCTGTCCAAGACCAAGGAGGAGCAGGTGCCCAATTGGAAGCAGTGTCTCCTTAGCATGAACAAGCAAATAAGAGCACTGGTGAAATCCTCCAAAACAAAGTTGGAGGCCAAATTGGCCACATCTACTAGAGACAGTCATAAAGCCTTCTTCACATATGTCCGCAACCTCAAAAGAAGCATCCAGATTTGTTCAGAGCTGGTGGTCAAGGACACCACATATACAAATGCCATAGATATAGCAATAGATATAGCAAACTTGCTGGCTGACAGATTCAGTGAAAACGTCACCCCCTATCAATAAATCAAGACATCCCCAGTATCTGCCCCCTTCCCCTTATGTCTAGGGAACAGGTCATCGCTGCTCTGTCAAAGGCAAAAAATACAGCCTCCCAGGGAAATTATAGACCCTTCAGCCTAACTAGCTTGATCTGCAAAGCCATGGAATGGATTATCATGGACCTCATTAACAAAGGACATTGGCAACCTCCAAACACTTGTTCCCACACAGTTTGGCTTTGTCAAGGGGAGTTTATGTCTGCTAAATTTGGTTGACTTCTTTGAGACAGTCAACAAAACCATTGACATGGGGAATACGGTGCACACTGCCTACCTTGACCTGGCCAAAGCCTTTGACACTAATCCCCACTCGGGCATAATAGATAAACTCTCTCAACTAGGCATCAATCCGTATGTTACTAGATGGGTAGCAAACTGGCTCACTCATAGAACCTACCTAGTCAAATTAGGGGAAGCCACCTCAGGCAGTAGACCTGTAACAAGCAGCGTACCCCAAGTTTCAGTCTTACGGCCTCTGTTATTTGGGATATACTTTTCTGAGGTGCAAGCCAAAACCAGTAGGCTATGGCTGACCAGATTTGCAGTTGACTGCAAGCTGGGTGCTGTCATCAATTCCCCTAGTGATGTAGACATCTTTCAAGAGGGTCTCACTCAGACAAATGACTGGTGCCAGCAACATGGCCTCAAGCTGAATACCAAAAAATGTATCATCATCCCCTTTTGGGAGAGTGATGTCCCCACAAATGATCACATTAATAACAATGGCCTAAGCACGCAATCAGTCGTGAGGGATTTGGGCACCTAGGTTGATAGCAACCTGACTTTTGACCACTGTGTTGCTTCTGTTGTACAGAAAACCTTCTACATGGCCCACCTCATAAGTAAGGGCATCTCATCCAGGAACAAGGAGGTGTAAACATCCCTGTATTCTTCCCTTATAAGGCCCATTATTGAGTACAAAGCCCCTTTAGGCATATACCTCGCAAAGCATATGCAGCAGCTAGAGAGTCCACAGAGGTTCCTCACCAGGAGAATCCAGGGCCTCAAACATCTACCTATACACAGATAGGCTAAAATCTGTATACCTCTACTCAGTTTCATACAGACTCCTCAGAGGTTACCTCTGTCTGACATACAAGGTGATCACAGACCCCACCTTGATGGGACTGCTGCATATCCGCAAGTCAAGCTTCACTTGAGTAACTCGCATGCGTGGCCTCAACCTGGTCTGTACATCAACAGGACTTGGTGGGACAGATTTGTGTCCCAGAGACTCCCCCATCTATGGAATAGACTCCTTCTCCACATCAAGTAGAGTACCTCTTTACCCCTTTTATGCGCAACCTGGATAACTGGATGGAAACAGAAAATATACCCCTGGGATTCAACCCATGTCCCTGCTGGACAGGGGCATCGGGTGTTGACTTGTATAAACATGGGCTAAACTCTTGGTTAGGCTAATAAGGGCCTCAGGGCCAATAGCCTAGTAACCTCCTATGATCCTATTAACTCTGTATATAGTTTATGCAGTTGCCAGAATGTTGGGGTGGTTAGGGGGGCAGTGGGGGATAGGGGTAGGCAGTTTTTACACTTAGTGACTTGCATAAATCTTATAGGGTTTATTTTTTATTTTTATTTTTTTATAGTCATTAGTATCTCTTTTTGTATGTTTGGTAAGGAAAAGGGCTCCACATGGATCAGTTTGGGTGAGAGGTTGTGGCAGTGCATGAGTGAGGATCATGTCCCATTGGATCTTAAGAAGAGCTACAGATGCCCGAGTTTCTCCTAATGACCTGAAATGTTAACAAGGTCACTAGCCTAATTAAGAGGGACAGGATTCTGATATATTTAAAATAAGGAAGGTGTGAAGATAGCTTTACTACAGGAAACTCATGTGACAGAGGATGAGCATTTAAAACTTAAGAAAAAAGGTTATATTATGCTAGTTTTTGATAGTTATAAGTTGGGTCAGAGAAGAAGCGCTACTATATTTGTGGATCAGAATATTTCTGTTGAGATTCAGGGGTTGTTAACTAATGGCCAAGGTTATTTTGCAGCTTGGAAAGGGAAAATAAATGGTAGGTTGATAACTTTGGTCTCTATTTACCTCCCTCCATCTCAAAAACAGATTTGTTAACACAAGTTTTGGCAAAGGAGGTGTTAACTACCCAGGGTATTTTATATATTGCAGGTGACTGGAATATGTTAAGTAGTGAAAGTGATACTGACAGGGTTAGGGGGTTGATGCAACTTGAAAGAATGGAGAAAGGTAGTAAGAGCCTTATATCTTTCCTCAGTTTGTAGGATTGCTGGACTTATACCTAGAGGCTCGAGGGACCTAAAATTAATGAAGATAAATCAAACTATTTAGCTGTAAATGATGTACTCACACATTAATTGGTTTTGCAATACCCATATGTATGGGACATAATAAGATGAAGTATTGAGGATTGTTGATTAAAAAGACTTCTGTTATGGCAGCTAAGGATATGTGGGAAGAGACCAAACAAAAGATAATACAAAAAATGAGAAACTGGAAGCTCTAGTTTATAGATATGGGTAGTAAGATACATGCATTGAAAATGTTTTTAGTCCCTTCAGTTTTTACATATGGATCAGGCATATTTTTATCAACCAGAGGAACAGTTGTGGACAATAATTAAAGAGTTGAAAGAATTTCTTTGGGAAGGGAAGAGGGCATTGATCCTTCTAATAGAAAAAGATGATTTAGGATTACAATATTTGGAGGGATATTTTAGAGCTATGCAGTTAAGGTTGATACACGTAACACAAGCAAATAGTTGTAATTGAAAATGGAAAGGGATGATGATGATGCAAGGGGTGGGAGAGTTCAAGAAATAAGACAGTGGAATTATGGATGCAGATCCATAGCGACAGTAATAATAACCATACAGAATGTTACATTCATAAAGTAGCAGAAAGTAGTCAAAGAACTAAGCCAGCACAGGAGTGGAAAAAGGAGATTTTTGACAATAAAGATTATTGCAATTAGGGGTACAGTAAATAGGCAAAAGGGGTCTGGAATTTTCTGGAGAGAACTGTCAAGGGGAGTAAATAACTAGAGAGGAAAAGGTAATAGAGTGTGATGAGACCAAGATGATGAATGGACTGCAGGCTAGAGACTGCCTTCACTACAAGGGATTCATATCAGAGTATAGGCAAATAATAAGGAATATGGACATTTTAAATGAAAGATCTGCTCTGGTGGAGTTTTCAGCTGAATCTAGAACAAAAGCTGCTGTTAAAAAAGGGTTAATTAAAAGGACATAAAATATTACATTATAGCAGTAAGACTCAGTCAGGGAGGTTAGAAAAGATTGGGAAGAGAGACTGGAAAAGCAATGTACAAGAGATTAATTGCAGTACATCTGTATGGCTCCCATGTACGCAACAAAGTCTGGAAGAGGACTTTTGCTTGCAATAGTTTACATAGTTATTTTTATACCCCGAGCAGACTTCAAAGAATCAAATTTGGAGGTGTGATGGGGAAGAAAGAGGTAACTGGAAACATATGTTTTGGGTGTGTAATGAGTTTTCAGATTTTAAAAACTCCCTACGGAGTACTCGGTCAGAAACACTGGTGTAAGCAAATGTCTGTAACTAAAGAAATTATTTTTCAGCTGGGTCACAGGGTCTGAATTGAGTACACAAAGTAAGGCCTTATTAAGTTTAATTCTGTTGGCTGACAGAAAAGCACTTACTAGCAAATGGAAATCAAAATCTAAACTGAATGCATTTGAAGTATTAAATATAAAAGAGATAAAGCAAGTGGAAGAGGGATCTTTAGAAAAGAGAAAGAGCAAATTATATAGAAATAATTGCAAATTGTAGGAACAATACTTGCAGAATAATGTTTAGGAGGATAACTAAGGTTTAAGGGAATGCAGGATTTCTGGAATTTATATAATGTTGGACTAATGATAGTTACAAAAAATATATGATTTACTATTAAAATGTCGCCATAAAAAATTTCCGGTCAGAGCATGGAACGAAAGAGTGAAAGTGACAATCTACGTCTGGACACAATGTCGAATCAGCTGAACGAATTCATCAGATTTGATATTGTTGCCTAACAGAGCACATGATTTCCATATAGGAGCACACTTACATGAAACTCCTACACCTTACATCATGGGCAAGCCTCCCTGTGCCCCCCCACATCCCTTTCTAACTATATAGTCCAACTCTAAGATTGCACTATAGTGAGGAAAGGGATGAATGTCCCAAAACTCACTGTACTGCGATCTCTGTACAGTACTTTGAGTTCATATCAGTGAATGCACAGTAACATTGACTGGTAGGAATTTTGAACATGGAATGCTTGGCAACACGGAAATTTGGTCATCTGTTTGTTTTTTCGTCTGCAGAGCATCCACGTTTGTAATTTTGATTGTAAACCAAATATATATGTGATGTTTAATGTGTGTAAATGAAAAAATGTTAATATTATTTGTTTTCTTTTCAGTTAATGCATGTTTGCTTATGTCTTAAGTGACAATTTAATAAATTTGTTAAAAAATGAATTTCTTAAATCTGACCTTGGAGATGTAACATCCTGTGACATTGTGATAAAATTAGCAGTATTATAGTATGCATCCCTGTCAGATGCTTGCTGTCTATTGAGTGAATTGCAGTTTAGACTGCCCTCCTTTCTTGGAAGGGAAAGCAGTCTCTTAAATTTATTCTGTCATTCACTGAGACTATAGGTGGTCCTGGTGATTTTCTTGGCTTATAGTGATGAAATGTCATGTGGACAAACTTATTTTTTTTTATATATTGAAAACTTATTTTCTTTTCAATTCCTTGTATTTTAGGAGAGATTGTTAGATCTGAAGTAGCTTACTTCATTTGGTCTTTAACCTGTGGATTTCAGATCCACATTAGATCAGACACGGCCACATTTTCCAGCTATGGATCCAAGCTCCAAGATCCTCCCCTTACGCATAATGCCTCCCTGTCTCCCTTCAGATCTTGTTTACCACCAGCATTGGTACAAGCGTGGTTCCGAGCTCCAGTTAGTGGGTCTCATTAGTGTGTGAAAACTTATATAGTTATATCCTATTTTCTGCTTTACATCTTTCCTTTCCTCCCTGCATCTGCATTAGAAAAAAAAAAAGCTTTCTTTCTCTTTTACTTTACCTTTCTCTATAGAGGGCGTGTGTGTGTGTGAGTGGGCCTGGTACGGGGATGGCAGAAGCCCCTAAAGCAGGCTTCAGAAAATGCACAGAGTGTGGTCATAAGCTCTGTCCAGCAGATGGCTACACTCTGTGCATGGTATGCGTGGGTGCAGACCACCTCAAGTCCCTCTGTCCTATTTGCGCTGGGTTCATCCCCAGAGCACTTAAGGACAGGCAGGACAAGCTTATCCTTAAACGTCTGCTTCACTCTTCAGGGACGATAGTTCTTTCTTCCCCCGCTGGGGGATCAGCAGCTGCTGCATCTTCTTACTCTTCCATGGCCTCTGGGACTCATATTCCCGCCAAGAGGTCCGAGGAAGGGGACAAGTCCAAAAAAGACTGGTCTCGCAAGCGGTCCCCTGACCGCTCTTTGCAGGTGGGTCCGCCACCCAAAGTGAGGCCTCCTAATAGGCCTGGGTCTCCTTGGCTAATTTCACCTAGATTTTCACCAGAGGAAACTCATAACTGGTCCCCTGCTAGGTCTTCCCCCCACCAGATTTCCTGACCAGTTTCAGTGGCGTCATCTGCTCCACCCAGAACCTCAGTGAAGCGGAGATGGACAAGATGATGTGGAGGTTTATCTGCACACAGATCCAGATGGGGGGGTCTTGCTGGCGCCCTCTCCCTCTGGAGGAGGCTCCTTGCAATATTTTTTTCCGACCAATAACTCCTTCTCCGATCCGACCGACGGTTTCGGAGTTTTTGGATCCGAGGACCCTCAGGGTTGAGGGGACAGCGCCGACAGTACCATGTACCTTGACACCAGCTGTCGCCTTGAGCTTGTCGGATCCAGCTGGATCTGATTTAAGATCTCAGAGCCGTAGCCTCGGGGTTGGATCTGAGTAGTGCTCCCTGCTCCGAGTGCTTCGGAGTGGAGCAACCTATTCGGCATCTTGGCTTCTGGAGGCTCGTCTCCAATTCCCGTGTCAGGTCAGGGGGGAATGGCCCTCATTAGTACCTCCCAGGAGGTTTGTTTTTCCTCAGCATTCGACATGGTGGAGGGGGTTCTTGCGGTGTCGAGACATTTGACCACCTCTTTCTTGGAGTCCGTCCAGACCCCCTTAGCTCTGAGTGCGGTTGTGACTGTCTTGTCATCTCAGGGACAGCCTGTGGTCGCAATGCCCCAGGAAGTTCCAGCGACGGAACAGCAAGATGTTTGTGAGTCCTCCCCAGAGTGTCCCCCTGAGGAGGTGCCTTGCAAATGAACATGTAAGAGGAGGCACTTGGACTCTCCAACAGAGTCCCTCACCAAAGACACAGACTTGGAAGAAGGGGAAGGTCTTGTTTGGAGACATCATGGAGCTCCTCCTCCGGGGGGGGGGGAGTCTGCCCCAAAACCGACCTCAGACGAGTCTGTGTTCCTGGAGGCATTTGGCTCAGGCCCCTCTACCTCTTGGGTGTTCCCTCCTGTGGATCCATTAGTGGATCTTATAACATCTGGAGCATGGAAGGAGCCAGACACCATAGAACCAATTCCCAAGCACCCCAACAAAGTTTTGAGCCCCCCCCCCATCGGATAGGATGCATTGGAACATGGGGTCCCAGGTAGATGCGATGGTGGTGGTGGCTGCCACCAAGAAGGAGCTCGTGCAGGAGAGCTCCACGGTTCATCTCCCTGATCAAGAATCAAAGGCAATAGACCATTTTGGGAAGCTAGTATATGCTTCAGAGACCTTCTCGGTGAAGGTGCTGAACTATATGGCACACGTCATTCAATTTCATCTTATGAAAGAAATCATGGAGTCAACCCCAGAGTCCATGTCAGCAGAGGACAAGAAGTGTTCTCCGCCAGAAAGGCCACTCTCAAAGCAGTTGCCAATACATCCATATAACTGCTCTCTTATGCCACAGAGGGAGTCGCAAGGGGAGCCAGGACAGGGGTTGCCATCAGGCGTCATCCCTGACTCCGGTTGTGTCAATTTTTGGAGCCCTTCAAGGTGTCTTTCACCAATGCCCGTATGATGGTTCTTCCCTTTTCAGGAAATAGTGAGAGACACTGGTGCAGAGCGAGAAGGACAGGAAGACACTGCCTGCTATCGGTATCCATTTCTCATCTCCTCAAAGATCCTTTTCCAGTAATCAGCAAGGAATGAAGATGTGGTTCCAGAAGTCTCAGGCATTTTCCCGGGACACTCAGGATTCTCCTTCCTCCATAGGCAGAGGGGGTTATGACAGATGCCATCCTACAGGCAGAGGGGTCCTTGGAATTTTGGGTCCCGAGAACCCTTCTTAGAGAAACCCGGGCAGCAGCCCTGAAGGGTTGTCTGACTGCTCATCTCTGGAGGCAGTCGGGCGTCATCTGTCACTACACCCAAAAGCATGGGAGTCCATTACAACAGATCGTTGGGTGTTGCAAATCATATCCAGAGGATATTTGTTCCGTTCAGGGAATCTCCCTGCCCAAACAAGCTCCTCCCAGATGTCCCACCCGCACAACTGGAGGAAGCAGCACTAGAAATAAGAAAGCTGCTGAAGAAACGAGTCCTCCAACTGGTCCCCCTAGACCAGTCCGGATCTAGCATTTATTCCAGGTTCTTTTTGGTGCCAAAGAAAACAGGGGACCTCAGAGCAATTTTGGATCTGTCCACATTGAACCTGTCAGTAGCCAAAGCGAAGTTCCGGATGGTCACTCTTCAATCTATCCTGTCTTTTCTGTAGGCCAAAGACTGGATGTGCTTGATTGATCTCCAGGATGCGTACTATCACATCAAGATGGACAGGTGCTCTCGGAGGTTTCTTCGCTTCCAGCTGCAAGCCAGTCATTAATCAGTTCAGAGACTTTCCCTTTGGTCTCATCACAGCCCCCAGGGTGTTTACCAAGGTGATGCCAGTTGTATCGGCTCACCTGAGGCTTCAGGGTATTTAGGTCTTTCTTTACCTGGATGATTTGCTCTTTGCTGCCTTTTCAGAGCATCTACTCTGCCAAGCTAGGGTTACTTCATTCAGCTAGTGAACAAACTGGGCACTACCATCAATCTGAACAAATCTTCACTGGCCCCAGTCCAGATTCTGGAATTTATCGGGGCTCAGCTGGACACTATTCAAATGAGGGTATTCCTCACTTCAGACAGGATACGCAGTTTAAGACTGCATATGTTGCACATTCTACATGCACAAGTACTGACAACCAAAGCAGTCCTAAGGGAGTTGGGCTCCATGGCAGCCACGATCAGTCTCCTGCCAATGGCTTGTCTTCATATGAGAGTTCATCAGTGGATGCTTGCGGTCCAGTGGTCTCTGTTATATCTTCCTCTGTCCTTTCCTGTGAGAATCTCAAGAGCATGCAAGGACTCCCTTTGGTGGTGGATTCAAGCCCTGGATCTCCTCAAGGGACGCTCCTTTCACCCTGCCTTTCCCAAAACCACGGTGACCACTGATGCCTTACAGCTGGGGGGGCACTGCTCGAGAAGGACAGTCCAAGGCACGTGGTCCCTTTCCGAGACCAGTTTGCATATCAATGTACTAGAGATGAGAGTGGTCCTTCTGGAGTTGCAGGCCATTCATGCTTATCTTTCTCTAGGGACAATTGCTATTCAAACAGACAATTTGTCAGTCATCTGGCATATCAACAAACAAGGGGGAACCAGATCTTATCCCCTCTGTTGCTAAGCCATGAGAGTGTGGGAATGGGCGATTACTACCAGCTGCTTTCTAGTAGCAATGCACATTCTGGGGCAGTCCAACATTCTAGAGGACAGGCTCAGCAGATCTGTCCTGATGTCTTATGTGTGGTTTCTGAATCCTTCAGTAGCAGAACAGATCTTTCTAAGGTGGGGTTGTCCTTGCTGCAATCTGTTCGCATCTCCTTCCAACATGAAATGTAGTGAGTTTTTCGCTCTGGAACCCCCGCAGGGGGAAGCCCCCAGAGACGCACTGGTTCATGCTTGGCCTCCCGGTCTCCTTTATGTTTATCCTATGCTTCCTCTCATATCGAAGTTTCTTCAGAAAGCTCGAAGGCTGGGGAGCACTGTGATCCTCATCACCCCATTCAGGCCTCACCAGGTTTGGTTTCCCTTACTGTGGTCTCATCTGGTAGTTCCTCCATGGATGTTGGATCCAGTTCCGGATCTTCTTTCTCATCCCTTAGGGATCCCTCACCCAGATCTGGACAGTCTGAAGCTCACAGCTTGGCTGCTCCGGTTCCCATGATTATTAGGACTTCCAGATTATCATCCCCTGTTAAGTCCATTTTGGTAGTGGCTCACAAATCTTCTACCAGAAAGGTGTATCATAGCTAATGGAATCGTTTCTCCATAGAGGCCACTCAGTGGGCCTTGGATCACTTTACTGCACCTCTTTCGGCAGTCTTAGATTTTCCGGCGAGTATTTTTCATCAGGGTGCCAGTTCCTCTACAGTTAAAGTCCAACTGGCAGTTATTTCTAATTTTCTTATGGGGGTGAATATGTCTTCCTTGGCTTCTTCCAAATTTGTAAGACTTTCCTTAAAGGTGCCTTTCTTCTTAGACCCCCGGTTAAGAATCCTACGCCTCCATAGGATCCTTACCTTAGTGTTACAGGCATTAGTCTCTGCACCCTTTGAACCTGCAGCTTCAGTTGATTTGCAGTTTTTAACTTGGAAAACCGCCTTCTTAGTTACCATTACCTCAGCCAGAAGAGTGTCAGGGCTTCAGGCTGTCTCTATCAAAATGCCTTACATGATCTTTCACAAAGACAAAGTGTCGCTACGCACTAATCCATCTTTCCTTCCTAAGGTAGCCTCGAAAGCAAATATTAATCAGACTATCAATTTACCATTTTTTTCCCTAACTTCCAAAACAAAGGGGAATACAAACTGCATCTGCTTGATGTTCATAGGCAATTGAGATTTTTAGTTGCACAGGACGAAACCTTTTTCGTAAATCGGATCAGCTGTTCGTGTCTTATGCTAAACCCTTCTTAAGCAAGCCAGTTTCTAAGGTAACTATTAATTGCTTGATTTCCCAGTGCATTGTTCGAGCTTATGCTGTGAAAAGCATGTCTCTGCTGGGACAAGTGAAGGCACATTCTACTTGATCTATGGCTACGTCAGCTGCCTTCTGGTCTAGTGTCTCTGGACGATATCTGTTCGGCAGCCACTTGGTCCTCATCTCATACCTTTATGTCACATTACAAGCTGGATATTGTGTCTAGGAACAGAGCATCCTTTGGCTCTGCGATGCTCTGGAACATTCTTCCATGAGGACTATCCAGGAGTTTTTGGTAGCTGGGGACTCTGTCCCACAGGTTGAAGACCAAATGAAGTAAACTACTTCAGATGAAGAAGTTATGTACTCACCATAACGTTCCATCTGAGTAGTTGTACTTCATGTGTCTTCAACCTCCCCTCCCCTTCCCAGTGACTTTATCATTTGTGCAGTCTTCATATACTTTTGTATACCTTGTGAGGTCCTTGGCCCAGACTAAACCTGGGAATTTGTAGTGACTCATGTTTATGATGAGGTGCTGCTGGGTCGGGTGTCTGATAGTACTAAGGCAGCAAACTCGATCTGAAGGGAGACGGGGCATTATGGGTAAGGGGAGGAGCTTGGAGCTCGGAACCATAGCTGGAATATGTGGCCGTGTCAGATCCGATGTGGATCTGAAACTCACAGGTTGAAGACAAAAGTAAAACTACTCAGATGGAACGTTACGGGAAAAAAACATTTATTCATGAATTACCATATAGGTGGCAGTACGCTAAACACAGAAAGTGTGATAAGAGACTTAGGGACACAGGTGGACAGTGGTCTCACCTTCGATAACCACATCGCCACAACAGTCAGGAAATCCTTCTATGTGGCACACCTCATCACAAAGGGCTTTTCATCCAGAAAAAAGGAGGTAATTGTCCCACTGTACTCATCCCTCATTAGACCCATTATAGAATACAACGCCCCATTTGGTATGTACCTCTCAAGACATCTGCAACAATTGGAAAGGCCTTAGAAATACCTCACTAAAAGAATCACAGGCCTAAAGCAGATGCCCTACGCTGACCGCCTTAAAAAACTCCAGCTATACTCTGTCGCATATCGTCTACTCAGAGGCGATCTCTGCTTAACATACAAGGCCATGTCAAACCCAGAGCTGTTGGACATGCTACACTTAAAGAAATCCCAATCCCTCAGAGCTACACGCTCCAGGGATCTAAACCTTGTCATCACAATAAACAAAACATGCTGGAGGAATAGGTTCCTGACCCAGAGACTCCCCAGACTCTGGAATAGATTGCCCATACATGTCAAGCAGAGTGCCTCTTTGGACCTCTTCAAGAGGAACCTTGACGATTGGATGGGAGAAAGGAAATTCACCCCAGGGATCACGTCAGTCGCCCTGCTAGACAGGGGTCCAGGAAAGTAAATAATGTGGGAAGAAATAGCCAGGGAATTGTTATGGCTAGGCTTGTATAGGCCCTAGGGTTGATAGCCTAGTACCAACCTATAAACCTATGAACGGTGAGTACATAACTTCTTTTTTTAGAGTCTTTTTGGCGAACCATGCTGCTGAAGCACTCCAAACATGTAAGAAGAATAAAGCAGGTGTGGTGTTGTAAACACTGATTTGGTGACAGCCAGTGATATTGACTGTAGGCTACAGGTTGTCAGTCACAGTGAGCCACCTTCAAACCAGAAAAAAATTTGTGAGCCTCAGCTAGGTATTAAAAAGTAGGATAGATTATAAGTGATGTATAATGTTTGCAACTACGGTTTGTGATGTATAATATTTGCAACTAAAATTATGTCAATATGGTTTGTTTTCATTTATGTAAATGTACAGATGTTAAGTTGTCAATCTTGCCTTCATTCTTGCTGGATGGGTTCGGAGCCGATCCTCGGCTCCGACTCGGCACTTGCTTAGCTTGAGAACTCCTTTTACCAGCTCGAGGCAACCCTATATCCCATGATGCAAGGCGGGACTACCTCAGATCTCGTTTGCCGCTTTGCGAAGAGGTCTCCTTTTTGCCAGCTGAGGTAAGTTTGAATTTTTCAAACAGCTTAGTCAGGGTTTATCTCTCCCTTGTTCCTTTTTATAGTGTGTAGTGTTTATACAGCCCACCCTATTTCCCCATATAGTTTAAAACTTCTAGTTTTTATAAAAATTTTCAGTTAGGCCTAGGCCTCCTTTATTAATCCCTATCTGTGTGTCTGTGTTTGTGGGGATTAATTGTGTGACTGTTTGGGGTGTGTGTGAGTATTATTTTTACTTTTTTCTTGGACTATGTCTAAAGAAGTAAAGGTCTCAGGCTTCAAGAAGTGTGACTCGTGCTGTCAGAAAATGTCTCTGACAGACGGTCACACTTCTTGTGTTTACTGCCTGGGACCTTTACACCTGCAGGACTCCTGTGCTTTATGTCACTCTTTTAGCCAGAGAGTCCTGCAGGAAAGGAGGAATAAGTTGATCCTCCGTGGCTTACTAAAGCCAGAAGGTTCACCCACTAAAACTGGGTCCAGTAAACCTTCTAAGTCACCTAGGGTTCAGGCTACAGCTTCTAAGCCTTCCCCGGTGGCTCAGACTCCTTCGGAGTCGAGATCGGCTCCGGCCGGAGCCGATCTTTCTTCTCAGGTGGTAGGGTCGGTTCCGACACCCAATCTGCTGTTGCCTTGTCGGCTCCGGCTGGAGCCGACATATTATCCAGTATCGGAGCCGAGAAGCCTTCGGCTCCATCTGGAACCCAGAGGATGTCGGCTCCGATGGCTTCGTCCAAGAAGAGATCTCGGTCCCCTTCTTTGGAGTCTATCCACTCGGCTCTGGGGTCTCCTCTTTTGTCGGAGCGGAGTCATCGGAGCCGATCTTCCAGGCTGTCTGACCACGATTTAGAGAGGGTGGTAAGCAGGCTGTTGAAGTCGCAGGCACTGGCCCAAATCCTCCATAGTCCGTCTCAACAGACTTCGGCTATTGCTTTACCCCTTGAACTTCCTCCTCCGACTCCCCTACAGAGTTCGGAGCCGGAGCTTCTCGGGACAGCGACCGTGTCGGCGCCGGAACCGATACATCCTTTTTCAGCTCCGTCGTCTTCGGCTCCGATCTCTTCCATGAGACCTTCCTTGGAGGGATCCGGTCGTCGAGTTTCCCTTGTCTGCTCTGAGGGGGCTAGTGGCATCGGACCCTTGTCCGACCCCGCTCTCCCTCTCGGGGCTTCAGCTTTGGTAAGCTCGGCACCGACATCGGCCTCGGAGCCTTCCCTCTCAGTGGAGCCGGGAATTCCTATTTCCTCGGAACGGGAATATTCCAGCCTCCCGGGGAGGGGAGCCTTTGAGGTGATCAGGAGTGTCCTGGCACCTGAGCCAGGTCAACGGTCCATCCCTTTAGCTCCTCCCTCTTCGGTGCCTGTAGACGCCTCTTGCCAGCCTCTTGCTCTCAGGCCCAGGGATCCATCGCCCCAGGTTTCCCCATTGGGAATAACTTCCTCTTCCGAGGTTTCTCCTGATCCTTCAGGGGAACCCCTCGGAAGAGGACGTGTAAGAGGAAACACACAGACTCCCCTGAGTCTACTACATCTGATACTGACTTAGATGAGTCAGAGGGTTCCCCATGGTCCCCCTCTGAGGATATCTCCTTTTCAGACATCCTTGAGCTCCTCAAACAGAGGGGAAATTGGCCCTCCATTGACCCCTCCGAGGATGAGTCGGTATACCTGGAGGCTTTTGGATCCCGACCCTCCACCTCCTGGGTGTCTCCGCCTTTCGACCCACTTATGCAGGTAGTGGCTCGGAAGGTGTGGGCAGCTCCAGATTCTGTGGAACCTGTCCCCAGGAGACCATCCAAATTTATTACGGCCCCTACAGACAAGCAGTTTCTTTCTAAGGGTGTCTCTGTGGATGCTATGGTGGTGGCGGCCACCAAGAAGGAACTTGCGGATCCTTCAGTACCTGTCCATCCTACTAACAAAGATTCTAGGACCATGGACAGGTATGGAAAGCGGATGTTTTCTTCAGCGACCTTTGCTATGCGTTCGCTGAACTACCTTTGTCACTTCACCAGGCTTCAAAGAGATATTCTCAAGGAACTAGGTGAAGTGGTCCAGGATCCTTCTGCTGCTGGGGCTCAAGAAAAGATTGCCTCACAGCTAGCAATCCTGAATTCCTTAACCAACTCCTCCATGCGGCTCATATCCTATGCAGCCGATGGAGCGAGCAGAGCCGCAGGCACAGGAGTGGCTCTTAGACGTCAAGCCTGGATGCGACTTTGTAATTTTGCGGACCCCTTTAAGGCGTCCTTCACCAATACCCCCTTTGACGGTTCGGCTTTGTTCGGACCTCAGGTGAAGGAAACCTTGACCAGGTGTGAGCAGGACGGCAAAACTCTTTCTGCCGTTGGAGTCCATTTTCCACCCTTCTAGACCCTATCCCAAGGGTCAGAAGGGAGGGAAGATGTGGTTCCGTAAAGCCCAAGGAGCTGCGCTGGACACACGTGGTCAGTTTACCCCCAGAGGCAGAGGGGGTAACAATAATAGACGCCGCCCTAGAGGCAGAGGGGGTCCTCAGAACCAGGGCAACAGGGAGTCTCTTCCTGAGAAGCCCTTTCAGCACCCCTGAGGTGTTGCCCGACTGTCCACCCTTGGAGGCAGTCGGGGGAAGGATTTCGCTGTACCCAGTAGCCTGGCGTTCCCTTTCACAAGATTTGTGGGTACAGTCGATCATATCCGAGGGTTACAAAATCCCCTTCGAAAGGTATCCCGTACCTCACCAATCCCTTCCAGACATCTCACCCGGTCAAAGGGATTTGGCAGAACAGGAGGTTTCAAAGCTCCTAGAAAAAAGAGCCGTCCAGACTGTTCCAGCAGACCAAGTAGGATCCGGCGTCTACTCGAGATTCTTTTTGGTCCCCAAAAGGACGGGAGATTGGAGACCAATATTAGACCTGAGCAATCTAAACAGTTTTGTCAAGAAGGCAAGATTCCGGATGGTCACGCTTCAGTCCATTCTGCCCTTTCTGGGCAAGGACAACTGGATGTGCTCCATAGACCTCCAGGACGCGTACTATCACATAAAGATACACAGGCGCTCCAGGAGGTTTCTCCGCTTTCGGCTAGGGACCAGTCATTATCAATTCAGAGCCCTGCCCTTTGGCCTCACTTCAGCCCCCAGAGTGTTTACCAAATGCATGGCAGTGGTCACAGCTCATCTGAGATGTCAAGGATTCCAGGTGTTTCCTTATTTGGATGACTGGCTCCTCTCCGCCACCACCAAGCATCAGCTTCTTCAGAGCAGAGACTACACTCTGCAGCTTTGCAAAAGTTTGTGAATTTCAGTAAATTTCGAAAAATCTTCTCTGCTGCCTTGCCAATCTATCACCTTTATAGGCGCAGAATTAAACACCGTCAAGTTGTTAGCCAGACTAACAGATCAGAGAATTCTGGACATCCAAAAATACATTCGGATTTTATTGCAGAGCAGCAAAGTCAAAGCCAGATTGATACTAAAAGTTCTAGGTCTTATGGCTGCGGCCATTGTTCTTCTACCACTGGCTCGCTTCCACATGTGTCTTCTGCAGTGGATGTTATTCACTCAGTGGTCATTCCACAGTCTTCCGATGAGACATGAAATATTAGTCACACAATCGTGCAGGACTCATCTGAACTGGTGGATATCTTCCCCTCTTCTTTATCAGGGCCGACCATTTGTTCCCCCTCCTCCGGTTGCCACAGTCACTACGGATGCCTCTCTGATCGGGTGGGGGGGGCATTATCAGGGCAGGATGGTCCACGGGACGTGGCAACCCATAGAATACCATCTGCACATAAATGTCCTAGAGATGAGAGCGGTGCTTTTAACGTTGCAAGCCCTCAACGACTTTCTTCCCGCGGGGACTATTGCAGTGCAAACGGACAACATGTCCGTGGTCTGGTACATCAACAAGCAGGGCGGGACCAGGTCCTATCCTTTGTGTCGAGAAGCTCTCAGACTTTGGCAATGGGCAATCTCCTCTCATCGGTTTCTGATAGCAACGCACATCCCCGGCAGGTCCAACCTCTTAGCGGACAGGCTGAGCAGAGCCATTCTCATGCCTCACGAGTGGTCTCTCAGTCAATCTATAGTGGACCAGATTTTTCTGAAGTGGGGCACACCTTGTTGCGATCTTTTTGCTACACCCCCAAAGCAACAAGTGCCCCGACTTCTTCACTCTCTTTCCCCTACCAGGCCAACCCCTGAGAGACTCTCTAACCCAGGATTGGCCCCGGGGACTTCTGTACACTTTTCCTCCTTTTCCCTTGATTCCACAAGTCATTCAGAAAGCCACCGTTTTGAGGGCCAAGTTGATTCTCATTGCCCCTTACTGGCCTCGACAAATTTGGTTTCCGTCTCTGCATCGTCACCTCCTGGTGCAGCCTTGGCATCTGGACCCAGTTCCGGATCTTTTGATCCACCAGTCGGGTCAACAGCACCGGGCCATTCATTCTCTCAACCTCACTGCTTGGTTGCTCCACTTCCTTCCCTAGCCAGGCTTCCTATTATCACTGATCCTGTCAGAGATATCTTAGTAGCTTCTTTGAAGTCGTCCACCAGAACCGTTTATGCTAGCAAGTGGCGACGTTTTTCCCTTTGGGCAAACTCCAGAAATATTGATCCCTTTACTGCTCCTGTGCATTCTGTTTTAGATTTCCTGGCTGAAGTTTTTCAGTCAGGATCCTCTTCATCTACAGTAAAAGTTCAACTGGCGGCTATTTCCAAGTATCATGTTGGCTTGCAAGATCATAACATTATGTCACATAGACTATGCAAAGCCTTTCTGAGAGGAGTTTTTCTCCTGAAGCCGCCAATAAAACATCCTCCTCCACAATGGGATCTGAATTTAATGTTAGCATCCTTGATTTTACCACCCTTCGAACCGTCTGCTTCATGTTCCTTGAAGTTATTGACCTGGAAAACTATATTTTTACTGGCTGTCACTTCAGCAAGGAGGGTTTCCGAGATTCAAGCTCTCTGCATCCGTTCCCCTTACTTGGTTTTTCACAAGGACAGGGTATCCTTGAGAACAAATCCGTCCTTTCTCCCCAAAGTTGTTTCTCAAACTAATATTAATCAATCTATCGATCTACCAGTTTTTTCCCTAATTATTCTGACAGAGCTGAACAAAAGCTTCATTTTTTGGATGTCCATCGTCAGCTCAGGTACTATTTGCATAGAACTAAACAATTTAGGAAATCAGACCAATTATTTGTCTCCTATGCAGAAAACAGGAAAGGTCTCCCAGTATCAAAAGTGACCTTATCCAGATGGTTGTCTTCCACCATTTCTTACGTGTATTCGCTCAGAGGCAAGCAACTACCTTCTAAACCGAAAGCACACTCAACCAGGAGTCTATCCACTTCTGCAGCCTTTCAGGATAGACTACCCATTGATACCATTTGTGCAGCAGCTACTTGGGCCACTCCTCATACCTTTGTCTCTCATTACAAATTAGATTTGGCCTCTAGGGATAGGGCCAGTTTTGGTTCCACAGTTCTCAAGAGTCTGTTCCATTGAGCCACCCGGGATACAGGTGCTAGGGACGCGGTCCCATCCAGCAAGAATGAAGGCGAGATTGACAACTTAACATTTAGAAGTTATGTACCTACCATAACGTTCCATGTTAGTTGTCTTCTCTGCCTTCTTTCTTGCCCTCCCTCCTTCCCCTGGCCTGGACAGATCTTGAAGAGTTTCCTCTTCTCAGGTTGTTCCCTCCTGAGTCTTCATTAGAGGAGTCTTTTGTTAGGAACTTGTTTTTCCTAGTTCTACTAGGTTAGTCCTTAGCAGGGTATTTTAGCTACCAAACGAGATCTGAGGTAGTCCTGCCTTGCATCATGGGATATAGGGTTGCCTCGAGCTGGTAAAAGGAGTTCTCAAGCTAAGCAAGTGCCGAGTTGGAGCCGAGGATCGGCTCCGAACCCATCCAGCAAGAAAGAAGGCGAGAGAAGACAACTAACATGGAACGTTATGGTAGGTACATAACTTCTAATTTTCTGTCGTGATAATTTAAGAAAGATGTTTCTTGTTTTTTACACAAAAAAAAGTATTTTAACTTTGCCATCCAGAAAAATGTATCATATGCTACAGTATTTAGGCACCAGACCCATAGCACTCCCCTCAAAGATAGACGTACACACAGACACACGCTTGGAATAACTAGCATTTATCCTAGTTTTTTCTTAATTTACTACAAATTATTTGTGATTAAATATCTTTGTTTGGTCCTACCTTAAAACAATATTGAATTATTTATATTTTTTGCACAACATTTCTAGACTTAATTAAACCTGTAATGATACAAGCTAGGATTCCCATGGAAGGTGGTGTTACTTGTTTAACTCCTGATATTGGTTTCTTTTTGCTTGGGTTCTTGAAAACTTTATCCTATGAATTCTAGTAAGATGTTATTATATAGGTTCATAGGTACGTACTAGGCTATCGGCCCAAGGGCCTACGTAAGTCTAGCCAACAAGGTTCCCTGGCTTACGCCACCCAAGAAAGTTATTTTCCTGTGCCACTGTCGAGCAGGGACACAGAAGTGATCCCGGGGTGCATTTCCTATTTCCCATCCACTCATCAAGATTTTTCTTGAAGAGTGCTAAAGGTATGAAGACCGTATCTGTACAGTTTCTTTACTAATTTAAACACACTTTTTTCTTTGTGGTATGTTTTAGCTCTGAATGTACAGAAAGTAAAGAACATGTTACATTCCTACACAAGAGGGCCGAAATGTTTAAGGGAGAGACCTGAAGAATTTTTCTTCAGTGCTGCTAAGGTGGTACTTAATAGTTTTTTTAAACAAAATTGGTAAGAGCAAAAGTTGAACATTAGATTGAATGAGCTGGTGTAGTTTTGTGCTTGGTGAAATGAAGTTAATAGTATAGAAAGCTGAAAGTTCTGTTACGGTAGCATGAGTCAAAAAGATAATTTGCACTGGTCTGTTGATGAGTTAGAAAGGACTGAAGGATTTGATTAAATTTTTTGGAGGACCAGAGGTAAAATGTGTTTACTTGAGCTAATTATCTTACTTAATAGAAGGACTGTGAAAGGCTGGATTTGGTGGTTTTCCTGAAAGACATGCTTATGCTGGATACAGAGGCATGTTTTATATAGTTACTTATTCCCTCATTATACTACAGACTGTTGGAGATTGAGAACAATTTTCTTTAAGACTAATACATTTATTCTTCTGCATGTATTTATCTCTTCCTGGCAATGGCATTTTGGCCCTTGCAAGCCTGTTTTTTTTTTTTTAGTTATACTTTGTAGCAGCAATCCAGATATGTCTTCATATTATCTTTTCAGGGGTGAAGATCCTGCAAACATGTATGACACTTGAGATAGGTTGTGTGATGTTATTTTGGTCCAGTATGTTCTTGTGGTGTTGTTACAGCTAACACTTCTCCGTATCCCACCCCAGACACATATATCTTACCAAAAGGACACAAGGTTTAAATAACACGTCCTACATGGACCAACTCAAAGCCCTGCCTCTATCCATAGTATCCTACAGACTGCTAAGAAAGTACCTGTGTCTGGCATACAAGGCATCCTCCGACCCATTACTGATGGATTTACTACACAACAGCAAGTAAAATGGCATCAGAAATACTCTATCTAGGGATGTAAACCTCTTTTGCAACATCAGCAGAAGAATTTGAAGGGACAGTTATTACTCATACAAGATATACTCCTGCACTGAAACAGACCCTCCCATACACAAAAAAAAGTTCATCCCTGTTCAAGTTCAAGCACAACTTGAAACTTTGGATGGGAAACTGAAAATTTACCCCAGGACTGCCCCCTATACAACTGATGGACAGAGGCAGTTCCTAAATACTTTATTCCATGCATGAGTCCCCTCACATTATGTATGGTATGATCCCACTAATTCTCATTAAGGGTGATATGTAATTATCGACCATGGGATGAGCAAGACCAATCTCTAACCAAATGGGATAGGTTAATTCAACCTCAAACAGAGATATTGGCTAAGCTTAAAATGACCTAGAAGAGCAGCCAGCCTTGTACTTGCCTGTGAAGCTATGTATTCATATTCCAATCACTGTCAGCACCTTGCCTTTAAGGTTTTCTTTCTCGTGAGGTCTGTGATACCAAGCATTTGAATGCACAGTCACACGATGCTGTCCAGAGTCTGATAGGTCTTGCTGTTGTGCTTCCTTGTTAGATAGCATTGTTTCTGCTTAGACTCTGTGATATGCTTGTCTCCAAGGAAGAACAGCTGCTTGAGATGCTCATTCCTCCCCCACCATCTGGCCTTATCAAATGGATTTTCAGCATATGCAGTTTTAGGAAAAATTGATCCACATACCAACGGCTGTGCGGAGGTTGCATCTCCATAATTTTGTCTTGTGAACAGTGGTGATCTCCTTTTCATTATATCCCACATACAACAATAAATGTTATAGGAAGCTGGGTCAGTAACGAACAGGACATATTTTTTTTTCATTTAAACTTCAACATATATTAGTCCTTAGGGCATCTTAAAACATCTTTAAATCTTATAAACCTTATATATCCTTCAAAGTTTTAAAAATACACATGCAGAGGCATAGTTTGTCCACTCGGGATTTAGATATATTGAAATGGCTAATGTTTTTTATTTGTGAACAAGTACTTTTCAAATAAATGTATATTCAAAACCATCAGTAAATCCTTAAGAATACCTTCACAGTTATATAAGCTGACCCATGGGTGTGTGTTAGACAGAGAAGAATCCTGAGCATTGTGGTTCAGTATTTGTACCTTAGTTAGAATTGCTTGTCTGTAGAATTACTTGTAAAGCATAATCTGGGCACTTAATCAAAGCCTTCATCCTATCAGCTGCAGTTATTAAATACAGTCATGAAATATCAGCACATGTTATGTATGAGTCTCAGGAGAATATGTTGCTTTGTTATATTTTAAAGTTTTTTAAAAGCCCAGTGTTTGGCAAGATATTTTAAAAGAGATGATAGAGGTGGCTGTGGAACATAAAATTTAATTTACAACATGTATACTACTGCAGTCCCATAGCAACACCTGGCCTAAGGCTGTTATGAAAGTTGGTAATAAAGTTAGCTTTACAATGCTATGTTTTGTGAACATTTGCTCTCTTCACATATTTAGATCATTTCTTCCCAGGCTTTTCTGTGCACTTAATGTCTGATTAATGGATGTCCAGGGAACGTATTTACTGCTATATCTTACAGCAGTCAGTGTTCATGTTTTTTTGCAGAACTGTATAGGCTAGAGATACTAGAATACCCTAAAATATAGCGTTTTTAATGGGTAATTGCTAAAAAGTTAAGTAACTAAAATGCATGTAAAGGAGCAGTTCAGAACAATCATCTGCTTATTTTTTGTGACACGATGAGGGCTACACTAAACATAGATTGACACTGGATGAAAACCACTGGTCCAATTGGTATGCCTGTACCTGTATCACACATCCTGTGTAATCCACCACATATTTCTTTTTTCTTTCTATTTCATTAGTTGACTAATTTATGCATATTAATTGTTGAATACTGTTACTGATTTGACCCTACTGTCACCTAAGAAAGGCTGTTCTAGGCATGTGCTACCCATTCTGCAAAGTAATGTTTCTTTGTGTCATGCCAAAACACTCCATCTAGTGCCTAAGACGATGTATATTTTTATTTTGAAAGGTAATACCACATTTTATTCTCTGTATTTTGTTAAGCTGTTTAACTGACTCCCTCCATGTTTCTTCAAGATCATATGTATACCAAGCTCTTCTAGTCTCTCTGTACATGGCTTTTGGTGCAGTCAGTTGTATGCCCCTCTTCTGAACTTCCCCTATTTTACCTTTGTACTTGTGGTAATAAGTTCCCTAAAACTGTATGCGGTATTCCAAATCTGGCTTTGTCAATTGTTTAGATGTATCAAAAACATCTTTTTACCTACTTAGGATGCCTGTTCCTATGCATCAAAGTTTGTTAACATTCCTTGTAAAATAGATATTGGAAAGAAATTAGAACCATTATAAAGTTATTGGACATAATGGTATTTCAAAAAGACATAGAATATAAACAGGAAAGCCCCGGAATAGGGTTACCAACCCACAGCACATTTTCTGGTCAAAGACCATTCATCAGTAATTGGGAAGTTCTTGACTGTTCCTATCTGCATATACATTATTTAGTAAAATGCAGCTAGTTTCTGCTGTCATGTACAAGGAAGTTTGCTCATGTTTTATCAAGACAAGAAGCCAGTAAGTTATGCACAATGTTACCATTGTTGCTTATTCTGTCAGTAACTCAGATTCAGAAGAAGGCTTTAGTAGCTTCATTGTGGAGAGGAATGTTGAGCTTTCCAGATCACCATTTTTATGGCGATGACATGCCTGATTCTACTGTAGTAGTACCAGCTGAAGGTTCATAGCTAGCTCAGTTAGCAGTCTGGGCACTGGAGGAACTGACTGACTAGACATCACCTTCTCACACCTACCTGGAGAAGGGGACTTGGTAAGAGCATAGACACCAGAGATGATACTGTTGCTATGTAAAGAACTGATGCTGCAGTGCAGGTGGACAGATAAATGAGAGACAGCACCACGTAAGTGCTGGTGTTTCCCTAGTAGTACTGTTGCTTGCCCAGTCAGTGCTGTTAGTTCATCATGTCAGAAGAAGGTGGGGCTTAAATGAGAGCCCCAGCTTGCCACACTGTGATGGCACCAACATCTCAATTTCTGTCACCATTCATCTGGGCATTCATAGCCCATTGACTGAGAGGTCTTCTTCTTCGGAATGACATGACCCAGCTGATGAAGAGACATATCTTACGTAGTCCCAAGATGTGGTGCTGTTTGGGAGAGAGGTAGGAGATGGCTAGGGATCTGAAGTTAGCAGTAGCTGCCAGAAAAAGAAAAGGGCCACAGGCAGTGCAGAACATGTAAATATGTTTATAGGGGGAAAGGTAGAAAGGATTTGATCATTGTATATGTAATGAATGGTCCATTATCTTTGCAAAGATTGATACACCCAGCATAAAGATCATTAGCACACTTGAAAAGGTGCAGTCCTTATTGCCCCATATCACTGATGCTATTAAATAAGGAGAATGAAATGGTGAGGAAGAGGGCAGTCATCTGAGCCAACCTTCTGTTCCTAGAAATACCGCTGAGGCCCAGAGATAGCAAAACTGGCAAAAGAAATCCAGGAGAAGCTAAAACAAAGTAGCAGATGTGTGATTTTGAGCAAGAAAGCCTTATTTTGCAACTGCTGTCGGCTGCATATTTCTGGCTTCTATGATTGTAATTCCATACCTCCTTGTCGCAGTTCTAATACTAGAGAGATTACAAATTATAATATACAGTAACCCTTTTATAACAGTGCAAAAACACAAAGTGTGGTCTACTTGAGGACTACTTTACATACGTAATGTGCCTATTATCCTAACTAAAGAATATGCTGCATCTCTCTATTAACCAGTGATGTCCTTCCTTATCACTGTTGCAGTATTCTTTACTCTTGGTATATCCTGCCGAGGATAGCTGAATGTCTGGCCAGCATGCCAAAGCGTTTATATCTTCCAAACTTCATACGTCAAACGTATATCCTATGTGCAAAGTGTAAGGTACATATGTGACATATGAATGTCTATTCCTCAGAACTTCTCTGTCGCCAATCTGAACGCTACCTTTGAATTTGATCTGAAGGTCATTCACTGAATTGATTCAGCTACCAAGCTTTCTAAAGATAAGTGCCCTAATGAGATTTCTTCCTTCCTTTTTTGTTTTTTTACTTTAGTTTATATGTAATCCAGGAAGGAAAAATGTGAGTTTGGGAGGAAAATTCCCCATATAGATACAAAAAGTGTATTTTTTGTTTGGGTGCTACACACAGCCATAAGCAGTGTGAGATTTGTCAGACGTTTGCCCCAAGACACTAAGCAGTTGTTTGTCTTCTCTTTCCATTTATTTGGTAAACCACTGGTTGAAGCTTTTGGGTCAATTGAATCCACCCTCCCTGATGTTCAGCCACCACTTAAGAAGAAAGCCAAAAAGGAATGTACTCATCCTGCTGCTCTCCAGCCTTTACTGGATGTCTTTGTCGGCTTGGATGAAGAATTCAAAAACCATCCTGTGTCACTGTCAGCTGCCTCTGCTATGATGACCTAGTTGCAGACTAAAACAAAGCTGTGTACCCTCAAATCTGCTGAGGTTGTGCTTATGTCTGATGGAGACATGGAGGGGGAACCATGGCTGATCATTTCAGAGAAGCCTTGGGAGATTCCCCAAATACTACTTAGAGAAGAGGTGCCTGGTACTGTCATTGAATCTAGACAGGGGTCTGAACCTCCTAGATTTGTTAAAGCTGATGTTCCTTTAGAAATGAAGCAGAAGACTAAGCATGTGGCCCCTGTAGCTAAGGATCCCCTCAATAAATGACAGGATTTTGCTCAGGGGCTTTTCAATGTTCTTATGGTTCAAGTATTATCTGTTCCTGCTTCTGTTCCCTGGTCTTCCACTCCATCCAAACGTCCTAGGGACTCTGATCCATCTGGTGAGGAGTCATTGGCTTACTCTTCTCAAATCCACTCTCCTGTTGCACTGGGGTCTGAAGAAGAGGATTCACTGTCTCCTGACTCCCCTATGGAAAAATTGTCCTATAGGGATATGGTGGTTCGTATGATGGAACATTTTAAGTGGGACTTTTCCCAGGTTTCTGATAATCAGAAAAGGTAAAATGAACTCTTGCATCTAGATTCTTCTCAGCCTTTTGCAGTTCTTCCAGTGGATGCCCCTTTGGATACTTTCACTGCAGCTGCTCAGGCTCTTGATTATCATCCTCCTACCCCTAAGAAGCTGGACTAATTCTATAAAATTCCCGAAGCTCAAAAGTGTTTGTATAAAGCCTTTCATCTGATCCTGCTGTTATTTCTGTTATTACTGACAAACCATCCAAGTTGCTGTCCTCTTTAAAGCTTTTATCTTTCAATAAGGACAACCATGCCATGGGCAGCTGTGGTAAAAAGGTGTATACCTCTGCTACCTTAGCTTTTAGGACTATTAACTAACAGACCAATATGACTAGGTACACCCTGGCTCTTCTGTCCAAACTTGTGGGCATTATGGCTGGATATGCGTGATTCAGTGGGTAAGACTTAGTTTCATAGGTTCACTTCTGCTATTTCCCTTTTGAGCTCTGCTTCTCAGGTAGCTTGTCATTCTGTTAAATGTAGTTATGATGCTGCTGATGCCTCCTGTAAAGCATCTGCATCTGGATCTGTAATCAGGAGATATTCTTGGTTGCACGTCCAGGCTCTGACTGAAGACATCAAGTCCAAATTATTAAACACCCTCTTATGTAACCAGAATCTCTTTGGCAGTGTGGAATTTAGCAGCAGGAGATAAGGCTGAAGTTGTGCAGGATTTGAAACAAATCTTTGTCTCTCCCATTCCTAAGTTTCACTGAAATTATACATCTAAGCCTTCCTTTATTTGTTGGCAGATTAAATAGCCTTCTAGGGACAAGAGGGCATCTAGGAGAGTTTTTCCAGACAAGAATTCTCAGGGTTCTATGGATCAAAAACCTCCTTTCCCTATTGAATCTGGAACCCTGTTGAAATGTTGGCGCTTAGAAAGCCAAGTGCTGACATGCTGGAAAAAAGACCGGTACTACAATAGAACACCAAATATCGAAGATCACTCTTCTCCTTAACTTTCTTCTTTGCATAGGGGACACCCCCCACCCCACTCCCAGACTTATAAATGCCAACTCTGAGATCAGTATAATTTGGAGCAAAAGGGAATATTTTGAGAAATAGAGTTTATATATATATATATATATATATATATATATATATATATATATATATATATGTATGTATATATATATATATATATATATGTGTGTGTATATATATATATATATATATATATATATATATATATATATATATATATATGTATATATATATTTCCAGCCATTCAGTTTCCATGTTTCAGGATTCACTCTAGCAGGTCTCGACATTTCAGATGGTTACCAGCAAATCTATAAAAGCTAACCACATACACTTGGGTGCTTTCCATTACCCAGAATGGTTATTTTATGGTTTGGAAGTCCCTTCATTCATTCTCAGGCCTCCCTCAGCCTCCTCCTTGTCAGCACCCATTCCCCTTGTCTCAGCAGGTAAAATGTTTTTATTCCAGTATGTTTCTGGTCCCTATGAAGGAGGGATCATGGAGGCCCATTTTAGACCTGCCCTTTCTCAACAGCTTTCTCAGGGTTACCTCTTTTAGGATGCTGTCTCTTCAGACATTTTTTCCTCTTGTTGCTTCCTCAAATGTTTCTGTCATCTGTGGAATTTAAGGATACATACTTCCAAATTTGTATTCACCCTCTGTTCAGGAAGCTTTTACATTTCTCTGTTTCTTCCTCTCATTATCAGTTTTCTGCTTTGCCTTTTGGTCTTTCTAAAGCTCCAATGGTCTTTACTAAATGTCCATTCCCTGTAGTGACCTTCAGCAGATTTCAGGGAATGCAAATCATCCCTTACTTGGACTACCTTTTGATTCAAGTCCCCTTACAGCAGTTGTTTCTTCTGGATTTTCACTAAGCCTCTTCTACACAGTGTGAGGTTCACCTTCATTCTCAAAAAGCATGTGCTGACTTCCTCTCAGGGCCAAGTGTTCCTGGGTTGCAGGATTCAGACCATTCCAGTCATGGCTTGCCTCCCACATCCAAGGTTGTAGCCCTTTTTCTTCTTCCTCTTCCAGTACTTCCTGCAAGGGAATTTCTCCAAGCTCTGGGGTACATGGCATCTACCATTCTCATGGTTTCCTGTTCCAAACTCCACATAAGACATTTCAGTGGTATGCCAAGAAGGTTTTGCTCCAGCACTACCAGCCTCTGGAATATCTGGATGTTCTTCGTGTTTCACTGTTGCAGTCATTACATTTAGGTTATCTGCTTGCAGGTAGCCCTCAGTCGGCCTGATTAACAAAGTCTTGGGTCCTGCATCGGTTGCTGTCTCTTCTTCCGTGACGTCAGGTGTATAAAACATACAACCAACGTCATTACATCAGTCTTTCTTGCCGTGCAGTGCCAGAAGCAGAAGCAGTTCACAAGTGCCGGTCGGCTGACTACTGAAATTTTCATTTTCGAGTTTCAGAACTGAAGTCTTCAACTAAAAGCTAAGTACCCCATTGGGGAATTTTTTTCTTGCTGTAAACTGATGTCAGTAAAAGTAAATAATTGCATTTCTTGTGGAAAGCAAATACCTCATAAAGATTTTCATTTGTACTGTATTCCTTGCCTAGGCCCTGACCACGACATACCTCGCTGTTGGTTTTGTGCCTTATTTAAACCACGAACTATCCGTCGTTGGTATATTTGTGCTTCTAAATTTTTTGTTGCTCGGTTTAATTATCCTATGTCTTTGGTAAGCCATCCGACTACCGACATTCCAAAAGAAACGCAAAGATAAAGACAGAGACAGGCCGCCCAGTTCGCCGGTACTCAGTGAGGCGCTTTCGCAGCCCCTGATACCTGCTACTTCAGATTTGCAGGCCTCTACTGAGACCCAGTCAGAGTCTGGTATGCCGCGAGATGCTTCAACTGTGGAACCTGTCGATGTCTCTACCTTGGATGGGTCCGGAGCTGCTGTGAAGGCACCGGCTTCTGAGGGTGTATGCAGGCCTACTGACTTCCATATTAAACCAGCACCATCTTCTTCTTCAAGGCCTAAATCTCGAACCATGCCTAGAAAACTGACACCCAGACTGCATGGTCAGGCCCTATGTCTAAAGAACAAATTATAAGAATGACTGAAGACCTAATTACTTTAATCAGGGGAAGCCAACCTTCCCCCTCTAAGAGACCTAGGACTGAGTTTGCTTATGATACTTCTGACCAGGATTCTGAAATTTCTGTTCCTTCTGATGACCAGGATTTACCCTTATCTACCTATGAGGATTCTGATGCTGAGGACTCTATTCCCTCTGCTTCCCCCCAGAGGATTTCTCTTTTGGTGAAACCTTGCATACTCTCAGGGAGCTTTTCCATTGGGAAAGTCAGGATTTCTCTGATTCTGAAAAGAGGCTTAGGGATTTCTTTCTCCTGCCCCAGCACAGGCCTTTAGCTATACCTCATGTACTGGACATTGTTGATGTTGCCTTTTCGGAATCTAGCATGGCCCGTGACTCTTTACCTCCTGCTTCCAGAAAACCTGATAGATATTACAGGGTTCCTGATTCTCACAAGTTCCTTTTCAAAAATCCTACTGCGGATCCTGAAACCATTTCACAGGGACCCAAGGGCATTAAAGCTATTACTGCCAAAAATCCTACCCCCCCCCCCGAGACTCCAGGGCGTTGGACAGATGGGGTAAGAAGGAATACACTTCTGCAGCTTTGGCCATTAGGCCCTTAAATTGCCAGTTTCATAGGTTAAAGTATCAGCTGCATTTTATTGGATTGCTTAAACAGAAAATTATGTTGATTCCAGATTGTGCTGAAAATAAGGATTTACAGGATTTTATGCATTCTGCTGAACAAGTTGGTAAACATACATTGCAATGTGGTTTTGATTCACTAGAGGCATCTTGCATGGCTGCGGTCACTGGGTCTGTCCTTAGAAGGCAGGCTTGGCTTAAGGAGCAGTCCTTGCCAGATCATGTTAAAGCGAAATTACTGGATGCTCCCTTTAATCAGGGCCACTTGTTTGGCAACAAGGCAGAAGAAGTTCTTAAAAAGATGTAGGAAAAAGCTAAATCTATGCAAACTTTTAAAGACTTTTTACAAGTACAGCTTCCAAGATTTAGTAGGCATTGGCCTTCTAAGAATTGGTCCTGTCCTGCCTCTTCCAGACCTTCTCAGTCCAAACCCAGATCCAGCAGAGCGCCCAGGCGTCAGTCCCAGGGGATGCACAGGACTAAGCAGTGGGGGGCCTCCAGTTCCAAATTTGGGAGTAATAAAACTCCCCCTTATGATAAACTGTCTCAATGACTTCTTTTTAAAACTTCCAAGCACTTCTCAACTGACTGCCCCTTTGGGGGGAAAGATGGCACTTCATGCAAAGAACTGGGGACTCATTACCCAGGACAAATGGGTTTTAAATATAGTGTCCTGAGGATGCAGATTTCACTTCCGCACGTCACCAACTCCAAGCAGTTGGCCGGATCTACCTCCAAAGCAGTGGGTAGAGGCCCAAAAGCAAGTACTCTCTCTCTTAAGCATAGGGGCTATTCAGTTGGTACCAGAAGAGAAAAAGGGACAAGGTTTCTACTCAAGATTTTTCCTGGTACCCAGAAAAGATGATTCATGGCATCCTATCCTAGACCTGCCTACTCTAAAAACATTTTTGGTGATTCCAAAATTCAAGATGCTGACTCTTCCTATGTTAAGCAAAAATGCCTGGTTGGCTACACTAAATTTAAAAGAAGCATACCTGCACATCCCAATCAGGGAATTTTGCAGTAGATACCTATGCTTCAACGCAGGCTACACACACTAACAGTTCTCTGCACTGCCCTTTGGCTTATCTACTGAGCCCAGGGTATTCACAAAATGCCTAACTCCAGTCATTGCATTTTTCAGGCAAAGAAATATTCAAATATACCAATACCTGGACGATTGTCTAATTCAGGCAGAAAACCAGGACATACTTTTCAATCATCTGTCTTTTGTACAGAGGGTGCTAACTTTTCTGGGGTACACCATAAACAAAATGAAATCACACCTGGTACCCTGTCAACAAATTATATTCCTGGGAGCAAGCTTGAATACAACTTCCCAGATGGCTTTCCTCATGCCAGAGAAACAAATTTACTTCAAACAAGTGGTCACAAAAACCCTGCTATCTGCAAGGCAAATACTACAAGCCTTGGGGTTCATGGCCTCCTGCATTCTTCTAATTCTATATGCAAGACTGCATATGAGGAAATTACAATGGTATCTAAAAAGCCTATGGTGTCAACATTCTCAGGATCTAGAAGCAATGATTCCTATCATTCCTTGTCTATGCCTAGAGTTCCTTTGGTGGGCAGAGGCCTGCCACCAAAACAAGGGACTACCATTCACACTACCCCCTGCCGCCTAAAACCTTAACAACAGACGCATCAGACGATGCTTGGGGGGGACGCACCTGGCAGGGAAGTGCATTCAGGACAAATGGAACCTAATTCAAATGCACCTTCACATCAATCATAAAGAAATGTTAGCTGTACAGAATGCTCTGACAGCCTTCAAGGACCACATTCTTCCAGGACAATTAATGGTAAAGACGGACAACACCACTGTTATGTGGTACATAAACAAGCAGGGGGGTACACATCCTTACCCCCTCTGCAGACTAGCCATGGCATTGTGGAACACAGCCTTGAGCTACCAAGTACATCTACAAGCTCAGTTCCTGCCAGGAAGACTAAATACACTGGCAGATGGACTAAACAGAACCCTCATGGACCCACATGAGTGGAAACTGGAACTGAGGATTTTCAACATGTTGCCAAGCAAATGGGGGAGCCCAGATATAGACCTGTTTGCCTCCCCCCAGAACTATCAATTGGAAAAAATTTGTGCAAGGACTCCCCACAGACAAGCTTGGAAAGTGGATGCTCTGTCCTTCAGCTGGAAAAACCTATCAGTTTATGCCTTTCCTCCTCTGCCTCTGTTCTCCAAAGTACTACTAAAGATCAAACAAGACAAACCAAGGATGATTTTGATTGCACCAGCCTGGCCACATCAACAATGGTACCCCCTCCTGCGCAGTGTGTCACTGTTGGCCCCATGGCACCTGCCTCAGATTCCTACCCTGCTGTCTCAGCAGGAGAACCAGGTTCTGCACCCTCAGCTTCAAACACTGAACCTAGCAGCCTGGCTGATTAACTAAGCTGTCCTTTACCATCCCTCAGTAAACCAGTGATGGATGTCATTTTAGAGGCAAGGAGGCCTAGTACTAGAAAATCTTATGCTGAAAAATGGAAAAGATTCTGTGCCTGGAACCAGTCTTAAGGGATGAGCACAGCAGTGCCTGATTTACCTCAGATTTCACAATACTTAACTGAGATGCTTCACAAGGGCCTGTCTTTTTCCTCAACAAAAATTCACGCCTCAGCCATTTCATCTCATTATAACACAGAACCTCCCCCCTTCTCTCTTCCACTCCTCAAGCAGTTCCTCAGAGGGGGCCAAAAATTTAAGACCACCCAGGAGAGCTCCAACTCCAGCTTGGGACCTTAACTTTTTATTGGAGAAACTCACCCTTTCTCCTTTCGAGCCAGCTGCTACTGCAGATTTAAAATTCCTTTCCTGGAAAACAGCTTCCCTTTTAGCCATCACTTCAGCAAGAAGGGTATCTGAATTACAGGCCCTTATGGCAGTGGAGCCTTTCATCATCTTTTCATGCAGGCAGGGTGTCCCTCAGGACCAGTCCCTCTTTCATGCCAAAGGTGGTATCCAGTGTGGCCTTTAATCAGTCCATTCATTTGCCTACCTTCTTTTCTAATCCACAGAACAAAGGGGAATGGATACTGCACTCCTTAGATGTGCACAGACAACTTCTACTTGGACAGGTCTAAACCTCAAAGGAAATCTGAACAACTGAAAAATAAAAAGACAGCTTGGAAACACCAAAGCAAATTCTCTCAGTTTAATTCTCTTTCAGTTTAATTAAGCGCTTTTTGTCTTGCACATGTGGCAAGACTTAATCAGAAACTGAACAAATTTCAACACAAGCAATATATACACACCCTTTTTGTCACATGACACTTCTAATTAAAATCTTGTGCCTTAAAGGCACATCTACATTATTGCTACTTAAAATATTTTTTTAAAAACAAATATGACTCACAATATTTTTGAACATCTCAACCCTTCCCTTCCTTCAGAATTTTTACCTGTAATGGTGATAGAAATATATAAACATACATATACTAACAATACTATATCTCAAATTATTGTGTTGACTCTCAAAATGTAATATTACTTAGTTAACTAAGAAGTCAGAAACTTACATATCTGAGTCAAATGAAGTCAGATATCACAAGTAGGAACGTATTTTATAAAAATGCATACACACATTAACGTTTAAGATTTTCCAACTTTAGTATACTGTTTAAAGATATTGCCTCATTCAAACCCTGGTAAAACATTGCCCCAGTGCGTATTTGCCAACTTAACTCAAGTTGCTCAAATAAAAGTGTAAGCTGGCCCCCCCTACTATCATCAACAACTGAATCAATTGCTTTGAACAAAAATGAATGTTGTGGATAGGAAATAATGTGTCTAGCCAGTGCATTTTCTCTGTTAAGGGTCTTTATTTTATATAGATGTTCATATACTCATTCTTTTAACCTTCTATCCATTTTACCTATGTAAAACGCTGCACAGCATTGACACTGAGCTACATAAACCACAAACCTGGACTGACAAGTGTACTTCAATTTGATTTTAAAACTAATATTTTTAACTTCAATGTCTTGTCCTGTACTCATGTATTTACAAGTGTTACACATTTCGCATTTGTACATGCCACACTTCCACTGTGGGGTGGTTTTTTTATGTTGTAATAATTCCTTTAAATTAGTCCCCCTCTTGTAAATAATCCGGGGTTTGCTTTTGATCTTGTAAGAAAGGTGAGGATCTCTCCTAATTATTTCCCAATTTTTGTTCAAAATTGACATTATTTCCCTTGCATTACTACTATAGGGTGTTATTAAACTTAAATTCCATGCTTCTTTTTGTTGTAATTCTCTGTCACTTATTATAACACTTTGTAAACCAATGGACAAAATGGGTTTATACAACCCCTGTTCTCTCTTGTATTTTACTTCTTCCAGTAGACACTCAAAAAAGTCTACTGGGTAACCTCTCCTAACAAACACTGACCTCAAATTATTACATTCATCCATGAAATCCTGGTCCAACGTGACCATATGGGCAGCTCTCACGAGTTGGCCCTTCACCACTGATTTCTTTTGGTGCCATGGATAGCAGCTGCTAAAATGTAATAAAGAGTATGAATATGTGGCCTTTCTATAAATTTTCGCTACATATGTGTTCCTTTCCATATCTTTACTAAGATCCACATCCAAGTATGAAATCCTGGTCATTTCAAATACATAAGTTAGTAAAGGAAATCTGTAGTGTTGTTAAGATAATCTATTAGTTTACTAGCTGCTTCCTTATTTCCTTCAAAAATGATAAAAATATCATCCAAAAACCGTGTGTAGAACTGGATGTACTGCTTCACTTCTTGTTTACCAAAGATAAATTCTTGTTCCCATGAGGCTGTTACCAAATTGGCATAACTTGCCCCACAGGGTGACCCCATAGCTACACCGGTCTTTTGAACATATAACTTATTACATAAAATGAGATTATTATACAAGATTATGTCAAGCATTTCCTCTATTAAAGCCACCTCATCAGAGGCTACTGCTTTAGCTCTCAGGTAACTACTGACTCGTTCAATGCCTTCCACACGGGGGATAGAAGAGTATAAATCTTCCACATCCACTGTTAGGAAATTGAAGTCAGCATTGAATTCTAAATTCTTGATTTGTGACAAGAACGACCAAGAATCTTTACATATATATTTCTCTTGAGTTACATACTACTTCAACTTTTGGTCTACCCATTTTGCCCAAGGGAAAGTTATACTTGCTCTAGCATCCACCAGAGGTCGCATAGGTGGATTATTCACATTTTTATGTAACTTGACATAATCTTGTATAATAATCTCATTTTGTGTAATAAGTTATATGTTCAAAAGACCGGTGTAGCTATGGGGTCACCCTGTGGGGCAAGTTATGCCAATTTGTAATGGGCTCATGGGAACAAGAATTTATCTTTGGTAAACAAGAAGTGAAACAGTACATCTAGTTCTACACACGGTTTTTGGATGATATTTTTATAATTTTTGAAGGAAATAAGGAAGCAGTTAGTAAACTAGTAGATTATCTTAACAACACTACAGATTTCCTTTCCTAACTTATGTATTTGAAATGACCAGGATTTCATACCTGGATGTGGATCTTAGTAAAGATATGGAAAGGAACACATATGTAGCGAAAATTTATAGAAAGGCCACATATTCAAACTCTTTATTACATTTTAGCAGTTGCCATCCATGGCACCAAAAGAAATCAGTGGTGAAGGGCCAACTCGTGAGAGCTGCCCATATGGTCATGTTGGACCAGGATTTCATGGATGAATGTAATAATTTGAGGTCAATGTTTGTTAGGAGAGATTACCCAGTAGACTTTTTTGAGTGTCTACTGGAAGAAGTAAAATACAAGAGAGAACAGGGGTTGTATAAACCCATTTTGTCCATTGGTTTACAAAGTGTTATAATAAGTGACAGAGAATTACAACAAAAAGAAGTATGGAATTTAAGTTTAATAACACCCTATAGTAGTAATGCAAGGAAAATAATGTCAATTTTGAACAAAAATTGGGAAATAATTAGGAGAGATCCTCACCTTTCTTACAAGGTCAAAAGCAAACCCCGGATTATTTACAAGAGGGGGACTAATTTAAAGGAATTATTACAACATAAAAAAGCCACCCCACAGTGGAAGTGTGGCATGTACAAATGCGAAACGTGTAACTATTGTAAATACATGAGTACTGGACAAGACATTGAAGTTAAAAATATTAGTTTTAAAATCAAATTGAAGTACACTTGTCAGTCCAAGTTTGTGGTTTATGTAGCTCAGTGTTAATGCTGTGCAGCGTTTTACATAGGTAAAACGGATAGAAGGTTAAAAGAACGAGTATACGAACATCTATATAAAATAAAGACCCTTAACAGAGAAAATGCACTGGCTAGACACATTATTTCCTATCCACAACATTCATTTTTGTTCAAAGCAATTGATTCAGTTGTTGATGATAGTCGGGGGGGCCCGCTTACACTTTTACTTGAGCAACTTGAGTTAAGTTGGCAAATACGCACTGGGGCAATGTTTTACCCGGGTTTGAATGAGACAATATCTTTAAACAGTATACTAAAGTTGAAAGATCTTAACGTTAATGTGTGTATGTATTTTTATAAAATGCGTTCCTACTTGTGATATCTGACTTCATTTGACTCAGATATGTAAGTTTCTGACTTCTTAGTTAACTAAGTAATATTATATTTTGAGAGTCAACACAATAATTTGAGATATAGTATTGTTAGTATATGTATGTTTGTATATATATTTCTATCACCGTTACAGGTAAAAATTCTGAAGAAAGGGAAGGGTTGAGATGTTCAAAAATATTGTCAGTCATATTTGTTTTTAAAAAATGTTTTAAGTAGCAATAATGTGGATGTGCCTTTAAGGCACAAGATTTTAATTAGAAGTGCCATGTGACAAAAAGGGTGTGTATATATTGCTTGTGTTGAAGTTTGTTCAGTTTCTGATGAAGTCTTGCCACATGTGCAAGATGAAAAGCGCTTAATTAAACTGAAAGAGAATTAAACTGAGAGAGAATTTGCTTTGGTGTTTGCAAGCTGTCTTTTTGTTTTTCGCTAGTTTGTCTTACTTTGCTTCCTGTCTGTTGAAATCTGAACAATTGCTGGTGGCATTTGCTGCAGGGACTTGAGGGGAAGGCTATTTCAAAGCGAACCATCTCTAAATGGATAGGCCATTGCATTCACTTCTGCTATTAGCTCCATGGAAAACCTATCTCACAGGGGATCAGATCCCACTCAACCAGGGCTGTATCTACCTCTACAGCCTTTTTCAGAGGCGTACCTACCCGGGACATCCTAGAAGCTGCTACCTGGAGTTCTGTACATACTTTCACCAACCATTACCATTTGCTAATTTTTTTCTAAATCCAGAGCTAGCTTTGCCACTGCAGTTTTGCAGGGCCTTATAGCTGGTCCTAATGCTATATAAATCCCTCCTCCCATCCTTAGCTTTGGGAATCTACCCAAATGTAATGACTGCAACAGTGAAACACGAAGAACATAGTACAGTTGTGTACACTTACCATAAATGTAGATGTTCGAGTGTATTCACTGTTGCAGTCCTGGTTACCCTCCCTCCAGCCCCCTGACTTCGTTTGGCTATACCTCTTCTCTCCTTTTCAATGCTTAAAAGCTTTTTGGTGTATTTGCTTTTTTGTTTGAGGTATAACCTTGTATTTTTATATATTTAATTGCTTCCCATTGGGGGGAGCACCTGACATCTGGGGCAAGAAAAACTGATGTAATGACATCGGCTGCATGTTTTATACCCCTGACGACTTGACGTCATGGAAGAAGAGACAGCAACCGACGCTGGACCCAAGACTTCTTTAATCAGGCCGACTGAGGGCTACCTGCAAGCAGTTAACACAAATGTAATGACTGCAACAGTGAATACACTCGAACATCTACATTTATGGTAAGTGTACACAATTGTACTTTCGTCGTTTATACTGTCTCAAGTACAAGCTCCTCTGGTGGATTCACCAGATTTCCATGAATCCAGGTCTGCCTTGTCACGTTCATTTCTGTCCTCAGGAGCTGTGCATGGGTGCTTCTGATCAAAGTTGGGGAGCCTTCTCCAACAACCTCAGAGTCCAGGGTCTTTGGTCTCATCAACAATGGGTAGACTGTATCCACATCAAGGAGATGAAGGCTCTAATTCTAGCTCTCTAGGCTTTTCACTCCCTTTGCGTTCTCGGTCCTCTAAAGGTTTTTACAGACAACACCATAGTCATATGCTACATCAAAAACAAGGGTGCACAAAATCTTACCTTCTTTGCAGGGTACCTCTTCAGGCTTGGTATTTGTAGTCTGCCATCACTCGGTTCTTCAGGAGGTTTACATTCCTTCAGAGTACAGTCTTGTGGCAGAATCTCTGAGCAAGTCCAGGACAAATCCTCATTAATGGATGATTCACAGGGAGATGTTTCCAGGCATTGTACATTGTTGGGGTACTCCTCTAATAGATCTTTTTAGCTCTCCTCTGAACAGACAACTTTCCCAGCTCTGTTCAAGAGGGCTTGTTAAGTGGATGCTATGTCGTTTTCTTGGAAGGAGGTGTTTCTGTATGCCTATCCCCCTCTTCCTCTACTACTAAAGGTTCTGCACAAGATCATGTGGGACAGGCCCAAAATCTTGCTTGCTGACCCCCTTTTGCCCCAAACAGCACTGGTTCATCCTCCTGTTTCATTTGGTCAGTGGCAGTTGTCACAAGTTACCTCACAGGATGGATCTTCTCAAACAGGAAAAAGGAACTCTCATTCACCCTCACTTAGCCACCTTTTACTTGACATTTCGGGCGATTGGGTTTTGATTCCTTTTAGACACCAGTTTTCTGAGGTCATGCTTCAAGTTTTGCAGGAGACCAGAAAACCCACTACTACACAAATCCTATGTGACATAATGGAAGAGATTTCTAATTGGTGTCTCCAGCATGACCTGGACCCTTTTTCTGTGGGTATGCCTACGGTAATTTCTTGTTTGTATGAATTGCTCAATTCTGGCTTGGCTTATGCATCTGTTAAAGTTCATTCAGCCATCTTTGCTTATCTGCCTCTGAATCCACCTGTAGCTTCTTGTTTTGAATGTTAAACAATTTCTGAAAATCATCCTTCATATTTGGCCCCCAAGAAAGCATATTCCTCCTCCTTAGGACCTTAATTTTGTCTGGCAAAATTGACTCGGTCTTCTTTTGAGCCTGCAGTTTCCACTTCCTGACAAAATTGTCCTTGGAAGACCATGTTATTGGTGGCTCTTATTTCTGCCAAGAGGGTCTCTGAATTTCAAGCACTCATGACACTTCCATCTTTTTTGGTTTTCCAAAAGGACAGGGTATCCCTTTGTAATAATCCTTTTATGCCCAAGGTGGTTAATGATTTGTCCTTGAATCAGTGCACTCATCTTCGATCATTTTTCCCTTATCCACAGAATCCTAGTGAGAGAGTTTTTCATACCTTGGATTTACATAGACAGCTCAAATATTACCTAAATAAGACAGAACATATTGGAAATATGAACAGCTTTTTGTTTCCCTTCATGCCAGGAAATTGGGTTTCGTGGTATCTAAGCATAACATGGGCGGCTCAGTGGTGCAGCGGTTAACATTGTTGCCTCACACCAAGAGGTTCTCTGGTTCGATTCTTGGCTGGGGTGCCTTCTGTGCGGAGTTTCCATGTTCTCCCTGCATTCGCCTGAGTTTCCTCTGGGCACTCTGGTTTCATCCCACAATCCAAAGACATGCATCTGGAGCATTTCTCCCCGGGCCTCCGCTGAAAATAGGCTCTGTCCTAGTCAGACTTTCCTGGTCAATAAAATGATAAATAAAAAAAAATAAAACCATCTCCTCCTGGATTTCTAAGGCCATTTCTTTTTTCTGTTCTTTTCATGGCAAGCAGCTTTCTTCTGTGTGTGCTCATTCTACTAGGGTAGTGACCTTTTTCTGGTGCTTTTTTCAAGGGTCTGGATACTAGATCCATCTTGGAAGCTACTTATAGGTTCATATGTAGGTACTAGGCTATCTGCCCAAGGGCATTTATAAGCCTAGCCAGAGTGTGTCGACTTTCGCCGCCCCATTGATTAATTAACTGATCCTCTGTCTAGCAGAGCCAATGAAGTGATCCCAGGGGTGTATTTTCTGTTACTCATCCACTCTTCAAGATTTCTCTTGAAGAGTGGTCTTCTATAATTTTAGGGCCAGGGTGAGTTTTGCCAGGGCCTTCCTTCATGGGGTTTGGAGGCTACTTATATGATTTCCTCCTCCCATACTTTGCAGTAGCTTTTGTTCTCTCCCAAAAGTAAAGAATACTGGAACAGTGATAAGGAAAGACATAGTACAGTTCTGGAAGATCTTACAACAGTAGATATTGTACTTCTCACCTTTGGAGTATTTTGTCTCTCGCTCCCTCCTGCCCCTTGTTATTTTCTCTTGCCTTCCTACTGGCCAAGGTGCCTTTCTTAGATCCCTTTCTCCTTCTCCTTCCCTTCTTGGATGTACATGTTATTCCTTTTCTCTGGTGTTGCTCTGGTTCTTCTGGGGCATTTCTGCTCTGTGGATTAGGCGTTCATACATCACATATGATGTACCTTACGCTATGCACATAGGACATGTGTCTGATTTATGGCACCTGAAAGGTGTAAAGGATTTGGTATGTTTGGCAGACATTTGGCTATCCTTGGCAGGACATCCCAAGAGTAACGAATACTGCAACAGTGAGAAGTAGGACATCTACAGTCATGTTAAGATCTTATACAACTGTACTTTCTATTTCTGTCATGCATAAGTTATTACATATCTGTCCCATGCATTCTCCTACTGTTTTCAATTCTGTGACTTCTCCAGGATAGCAAGTTCAAGCATTTGCTTCTTCAGATTTAAGCTTTTTTTTTTTTTGCTTCATCTTTTGTTGAAAAATACTCTCTGGTACTCCATTTCCTTTTAAGGTATTTAAATATGTGTGTGTGTTACATATATGAGGAACTTAGCAGTGAGTTTTGAAGTATTGAAATATGTATTATGAATGCAGGATACTGGATACTAATTTCAGAGTTGCTTTGTTCTGGAGTATTCTCTTACTTTCAGAGGCAGTGATCTGGAAGTTTGCATATACAGTTAGTAATGAAGTCATGCAAAGCACAGCCCCACCACATCAGGCGTGCAGGTTACTTCAGTTTGCTGTTTTAGAGTAACAATCAGATTTATTTTTTAAGAATCTCTGTTGCGGTCTTTGATGCTTTAATAGTGTGTACTTGAGCATTTCTGTCATAATGGGGTTTTTTTTGCAAGTACCCTCTTTTTCTAAATAAAGTACCTCTGAAGTTGTTGCACTTTAGGGAAAGTGGCAAATCTGACATGCCTTTTCCTGTTTTGGGGCTCTCAATTTCAGTCACTGTAATAATTAAGGGCTCTAAAATAATGCAGTGGTAAGTTCATAGTGCTGAGGGGAACAACAGAGGTTGTTGGAGCACTGAAGATAGCGCGTGTACGTCTCAATTGCCGAGATTTTCGCAGAATGTCTAGATTTTTTGCCTCATATTTGTGGTCTACTCCTCATAAAATTTGTGGTTTTCAGTCAAATTTTTAAACATTGAAGTCAGTAAATAATGACAGACATTTTAGTTTCATACTCCATATATTTAAAAATATGTATGCTAAAACAAAACAGATTATTCTAACAGCTTTATAAGTTTATAACAGCAATTTTTTAAAATTGTCCCTATTTTTACTCCCATTATTTTTGTCTTTGTCCAGATTTGTTGTGATAAGAGGTTGAGAAGTATGACAGTATGGTGTTAGCATAGGGGCATAAGGGTCGGAGTAAGTATAGCTCTTCTGAAGGTGTTTACTAATGTGAGGAAGATGTATTAGAAGAGTAAGAGCTTTTAGTTGCTCAGGAGTGAAAAGGGGAAACAAATTACTTCACTGAAAAAAAAAGTATGGATATTTTGTATGGTAAAATTGCTAGTAGTATAATTTTATGATTGAATTTTACTGACTTTTTTAACATTGACTTCACTGTTATTGTGTCTACTTAATGATTTTCTCATATAAAAGGGGCACAGATGGCAATGGGAGTTTCTTCCCCCTTTTTGTGGGATTTCTCCTTATCTTATAAACCAAATATCCTTGTTTCCTCCAGTTTTGAAGTAAATGTTGTCTCCTTTTGGAGTGGGGGCCATAGAGTTTGTGCCCTCAGATCAGATGGGCAAAGATTTTTTTTATTCAAGGATTTCTCTAGTGCCAAAGAAAAAAGAAACTTGGAGACCAGATGCAGGCCTCTCCTTTGTCAATCTTTTTGTCAGTGTCAAGAAGTTCAAAATGTTATTCCTCCAAACTCGGTTAACTTTCATTCCTTTACTTAGTTTCATGATATAGTTAGATTTAAAAGATGCTTACCTTCACATTCCTACTGGCAAAGATTTCAGGCATTTCTTAAGCTGTTCTGTTTCTGACTTGGGCTATCAGTTCTCTGTCTTACCATTGGTCTCTTCACTACACCAAAGGTATTTACAAAATGTCTGTCTTCAGTAATTGCTTTCTGCAGACTTTAAGGCATTCACATATTTCCATATTTGGATCCATTCATCCATCCATCCTCAACCCCTTTTCCCATTTTACATATGGGGTCAGGGTGTCACTTCAGCAGTGACAATCATCTTGAGCCAAGGTTTACACCACTGGGTGGCTAGCCCCTCTGGCTGTTTGTCATCTGTACCACTCACATGCACATGCACCTACGACCAATTTAGAGTGCTCAGTCCACCTACTGCATGTCTTTGGAATGTGGGAGGAAACCCACGAGACTGCAGGGAGGACATGCAGACTCCGCAAAGAAGGCACCCTAGCTGAGAATTGAACCAAAGAATCTCTTGCTTTGAGGCGACAACGCTAATCGCTGCAACACCATGGCCACCCCTTCCCATATCTTTCCATATTTGGATGATTGTCTTATATTTGTAGACCCTTTTCCTAGTTATTAAGATTTTCTAACAAATGCCATGAAACTCCTGGTTGATCTAGGGTTTTAAGTGAATTTACAAAAATCTTCTGTCATCCCTTCTCACAGAATAGTTTTTCTGGATATTTTCCTAAGAAGAGTCTTACTTTCACTAGACAAAGTTGAACTGTACAAAGAAATCTTCCTGAGTTCTTCCATCCAATCTGTGATATCTGACAAGGGCTTTCTCAAGATTGTGGGTAGTATGGCATCTATGATTACCATGATTCTTTGGCCAGAGTTCACATGAGAAAATGCAGTGGTACTTCAAGTCATTTTGGTCTCAGCATCATATCCCTTTATCAGATTCCAGTGCTGGGGTTTGTGAAAAGGGAGGTACTGTTGTGGGTGGACCAGTTCTGTGTTAGCCTAGGTCTTCCGTCTCCCTGACACCATCTCTTCAGTGTGTTATAACAGATGCTTCAGACTTTGCCTGAAGAGCTAGCTATATCGTAAGGGGTGAAAGTGCAAGGTCTTTGGAACAAGCAGGTTAGATAAAAGCATATTAATGTCAAAGAGATACTGGCAGTAATTAATGCTTTTAAATCCTTAAATCATTTGTGGTCCACAGGACCTCTTCGAGTTATCACAGACAGCACCACAGTGATATGGTATATAAACAAATAAGAGAGTACTGGAGTATTTGAGAGTCACCATCCGCTGGCCTGTTTCTCTATCAAGCTGCATTTGTCAGTCATTTCTGCTGGTCTCCCCCTCCCTTTTCTAACCATGCATAAAGTGGTCTCAGCGTTTTCTTGTTTATCTCCTGGTCTTGTTTCCTAAATCCATGATTAAGGGAGAAAAGATTCTTCACACTCTAGATGTCCACAGGCAGCTGAGATAATACCTAGACAAAATGTGAACCCTCAGGAAAGGTGGCTGTCTCATGTCGTTTTTTTTTTTTTTTTGTTACACTCAACATAATAAGCTTGTTCCAGATATGATGTTCATCGTGCATACAGCTGCAGTCATAACAGATGGGTTTTCCTGCCGTCAGGTGGGTCCTCGGTCGGCCGAATTCCAAAGTCTAGGTCCGGCGTCGGTTGTCGTCGCTTCTTCCCTGACGTCAGTGCGACAGGGGTATAAAAGAACCAGCCGACGCCATTTTCTTCTGTCTTTCTTGCCGCGCGGTGCCCAAAGCAGAAGCAGTTCGCAAGTGCCGGTCGGCCAGCTCCTGAGATTACGAATATCTGCAACCGAAGTCTTCTTGAAAGCTAAGTACCCCGTTGGGAAAACTTTTCTTGCCTCAGACCGATGTCAGACAAAGTTAATAACTGTATTTCATGTGGGAAGCAAATACCGCATAAGGAGTTTCATTCCCTCTGCATTCCTTGCTTAGGCCCAGACCACAACGTCTCGGCCTGCCGTTTTTGTGCTACATTCAACAAACGCACCATTAAGCGTCGGGCAGAGTTCGCCCAGCACTTTTTTGGCAAAAATTTTAACTACATAATGTCGTCGGATACTCTGACTCCAATTTTGACTAAAAGACGCAAAGATAAGGACCGACACACGAGGTCCGCAGCCTCTACCGATACCACACCAAAGCCGATTACAGGTGGTCTGGTTCTCAGCGAGGTGCCTACGCAGCCCCTGACTACCGACGACACTTCATTGGCGGTGTCTTCTGTACCCGAGGTCGCAGGCTCTTCGGCCCACACCCCGACTACAGATACTGAAGCCACTCTTGGCGGTGAAACTCAGAGTTTAGACAGGTCTGCCTCCTCTCAAGGTGTCTTCAGGCCTTCCTCTTCTTTTTCCATCAAGGCTTTCACTAAGTCTAAGACAGCCATGCATTCTAAAAAACAAACCCCACAGGGCCCTTCTCAAGGCCCCATGTCTAAAAAGCAGATGCTCAAAATGGCTGAAGACTTAATTTCTCTTATCAGGGGTTCTCAAACCCCCCCCCCCCCGGAAAAAAGGCCCAGAGTGGAGGAAGAATCCCTCTCCTCGGACCAGGCTTCCATTATTTCAGAACATTCTGATGACCAGGAACATTCATACTCCCCTTTTGAAGATTCTGATGCAGAGGAGTCCATTCCCTCTGTCTCCCCCCCTGAGGATTACTCTTTTGGGGAAACCTTGTATACCTTGAGGGAACACTTCCACTGGGAAGGTCAAGAGTACTCAGACTCCAAGAAAAGGCTTAGGGATTTTCTCTTGCTCCCTCAGCACAAGCCTCTGGCTATACCCCCTGTCTTAGATATCCTTGATGATGTGTATTCGGAGTCCTGCCTTAACCCAGACTCTTTACCTCCAGCCCCAGTCAAGCCAGATAGGTATTACCAGGTTCCTGACTCACACCAATTCCTATACAAAAGCCATGCGGCTGACCCAGAAACTATCTCACAGGGCCCCAAGGGAATCAAGGCCTCCACTGCTAAAAATCCTTTACCTTCAGAGAGGGATTCCAGAGCTTTAGAAAGGTGGGGGGAAAAGGTATACACCTCGGCCACCTTATCCATGAGGACGTTAAACTGCCAGTTCTATATGTTAAAGTACCAACAGTTTCTGTTATCACAGTTGAGAAGCAAAATGTCACAACCTGAACAACCAGATTTAAAGGAGTTGCAGGATTTGATACATAGTGCAGAACAAGTAGGTAAACATACCTTGCAATGTGGTTTTGATGCTTTAGAGGCCTCATGTAGAGCTGCTGTTACAGGATCAGTCATACGTAGACATGCTTGGCTCAAAGAGCAAACCTTACCAGATCATGTCAAAGCTAAATTACTGGATGCACCTCTGCAAAAAGATGTATTGTTTGGTGTTAAAGCTGAGGAGGTATTAAAGAAAATGGAGGAAAAGGCAAAATCAATGCAAACAGTGAAAGATTTCCTACATGTACAACTTCCACGTTTCAGTAGAAATTGGCCTTCAAAAAATTGGTCCTTTCCAGCCATGGACAGACCCCAAAGAGGTAGATACAGGCACCCGAGGCTCAGAGGGCAATCTCAAGGATCGTTTAGAGGCAGACAATGGCAAGCACCTACCCAAAGAGGTAGTGAGGATAGTTCACAGCCATTCAGAAAGCAGAACCAATGACTTTCCCCTTTGCATGCCAAGCAAGGCTCAAATGGCAGCACCTTTAGGTGGAAAACTGGCATTATTTTTGAAAAATTGGCATATTGTCACAAAAGACAAATGGATCCTGGACATTATAGACAGAGGCTACAGATTCCACTTTCACACCCTTCCAAAAATGAGAGGCATGCCAAACCTGCCACACAATCAAAGGGCAGAGGCACAAAAACAAATTTCAGATCTCATGGACATGAAAGCTATTCAAGAGGTACCTGCACAAGAACAGGGTCAAGGTTTTTATTCCAGACTATTGCTGGTACCAAGGAAGGGCAAAGATTGGAGACCTATTTTGGACCTATCCATCCTAAACACATTTTTACTCGTGCCAAAATTCAAGATGCTCACATTACAGCAGCTTCTTCCCATGCTGGGCAAGGAGTCTTGGCTAGTAACATTGGACCTCAAGGAGGCATACCTGCATGTCCCATTCAGACAAGATTGCAGAAGATACCTCAGATTTCTTGCAGGTTCAACACATTATCAATTCTCTGCATTGCCCTTTGGCTTATCTACTGCACCCAGAGTGTTCACAAAATGCCTGGCATCAGTAATTGCAGACTGCAAGGGATACAAATATACCCATATTTGGACGACTGCCTTATCCAAGCGGACAGCAAGCACATACTTCTGAAAAATCTGGCTTTTGTAATAAGGTTGTTGAATTCCCTGGGATACACAGTCAACAAAAAGAAATCAAGGCTAATTCCCTCTCAAACAATAATTTTCCTGGGTGCCAACTTGGATACAAACACCCAGATGGCCTACCTCACGCCAGAGAAACAAGGGCATCTAACTCAATACTTCAGAAAACTGGCAACTTTCACCAGGCTGACTGCAAGGAAAATCCTGCAGGCTCTGGGATTCATGGCATCTTGCATCCTACTAATCCCATGTGCAAAGCTGCATATGAGGAAACTTCAATGGTACCTGAAAAACCTATGGTCTCAGCACAGCCACAGCTTGGAAACAATAATACCACTAATTCCATGTCTTCAAAAGGAATTTCTGTGGTGGGCTCAAGCATGCCAAACAAATACAGGTCTCCCATTCTGCAAGCCTCAAGCAAGTCAAACCATCAAAACAGACGCCTAGGATTACGCCTGGGGGGCGCACATGACAGATCAGTGCATTCAGGGCAGATGGTCCCAAAAGGAAAAGCACCTACACATCAATCAAAAGAAAATGCTAACAGTAATAAATGCTATTATAGCTTTCAGAGACCTGCTGCATCCAGGCCAGCTATTGATAAGGACAGACAACACCACAGTAATGTGGTACATAAACAAACAGGGAGGAACCCACTCATACCCCCTATGCAGGCTAGCCATGTCTCTTTGGAACAGGGCTCTGGAATTGCAAATCGAGCTTCAAGCACAGTTCCTGCCAGGCAAGGAAAACACGCTGGCAGACAACCAAAGTAGAAATATGACAGACCCACACAAATGGAAGTTGCATCCTCAAGTTTTTTCAAAGATAATTCAAGCACGGGGAAGGCCAGACATAGATCTCTTTGCCTCCCACAAAAATCACCAGTTGACAAAATTCTGCTCAAGGACCTTTCATCCACAGGCCTGGAAAGTGGACGCACTCTCTTTCAGTTGGACAACAATGACAGTATATGCCTTTCCACCTCTTCCTCTGCTGCCCAAAGTTCTATTAAAAACCAGAGCAGACAGACCAAAGATTATTCTCATCGCTCCAGACTGGCCAAGGCAACACTGGTACCCACTCCTGAGGAGCCTAACGCATTCCCCACCATGGATCCTGCCTCTAATGCCTCTTCTACTGACTCAGCACAACTTCAAAACCATTCACAGTCAGCTGAAAACACTCAATCTAGCCGCATGGAAGATTCCTTAAAATCACAACAGACCCTACTCTCCAAGGAGGTACAGGATGTTATTTTGGAGGCCAGAAGACCTTCTACTAGAAAAGCTTACTCCGCCAAATGGAAACGGTTTTGTGCTTGGAATGAGAAAAAGGGCCAGAATCCTGGAATACTGAATTTACCTCAAATATTACAGTACCTAGCTGAGATGCTAAGCAGTGGACTTTCATTCTCTTCCATCAAAATCCATGCCTCAGCCATTTCTGCAGAATACAACACTGATCCTCCTTTATTCTCTCACCCCCTCTTAAGGCAGTTCCTCAGAGGGGCTAAGAATATAAAACCCCCAAGGAAACAACCAGTACCTGCTTGGGATCTCAATTTCATTCTAGAGAAACTGACTTTGCCTCCTTTTGAGCCAGCTGCCTCAACGGAACTGCAATATTTGTCCTGGAAAACAGCCTTCCTGCTGGCTATCACCTCAGCTCGCAGGGTTTCGGAACTACAAACCCTGATGGCTGTGCAGCCTTTCATCATTTTCCATCAGGACAGAGTTTCCTTACAAACCAATCCTTCCTTTATGCCAAAGGTAGTATCTGGGGTAGCCTTGAATCAGGCTATCCACTTGCCTACCTTTTACCCCAATCCTCAAAACAAAGGGGAGAGACTACTACATTCCTTGGACATTCACAGACAACTACGTTATTATTTGGACAGAACAAAGCCTTTCAGAAAATCAGAGCAACTCTTTGTGTCCTATGCTACAGGGACTCAAGGGAAGCCTATTTCCAAACAGACAATCTCAAAATGGATAGCCCACTGCATACGCTTTTGTTACTCTCTTCATGGTAAAACTGTACCTGCAGGCATCAGGTCTCACTCCACAAGGGCCACAGCTACCTCTGCAGCTTTCCTCAGGGGGGTTCCTACCAAAGATATTTTGGAAGCTGCCACTTGGAGTTCTGTGCATACTTTCTCCAAGTACTATCACCTGCCTTTATACTCCAAATCTAGAGCAGGTTTTGCCACTGCAGTTTTGCAGGGCATCCTGGCTCCTCCTAGTTCCACCTAGTGCCTACCACCCCTTTTTTAGCTTTGGTATTCTACCCATCTGTTATGACTGCAGCTGTATGCACGATGAACATAGTACAGTTTTGTACCTACCATAAATGTAGATGTTCGAGTGCTAATACAGCTGCAGTCCAGGTTTCCCTCCCTCCTTCCCCTCTGGAACAAGCCTAATGGCTAACACTTCCTCATACAACCTGATTGGAGTATTCTTTTATGGTGTATTTGCTTGCAACTAATGTTTTTTGATTATACCGTATTGTATTATTACATAAATTTATGTATTGCCTTCCTTCTGGGGGCACCTGACATCTGGGGCAAGAAAAACTGAAGAAAATGGCGTTGGCTGGTTCTTTTATACCCCCGTCGCACTGACGTCAGGGAAGAAGCGACGACAACCTACGCCGGACCTAGACTTTGGAATTCGGCCGACCGAGGACCCGCCTGACGGCAGGAAAACCCATCTGTTATGGCTGCAGCTGTATTAGCACTCGAACATCTACATTTATGGTAGGTACAAAACTGTACTTTTAGGGTCCACTCCCCAAGGTCCTTGCTTCTTTGATGGATTTCTGGAAAGGGGTGGACTCTAAAAGTATTCTAAAGTCAACAACATGGTCCTCTGTACACACTTTTACAAAGCAGTACAAACCAAATTCCTTTTCCATGTCCAAAGTAGGCTTTGCTTGGACAATTTCCCAGGGACTTATTGGAGTCTTAGTTAAGTGTCTTTCTCCCTGTGTTACTTTTCTAAGCTATGGTAATCTATCCATGTAGCTTAGGCTACTGCAGTAACGATCTGTGTGTTGAACATAGTACTGTTCTGTTAATAAAAATTACCATAACAGTAAATGTTTTTATAGATAACTATTGCAGTAGCCTTCCCTCTGTCACATTAGCCCCCTTCATTGCTTTTTAAGCTAGCCAGTCGCAGGGGGTAGGACCCATTTAATGTAGGCTACAGCAAAGGCATCAGAACATCTACTATTATGGTAGGATTACTTGCACAACTCTGCTTTCCTGTACCCATATAATTTCCTTCTTGCTGCTGGGTTTTGTAGATCTGTCAAATATAATTTTGTAGATATAGTGCAAGGGCCTGTAGTCTGTAAATAAGCACTTACAGCCATGTTCTCCTCTGCTATTGAACTTGAGATCTTCTGTTTTAGTTTCACTTTGATTTGTGTATACACAAGAAACATTTCGCTTCATTCTGGGACTAGAGCATCAGTCCCAGAAAACTTGAAAGCTTCTAGACTGTAGAGTCACCCTGTTGTACCACGTACAGCAGCAACATCTGCATAGCTTCATGGCTTACACCAGTGAGTTTATCTTTATAATCAAGCCAAAAAAGACAGTAACTAAGCATAAAATTTTAATAAAAACTGGTCCACTTTTTATGCATTTTTTGATCTGCTCCCATTTCTGCTTCCTCCAGAACACGCTGAATATAGACAGCTTACATTCGAAACCATCTCTAAATCTATGTAGCAAAAAAAAAAAAAACAGAAAAATATTGTTTTCCTCTTTCCCCTGAGGTCTGACATTTTAATTACAGTCAGTTGGAAAGGGGTGGAGTTTGCAGCAACATTCCTAGATGGAATGCAGTATATTTAAAGGGTATTTCCATTACCATGGTAGTGGATTCCAAAGAGTTATTCAGTGTCCACTACTTTAGAACCTTCATATTGGCAACCTCTGACATCTCAAGCACGTAGGTGTTTTTAGATTGAGTCAGTAGTAAGTGTATTTATTTATTTAACATTTGTTTACCGGGAAAAACTGACTGGCAAAGAGCCCATTTTCAGCAGAGGCCCAGGAAGAAATGCCCTAGATGCATGTGTTTGGAATGTGGGAGGAAACCATAGCACCCAGAGGGAACCCACGTGAACACAGGGAGGATATACAGACTCCACACAGAAGGCACCCCAGCCAAGAATCGAACCAGAGAATCTTTTGCTGTGAGGTGACAACACAAACCTCTGCTCCTGCCTCAAAAGGCATCTAAATGAACAGAAATATGTCTCTATCAAGTAGACCTCTAGAAAAAGCAACGTGTTCTGCCAAATCTAGAATGGTGTCCTCCTCCTCTTCAGCCTTGTTTTATTTTTTTAAGATATTCAGAGAGGAGCAAGCAGAACCTTGAGTACAACAAGCGTTACTTGCCATTTTTTATTGTAATGCTGGCTGCAGATTGCAGGAAAAGCTGACACATTCATATTCAGACCCTAGTTTGTTCTGATATTTGTACTGGGTTGACAGTTCAGTGAGGCCTTGCTTTGAATTATTTATTTATTTGTGCTTTTGCAGGTCACGCCTTCAAAGTACATATGTTACTGATTTCTTCAAATGTTAATTCTCATTTTTTTCACTTCCCATTTAAGGAATCTTGTTTAGAATGCACTATGGTTATTAGTGGCGGGGGGGGTGGGGTGGAAAAAAGCTACTCATGGGACTAGTGCATCCTTGCAGACGACCTCTGGGAATATCCACCATTTTCTATATATTAATGCTGCTTGCACAACAAGCAGTTATTATGATAACCTTAACCATCCTTTTTAACACAACATGCCAACTAATACTAGTCTGTGTAAACACAGTATTTGTCACTTTTGGGAGGCTGTCTTGCTGTATCCATTCTGTAGTTTTTAATTTTATTTTATTTATTTTATTTTACATTTGTTTACTGGGAGAGTCCGACTGGACACAGGTCCATTTTCAGCAGAGACCCGGGGAGAAAAGCTCTGAATACCAGTACAGTACAAAGGAGACAAAATGGCAACATATAAGAAAACATAACATCACACATACTAAGAATACAATCGAGCATACTGCATACATAGCAGAAATTAATTTCTAAATTTCCGATAGTAAGTCATTTCCATACAAATATGAATAAATTAGTTTTTTTTTTTGTTTTGTTTTGTTGAGAATGATTTTACTTCCACATTTCCCTATCTTCACCTGCTATCCTGTTCTCCACACTACCACATGCTTTCTCCTGTTTTGCTTGTTGTTTTCCATTGATGAATTACAGAGTTGATAAGACGTATTTGGTATTATTTGCATTCATAGTAGGTTCATAGGTAGGTACTAGGCTATCGGCCCAAGAGCCTATGTAAGCCTAGCCAGCAAGGTACCATAGCTTACGCCACCCAAGAAAGTTATTTTCCTGTGCCACTGTCCAGCAGAGACACAGAAGTGATCCCCGGGGTGTATTTCCTATTTCCCATCTACTCATCAAGATTTTTGTTGAAGAGTGCTAATGAAGAACTTTGCTTGACATAGATGGGTAGCTTGTTCCAGAGTATAGGAAGTCTCTGGGACAGGAATCTATCCCTCCAACATATCCTGTTTATTGTGGTGACAAGGTTTAGGTCCCTAGAGTGTGTAACTTGGAGGGATTGGGATTTCTTTAGGTGTAGCATGTTCAACAGCTCTGGGTAATACATCCATCTCTCTCTCTCTCTCTATATATATATATTTGTATTTATAAAAACTTTCTTTTTTCATCTTTTTAACCCCCCCCCACCCTGGTCAGACATCAACCCCTCCCGGCCAGTCATCCTATTCAGTCCCCTTCACCAGGATGAGGTTTGACCAAGAGGGCCATCATTTAGGCAGCCATCAGGGGTGGTTCGTATATTTCTTATCTTCTGCCCAGAGCTAACTGTTCCCAGTCAGCTAAACACCTCTTATTTCTGCAAGGAGCATTCCCGCCAAACAGCCATGCCCCATCCCCTTAGAGCATGAGTGGTGATCTCTACAGTCTCCAGCAGGGAGAGAATAGAGACCACCACTGTCTAAACAAGGGCGATCACACTACCCAGTATACTCTAAAGTGCACGTGACCACCTCCCACCCTGAGTGAGGGGAGCTGACAATGTCCCTTCACTCTTCTCCTTCTTGGGCCTGGCAGCTCCCATGCTGTGGCCACTTATCAAACCTCAGTTGCCTGGGTTATAGTAAGAGCTCCATCCCTCTGCACCATGGAGCCAGAGTAGGATATGTAAAAACTCTTGAGGGAAGGACATATGCATTTCTGCAATGTATGTCTTTATCAGTCTCTCTTAATATTGAAAACCTGTATGCTGCACTATTCCACTGGCCATGGTTAATGGGCAGTGGTATAATCCTTACTGTTCACAGAAATGGGAGTGTAGACACTTGGCTGTTGACTCTCATCTTCTCCAGCATTGAGGCCACTTGCTGAACCCTCATTGCCATCATCTTTGCCAACAGTCTGTTGAGTGTCTTGTCTGAACTTGAAAACCCTTGTCCTGGCTTTAGTCCTACGTCACTTGTCATTCACCCCCCCATGTATTTGTCATCATTCTCTTTCGGCTTTTCCCGTTAGGGGTCGCCACAGCGGATCATCTCTTTCCATTTCTTCCTATCCTCTGCATCTTGCTCTGTCACACCAACCGCCTGCATGTCCTCTCTCACCACGTCCATAAACCTTATCTTAGGCCTTCCTCTATTCCTCTTACCTGGCAGCTCCATCCTTAGCATCTTTTTCCCAATATACCCATCATCCCTCCTCAGCACATGTCCAAACCAACGCAATCTCGTCTCTCTTGCTTTGTCTCCAAACTGTCCAACATGAGCTGACCCTCTAATATACCGATTCCTAATCCTATCCATCCTAGTCACACCGATTGCAAATCTTAACATCTTTAACTCTGCCACATCCAGCTCTGACTCCTGCCTTTTTGTCAATGCCACTGTCTCCAACCCATATAACATAGCTGGTCTCACTACACTCTTGTAGACCTTCCCTTTCACTCTTACGGATATATTTGTAATAATTGTAAATTCTATATTATAAAAATTAAGACTATATTTTAAATTTATCAGAAATCCTAGAAACTAGGCAGGATGAGAAGTGGGCAGTTCTCCCTGCCTCTCCATTAGATGCTTTTTAGGTACTTCTACTTACAATGTTTGTCTTTGGGTGGATCAAAAGGAATCCGTCTGACCCCAGATGGCAGCTGGATACTCACAACTAGTAGTGCTATCAACCAGTTCTTCAAGCAACACATCCATTGTCATAGTCTAGAAAAGGTGCAGGGCTTCACTTCCTATCTCAAAACCCAGGCATCTAACCAATAGCCATAAATGTTGACAAGTCTGTTTAAAAGTTTTTCAGCTCCTAATTTTAACTCAGGATATGTTCATTTGTAGAGTCTATGGATATGTTTGTTTGTGGAGTATGTCTGAAACAAATCACTTGTAACTGGTTAGTCAGGCAGTAAAAAACAAAAGGTCACAAATAAACAACTTCCTTTATCAGAAATGCAGTTAATTTAAGGAGAAGGTTTGTTTAGTATGGCTTAGATTTACTTTCAGGCATACTTGGAAACAAATATCTTAACTTTGTGAAGTATTACATAAATGGGTCTCTGGAGTTGTGGCATATTGCCAAGTACCAAAAAATAAGTAGAAAGCATAATGTTTTTATGACTGTCTGATGGGCTGTTGCATTTCATAATGTGTGCTGTTTTGCTGCAAGCAGTGAATTCCAATAAAAAAAAAATGAAAAGCCTGTTTGATGTTATCCGCAGTAGGAAAGTGAGTACTGACAAGTAGATTGATGGAGTGAAGCATGCCAAATTTGAAATATTTACAAACTCACATCTATTTCTCCAGGAGAACTGAGATCAGGTGTGCATTTTAAGAGTACAAACATACTTTGCACAGTCCAAAGCATTTACGATTAGCAGTAGGTTGCACTGGGTGCTGCCATGAAGTAATGGACTTATGTATCCAATAACTGTGGAATATAAGTTGATACTAATTTGAAATTCAATTTATTGGGCATTAACACATCCGTGGTCTAAAAATTCAGATGAACATTAGAGTTGTGTGAGGTTCTCCCATTCGATTCTTGGCTGGAGCGCCTTCTGTGTGGAGTCTTCATGTCCTCCCCGCGGTCGAGTGGCATTCGAAAGACATGCGTAAATGTGTGTGCCTTCATTGAAGGTTGGGCGTTGAGCTGGCACCTCGGCACCGTAAAAATCTACTGCCAATCATTAGCGGACCGGAGTTCCGCTGTGGCGACCCCTAACCGGTAAAAGCCGAAAGAAGAACAACAACATTAGGGTTGTGTGAGAACTACCACAGTCAGCTAAGGACTGCAAACCAAAAATGAAGTAGTCAGTGCAATTTGATATGTAATGTGGTGACATCCCTTATTCTGACTTAAGGGATGTTTGATACTGTGGATTTTAAGATCCCTGGCATAGAGAGAGATGAAGCCTTGATGTTCTGAGGGAGCTGTTAAGAAGAGGGCAGAATGAAGATTTTGCAACTAGCTTAGACTGCCCTCCTCTCTATGAGAAGGATGAATGAGAGTTACATTTATTTATTTAACAGTTGTTTACCAGGAAAGTTCGATTGGGTCAGAGCCCATTTTCAGCAGAGGCAATTGTTAAATAACAAAAATTACATAGAATTACACGGAGTAGTACACCTTAAAATAAGACATAATCTATAAATCATAAATCGCATTGGTTAAAAGGACAGATTTTCATACATATAAAAGTTCAAAACAATCTTGCATAGTAGAATACAATCATAAGGTTTTAAGTATTATAATATTTCACGTTAATGACTATAGCAGACAAACATATAATAGTACAAAGTAATACTGCAGAATAGATAATGGCATAGGTAAATAAGCAAAAAGATATTTACAAGATGAGCAGGAGGGGATAAGATGTAGTTTAGTTAGTAGAAGTAAGGTGAACGTGAGCACAGTAAAAGTTAGGTAGGTAAAGTAAGATGAGGAGAAAAGGGAGAGAGAGTGATATGGGTATTAGTAAGGGACTAATATGGAAAGGGTAGTTTTAAGGCCAGATCTGATGATGTCAGTTTTCATTTTTTTGTTAGCAGTTGGCTTTGGATCCGATCATCAGATCCGACTCAGCCGTTACTAAAGTTCGTGGTAACCAAGAAGCTCTCGAGGTTCTCCCCTGCCCATAATGCATCAGCCCTAAGTTGCCTCAGATCTCATTTGCCGCTTTCTGCAAAAGATGTGGTTGACCTAGCTCTCAAACTTTTTCAGATAAATGCTGATTATTATTTTCTAAATCTCTATATTTTCTGTTATTTCTTATATTTCTTGTTCCTTGCCTTCATATGAACTCACATTTTTTCTGTTAACATAGTTGGTAATTTTACTTTCTCTTTAACTTTCTTACAGTGTGTACTACTTAAATTCCTATTGTTAGTAATTTCTTTACCTCTCTACACTACACTTAGTGTAGCCCTTTTATTACTATCACTGGCAGTTTTTTCCTGCCTACTTTCTGTATTTCTAAAAAAAAAAATCTGTTCTTACAAAATTTTCCTTTGTATAGTAGCAGTATAATAGCAGAAAAAGGCCTCGCTGTGTTTAAAAAGTGCGTTAAGTGTGATTAATGTCTGGGGTCATTGCAGCTGCAATTGGATTGTTCTATCTGCCATGGTTTCAATCCTAAGGTTTTAGTTGAAAGAATAACACAAACTTGTATTGATGTATTGAAATGATTACTTCCATCTGCTTTTGGAGAGGCAATATCTGGGGCTCAGTCCCCAAATGTAAAGAATTGAAGTGTTTGTCTCCAAAACCATCCACCTCATCCACCCCAGTTTCAGAGCCATCTAGGAAAAAGCCCAAGCTGGATCCAATTAGTTCCAGAAGTTCCTTGCCGTCTGATCCTAGAAAGAAAGAAATGATGGATCTGCCTACCTCGATCCAATAAAAAAGTCATCAGACCTGATATTCGCCATCCATTGACCTGGTACCTTCAAAGGTGCCCTCACCTTTTTTAGGAATGTCACCGGCCCAAGTTCCCCTCTCTTGTTTCCACTCATTCTTCCAGAAATTTGACATAGGAAGATGTGGAAAGAATGGTGTGGAAGATGCTCTCTGTACAGATTCAGATGGGTGTCTTATCAGCTCTTACGCCTTCGGGCCAGGAGGTCTGTCCTTCGACTATATCCTCACTTCAAGTTCCTCCTCTAATTCATATTGTTGCTTCAGAGTCCCAGAATCCAAGCATTCAAGATCTGTCTGGCTCAGATCCAAAGACACTCTTATCTTTGGATCTGAAGCTTACTCTGAGTGCTCTAATTCAGTTGGATCTGGAGGGCTTTCAAAGCCAAAGCTTCACTGTCAGATCCAAGGTTTTGGCATCAAGTCCGAAGTTGTCAGAGCCATCTCTGCACCTTGGAACCTCAGCAATAGATAGCTTGGCTCCAGCTTCCTCCTCTGAGATATTGCTTTCAGAATGGGGGAGGAGAGAGGCCCATAAGCTTGTCTTCTCTCTCTCTCTGGGGCGATCAGCCTTTGAGGTTGTGAAGAGGGTGTTTTATGCCCCAGCTGAATGGACGGATCCAACCCCCTCGGATATTCAACCTTCTACCTTGAGTTTTCTGTGCTTGGAGCCTCATCATTCCTTACCACAAGTACAGCCAGTCCCAGACCCCAGGCTTCCCAGCAGGGTATTACAATTTCTTCCGATACCTTCCTGGAACATCTCACTGAGGAGGTCCCTAGGATGAAGTGTAAGAGGAAGCACTTGGACTCTTCACAAGAGTCAGTCGTGGAGGATATGGACTTTGATGAAGGTGAAGGGTCCCCATGACCACCTCCTGAAGATATCTCATTTAGAGATAACCTTGAAATCCTAAAACAGAGAGGTGATTGGACGCCCAGCAATGCTTTATCTGAGGAATCGGTATTCCTGGAGGCTTTTGGTACTGGTCTGTCTACCTTCTGGGTTACTCCGCCCACTGATGAGCTTATAGATCTGGTCTCTAGGCTGACGTGGAAGGAGCCTGACACATTTAAACCCATACCTAGAAGACTAGACAAGATTCTGGCACCACCTCCGGGGAAAGAGTTTTGGGAAAAGGAGTGCCCATTGATGCCATGGTCGCGGCAGCGGCCACCAAAAAGGAACTTGAAGAACACATTTTCACTGTTCATCCCTCTGACCGGGAGTGTAGGGTGATGGACAGGTTTGTGAAGCATGTTTATGCTTCAGCAACCTTCGCCCTAAGCTCGCTGAATTATTTGGCACATTTTACGAGGTTACAGAGGGATTTGATTAAGGAACTGTCAAATGCCCTCTCAGGATCCATTACTGCAGAAGCTCAATCATCTGTGACTTCTTAGTTGGCTACACTACAATCTAATCTGAATTTATACATGAGGCTTGTTTCGCATGCAGCCGAAGGTGCCTCACGGGCAGCAGGTTCAGGCATTTCCATCAGGAGACATGTCTGCATGCGCTTATGTGATTTTGCGGAGCCCTTCAAGTCTTCGCTCATCAGTGCTTCTTTTGATGGCATGTCTTTGGCCACAAAGTGAAGGACACATTATCCAGTTGTGAGAAGGATGGGAGATCCTCTCTTCAGTGAGCATACTTTTTTCAACCCTTCAAAGAACCTTTGCTAGGAATCAACAAGGTGGTCAGAAAATGTGGTTTACAAAGTCCTAGAGTCCTTTCCAGGACACACATGGAGAAAGTTCCCTTAGGGGGAGAGGAGGGAACTCTAATGGTGGATGCCACCCCCCCAGCAGAGGAGGCCGCAAAACCAGGGTTCCAGAGATTGATTCTTTGACAGGCCTTACCAGCGTTCCTGAAAGGAGGCCTGATTGTCCCCATATAGAGGCAATCTGGGGTCAATTATCCCTGCACCAGAGTGTCTGGCTAGACATAACAAAAGATACTTGGTTGCAGAAGATTGTATCCAGAGGTTTTATAATACCCTCTTCCCTTCCATCTCCGATGCCAAGAAAAATCCTCAATATTCTACCCAGTCAGAGGGAAGAAGCAACAATTCAAATACAAAAGCTGCTAGACAAAAAGAGTCATCCAAGAGGTCTCGCCAGACCAGAGAGAATCCGGAACTTACTCAAGATTCTTTTTAGTGCCAAAAAACAGGGGACTGGAGACCAATTTTTGATCTCAGCAACTTGAGCAAATCAGTTAAACGTACCAAGTTTCAGATGGTCATGGTTCAGTCCATTTTATCATTTGGATGTGCTTGATAGACCTTCAGGATGTGTACTATCACATAAAGATGAACAGATGATCCAGAAGGTATCTATGCTTCCGGCTGGGAGCCAGTCACTACCAGTTCAGAGTTCTGCCCTTTGATCTCACCACAGCCCCTAGGGTGTTCACCAAATGCATAGCAGTCGTAGCAGCTCGCTTGTGATTGCAAGGATTCTGGGTTTTTTCATATTTGGACGACTGCCTCATTACTGCCCCGACCAGGCATCAATTGATAAGGGTAAAATATCAGGTTCTTCAGACTTGTTCTCATCTTGGAATAACTATAAACTACAACAAGTCTCAACTATGACCATCTCGAAGTCTGGAATTTATAGGAGCAATTTTCAACACAAACTCAGTGATAACTTTACTACCTCCCTCAAGAGTGCAAACCATCAGATCACAGGTCATAAAAATAATCTACAATACCAAAATTTCAGCCTGCTTGGTCCCTCAAGTTCTAGGATCAATGTATGTAGCGATAGCATTAGTACCTTTAGCCAGATTCTATATGAGAATTCTCCAATGGATGTTAGCAACACAGTGATTGATAATTTGCCAACCCAATTCAACTCAGATGCAAATCACTCAGACATGCATAAGAGATCTCAGGTGGTGGATTCAATCAGCTCACATTCTGCAAGGATGTCTATTCATTCCTCCTCTACCCAAGGCCATAGTGACCATGAATGCTTCCCATGTTGGGGTGCAGGGGGCAGTTTCTGTGGAAAACAGTTCAAGGCACTTGGTGTCTTGAAGAGGCTAACTTGCATATCAGTGTCCTAGAGATGAGAGCAGTGCTCTTAGCATTGCAAGCCTTCCAGGATGCTCTCCCACTAGGGACAATTGCAATTCAAACGGACAGTATGTCAGAGTTTAGTACATCAGCAAACAAGGGGGGACCAGATCATACACCTTGTGTTGAGAAGCACTCAAGAGTGTGGCAGTAGGCGAGCTCATCCAACCGCTTTCTGTTAGCAATGCAAATTCCAGGGAAGTCCATTGTGATAGCAGACAGACTGAGCAGGTACATTCTTCTACCTCACGAGTGGTCTCTCAATGAGAAGGTGTAACAGGAAGGATTTTTCATTGATGGGGCCAGCCTTTCTGTGATCTTTTTGTTTCCCCCCAAACAACAAATGCAGAAGCTATTTTGCCCTAATCCCCCCACAGGGTAAGTCATTGAGGGATGCTCTAATTCACGATTGGACCCTGGTCTACTTTATGCCTACCCACCAATCCCATGAATTCCAAAATTTCTGCAGAAAGCAGCCAGGTTGAAGAACCTTGCCCTCATCAAGTTTGTTTTCTCTTCCTTTGGCCTCACTTACTCCACCAACCTTGGGTTCTGGATCCGATTCCAGACCTCCTGTCTCACCCGATGGGCATAATCTATCCAGACATTTCATACCTCAAACTGATGGCCTGATTTCTCCAATACGATTAGTAGCCAGACTACCAGTACTCCCTTCCCTGTCCAGCATGTACTTTTATCTTCCCCTGAACCTTCAACACAAAAACTGTATGCAAGTAAGTGGAAGAGATTAATTTACTGGGAACAACAAAATCATTATGATCCTTTTTCATAACATACTCGAGTTTTTAGCTTTACTTTTAAAGAAGGAGCTAGTTCCTCAACCATTAAAGTTCATTTAGCAGCAATATCATATTTTCACATTGGGGTTGAAGGTTCTTCAGTAGCCTCTCTTAAATTGACCAGAACTGTCTTGAGAGGCACTCTTCTTTTGCGAACCCCCCACATTTAAGGACCCTACCCCCCATGGTATCTCAGTTTGGTACTGTAGGCTTTGATACATTCCCCCTTTGAACAGGCAGCTAAATATGACCTTAATTACATTACTTGAAAAACTGTTCTTCTAGTAGCTATTACCTTTCAGAGATTGTCTCTGTCTTCAAAACCTCCATAACTGATCTTTCACAAGGTTGACATTACAAACTAATGCCTCTTTCCTTCCCAAGGTAGTGTCAGAATCTAATATCAATCAATCCATTAATTTACCAGTATTCTTTCCAAAGTTTGCAAACAAGGGCAAATACATATTATAATTATTGAATGTTCACAGGCAATTACGTTTTTGCCTGCATAGAACAAAGAGATCAGAAAAACAGAACAATTGTTTGTTTCCTTTGCAGAATTGAAATTGGGTAAATCAGTTGCAAAAGTCACTTTAGCCAGATGGTTAACTGATTCTATTTCTCTTATATAAAACAAATTGGGTATTACCTTGCCAAAACCGGTACAAGCTCATTCAACTAGATCCATGGCAACTTCTTCAGTCTTTTTATCCAGAGCATCATGGATGATATATGTGCAGTAGCAACCTGGGCTACTTCCCATACATTTTTTACTCATTACAAATTGGATGTGGTCTCCAAGGGTAGAGCATCATTTGGTTCAACAGTGCTCAGGAATATCCTTCATTAGAGTCCATCCAGGATTGTTGGTAGCTGGGGACTCTGTCCCAACTGTTGAGGATAGAATGAAAATTGATGACATCAGATAAAGAAGTTATGTACTCACCATAACGTTCCATCTGTGTTGTCCATTTTCATTCTTCCTCAACTTCCCGTGCACCAACCCCCATCCCTTCGGTTCACAAACTTCTGGACGAATGAGTTCTTTGAGGGACATCACTGTCCTTTATATTGCACTCCAAATATAGTTTCTTTCTTTATGGGACACATGCACTTTCACGTCTCTTGGAGTTATGCATGTTAATAATTTCCTTTCTTGTAAATTCAGCAAATAAGATCTGAGGTAGCTTAGGGTTGGTGCGTTATGGGTAGGGGACAAGCTGTAGAGCTTCATGGTTGCCACAAGCAAGTGTGACAAACATGCAAAGAAATAAGAAATCAGGAGGGGGCAAATACTTTTTCATTGCACTGTAATTATATTACTCACTTTTTACTTACCTACCTTCCCATCTCCCTCCCCAAAAATAAAAAAAAGTTATATACTCACCATAATGTTCCATCTGTTTTGTCCATTTTCATTCTTCCTCAACAGTTGGGATCGGATCCAATCCTGAGATCTGACTTGGCCGTTACTAAAGCTTGTGTCAACCAAGAAGCTTTAGAGCTTGTCCACTACCCATAATGCTGGTCAGAAAATGGATGGACTGTAGATTGGGAAACTATTAGGCAGGAAGAATAGGACTTAGCCAGGGGTGGAACATGGGCAAAGCCGGTTGTTACTCAGGTGGTTCTTTAGTAATTTTTTTGAAGTGAGTTAGGTTAGCAGTAGTTAAGATAGGCTGTGGGATAGTTTTCCAAATTCTGGAAATGTAGTTAGAGGATAGAGGGTCACCAGCGCTATTGTTGGATTTGGTAATCTGTAGAAGAGATTTATTTAAGGAGTGGAGGACTCGAGTGTTAGTGTAGGGATCAGCTGTTGGAGAGCTGGAGATTTATTTGGTTGGAAAATCAGTCTGTGGGCAGTAGTGAGTTGGGTGAATGTTAAATAATGGGGTAGTGCTAACCAGTTGAGTTGTAAGATAGAGCAGTGGTGGGATCGATATGGGGAGTTTGCTGCAAACTTAGCTATTTTATTGTACCAAGTCTCAAGTTTTGCTAGATCTGTTTTTTTTTTTAAGATGGTGAAAATATGGGAGGCATATAGTAGGTTAAAGAGTATATGGGTTTTGGCAATTGCTTGTCTTATAGCTCTAGTGAGGAAAGGTTTAAGTCTGTAAAGTGAACCTAGTTTTAGATATGTCTTTTTGATAGTCTGTGATAGGTGTTTGTTGAATTTCATATTGTTGTTGAATAGTACACCAAACAATTTTGTTTGGAAGTCTGTTGCTATTATGGTATTGTGGGAAGAATATATTTGAAATGAAGATGGGGAGCATAGGGATATACAGGTGCAAAAGAGCACAAGTTTAGTTTTACTTGGATTAAGACTCCCTGTGAGTCTGATAGCCAGGATTCCACAGCTGAGAATGGCTGTTGTGTTGTTATTTTGAGTTGTTGTAGGGTGGTGCAGCACAGATGAGAGTAGAGTCATCTGCATACTGAACAATGGAGGCATGGCAGTATGAAATTTGTTGGTAAAAATACTGAAAAAAGAGGGTGTAGGATTGAGCCCTGGGTGATCTCTGTGGTGACAGGTAAGACATGAATGATCTTACTGCCATTTTGACAGCTTGTTGGCAGTCAGTTAGATAGTTATGGATCCATGCAAGAGATAAGTGACTGAGTGAGGAGTTTCTGGTGGGATACTCTGATGAATGCTTTGGACAGGTCTAAGAAGAAGGAGGATACTAGTTTGCCTTCATTTCTGTATTGGTTAATAGTATTAGTAAAACTTAGAACTGCAGTTGTGGTGCTGTGATTGGGGCAGAAACCATGTAGTGTATCAGATAGGAGATTGTCAGATAAGAGGTAGTTCAAGAGCTGAGTATAAATACATTTTGCTAGTAAATGGACAGCAGCCACAAATGCAGAAGCAGTGTGGTAAATACAATAAAAAAAAATAAACAGGCAAACCTACGTGTTCTTGCACAAGAAGCAGTCACTTTAATACGATAAAATCACCAGAGAATTGGTTCATTCGCCTTTTACAATCCAGGCATCATCAGAGTCAAATAAAAATTTAGAACAGACACAATGGTTTGCCTGTTTATTTTTTTATATTTTTCTAGTACTTTGGCTAGGGGAGATTAAATTGCTATAGGTCTGTAATTGTAGAGGTCAGTATAGTCATCTCCCTTATGTTCATAGGTGCTTACTAGGCTAATGACGACAAGGGCCTTTTTGAAGCCTAGCCATGCATCCCAAATCTCTGACAAGTTCTAATACCCTTGATAAGTGTAAGCATGGGCATGGAAGATGAACCATTTACAGGTTACCTGTGTCCATTAGAGACATAGGTTCCAAACCAGGGATGAATTTCCATTTTCCCATCCAGTTGTCCAAATTACACTTGAATTGGATTAGGGAGGAACTCTGCTTCACATGGGAGCCTGTTCCATAGACTGGGTGGTCCCTTGAATACATAGCTCTCTCTCCAGCAGGTCCTATTTATATCACAGGCAAGGTTTAAGTCTTTAGAACGGGTAATTCTGGTGCTGTTTGTTTTGTGGATATGCAGGATGTCCATCAGAGTGGGATCAGACAATGCCCTGTATGCCAGGCATATATCTCCCCTCAAAAGCCTGTAGGAAACAGAATACAGAGATAGGACCTTGAGGTGGTCTGCATAGGACAAATTACTTACATCCTGTATTCTTTTAGTGAGGAACCTCTGTGGACATTCCAATTGTTGGATATGCCTGGTTAGGTACATACCAAAGGGGGCATTGTACGCAATGATAGGTCTGATGAATGCTGAATAGAGTGGAACAATGACTTCCTTCGACTTAGATGACTTAACTTTGTTTATAAGTTGTGCAGTATAGAACAATTTCCTCACCACTGTAGACACGTGATGATCAAAGGCTAGATCACTATGTGTGCCCCAAAGTCCCTGACTACTGGGTAAACTCTAAGGGGTGTGTTGTCAATATGATAGTTACCCAGGATGGATGACTTCCCAAAGGATATTATTATGCATTTCTTGGCATTTAGTTTTAGTCCATGGCTCTGGCACCAGTTGTTTGTCTGTGTCAGCCCCTCCTGGAGAACATTTGTCTCAGTGTCAGATTCAATGACAGCTTCCGATTTGCAGTCATCTGCAAGTTTAGTCAGCCAGAGGCCACTGACATTGGCCTTGACTTCTGAAGTAAATGCCAAAAAGGAGTGGTCCAAGGACTGATCCCTGAGGGACTCCACTTGTGACTAGCCTCTTTGTAGAGGTGGACTCCCCAGTTCTAACTTTCTGGGTCCTGTCTGTGAGCCAGTTGGCTATCCACTGGGTGACATATGGGATTGTACCTAGCCTGTTGAGTTGGTCAACAATGCCTGAGTGGGGTATTGTGTCAAATGCCTTGGCCAGGTCAAGGTAGGCCGTGTGAACGATTTTGACCTCATCCATTGCTTTGGTGACCTTCTCAAAGAAGTCCACCAGGTTGAGTAGACATGATCTGTCCTTGACAAAACCAAACTGGGTTGATTCCATTGTCTGGAGGTTTACTATATTTCTGTTGATCATCTCCATGATAATTCTTTCCATGGCTTTACATATAAGACTAGTGAGACTTATTCGTCTGTAGTTTCCAGTGTCTGTAGGTGGCCCACCTTTGTGCAGAGGGATGAATGTTGCCTTTCTCCATTCAAGACTTACGAAGCCTGTTTGGAGGCTACAGTTAAATAGTAATTCCAGTGGCCCTGATAGGTCGTGTTTCATGCTCAATATAGTATTTTTTTTGTCTAGTTTGACCTGGGTTTTGGCTTTATTTATAAGTTGTTGGTAGGGATCTAGGTTGACTTGGGTTTTGTTGGTATGGCAATGTTTCATTAGTGTAGATACCAGCTTGAGTCACTGGTGGAGTCTGGGAACCATTGTTTGATGCTTACCTTTGTGGAGAGAGTCATCTTGAGGTGATGTCATGGTGTAGACAGAGAGAGAGAAGCTTTCAATGGTCTCTGTACCGACCCATGTCAGAGGCATATTCTGTTATGCCAGCAGATGGCTAAAGCATATCTTAGCCCATACAGCAAAGCAGATACCTGTGAGTGACAATGTAATGCTGCAGACTCCTAACCTGTCTGCCTTCCAAGCCTGTTGACTGACTAATCCACTAAATTAGGCAGACAGAGTGGAAAACCCAGCTCTGTTGGAAAAATTTGGCAGGGTTGTTTAGAATTAAGAAGGAGAGTGCCAAAAAAAATAGCACATTATTAGCTGCTGTACAGCCATGGGCAGTAAAATTCGGGTCTATATTACAGTGTCGAACTAACATAAGTTCAAACAGAGTAATATCGAACCTAAAAGTCCGAAACCCAATAATAACAAAAACACAGCACAACAATTTTTTTCCCCAGGGAAAACAATTGCTGTTCCATGACAAAAAAAAAAAAATTAAACCTTAAGCTTAAACTAAAGTGGGGAGCTTTGCCCCCCACCCCCTACTTAAATATACCAACTCCGAGATCGCACCACAATGGAGGAAAAATAGTAAAGCCCGGAAAACGGCCCACCGATTTTTTTCCCTGGGGAAAAAATCGATGTGCCATGGCTTCACTATTTTTGGATTTATGACTTTTGGGTTCAATATTACAACGTTTGAACTTATACAAGATCGACATTGTAATATAGACCCATAAAATCCACCTTCCCCAGAACTGCTGCTAAAAAATTAATTTACTTATCTGTAACTTATGACTCTTACAGATGACTGTCTCCAGAAGTAAACCTATTACTATCTATTTTACACGGGTCAAGCTTCCCCATATTCCCAAAGCTTATTTATTTCAACTTTGTGGCTGCATAAACAAGAAGAAGGGATGTATGTCCTTAATCAAGCTAATCACTGCCAGTTTGGTTACTTTGTGTGCACTGGAAGTGATTCCCATTAGTAAACGGCCTTTAGCGTTTTGATCCGTTGTAACGTATGATTCAGGCAAATGACACACAGGGAACTGTAGAACAGTCATTTTCATGTGCAGTTCTGAAAACCTCTTCAAAAAGATCAAATCTTAAAAAGACTACTGCAAAAACTGAAACCCTGCTCTATCTCTGCAGATAATCTCCCACCTCAATACCTTAAACTAGCTGGTGACTCCATTGCATACTCAATCAGTATCCTTATCAGTAGAGCCATATCAGAATCACTAGTTCCTTGCATACGGAAAATGTCCCATATTATCCCCATTCACAAAGAAGGAAATTCTACAGAGTTCACCAATTTCTGGCCCATTTCCCATTTCCAAAATTCTAGAAAGATGTATTCACCAATAACTAATGCAATACCTACAGTAAAATAACCTACTTACAAATACTCAGCGTGGTTTCCGTCCAGATCATAGCACATCTATAGCTCTGCTGTCCTTTACTGACTTCGTAAACAGGGCTAGAGATGCAGGAAGCTATGTATCTGCGGTATTTCTTGACCTCTCAAAAGCTTTCAACACTGTCTCTCACTCCTTACCTTTAGACAGGCTTTCCAACTTAGGTTTTACCCAATCCACACTACAGTGGTTCCCCAGCTACCTACATGATGAGCGACAAGCCATAAAATGGTTAAATGAATTCTCTCCCTTTCTTCATAACCCTACAGGAGTTCCACAAGACTCCATCCATGGCCCCTTGCAGTTTAATAAATTTACAAACAACCTATTTACTTCTTCATCCCCTGGAACATTCATAAAATATGCAGATGATTCACTATTGTCTGCACCTCTCCCACACTTCCCCAGCTATTCTCCAACACACAAAAGAATTTTACTGCCATTGAAACATGACTTACTAGTTTGCAGCTATTCTTAACCTTAAAAAAACAATCTTCGACTCTTCCTGCCAAAAAGTCACCCTGCTGCCATAGATCATTTTAAGATACATTCAACAGATGATGCAATTATTGAAATAGTCTATCACACTAAACTGCTTGGAGTCATTATTAATAATCAGCTGAAATCTAACCTCCATGTCCAGCAGAATATTAAGAAAACTCAATGGAAACTAGGCATTCTCTACAAAAACAAACACTTCCTAAGCACTTCAGCTAAACTCATTCTGGCTAAAACTTTCCTGCTCCCCTCCCTACTATATGGTGCCACTGTTGTTACTAACTTACAGACGTCTATTAGATCGTAAATGGGACAGTGTTACAACAAAGTGGCAAAGCTTGCCACTAACTCTAAATTCTACGCACATCATTGTACACCGTTTCATGACCGTAATTGGCTTGAACTCCCCAACCACCTCCATTATATCTAACTCTTAACTGTACACAACATAATCTACAAACCCTCAGCCTTCCCAGCTGTGAGCAACGTAGTCGAACCTTACAAATCTAACAGAACCCTAAGGTCTGATGACAAAAAACTCCTTACTGTCTCCAAGCCCTGTAAAATACCAGGACAGTGTCTAAACTCTTATTGTTGCAAAGCTTTGTAACTCACTCCCCCTATCTACCAGAACAATTCCCAGCCTAGCAGCCTTCAAAACTTCTTTAAACATTTAAATAATTAGTGGCTGTGCTCGGGCCCAACATCACCATTTGCTATTTCCTTTATGCTTTTTCATTCCACTGCTTAATCCTCTTCCAGTCAACTTTATGACCAAATCTTGAGTAATACTGACAAAAACTGCTCTATAAAAAAGATCTGTCTCTTCCTATCCCCACATCCTGGACTCTCCCCTTACACTGCTGTGTTTAAAAAAATGTGTTATACTCTTTACTTGTTAGATACCTGTTGTTATTAAATTGCTGAGATGTCTATTTTTTGCCACGTGAATTTGGAACACCTGTTTTTTTTCTTTGAAATTGCAATACATTTGTAATATATATATATATATATATATATATATATATATATATATATATATATATATATATATATATATATATTGATATTAATATGTCTGTATTTGGAGATTTTCTTCTGGGGCCTCCACTGAAAATGTTTTTTCTTGACCCATTTGGACTATCCCGGTAAACAAATGACAGATAAATAAATCAAAGCAAGATAAAGGCAGATGCTAATCATTCTTATTGTTGTAGTAGCATTTAGGTTATATTAGTTGTATCTTACACAGGACACAACAAGAAGCCAGCTTCCAAAAGCTATAGCTGCCTCCCACACCTTTATTCTGACTTCTGATTGATCAGGCTTGTGCAGAGAAATCAGCAGTCAGAGTGAAGCTTTCTTCAGTACTTGATTCCTGCTTTGTGAAGAAGTAGCACAGAGGCTTCACACGAGTAGCAGCCAGCTTTTAGCTTTGTGTCTGGCAGAAAGTCTCTAATGCAGAACCCTTTTACAAAGATTTAAATTGCATTTTTTTTATTTGGGGCTTTAAGCAATATTTTTCCTTTAAGAAACCCAGTGTTTTTTGGAATATTGGAAGCTGCCTGTCATCAGGACCACTATTTTTAATGCTAATTATTTTGCGGGCTTTGTTTTTGTGAAAATGTACTGCTTATGTAAACATATAATTATTTTCTTTTACAAAGTTTCGAATCAAGATGTTTTTTGAACACTCAGGGATTGTTTTGAGGTATGTCAGTGCTTATGTACACTTTGTGACAACGTTCCTACCATTTTGTCTGTCTACTTTTTTTAAAAATGCTTTCTGACAGGATATGAGTGTGTTGCTTGTGCATTACTGTGAAATCCCACGGTGTACTTAAGTGTAAATGTAAGTATGCTGCTTATAAATACTTTTTTGACAACTTGCCTTCCCACTCATTCATTCCTGCAACATATATTGTATTTGAGATCACCTCCTTGGCTACAGCATGGATACTTACCCTACTCCTGCTGTTCCTAGAAAGAAAAAAAAACTTGCCAAAAATCCTTAATCAATACCACTGGCTCAGTCTATACCTCAACCAATAGTTGGTGAATCTGTAGTGTTAATTTGCCTTTCCCTTGATCACTCCCTCACCTCTCCATCTTCCTCTGGTGTAGTCCTTTCAGCAACCATGACCGGGGGGGGGGGGTTCTGCGTCTTCATCATCGCTTATTCCATTGTCTGATCCATGCACTGGAGAACCATCTTTTCTGGGTTAGGAAGACTCTCCAGATGTTGCTTTTGTTAGCCGTGGAAAGAGACTTTTAGACTTTGGGAGAAGTGCCTTCTCATTTTGTCAGTCTTCATACAAAGTTTTTCATGCAAGTAAAAATAGCGAAAGGTTAAACATTGCTCAATTGTAGGCATGCTGCCCATTAGAAAAGTTGATTTTCTTACCTTAGCCAGGCTGTTAACCGTGGTGCTCAAAAATCCTTCTCTAAGTATATGTCAACAAAGAAATTCCTGAAGAAAATGTGTCAGATGATTTTTTTTTTAAGATATTTTCTTAAACTTTTTAAGAAATGAACAGCACAAAATAAAAACTCAACATATTAAAGTACCAGATAATAACTATTTACAAGATAACTGTATCAAACTATCCATTAATTTCATCGAACAATTATAACTAGAAAGAATTTTAATGGTTGTCATCTTAATAGTTCTATTTCATTTTGAAAAACACCTTTAGCAATATCAATAAATTCCACAAACCAAGATGTAGTTTAATTTTTTCCTGTTTTTAATTACTGCTTTTCTAGCTATTGCTAATATACTCCAAAGAAGAGATTTTTGTCATTTTGGAATGTTACCAAGAATTGGAGCATTAAATAACACTAAACATTAAATAAGCTTTAATTTATAAGACCATAATGCTTGCTTAACTCACTCAAGCCTATAACACCTTTTTTTTTATATTTGCAGTTCACACCCATACCTTCTTATGCTGTCCAGATCTTTTTTTGGGCTTGGCTTCTTTAACCAAGTGACTTATCAGAAATAATAGGGAGTTTTAGAAAGTGCTTTATTAACAAAATGACACTAAAATTGTTAATCTAGGATGTCCTACAATAGAGAAATGATTCAATTAATCTGTCACTTTATTTTTCATATTTTTATATTTATGTTCATATTTTCATAACTGAGAGTTGCATGACATCAGGTGAAACCTTAGATATTCTTAAAGAAAACTGTCTTTGATATTTGCACTGTATGTTGTACAGGTTTAATTGCATTCAGTATTTATATTGCTAGGTATCCGATTAAGCATATGTTTTCATATTTCGTTACATATCTCAATAAAAATGCACTCATAGAGGAAATTCTTGTTGTCATGGCAAAGTTTATGTCTGGTTAACAGAAATATTCTAACAATATATGTCTAGGTAGTACATTTTTCAAGGCATGACAATTTGATTGCAAGAAGTTTAACATGAAATATAATGTGTAGTTTGTGTGTATTATAATATAGTATTTATGAAAAGACTGTGAAAACGGTGACCATTATCACTGCAAAGAATATTTCTTTCTGATAGCATTGCTATTTGTATAGTTTTAATAACTTGTATTGCTCACAAAACATTTATATTTATCTTATGCTTTTTAAATGTATTTTTCATAAAATGTTCTGGAATTCAAAACATGTAGTCTGCTACAGGTGTGACATTCCACACCACTTAGATGTTGATGAGATAAAGTTATTAATTCCTTTCCAGAAAGGTTGCACAACAATGTTTGTGTCTTTCGGCTTTTCCCGGTTAGGGGTCACCACAGCGGAACTCCGGTCCATTAATGATTGGTAGTAGAGTTTTACGTGCTGGCTTGCCGGGCCTAATGCACAACCTTCAACGAAGGAACGCCTGTTCACGCACAACAATACATTCAAATATATGCTGCCAATCAGCTTTCAACATAATTTTGCATTTCCAACACTGAATATCTTGTTTTTTATACATAACTTCTGTTTTATGAGGAGTCTTAAAAGCTGTATGCAAATCTTTCCATCAATATAATTTCTAAACAAAGAAGAGGTAGTATTTGCTAATGATTGCAATGCCATTTTTTTATCTACTATTAAGCGTGAAAGAGTTTTTTTTGTGTAGAATAATCCTAGTAATTATTCTTGTTATATGATTTATAATTTATACAGATATATATATCAGTTAAAAAAGATTTATTGACTTCACTATTTAATTCAGGTTTATTTAAAAATTCAGTTATAGAAGGTAAATATCTGGCATTGGTTTAATTTTTTGATATTATATACTGTCTAATACTGTGTATAGTAAGTCAGTTTTTCATATCAAATTTATATTTTATTTTTAAGAATTCAGAAGTAAATAGTTTATTACCTTTCAGAAATTGATTCCAAAAATTAAGTTATTATTCTTTAAAGTCAACATTTTAGAAATGCTTAAGGAGTCCATATAATCTTCAGTAAAGGCAGTAGGGAATAATGTAAACAGCATGCTTTTATATCTGAATTTTCAAGAATACATATTTACAAACTTTGAGAGTTTTTAATATAACATGAATCTGATAGATTATCAATATTTCATATAATATTTCTTCAATAAACATATAAAATTACTGGGTAGCATTTGACTATGAGTTAAATATACTATTATTGTTATTCAGCCACATGTTTTCAAGTACTGATTTCAGTTTGGTTATAAATGTTGGATTAATCCATAGTAGTACTATTTTAATAACTGACATAAAGCATATATATCAAAATCAGAGAACTCGATACTGTCTGATTCCCAGCATCCTATATGATGCTCAAAAGCTGTCCTTGATTTAGTAGGTTACTCAAAAAAAAAAAACTTTTTGAAGTCTTGAATTCAATTTCTTTATAATGTCCCTAGAGGGAAAATAAAAATAGATTGATTATAAAAGTTTAGGTAAAACCATCAGTTTAATTAAAATGAATATTTCTTCCATAATAAAAAGCTTATTCCATGTATTAATGAAATGAATAATAATTTCCAAAATATAGTTGTGGTTGATTGTTGTACATCTTTAAAGTTGTGTTAATATTTACGTAAATATTTAACTTGTTTATTGTTCCAATTGAATTCACCATTACTTCTTAGTAAGTCATTTATTTTTATTCATTAACAAAACATTTTTCTTATTGTGATTAAAAGTTAAACCTGAAATTCAAAATAATGTAGAAAAGTTATTAAAGAAGGCAAAATGAATCTATATTACATGTAATTAATAAAATATCAGCAAATAGCTGCATTGTTGATATAAATTGATTTTTTATATTAAATCCAATAATATCTATGTTTGATCTTCTATAATTAACGGCTCAATAACTAGAGCAAATAATAAAGATGATGGATAGCCTTGCTCTGTACCTTTACAATTTTTAATTGATTGTGAAAGATATGAACCTAATTTGGCAAAATCAAAGGAATTTAGATATAGATGATTAATACGTTTTATAAAATCATTTGGAAAATTATATATTTCAAGTACATTAGGTAGATATGACCATTTAACAGAATAAAATGCCTTATTTAAATGCAAACTAAATATTGATAGCTTTTTATGAAATTCACATACTATATTAGTGTAACTATTCTTTAAGTATTATCTTACATCGGTTTGTTTAATGTAAATCCAGTCTGATCATTATCAGTTAATAATGAAAGTGTTTGATTCTATTAGTAAAGCTAGACATAATGTTAATCAACATTTAAGAGCATTACAGGTCTCAAAGATGAATATAAAGCTGAATCTTTAATGAGTTCAAGTCTAAATCTTAAATTCAGATTTAGATTAGCAGATGGGTCAAACAAAATCACCTTCTACAATTTAATGAGAGAAGAAAACTAGTACAGGGCATTTCTATGATGCCCCGCCCCTATCAGTCTCCCAAATCTTCTTTTACTTTTTAAAGTAGAACAAACAGTCTCTGCCTTCTCGAGCCAACAGAGAACACAAAAGTGATGGCAGGAGGGACACTGTAATATGTCAGAATGACTATGGCACCATTATTTCCCCCATCCCTACCCCTCCTGCACCTGTCTCCCAAAATAAGTCCCAGAAACTGAGTGATTACATTCCAATTTGGCAACAGATTGTTTCAGACTCTTGGGTGCTAAAAGTATTTCAGGAGGGCTACAGTTGGCATTGGATACAAATTCCTCATTTTAGAGGACTTCCTCCTCATCCTTTAAAACAGAGATTTTTCTCAGGTTCTTCAGCATTTCCTCACCCCAGGAGTCATTTGACCAATGTCTTTAAATCAAAGGGGCAAAGACTTCTGTTCCAGACTGTTTTAGTGTCAACGAAAGAGCCTTCTTGGAGACCAGTTCTAGAGCATTCCTTTATAAATCTTTATGTGAAAGTACCAAAAGTCAAGATGCTGACCATTCAGAATCCATTACTTTTCATCCCCCAAGAGAGTTGTATGGCAATAGTAAATCTTAAGGAAGCATATCATCACGTTCCCATAGCCACAGTCTTCAGGAAATTTCTCAGATTCTCTGTGCCTAGGTCACATTATCAGTTCCCTCCGTTGCCCTTTGGATTATCTGCAGCTCCCAGGGTATGACAAAATTATTTTCTCCTTGTATTGGCAAGACAGCCCAAAACATTTCTTCACTTTGACAGATTTCCTTGCTCTAGGCTGTCCAGTCAGCAGTCAGATTGAAGGGGTAGGAGGGAGCCAGTGATTTGTGAATCTTGCTGTGTATTGTATTCTAGACAAGCTATAATTTAGCTATAAGGCTACTGCAGCATTGAGGAATTCAACATCTAATGTTATGCTAAGATAAACTTACACAGCTGTATTTTCTGTTGGGATCTGTTTTCAGCTAATAATATGAAATCATATCGACATTTTTGTATACATATCTCCTCTATGTTAAGTCCCTTGCCTCAGGAGTGCTTAAAGCAGATAATTTCAAGTTGGTGGAAAAAAATTGTTATCATAGGTGACCCAAATGTGTATTGGCTTTACCAACAGAACACAACTTACTTATTTTATTTATTATTTATCTGTTGTTAACCAGGTAAGACTCACTAAGCTAGTGGCCACTTTTCAGGGGAGACCTGAGGTGGTAATTATATTACTAGGGGAAATTGAGACAGGGCTTCAGGAACTTCTCCTGCTCTTTTTGATAGGTGCCATGAGAATTTTTAATATCCTGCTGAGCTATCACAAACCCAAGCAGATGGGACATCAGTTTATCATCTCATCCAAAGGATGACATGCATAGGAATGCAGTTCCTTTATGCGGAACTGCAGTGTCAGCACTGTATCTACCTGTTGTGTGAATAAAGCCCACAGCTTTCTACACCAAATGCAAGTGTGCTATCTTTTGTGCCACTGACACCACTTAAAGATAATGTGCTAAGATTATTTTTACCATTTTCTGCTTTTTATGCATTTTATGCTTGTTCTTATCTCATAAAGTGGGATTTCTGATTCTAAAATGAGTCATTTTAATTAACTTAGTAGAACCATATTAATTTTAGTAAACTTTTGTTTAATGTACCATATGGTGAGAATCTGTTTAATTCCTTCTTGATAATATGCAATCTAGTTATGCCTCCTGATGATGTGGTTGTGATAAGAAGATTTCAGTACTGTGACACATACTGCAGCACAATCAAAAGTACACAAGTTTATTAAATGTAATACAGTTCCACTGAAGTCACTAAAGTAAATGCTATGTGTTTTAGAATCATAAGAAGAATATGAGAGTATAATTACTGCAAAAAGAAGTGATAAAAATATATTTAAATATGACTATTAACAGATTCTGAAAAAAATGGCCATTGGGCAAGTGGGACTAACCAGGTCAACAAAGTGTAAATACATAAATAAAGATTTGCAGCTTTCCATAACTTGCCCAAACTAGTTCAAGAAACAATAAGACCTAATGCAGCAAATAATAAAAGCTCTACAATGGACAACTTTTTTATAACATTTATTGCATTATCAGTTAAGTCATAGGCAGACATACATTTATATAAAAAAGAAACTGCGTTAACATGTTCACAGTTGCAAACATTATACAATCACATACATTCTTTTATACAGTTATAATCCGTCCAACATTACATCAATTGCACAATTCCCACCTTCCCTTAAATGTCGCTCCTCATTTTCCAACACATTATCCTGCATGTATTGTTCCCACAATTTTCATTTTTTTCAATGCAATTTGCTCCTATTTTTTTCTAAAGATCGCACTTTCATTTTTTTAATCTATGTTACAATATTCACCACTTCAAATACAGTTGGTTTAGACGTGGATTTCCATTTTCTAGTAATTGCTTTTTTGGCAGCCACGAGAATTAACCTTTCAAGGCCTTACTATGTCTAGGCAGCTCAGATCCTGTATCCCAGCTCAAAAAATAATTTCCTTAGTTGCTCTGACTTGCTCACCAAATATTTATGATAGAGTATTCTGTAGGAAATTTTTAAAATCTGCAAACTCATTACATTCCCAAAACATATGTTCCTAGTTACCTCTTTGTTCCCCATTATGTATCCAACATTTCCTGTCTACCTGAGGGAAGATTCTTTGGAGTCTGCTTGGGGTATAAAAAGTCCTGTCCAAACACTTCCAAGCAAAAATGCTAAATCTTCTAGACTTTGTTCCATATTTGGGAGCCATGGATGTGTACTCCCATTGTTTTCTTCTGCATTGCTTATGTAGTCTCTTCCCAGTCTTTTCTTACCTCCACTGATTGATTCCTGTCGTTATCGTGCAATATTTTATATGCCCTACTAATTATCCCTTTTTAACAGTAGCTTCTGTTCTGGATTCAACTAAAAATGTTACGAGAGCGGGTCTTTCACTTAATATTCCTAGATCCCTTTATCTTTGTCTATACTCTGATATCAGTCCCTGGTAAGGGAAGGTAGTCTCTAGCCTGCAGTCTGAATATCTTCTTAATCTCTTTCCATTCTCTTACCTTTCTGACTTTAGTAATTTGCTCCCAATGCCTTGGTTCCTTAGCTATTTTTCTCCATTAAATTCCAACCCCATCTTGCCTATTTTCTGTACCTCTAATTGCAGTTATCCCTATAGGCAGAATCTATTTTCTCCATTCTTGTGTAGGATTAGTTCTTAGAATACTTTCTGCTACTTTATGAATATAATATATGCCTGCTGTTATTCTCATTAAGGATCCCCATCCAGCATCCTGCTCTCTCCTTATTTTTTAAAATTACTCCTCCAGCTTCATCGTTACCTCTTTCCACTTTGAATTATAGATTTCTGCTTTTGTTATGTATATGAGCCATAGCTGTGCAGATCTGAATGTTCTCTTCAAATCAAGTAATCTAAAACCACTTTGTTCTGTTGGAAGGATCACATATCCCACTTGACTCTTGCCCTCTTCCTTCAACTCTTTATTACTGTTTACAACTTCTCCTCTTTTTGCTAAAAAATATAGCTGATTTGAACAAAAAAACTAAAGGACTAAAAATATTTCCTCTGCTTCCATCTTGCTATCCATATCCATAAGAATGAGCTTCCTGTTTTTCAGTTTTTGCATTGTCTTTTGTTTAATGCTTTCACACATATCCGTAACTGCCATCACATAATCCTTTTTTTAACCCATACTCCTAAATACTTAATTTTATCGTGTCCCTATAAATATGTGTATTGCTGAAACAGTTCATATGTGGATGCATAGTTTACAGCTATAGCCTCTGATTGGTCTTCATTAATTTTACATCCTGAAAAAAAATTGAAACTATCTCAGAATTTTCTACAGTACTAAGATGTCCTTTTCTGGATTTATCAGGTGCAAAATAATATCATCTGCAAATAACACCAACTTTTCTTGATTATTATACCAGTAATATCCCTTATTTTCTTTGCCAGTCACTTTAAATATAACACAAATAACAGAGGAAGCCCTTCCACTTCAATTTTTGCCTCCAATACCTCATATATCCTCCTAATTAACGTTCTTATTGTATCAGGGAATGTAAATGCTTCCATTGCCCTACTCATAAAATCACAGCTTACTATGGCAAATGTTTTCTCTGCATTAAAAATTCCTTCAAAGTTTCATTTATTTTAATTGGTGCTGAGCACATTTCACTTATTCTTTTCTCTAAATTACTGGAAGTCATCTCTTGTACCAAAGCTGGAGCCTGAACTGATTTTTGCTGAACAGCTGCAAGATTCTTCCCAGTCAGTGCTTTCTATTCACATTTTCTAGTTGATTTTCTTTCAGGCTCTGTAAGTTTCTTCTTTGCTGGCATCCAGGCAGTGTACTTACTAGCCAGTAACTGGATTTTACTAAAACAGACAGAATTACTCACCCTTAGCTATCACATTCTTTTGTCACAGTTGGAGAACATAAATTAAGATGATGATCAGTGTGCAGCCATCTTGGAAAGCCTTCATTGTGTATTTTAATCAAAACCTCAATCTCTAACAAATTTGTATCTGTTAATGTCCTACTATAAGCACTTATCAAGTACTGCCCAGTTCTTATATTTTGCTCCTTCACAATGACCCATTTACTATTGTTTGCTTATTCATAACAAGAATTTATCCCACTGCTAATCTCAAATAGATGGACAATCTTCATTCTGTGAAATCTGATCTTTTTACTGAACTCTGTGCCATTAACTGGTCCTTGCTGTATTCTTAGCAGTTTTATCATGTTTCTACATACTGCTAGCTCCCACACAAAAATGTGTTTCTTCTTTATCTAAGAAGCTTAAAGCAGAAAAGCCATCCTAGCTGATACCTGAAATTAAAAAAACAAATTAAAGCACAACTCTAGAAAAAGTGATTCAGCTGGGATCAACAAATGCTTGCTTATTACAATCTCAGAATCACCTGTAGACTGACACCTAATACAGCCATAAAGTACTTTCTTACAAAGGCTGCAGCTAATTTATGTAGGTCAGTCAAAACTGATTGAAAATGTATCAGATGTCTGGCAAGAAATACCTAGACGTGCAACTTCCTCTAATTGCCTGCCAGATAACAATACCTTAGAAATTATTAATGAGCTAATATCTAGTTCTCTTACACTGAAATCTTACAACCCAACTAAGTCTGCTCCATTCGTAAAAACAACTATTCACAAAAGCCCACAGTATCCTCCCTCTCTCTTCAAATAGTTCTCTAAAAAAGTATAATGCCTGATTGAAAATAAATAATTTTACATAAACCCAATTGACCATATATTGCATATCAGTTTTCTAAAAGTAAGCAGTCCTGTAATGTTTAAGCCTCTTGGCTTCATCTTTATTCTAATCCTAATTACCATCATTGTCCCCTGTAGCTTTGACTATGCTATCATCAAGCTGCACCCAAAAGTTCCATCCTCCAGCAGATGCCTCAGACTAAAGACACATTGTTCATATTAGACCAACAGCAAGACTGCTACAGATGCCAATTTATCAGCAATTTCTAGGTTATATAACGATCAGTGATATTTTATCCCCCAAACCAGCTTGGCTTCTGGTCTACGTTTTGCATGTTTATTGTTAATTAATCAGTAAATAATCAAGTGTGCATATGGAACTTGTTTTACTCTTTGCAGCTCACTTTGCTGTTGTAAATTGTGTTTTGAAACTGTGGACTGCAATCTCCTGAGCTGCAGATTGACCTCCTATTGATACTCAGCATTACTTTCTGGTTCTGAAACTGCAAGGGTTGCATTGGTTTGGTTTTATGTCCTCTCTTTTTCTTACTTGTTATTAATGACCTCCCATTTGACTTACCAAACCTCAACTCTTACTTATGTGTAGATGACAGTAATATGTTAACTACAAGTAAGTTAGACACAGATTTATAATGCACCCTTCAAAATACTTTGCTGTGTTATGGAATTTATTAATTTCTAGCAGAGTTAATTAGCAGTTCAAAAACTACTGCAGTGCTCTTTGGATCATTTCAACATCTGTCTTCATGTCAAAATGTAATTATTAGTGATCTTCAGCAGAGTTCTTTCCCCTTGGTTATTAGGCAGAATGTCTTGGTTTATGATTTAACCAACAGTTGAATTTCTTGTTCCATACAGAAACCATAGTTGACAAAGTTCTGAACCAACTAAATCGTTTGCATAAGAACCCCCACATTCTGTGAATGGAAGCTAGGAAACAGTATCCTTTAATGTACTAATTTCCACATTGGAATATATTATATCTATACTGGTATTACAGATATCATATAATTCTTCCTTTCTAAAAGAAGCAGAAAATAAAATCATTTGCTTTGTAAACCTGAAGAAATGTAGGGAACACAATTGCCTTGATGCATTAAAGGCAAACTATTTATCATTGTAAAGACAGTGCTTCTACTAAACTCGTTAACTTTTAAGATGTTAGGTGCTAACTGCTGAACACTGCACTGCAGCCAATAGATGTAAGCTATGCACTGCTTTGTACCTGCTGCTCAAAATGTCGTACAGTTAGTCGAACTCCCATTCATGCTTTGTCAGTAGACATTCTCCAAAATCACACCTGCTTACTAGTATTTTCTACCAAATAGTATTAGCAGTATCATTGACTACTCAGTATTTAGATATCAGCAATAGGACTTTGCTAGAATGTTTAAATCTACCAGCTTCCAAGACCCAGGCTAAACAACAACCCTCACCATCTATCACTAAGTGTGCAAATAACCATTTAAAGGTATCCATTTTGAATCCAAAAATTATATCAAAGGTTACTGAGTAATGTTTCTATTTCTTCTGTAAGGTTCTTTAAATTGCCTGGTGTCTGACATTATAATAAGTAACATCATATCACCTTATTACAGAATCTCCCTCTCAAATATCAATAAAAGAAGAAAATAAGGCACAAATATTAATAAGACATTCAACAAAATTATAACACTACTAGAAAACCGTAAGTAAAATTAAGACCATTTTAAACAACACCTATATAGATAAGTATATATGAAATGTAACAAAATGTTGACTTCACTTTTTTATATTGCTGATGTGGTGAGGTTTCTTAATTTAAAGTCCACCTAATGTCCAGCTCTACCCTCAACCAGTATTAGGCAAGACTGCCATTTATTTATGCACTACTTCCTCTTCCCTTCTTTTGCCAACACCACCTGTGCATTAGAAAGTTCCTTTATGTGTGTGTAATTCCTCATGTTTGGGGGAGGGGTTCCCTTCTCTACCAGGTTCATCACCCTTATATTTTTCCACTAGTAATACTGCCACCCTGAGAAACTGCTATTCGTGTTTGAGCCAGTGTCTCTGTTCTGGGAAATCTAGTAAGTTAGTATAGTTACCAGGATTCTTCCTGGCCATACGGCATCCAAGCACATCTACACTTGTACTTGCAGTCGCTAAGCTTCGTGCAGTCCAAGACAATGTGAATCTATACTCCTTGGAATCCTCCCTGACATTTGCAGCAATCACCTAAAAAAGCAAGAAACATCCATCAGTTTGCTAGATGTATAAAAATATTTGTGAACATACTTCCAGGAAACAAATCTAAATTTCCGAGAATTGTTAAACATACCATTCTGCAGTGTTTGTGGGTGCAGCACTTCCCAAGTATCTTATGCTAATCAGCCTCAGAGCATTTTTTTTTTTTCACTAGCTGAAGTCAGCAGCCTGTATCTAATCTATTAATTTTTCAAGTCAACAGTTTTGGTCTTTTATTTCGTGTAGACATTTCTCCCACTCTGAGATGTCCTGATTACAAGGAAGCTTTACCATTGGGTGCTTATGCACATCCATTAGTCCCCTATATATATGATATAATTTCTATTGTCTGATTGGTGAATTTAAATCAAAAGATTAAAGGTTAATATTGCTGGCCCAAGACAGTGGACTACTTGCACGTTGGTTTACAAAGTCCATTGAACATGTGGGAGAAACAGACAAATGTAGGTTTTGTAAAACAGAATTTGAAACAGCCGCACATCTTGTTTCTGGCTGTGATATACTAATGGCAGAAGGACTGTATACTGAAAGGCATAATAATGTAGCAAGACTGTTGCATTGGGGATTGTGCAAACATAATATTGAAGTAGCTGAAAAACACTGGAAAACATGAACCACAAAGCATTATACAAAATGATGAAGTTTATATCACATGGGATCACCCATTACCAACAGTTCAAAAATAGTTGCAGGAAAACTAGATATAGCAGTCAATGAAAAGAAGACAAAAGTAACATTGATAATTGAAATTGCTACACACACTGACTACAGTGTCTTGCATACAGAGAGAGACAAAGTCATAAAATACCAGGATTTCCAGGCAGAAACAAGAGTGATGTGTAAGGAGGATACATAGATGAATTTACAATCATACTTAGATATGTTACTGATACATGTAAGTCCTTATGAATTGCAGAATGAGTCAATACTGGGTGCATTGCGGGTGCTGCGAAGAGCACTTCTGGCTAAGATCAAAGACTGAAACAATACTAATTTCATGAACTTTAGTTATACATTGGCTTAGGAATGGGGTCCATTCATGGTATTTGAAACCCGAAAAGCTAGGAGAAATTTAAAAAAGAAACAAGTACATTTGGCATAATCTTTGTTATGGCATGTAAGCAGATGCTTCTTCTAAATGTATTCATGCTCTTAAGTCTGGGTGCCTGTTTATCCAGTGCACAAGGTAATTTAACTCCTGTTTTGCAAGCATTGCTATTTTAAGTCTGACAGTAGATATTTCATGGGCTCCTCTTGCAATTTCTCCATCACCCAACAGGGAAACTGTCATCATAGGAGGTTACTAGGCTAATGGCCCTGGGGCCCTTACAAGTCTAGCCAAGAGTTTATCCCCAGAAAGAAACCTCAGTCAGCATCTGTCGCCCTGGTCAATAAGGGACACAGGTGGAACCCCTGGGACAAATTTGTGGCTTTCCATCCACTCATCAAGGTTGCGCTCGAAGAGGGTGGTCAGCAAGGTACTCTCTCTGTTTGACGTGTATGGTAAGTTTATTCCAGAGACGGGGCAGCCTCTGGGAGACAAACCCGTCTCACAAGCAGGTTTTATTGATGTTGCATAATAGATTCAGGCCTTTCTAGCTGGTAATGCGCGAGGAGTTAGACTTACGGATATGGAGCATCTCTAGTAGGGCAGGGTTTGAGATTGTCTTGTAGGCAAATCTGTATGATACCGAGTAGAGTGATAGTGATTTGAGCCTGTTCGCATAAGACAGGCAGTGGAAACCATGGATTCTCTTTGTGAGGTACTTCTGTGGCCTTTCCAATTGGTGCAGATGTTTGGAGAGGTACATACCAAATGAGGCATTATACTCAATTACTGGTCTAATGAGGGAGGAGTATAGAGAGATAATAATTTCCTTTTTTCTGGATGCAATCCCTTTACTTATGAGATGAACCAAATTAAAGGCTTTTCTGACCACTGATGCTACATGATGGTCGAATGTGAGATGGTTATTGACCTCAGTACCCAGGTTTCACACCACAGGTTGTGTGTTTAGGGGGTTGCTGTTGATGCAGTAATCTGTAGGGGCCGTGTTTTTGCCGAATGGTATGATGATACATTTTTTTGCATTTACCTTAAGGCCATGACTTTGGCACCAGTCATTAGTTGCTGTGAGACCCTCTTGCAGTATGTTAGCATCATTTGGGGAGACAGCACCCAACTTATAAAAGTAACGTCTGCACGCACCAGCTCTCAGAACTTTTCAGCCGTCAGTCGTATGACAGATGCTCCTGCTTTTCATGGACGTTGGATCTGAAAAATTCAGTTAAGTGCCCCGTTGGGGATCCTTTCAGTCCTACTGTTATTTCTTATAGTCTGTTCATGTCATTTAGAAAGGACAAGTGTGGTTGGCAGATTCCCCACAAAGACACCCACGATCAGTGTCTATTCTATTTAGGTAAAGAACATGACCATGAAAACTGTGCGATCTGTAAATCATTTGCCTCTAAGACCTTACATCGCTGTTTACAGGCATTACATTTGTGCTTAGAGAATCAAAGCTTAAAGCAAATAGCGTTAGGGATGGAGGCCGCGTCCAATGCTCCATCTGAACAGCCCAAAAATGAGGGCCAAGACCTTGGGGCCTACTTCTTCAGCTGCATCTCTTCCAGCCATTCTGCAGCCTGTGGTCTACATTGGCCTTGCTGAGGATTCAGCTTCTGCCAGTGTAGATAAAGTGGGTACCTCTGAGGAAGCCGGACAATCTCAAGTGGACACCACGTCCATAGAGACTATAGCGGAGTCTACCTTAGACACGGGGGGGGGGGCAGCATTCATTCTGGGCTCGTTGGACCCCACTGCCGCCATCTCCCAGCCAGACACCAGCAAGGCCTCTAAAGAAAAAACAGAAAACAAAACATGTATCTCTTGCTACTGAAAGCAAGCCCGATTGACACGCCTTCAGTCAGAGTTTGTTTAATGCCTTTATGGCCCTTAGGCCTACTGCCTAAGAAACCCCTAGCACTGCTCCTCCCCTCCTAAGTCAGAGATCTATCATTCCTGAAAGGAGGGTAGAACAACTAGAGGAGTAGGAACTGACAGATTCCTCAGAGGATTCCCTCTCTTACTCCTCTCAGATCTCTTCCCCCCCCCCCCCCGGGATATGGATCCCCAGAGGAAGGCTCTATTTTATCAGACTCGCCTATGGAGCATTTAACCCTTGGGGAAACTTTCAATAAGATGAACACTTTCAGTGGGACTCTTCGGATATAACTGAAGTACAAAAGAGGTTTTACAAACTGATACAAATGGACTCCTCCAGTCCTTCTTCCATCCCTCCTATTCAGCCAGCCTTCCTGGATGCTTTTGCTTCAGCTTCCATCAACCTGGACTCCCAACCCCCAGCCTCAAGGAGAGCAGATAGACTTTACAAAGTCCCTGAGACAGAAACATTTCTGATTAAGTGTCCTGCTGACTCAGCCATCTATATCTCTACTGATAGGGCTTCCAAGCTTCTTCCTACCACTACCATCCTCCCAGCTGATAAGGACAGCAAGACTTTGGAGAGATTGGGAAAGAAAATTTACACCTCTGCTACCCTGTCATTCCGAGCCACTAACTACCAAACTCACGTGACCAAATATTCCTTAGCTCTGCTGGACAAAGCCACTAAGGAATTAGCCGACATTATTCCAGATTGTGGAGCCAAAGCTTCCTTGACCTCCCTGCTAGCCTTCACCTCCCAGGTAAATAGATATTCCTTAAGATGCAGTTATGATGCAGCTGAAGCTTCAGCTAGGTCAGCTGCATTAGCCTCTGCACTAAGACGATACTCATGGCTACGCCTTTAGCCTCTCCCTGATGACTTCAGGGCCAAACTTATTGATGCACCTCTAGATCGCTCTGGCCTGTTTGGTGAAAAAGTAGCTGAGCTGTTTTAAGTCCATGCAACAAAAAGGAAAAGAATTAAAGGATCTAAAACACCTCCTAGTCTCACCCATCCCTAAGTTCTATAGGAACTATCCGGCTAAGACTAAGTTTATCAGAAAAGCCCCTAGGTTTACTGCTCCCACCAGGTCTAGAAGACCTCCCAGAAGACAGCCCCCTCCAGCTAAAGCTTCTCCTTCCTTCAGCCAAAGGCCTTCCTTTCCAGATAGGGCAGGTAGTGTCTGACTGCCTGCAAACCTTTCAACTCACCCCCCCATCCCTCTCCGTCCGTCCCTCTCACTGTCTCCCTACATTGTCAGTAATTACCTCAGACAAGTGGGTTCTGTCCATCATACAGAACGGTTACTTCATGTCTTGGGTCACCCCCCCCAACAAGGCTAGGCATACCCCCGCCACCCAGCTGTCAAGTACCCCTCCTACGACAGGTCCTGCAAACACTACTAATACAAGGCACTGTAGAACTAGTGCTTACAGAATCAAAAAGAAAAGGATTCTACTCCAGAATCTTTTTGGTTCCCAGAAAGGACAGACCATGGAGGCCTATTCTAGACCTCTCATGGCTCAACCTCTATCTAAAAGTTCCTTCCTTCAAGATGCTAACTCTGCCTACCCTCTTCCCCCTTCTGCTCCCTCAGAGATTCATGGCAACCCTGGCCATAAAGGATGCCTACCTTCACATACCTATAAAGCTCACTTTCAGGAAATACCTCAGATTTCTGGCAGGCTTATCCCATTTTCTGTTCTGTGCCTTGCCCTTTGCACTTTCTACTGCTCCCAGAGTGTTCACAAAATGTTTGGCTCCAGTCATTGCTTACTGCAGGACAAAGGGGATCCAGGTATTCCTCTGTCTAGACGACCTTCTAATTCAGGCAGAAGACTCTTCGTATTCACACTCAGACCCTTCTGCTCCTTCTGCAGTCCCTAGGATTTCTATTAAACTTACCAAAATCCCATCTGAAGCTGGCACAGGACATTGTCTTCCTGGGTTGCAGAATACAGACAGACCTTATGAAGGCCTTTGTACAACCAGAAAAGGTGGTGTCCCTGACACAACACCTACTCACTGCCCTTCAATCCTCAGAACTGACAGCAATGCAGTTTCTGAGACTTCTGGGTTACATGGCAGCCATCATACCCATGTTTCCCCCTAGCAAGAATGCACATGAGGAAACTTTGATCAGTGTGGACTCAGCACTCCCATCCTCTAGAGTTCAGGGTCCCCCTCCTTCCTTGTTTGAAACAGAAACTGAGATGGTGGGTGGCTCAGGTGGACCAGAACCCAGGCCTACCCCTTCAAACACCCAATCCCTCCCAGACTGTGCACACAGATGCCTCAGATATGGGTTGGGGAGCAACCCTAGGACAGAGAAAAGTGCAAGGTTTGTGGACAGACAGACACAAACTAGACCACATAAATGTCAGAGAAATTAGAGCGATCCTCCTTGCTCTACAAGCCTTCCAACCCTATCTAGAGCAGGGCCCTCTCAAGATATTCATGGACAACACATTCTATGCAGACTAGCACTGCAGGTGTGGGAGCTAGCTACCTCACAGGGAATTACCCTGCAGGCAGCCTACATACTGTCCCTACACAACTTCCAGGCAGATCTCCTAAGCAGAACCATTTTAAACAACCATAAATGGATGCTTCAAAGAGATGTTTTCCTAAATCTGGTCCACAGGTGGTGTATACCACAAATAGACCTGTTCGCCTCCTCCATAAACAGGCAACTTCTTGGATACTGCACCAGGACACATGACCCCAAGGCATTGGTGAAATGCCTTCTCGATGACCTGGAAGGGGAAATTTTTGTATGCATTCCCACCTTTCCCCTTGATACAAAAGGTGCTGCTGAAAATTCATGGTTATGGCAAGATTTTACACAACTTTCTTTTCTTGCTGAAGATGGTGCAGAATACAGCCTGGGATACTATCAGGTCCCATGGAAGCTGTGTACTTTGCCTTGGATAGGGCTTTTAACACTTGATCTACTGAGATGTGAGGTGCGGAACAAGTAATGGGGATGTCGAAAGGGCCTTTCGGGGGGGGGGGACAGGGGGTGAAGTTTGCACTGAACCTATCTGCTTGCAGGTTGGCTAACTTAACAGGATCAGTGTAAGTGATATTGTTAAGTACTAATTCGGAACAAACCTGGACTTTGCCATGGAGATTCCTGATGTAACTGAAGAAGGCTTTCTGGTTTCCCTTTGTTGTGTAGGCTAGTTTCGATTCATAATTGGCTTTGGAGGTTTTCACTAGTGATGTAATTTGCTTGCTGAGGCTAAGGAGGGAGTTGTTCCAATTTGAAATTTGTTCCTTTTAACCCTTGGACAATCGTTTCTTCCTTTTGTTGTAAAGCCTGTTGATAGAGGATGTCCACCAAACAGGTTTGTGTTTCGTTGAGGAGCAGGTTTTAGTTCTGCTGGGTATGCCATGCAGTTGTACTGTTGCTTGTATACTGCATTGGCATACTGTTCAGCATAGTTGTCAGCATCCTCTGGGGGGGCAGGTGAAGCTACAGATAGCCTCTATTAGGAGGTTGTAGTCAGCTTTTGAAAAGTTCTTTAGCTTGATTACGGCTGGGGGGTTGGGTGGGATAGAAACTTCGAATGAGACAGTCCGCTGATCTGATCTCACCAGGGAAGAACATACTATGGGAGTGGTGCAGAAATCGCCCATGTTGGTGAGAAGCAAGTTCAGAATGTTATCTCCCCTTGTGGGTGATGAGATGAGCTGGTCTAGTGCATTAGAATTGATGAAGTCAAGGAATCGTTGAGTGAGTGCATTAGTGCAGGAATATTTCACCCAGTCTATGGTGCGGTAGTTGAAGTTAACCAAGGATCAGGGTGTTAGGGGGTACCTTGATGTAGTCAAGTAGATCCAGGGTAGAGGAGTTGGGTGTCCTGAGTCATAGAGGGGGGTGGGGTCTGTATCTGGCTATAACTTGGATGGGTGTCTTGCCAACTGTCACCTGCACCTGGAATAGTTCCAGGGCGTCATACTGGCAAATCAGTCTGGAGGTATGCCTGTCCTTAATGAAGATACAGACTCCACCACCCTTACTCTTCCCGACCTCATTTAGGGGTCGGAATGTGTGGAATGAGGTATAGCCTGCTAAGTCAGGGGTGCTCTCTGCAGCCCCGAACCAAGTTTCCATGACCGCACAGACATCAGCATCTTTCAGTGCAAGGAGAGCCTCCAGTGAGTGCATTTTCAGGTTAAGGCTCCTAGCGTTAAGCAGCATGACCTTCAGTTTGCTTTTTGACAGCTCTTTTATGTTGGAAGATTTGTCTTTGGGACATTGCCTAAAAAAGGCACAATGGGGGAGGCAAGAGCCTTGGCCAGGATCCGGAATCCCAGTGGTGACAGGTGGAGACATCCATGGCAAAGCATCGAGGCCTGTCACGCATGTCATCCCAGGCAGACAGATACTGAATCCCCTTGGAATGACACCAGAAACTAAGCCAGTTGTTGAAGTCAATTATTTTTTGTTGGTATTGTAGTATCATTCTTAATGAAGGTAGTATGCTGCTTAGGGCTAGAGTCATACCTGCCTGGGGCGCTCACTCTGAGAGCTCAGGCATGTCTCTTTTCATATAGTCCAGGGATGTACGTTTCAAGTCATCCACACCAGCATGGACAATGACAGAGTCATACTTGCACTTGTTTTAGAGAGACTTAAGTGAGTGCGTGATGTGGTGGATTCTGGCACCAGACAGACAATTGACCATGACCACCTGCTTGTTGAACATGGTGAGGGGGACATCAGTGTGTTTCACACTTGAGTCATCAGTGGCTAGTATGTTTAGTTTATTGTTATGCCTTGCAGGATATGATAGTTATTGTTTTGCTTTATGGGCTGTGTTTGTGAGACACTGGTGTGTTGTCTGCTGTGTGTGATGTGTTTGCTGTTGTGTGTGGAATGTTCGTGAGTGTGTTTTGGAGATCTCTGCTGTTTAGGTAAGTTTTTATTGAAGACTTCTGCATAGGTGGGCGTGTGTTGTGTTTGGCTATGTGATGTGAGTGGTGTAGTGTTTGTGCTGGCAATCTCCTCTTTGTCAGGAGTACTGACTTGGCGTGAGAGAGCATGGATTCCAGGTTACTGATTTAGATGCATTTCTTGCAAGTAGAAGAATTATGTGTTAGGAGAAAAGGGCTGTCAATAAACATGAGACAGTTGCTACACTGTCTTGGTATGCCCATGTCGACCAGGCTGGCAGGAGAAACTGATGGGAATCACTTCTCTCTAAACTAGAGCAAACATACAATTAAATAGCTAGATTTGCCTGTAATCTCCCCTACAAGTCCCACCATTGCCTCGCCCTTAAATTATTACAATGGCCTGAATCCTGTCCACTTCCTGTCCCTCCATCTCAAATATTGTATCTTTATATACCCCAGACATCAACTTCGTACAAACATCTTCTTGAAATTTACAAACCGTCAAAAAATATTGGTAAGTCCCTGTATAAATACTCTGTGGCTCACAACTGGAACTCTTTTCCACTTAAAATAAGAAGCATCCCCCATAAGTTCCATTTCAAACTACAACTCAAACACTGCCTTCTTAAGACCTGGTCCTGCCCTTGCCAAGCTCCAACCTGATCTCTAACTGATTTCTTCCTAAATTCTACTTATGATTACTTTAAATTTTTCTCTCTTTTTATCCATCTTTCTTTCTTGCTTTTCTAACACTCCAATTTACAGTATATCTACAATCAGCTTCTTGTAAATATTTCTACTCAGGGTTTATCCTGCTGCTATTGTATTGATATTTTGAAACTTATATATAAATATTTTTCTTTATTTTATTTTATGTAAATGTTTCTTGTCAATATTACTATTGTAATTTTTAGTCTGTATTAATTACTGTTTTTTTTTTTTTTTTTTTTTTTTTTTTTGGAAAGTCTGTAATTGGAGTTTTTCTCCTCGGGCCTTTGTCTCAGTTAGACCAAACCGGTTAACAAATGACAATAAATAAATAAATAAATAAAATAAATTGTCCAGACATAGTGTTCTGAAAACTTGGGCAGACTTATGAAGAGAGGGTTTTGATAAGGGTTTATCCACAAGAGTGAAGAGCACAAAATCCTTCTTAAATGTAAAGTAACTGACCTGAAGCACAAGTGCTAGAACAAAAACTAAGATGGTTAGAATAACAAATAAGTTTAATCAGGCTACTAACAAGCAGTAATAAATGCAGCAGAATAAAAGCACTTGAACACTTAAGAGCACGTGGCAAAAACAGGGTAATAAAGTAGGATGAACACAATTACAGTAAAAGCAGCTACATAAAGTGTTGTTTTTTTGTCAGCCCTAACCAGGGTTGCCAGATTTCCGAATGGCCAGGTAGGGACAAAGTGAAGAAAAAAAGTAAAAAAAAAAAAAGGTCTTTCACAGCAAGTGAAGACTAATAAAAAAGGTCTTCCACGCTAGGTCTTTAATGCAGACCATCAGAGTTCCGCATTAAACAGAAGTAGCTCTGTGTTTTTTTGTTTTTTTTTTTTGATTGGCCTGGGCTAGCAAGTTGGCTGTTTCCTGTGGTTGCATATGTATGTTGCCATCCACAACCAGCTCTGTGCACAGCTGGGTATTCCCCTTAAGATTTTGGACATCGTTAAAAAAATGCTTTCTGATTTCATCTGGCTAGGGAGGCTATTATTGCTTCATAATTTGCTTTTGAGGACTTCACTAGACCTCTGATTTATTTGTTTAGACTACTGAAGTATTTCTTCTTCTTCTGTAGAGCCTGTTCCTACTTAGTTTTGGACATTAGTTTCTTTTTTGTTGTTGTTGTAAAAATTGTTTATACCAGGGTGCTTCTTTTTCCGGCAATACCTGGGTTTAATATGGTCTGGTACTGCTGTTTCTGTGCAACTGCTTAAGTGTTGAAGGTAGAATGCTGCTCAAGGCTAGGCTCATACCTGCCTGACACACAATCTGAGAGCTCAATCATGTCTTTCTTATAGTCCAGGGAGGTAAATCTCAGGTCATTCACACAGACATGGACTACGACAGTCATAATGGTACTTAGGGCCAAGTGACTTGAATGCTTGTTCATATCTGATCTTATGGATCCTGGCACTTGACATTCAGCTAACCGTAACCTTCTCCTTATACAGCCTGGTGAGGGGGGCATCTCTGTGTCTCACTATGGAGTCTCCTTTGACCAGTATGTTAGGTTTTCTGATGCTTTGCCTCATGAGCTTGTTTGCTGAGACACTAGTGTGTGTATTATTATGTGTTGTGGTTGTTTGCTTTGTTGTGTGTATGTGTGTTACTAGTGAGTACCTCTGCATATGTGGGTTTGTGTGGCCAATCCTTATTTAGTGTGGGAAGTGATGTGTGTGTGCTGACAACCTGTTTTACTTTCAGTTAATCTGTATATGAGAGTCTTGCCTCTATTTTTATAGTACAACTACATCTCTCATGTATAGTATTTATTTGTTTGTTTCAGGATTAAGTGGCTGCCAGTATACATGAGACAATTGCTACATTGCCTCTGGATGTCCATGTCTATCAGGCTGGCTAAAGAGATAGTAGGAAACTGCCCATCCATGATATCCGGTTTTTACTGGGGGGTTTATCAGGGAAAGTAATGGTTCAGTTAGACTGGACTGTGCTGGTAGCGGAGAGGCTATGAGTGGGAACTATACTTTTCATAGTCTAAGGTTAACCAACAGAGTGATGCTGCTCAACGCGCAACTTAGTTACTGCTAGTGCAGCAAGGGACTGGGCATGGTTCCAGTGATAGTTATTCTAAAGAAATGTAATCTTCAAACCATTTGCATCTATACAGGGCACTGCTAACTGCTGCCGCTCTGTAGAGAGCAGCTACTCGCAAAGGTGAGGCTTATATACAAGCAAAAAGAAGCACATTTTACGCTAACTACCAATTAGGAAAGCACACAATAAGCCTTCTACCAGCAATCCCCAACTCAGATAGGTTTAGATCAGCACACTTCTGTCACAAGAGTGCAGAAAAAAAACTTATTTTTTGTTTGTTTCCCAGGTGTAACAACACACAATCTAGATGCAACAGTCCTGAAACTAACTGATCCAATATAATAAGTAGTTAAAGCAGCAGTGACATAGTGCATTTTTTTATGTACAACAAATCCAGCAAATATCACAGGAAACTAATAAAATGCAGTCACAACTATCAATAGAGTGCAAAATAATACTTATTTTCATCTTTTTTAGCAGAGGGTTGCCATAGATGTAAGCAGATTCTCAGGAACTCTGGCATACTCACCAGATGATGAGCATATCTGAGCAATTATTCAACTAAATCTTTCTAAAGCCTAAAATAATGCTTGCAGGCCCACAAAATGTATATAAATTGGTCATAGGGCCAATTTAGTCTCCTGGCTTTCTGCCTTAAAGCCAGCTATGTTGAAGTTTCTCAGAGCAGTAAAGAGAGGCTCAAGATGAACTGCAATCAGGATGGGAAAGAGCAAGCAACCCTAATATGTGTCCCTGCCCGGTCTAGATTATGTGAGAGTTCCACATTCACCTTCACCATCACCTGAGCAGAATCCCTCAGATAGGTTCTATATCACTACATCGACAGCTAAAAAACACCGAACGCCCTTACCTCGACACTGCTTAACTGAAAGCAGGAAATGTCAAACCGGCAGAACAGCGATTTATTTTTCCTAGGGAAAAATCGCTGGACCAATAAAAAAAAAACAAAAACAAATCAACAGACAAAATAAAGTGGGGAGTTGTGCCCCCCACACTCCCCTACTTAAATATACCTACTCTGAGATCAAACAACAGTGGAGTAAATGGCAAACTCCCAACAATGACCCAGTGATTTTTTTCCCCGGGAAAAAAAAAATCGCTGTTCTGGCCGTTCGACATTTCCTGCTTTTAGTGTCGAGGTAAGGGTGGTTGGTGTTTTTAACTGTCGGTCTTCTGATATAGACCCCTCAGATATGTATTATTCAGGAGCAGCACTAATTTCTCTGGAATGTTAAATATATATTGTGACTTAAACAGATAATTCCGTTAAACTCTGTCAAAAGCTTTTCCACTGACTACCGACAGTGGGTAACTCTTCTTTGTATCATCTGTATCACTAGGAGTGTTTAAATATATTATCAAGGGGCTACTTACCTAACAAAAATCCACTGTGATACCTGTCTAGCAATAAAGCAAGTGCTGAGGCCATCCGAAATGCCAAATGGGACATCATCATTTTATAATCTTGACTGAGCACAGTGACTAGCCTTCAAGAACTATACATTGATGGATCTTTTGCCTTCCTTTAATATCACAAATACAGTTACCTCTTTCCAGGAGGGTGGCACTGACAGCAAAGTCAGTAGTTTTTTGTCTGTTTTATTTGGCCCCTCCTAGTGCCCAACACACCCTTTCTCTGTCAGTATCAACTGGACCCCATGCACTGTAGTAAGAGTAAACTAAGAGAGGGTCATTGAGTTAACCATTAGAGGCGGTTTGTATTTTTGTTGATTGTTTGCATAATACCACTGGACATGTCAACTAACATGCTTAGGGTCCAGCATGTAGTAGATGTTAGCTGGGTCTTGTAATACTTCCCTGCAAGTGATGGAACCCCCTCAAGACAGCCTGTTTCACCTTGAAGCCAGCACTCCTAAGGGGTCTGTGTCTCCACTGGAGATTCAGCCACAGGACCATGTTTACTTATTTTATTTATTAGCATTTGTTTACCGGGAAGTCTACTGGGCCAGACTGAGTCCATTTTCAGTAGAGGCCCGGGGAGAAAAGTTCCCAAACCAAACAAATATGATAAAGCTACAGAATCAAAACAGAATCAAACAGCCATGATACAGAATACTAAATGATAGGTAGGTGGTACAATAAAATAGATAGTATACAAGTTATACATATACTAGTTTGCAGTGAGTAATAATAAAATGATTTTAAATATACAAAACAAACATGAGTGCAATGGATGACATAGAATATTATGTGTGAACATTACAGTATTGCAGCAGACAGGAAATGATGGAGAGTAGCAATTAATTAGGCTGAGAGTAAGTTATAGTTATGCTTGGGTATAGTTATTTCCCTTCAAGGTATAGGCTTAGAGCATTAACTATATAGGCAGCAAGATTAAATAGAAGATATAGTAGCTAAATGCTGATATATAGATAGATTTTGTGTGGCTGGGTGGCACATATTAGGACTTAGTAAGCTGAAAGCACTGAATATATGTATAAGAGGAGTCAGAGCCATAAGTGAGGAAGGAGAGGATTAGCTAGAGAACTAGGAAGGTTAGGAATATTGTTTTTTTATAGTCCGTGCTGGTACATGTACATAGCCAGTGGGAGACTAGGTGTTGTTTCAAAGATGTCTTAAAGTGCTCAGGGTTGCTAGTAGTCCTGACTGATGGAGGGAGAGTATTCCATAGTTTGGCGATGGCATATGGGTATTGCATTTGAAGGGCAGAAAGGTTAGGTTTTGCCACATTAAGGAGCATCTGATTGACCAATCTCAGAAGTCTATTTGGGTGATACGTAGTGAACAGAGAGGAGATGGCAGGACAGCTAGAAGGCTTGTAGATTAGCTTATGTGCTGTGGTTAGTCGCGGGTATGTTGGGGAAGTTCTAGCCAGTTTAGACATTGGAGTGATGCACAGTGGTGGGAGGAATGTTTGGTGCTGGTTACAAAATTTGAGACTTTGTTGTAGCATGAGTGCAGTCTGGATTTAAGAGAGGATTGTATGTTAATAAGGAGAGATGCACCATAGAGCAAGGATGGAAGTAGAAGGGAAGAGGCAAGGACTAGTTTTGCTGCACAGGTGAGGAAGTGTTTATGCCTGTAAAGGATGCCTAATTTCTGATGGGCTTTTTTGATATTTGTGTTAATATGCTAGTCAAAAGTTAGGTTTTTGTCTATAATGATGCCTAGAAGTTTGGTATAAGGGGCTACTTCGATGCAAGTGTTGTTGAGTGAGCTAATGGCAAATTCATTTTTGGTTGGGGTGTAGTTTTTATGGTTGTGAATAATGAGAAGTTACGTACCTACCATAACGTTCCATGTTAGTTGTCTTCTCTCGCCTTCTTTCTTGCTGGATGGGTTCGGAGCCGAACCTCGGCTCCGACTCGGCCTATACTAAAGCTCGAGAGCTAATTTTACCAGCTCGAGGCAACCCTATATCCCATGATGCTAGGCAGTGACTACCCAGATCTCGTTTGGTAGCTAAGAAACCATAGCCAATTCAGTTTCCCCTCTGAGGAGGAGAAGGAAGAACTCCCCAAATATCAATACCTGAAGCTGTATCTACCCCAGGACCAACTGCCTGAGCTAGGAATAGTGCAAGATAAGGTCCCCTGAAAGAAGGGGAAAAACCTCTCGGTCTGTCCAGGCTAGGGGGGGGGGGGTGGGCGGGACGCAAGAAAGAAGGCGAGAGAAGACAACTAACATGGAACGTTATGGTAGATACATAACTTCTCAATGTTAAGTTGTCAATCTCGCCTTCATTCTTGCTGGATGGGACCGCGTCCCCAGCACCTTCATCCTGGGTGGCTCATTGGAAACAGACTCTTGAGAACGGTGGAACCAAAATTTGCCCTGCTTCTGGAGGCCATGTCCAATTTGTAATGTGTAACAAAAGTATGAGGAGAGGCCCATGTGGCAGCCGCACAGATAGTGTCTATTGGTAATCTAGCTTGAAAAGCTGTAGATGTAGCCAACGCTCTGGTTGAATGGGCTCTTGGCCTAGAAGGCAATTCTTTACCTCTGAATTGATAAATACAGGTAATCACAAAAGACAGCCACCTAGACAGGGTTACTTTAGATACCAGAAGGCCCTTTCTACTCTCCGCATAAGATAGAAAGAGTTGATCAGATTTCCTGAATTGTTTAGTTCTGTCCAGATAAAAGCGGAGCTGACGATGAACGTCCAGACAATGTAGTTTTTGCTCCGCCCTGTTTGAATAATTAGGAAAGAAAACTGGAAGATCAATAGATTGATTTAAATTTGTCTGAGAAGCCACCTTGGGTAAAAAAGACGGGTTAGTCCTTAGAGAAACCCTGTCTTTGTGGAACACTAAATAAGGAGGGCGAATGCAGAGAGCATGAAGTTCAGATACTCTCCTAGCCGACGTAATGGCGACTAGGAATAGTGTCTTCCAGGAAAGTAACTTCAAGGAACAAGAGGCCGCAGGTTCAAAGGGAGGGAGAATCAAGGATGCTAAAACTAAGTTTAAATCCCACTGTGGTGGGGGGGGTCTTTGATCGGAGGCCTGGGTAAAAAGATACCTCTGAGGAATGCCTTGCAAAGCTTATGGGACATGATGTTGGAGTCCGACAAGCCTATGTGAAAACTTGAGATGGCTGCTAGCTGAACTTTTACTGTGGAGGAAGAAGATCCTGAGTGAAAGATTTCGGCCAGGAAATCCAAGACCGAATGTATTGGAGCAGTAAAGGGATCTATGTTCCTAGCCTTTGCCCAAAAGGAAAAACGCTGCCATTTACTAGCATAGATCCTTCTGGTGGAAGACTTAAGGGAAGCCACGATAATATCGCGGACAGAATTCGAAATCATAGGAAGCCTGGCTAGGGACGGAAGTGGAGCAACCAAGCTGTGAGGTTGAGAGATTGGAGGGATTGGTGCAGCTGCCCTGATTGATGGGTCAAAAGATCTGGCATTGGATCCAGATGCCAAGGCTGCTCCAAAAGATAGCGATGCAGGAAAGGGAACCATATCTGTCGAGGCCAATAAGGGGCAATGAGGATCATCTTGGCTCTCAAGGCGGTAGCTTTCTGAATTGTTTGTGTGATTAACGGAAAGGGGGGAAAGGCGTAAAGAAGTCCCCGAGGCCAGTCGTGGACTAGAGCGTCTCTGGGAGGATGGCCTGGAAGGGGGAAGAGAGTGAAGAAGTCAAGGCACTTGCTGTTTTGTGGTGTTGCAAAAAGATCGCAGCAAGGAAACCCCCACTTCCGAAATATATTGTCCATCACCGATTGCTTGAGAGACCACTCGTGAGGCATGAGAACAGCTCTGCTCAGCCTGTCCGCTATGACGTTGGACTTCCCGGGGATGTGCGTTGCTATCCAAAACCGCTGAGAAGAGATCACCCATTGCCAGAGTCTGAGTGCTTCTCGACACAGGGGATATGACCTGGTTCCGCCCTGCTTGTTGATATACCATACTACGGACATATTGTCCGTCTGAATTGCAATCGTCCCCAGGGGAAGAGAGTCTTGAAGTGCTTGCAACGTCAAAAGCACTGCTCTCATCTCCAGGATGTTTATGTGCAAGTGGCATTCGAAGGGTTGCCATGTGCCATGGACTGTCCTGCCCTGAAAATGCCCCCCCCCCCACCCAATCAGGGAGGCGTCCGTTGTGACTGTGGCAACCGGGGGGGGGGAGGAGTAAAAGGTCTGCCTTGATGGACTTGAGGGGAGACCATCCACCAAGATAGATGTTTTCTGCAAGACAGAGTTATTAGGATCTTGTGTGTCATAGGGAGCTGTTGGAAGGACCACTGGGAGAAAAGCATCCATTGAAGAAGCCGCATGTAAAAGCGGGCAAGGGGAAGAAGCGTGATGGCTGCCGCCATGAGACCTAATACCTTCAGAACATACCTGGCCTGAACTTTGTTGTTCTGAAGAAGGGCGTGAATATGACTTTGAATATATAAGACCCTCTGCTCTGTTAACTTTGCTGAGAGCTGAACGGTGTCCAAGGTGGCGCCTATGAAAGTAATAGACTGACAAGGCGATAAGGCAGACTTTTTGAAATTTAGAGAGATACCTAGCTCTTTGCAAATGTGGATGGTGTAGTCTCTGGCTAAAAGGAGTTGACGCCTGGTGGTAGCAGTGAGAAGCCAGTCTAGATATGGAAACACCTGGAATCCTTGATTCTCAGGTGAGCTGTAACCACTGCCATACATTTGGTGAACACTCGGGGGGCTGTAGTGAGACCAAAGGGCAGGGCTCTGAACTGGTAATGACTGGCTCCCAGCCTGAAGCAGAGAAACCTTCTGGAGCGCCTGTGCATTTTGATGTGATAGTACGCATCCTGAAGGTCCACTGAGCACATCCAATTGTCCTTGCCCAGAAGGGGTAAAATGGACTGTAGCATGACCATCCGGAACCTCGTTCTTTTTACAAACTTGTTTAGATTGCTGAGATCCAATATTGGCCTCCAGTCCCCTGGTTTTTTTGGTACCAAAAAGAACTTCGAGTAGACTCCGGATCCTAGCTGGACTGCTGGGACTGGCTGGATGGCTCTCTTTTTTAGCAGCTTTGATATTTCTAGTGCTGCTTGTTCCCTTAGACTGGGTGGAACGTCTGGAAGAGACCCCATTTGAATTGTAGGGGTTTGGATAAAGGGGATTTTGTAACCCTCGGATATGATCGACTGCACCCATTTGTCTTGAGTGAGGGAGAGCCAGGCTTGTGGGTACAGCGATAATCTTCCCCCGACTGCCTCCGAAGGTGGACAGTCGGGCAGCACCTCAGGGATGCTGGAAGGGTTTGTCAGAGAGGGTTTCTCTGCTACCCTGGTTCTGCGGACCCCCTCTGCCTCTTGGACGGTGTCTGTTATTGTGGTTCGCCCCTCTGCCTCTAGGGCTGAACTGACCTCTTGCGTCAGGCGTGACTCCTTGAGATTTACTTAACCACATTTTTCCACCCTTTTGACCCTTAGGATATGGTCTAGATGGGGTAGAAAAACAGACTCCTACGGCAGAAAGAGTCTTGCCATCTTGTTCGCATCTGGTCAAAGTGTCTTTCACTTGAGGTCCAAACAACGCTGAACCATCAAAGGGGGAGTTAGTGAAAGACGCCTTGAAGGTGTCTGCGAAGTTACAAAGCCGCATCCAGGCGTGACGCCTCAAAGCCACACCTGTGCCTGCGGCCCTACTCGCTCCATCGGCTGCATATGAAATAAGCCGCATGGAGGAGTTGACAATGGAATTCAGGGTTCCTAGCTGTGAGTTAATCTTTTCCTGAGACCCAGCAGCTGATGGATCCTGTAGGACCTCACCCAGCTCTTTAAGAATGTCTCTTTGAAGACAAGTGAAGTGGCATAAGTAGTTCAGCGACTGCATGGCAAAGGTCGCTGACGAGAACATCCGCTTGCCGTACCTATCCATTGTCCTAGATTCCTTGTTAGGTGGATGGATAGGTACTGAAGGATGAGCCATTTCCTTCTTAGTGGCCGCCGCCACCACCATGTCATCAACTGGGACACCTTTGGATAAAAACTGCTTATCGGAAGGGGCTGTTATAAATTTAGAAGGCCTCCGTGGGGTGGGTTCCAACGAGTCAGGGGCCGTCCACGCCTTCCGTGCCACCACTTCCATAAGGGGGTCGAAGGGCGGAGACACCCAGGAGGTGGAGGGTCGAGAGCCAAAAGCCTCCAGGTAAACCGACTCGTTCTCGGAAGGATTAAGGGAAGACCAGTTTCCCCTCTGCTTAAGGATTTCAAGGATGTCAGAGAAGGAGACATCCTCAGAGGGGGACCTTGGGGATCCTTCCGACTCATCCAAGTCGGTATCAGATGTGACGGACTCAAGGGAGTCCACATGCTTCCTCTTACATGTCCTCTTACGCGGGGGTTCACCTGATGGATCAGGGGAAACCTCGGAAGAGGAGGATATTCCCAATGGGGAAACCTGTGGCGTTGGGTCTCGATGGCCGGGGGCGAGAGAGTGGGAAGAGACAGTAGGCACTACTGTGGGAGGAGCTTATGGAGCTGACCGTAGAGCAGGCACTGGGGCCAATATGCTCCTCATGACCTCAAAGGCGCCCCTGTCAGGCAGGCTAGAGAGCTCCCGCTCCGAAGAGCTAGGAACCCCAGCCGGCACCGACAAGGACGGCTCCGATGTCAGGGCCGAACTCACCGACGCCGACGCTCCGAGAGGGAGAACGGGGTCGGACAAGGGTCCGATGCCACTCGCCCCCTTGGAGCCGGCGAGAGAGTCCAAGCGCCCGGATCCCTCCAAGGATGGCACCGTGGATGAGATCGTAGCAGACGACAGAGCCGAAGGGGGGGGGTATCGGCTCCGACATCAAAACAGTCACGGCTCCGAGGAGCTCTGGCTCCGAACACTGGGGCTAGAGTCGAAGGAGGAATAGTCTGTTGTATGGACGTAGCCGCTGTCTGAAGAGACGGGCTATGAAGCATTTGGGCCAGTGCCTGAGACTTTAATAGTCTACTTACCACCCTCTCAAGGTCATGATCGGAAAGCCTAGAAGACCGAGAGGAATGGCTCCGATTGCTCCGCTCCGAGAGTAACGGTGACCTCAGAGCCGAATGTATGGACTCCAGAGATGGAGATCTGGACCTCTTGCGCGCGGAGGGCATCAGGGTTAATGGAGCCGATGGAGCCGTAGACACGTCGGCTACAGCCGGAGCCGACTTTGAAGACAGAGTCTTAGAGGTATCGGCTCCGGCTGGAGTCGATGCAGGTATCTGCGATACAGAGGTATCGGCTCCAGCCGGAGCCGATAATGTCGCAGGTGATGAGCCACCATCCGAGGGCTTAAAACTCGGAGTCAACGGTTTAGGTGGTTTCAAAGGCTTCCCCGGCACGGACTTAGCCGGGGAACCTTCGGGCTTTAACAAGCCCCTTAGAATCAATTTATTCCTGCGCTCCTGCAGAACTCTTGGGCTGAATGCATGGCACACTGAGCAAGAGTCCTGCAGGTGCAGGGGTCCCAGGCAATAAACACAAGAAGTGTGACCGTCTGTCAGAGACATCTTCTGACAGCACGAGTCAAACTTCTTGAAGCCTGAGACCTTTGTCTCCTTCGACATTGTGAAGTCGAAAGGAAAACCCAAAGTTAGGAGAAAACACACACACACACACACACACACACACACACACACACACACACACACACACACGCTCCAACAAATAGGGATACAGGGTTACTGAGGGAACACACACACACAACAAAGAATCCCTGTGAAGGAATTAAAATAAAATGGAAGGGCCTAAGGCCTAACCTAGGGGAGGGAGTATGACAGGGATAAGGATAAAAAATAGGGACTAAACTTTAAATATAACAGAAACTAGCCTAGAAAAGATTAAAAAGAATACTAGGGGAAAAACTAAGGAGAATACTAAGATTTTTGTGAAAAAATAGTCACTAACCTGTGAGCCGGTAAAAAGAGCAACCTCGCTAGCGTAAGCAGCAAACGAGATCTGGGTAGTTACCGCCTAGCATCATGGGATATAGGGTTGCCTCGAGCCGGTAAAATTAGCTCTCGAGCTTTAGTATAGGCCGAGTCGGAGCTGAGGTTCGGCTCCGAACCCATCCAGCAAGACTGAAGGCGAGATTGACAACTTAACATCATGAGTTTGGTTTTATTAGGATTTATTTGGGGCTAAATGATTATTACATATCCAGGTTTCTGTGGAAATGAACGCATTTTGGGTAAGTGTAAGTAGTTCTGAAGTGGACTTGGCCACACAGATGATAAAGTCATCTGCATATTGGATGACAGTAGCTTTAGGCTATACTGGTTTGGAAATCATTGATAAAAATGCTAAAAAGCAGTGGACCTAGTATGGACCCCCTGTGGGACTTCAATATTGATGTTAAGGAAAGAAGAGAAGGATTGGTGTCATCTGATTGCTTGTTGTCTATCTATAAGGTAGTTGGAAAAACAGTTTAGGGTAGGAGGAGATATGCCTAAATTGGAGAGTTTGGACAGGAGAAGCGGGTTGGAGACATTATCAATGGCCTTGGAAAGATCAAGAAATAGTGAGAAGATAAGGTTTCCTGAGTCTCAAGCATGGTTGACTATGCCCATGAAGGATATGAGAGTGGTGGTGGTGCTATGACTAGGCCTACACCCATGTTGGGTTGGGAAGAGGATGTTGTGGTGTAGTAGGTAGTTAAGTAGCTGTCTATGGATACGTTTTTCCAGAATTTTGGAGATGGGAGAGAGGATGGCCATGTGCCCTGAGCATTCATGTCCACATCACCCGCTTCCTCACACTGAGAAGAAGGAAGCTATCCAAGCCACATTATTCCTTTCCTCTCCCTTTCCAGCAGAAACAGCAAAATCAGTGCTTGATTTGTCATTGTTTTTTTTTTTTTTTTTTTAATCATCTCCTCCATTGTGTGCCCCTGATCCCTTCTAACATCTATCACAGCTTTCAGGCTTGTCATAGGCATAAACATCACAAATATTTACCTTTTTTGAGGCTTGCCTGGTACCATGAGAGTCTGATACTGAGGCAGTCTGATTTAAATCCCCAGCCAGTAACATTATACCTTCCAAGTGTTTGTAGAGATTCTGCTGCATTCTCTTTAGTTCACAGGATCTATTTTGAAGGTATGGTACATAATGATAATTTTGAGTAATTTACTTTCAGACTAGCATTTTTTCACTCCTCCCTTTTTATCCTTGATTCTAATGAGGCTGAATAAACCTCGTGATATTAAATTGTTTGACTCACTGTGCTTATCCTTAGCTAGATGCATTCTTTATAGCTGTATAAAATTATATTTATTTATTTTTATTTATTTACATTTGTTGACCGATAAATTCTGACTGGACATAGGTCCTTTTTTAGCGGAGGCCCGGGGAGAAAAGCTCTACAAAGTAATGTTAATACAATCATACTTCCTGATGAAGAACATAGTGCATGCAGTAGTCACATAACATCTGTGCCATTTAAGATGGCATGTATTCTAAGAAGTAAATAGCAGTTATTAACATTGTTACAGTAAGAAATTACAGCAGTAATATAAATAAGCTTACAAGCATCAAAGTTATCTGTAATCAAAGGTAGTTAATGGGGTGGAAGAGAGGTTGAGGGTAGATGGAATGGGAAATACTAGTGAGGAGTGTTACAAGGACATAACCAGCATTTTTTTAGGTGAGCTTTAAGTACAACTTTGAAGTGGGCGCATGATGGTACAGAGGTTATTGTGAGGTGGAGGGGGTGTTCCATAATTTGGCTATTGAGCTGGAGAAGAGTGCTTCTCCAGCAGAGTTCTTGGCTCTAGTTACCTGTAATTTATTTTTGTTGCTGGATCGTAGTGGTCTGGTGGTGAAATAGGGCTGGAGTAGATTTTGGAGGGATGGGACTTCTAGAGGATGGTTTACTGGTTTGTGGGCAAGTAAGAATTGGTACCATTGAAGGAGGTGAGGGAGTTCTAGCCAGCCAAGTTCAGCAAGTGAGAGACAGTGGTGACTATGGTAGGATGCCCCGATGCCGAACTTGACGATTTTGTTGTAGCAGGTCTCGATTTTATTTCGATCGCTTTGCCTTAGGTTACTATATATTGGAGAGGCGTAAAGAAGGGTGGAGATAAAGTTGGAATTTGCAACTGAAATCCTGGCTGCTTTGCTGAGGAATTGCTTATTTCTGCATAAAGCTCCTAGTTTTTTGTGGACTTTTTTAATGGTCATGGATATGTGAATGTCAAATTTGAGATTATTGTCCATCTCATCTCCTAGCACTTTGGTGTGATCTGTTGGGTGGATAATGGTGTTGTCTTTGGCTGTGATATTAAAGTGGGAGTAGGTTTGTGTATGTTTGGTGGGTTGGAAGATGAGTTTAGTTTTGTTTGGATTGAGTATTAACTGGGCATCAGATAGCCAAGTTTTAACAGAGGAAAAAGCATCCTGTGTGACCTTTTGCAGTTCAGGTAGGGGACTGGGCTGTGCAGATGATGGTTGAGTCATCTGCATATTGTATGAGTGAGCCATTTTTGGTGGCAGTGACTTAGATTATTGGTGAAAATGGAGAAGAGTAAGGGTCCAGGGATGGTACTTTTTAACATATTTCAGCACCAGTTCTCCATTACTGGATTACGTAGTTCATTCATATTCCATCTTAATAACCTCATCATTACACAGTATCTTAAATTGTCTACTGTCTTCAGATCTCCATAAAACAGATAATCTGTTTTCTCATTGCTTTTTAGATCAGTTCTGGTTTCCTTCCCCACACTGGCATTTTTTATACTTTAATATGTCTTTGGTTTTAAAACTTCAAAAAGAAATTCAAAAAAATGTTAGCATTTTGCATCTAACAAGTTATGTTATCCTGTTAACAAGTCAACAAAATAACCTGTACTCCTATTACCTCTCTAGGTATGACTAGAGTCCTAATGTTAGCTAATAGATATTTTTGTCTCTTCAGTATGTTGGTATAATTCAGCTGAGCACTTCAACATTTAAATAATAATCAACTAAAAATATCCATATATTAAGACCAATCCCTCTTTCCTTCCCTTTTAAATATTGTGTCTTCAGTCATAGTTTTCCATTAATAAATTAAACAGTCCCTCCAGCACCACAATTCTTTTGAGAAGAGAAATTAAACATTCATGAACTTTATAACACTATTTTATTTAAGCAAGTTTTTTTTTAATCAAAATCGCATCTGATGTTCTGTTCACTATTACTAATACATATTCACTTTGCTCACTCTGCCAAGTATCCTGAGGTGCTTCCCCTTCAAAAAATCCATCAGCTGGATCAATTATTCTGCTAGCATGGGGTAGTTTTTAATCCAACTCTTAGGTTTCACAAAGATGTCCTTACATTCTCTGCTGCAGTATTCTTAACATATATATAATTTCCTGCAGTGGAAGCCTGATGTACGGCCAGTGTACCAAAGACTCCTGTTGCTTTAAAGGTACACCAAATGTCACTCAAATGCTCCCTGCATAGTGTAGGGCATAAAGGTGACATTCAGGCCTACCATAGTCAGAACTTCTTTGCAGCCAGTCCAAACATATTTTTTCACTGTCTGTCTATTTACCAGCATCCAATTTCTGTCAATTGAATGCATTTTCGTTCTCCAGTGACTACCTACGCCTGTTTGCTGACGACTTTGCAGTTGCAGATAAGTGCCCCATTGTTTTTTTTTTTTTTTTTTTCTTGTCTTGATTTGTGCTCCTTGGCGTTAATGTCATCCAGAAAGGGTAAATGACAGTGTGGAAGACAGGTTCCCCATAAAGATCCCCACTCTGAGCAGGTCCTTAACTCAGTATCACAAATGGCTGCATCACAGGGATGTGTTTCTAGACATTATCCATCAGCGGGATTCTCCTCAAGTGGATCTTTTTGCCTCCCCTCTGAATAGACAACTTCCTCTGTTTTGTGCCAGAGTCCCATATCCCCTGGTGTGGAAGGTGGACATCCTCTCATTTTTTGGAAGGGGATGTTTCTTCATGCATTCCCACGTCTTCCTCTCATTCAGAAAATCCTGTTCAGAATTCAACAGGATACTCCAAAATCTTGTTGGTGACTCCCTTTTGGCCATGACAGCACTGGTTCCCTCTTCTTCTGCATTTAGCCAGGGGCAGTCATCACAAGTTACCTCACAGGGTGGATCTACTTTAACAAGACAAGGGATTTCTCATCCATCTCCACCTGTCCATAACTTCAACTGACACTGTGGGTGATAGGATTTTGATTCCTCATAGACACCTTTTTTTCTGAGGATGTGCTGCAAGTCCTGCAGGAGACCAGAAAATCCACTACTAGGAAATCCTACTTCTCCAAATGGAAGAAGTTTTCTATTTGGTGTCTCTCTCGTAACCTGGACCCCACTTACTGTGGATGTTCCTTTTGCTCAGTGCTGGTTTAGCCTTTTCTTCTGTTAAGGCCCACATATCAGCTGTCTCTTCTTGTCTGCCTTTTTCTACTCCTTTAGCTTCTAGATTTGAGGTGAAACAATTTCTTAAAGGCATCCTTGCTATTAGACCTCCCAGAAAGCCTGTTCATCCTCCTCCTGGGATCTTAATTTTCTTTTGGAGAAGTTGAATCAGGCTCCTTTTGAGCCTGCTGCTTCAACTTCCTTTCAACATTGAAGGCTGTTATTTTGTTAGCTCTTACTTCTGCCACATGGGTGTGTCTGAGTTGCAGGTCGTTATGGCTTGTCCTCCCTTTTTGATCTTTCATGAGGACAGTGTCCTTGCGCACTAACCCTTCTTTTATGTCTAAGGTGGATAATGAGCTATCACTTAATCAGTCTATTAATCTGCCTACTTTTTCCCCCCGTCTGCAAACTGACAGTGAACGGGTGCTGCATACTTTGGATATGCAAACGCAAATCAGCGTTTATTTGGATAAGGCTAAGGCTATTAGAAAATCTGATCAGTTATTTTGTTTCTTTTCATCCTTGATCTTTGGGACTTGCTGTATCCAAGCAAACTATTTCTTCTTGGATTTATAAGGCTATTTCTTTTTGTTACACTTTTCATGGCATGAGCTTTCCCTCTTCATTCAAGCCTCATTCTACTAGAGCTATGGCTTGTTCCGCTGCATTTTTCAAGGGCTTAGATACTAATTCTATTCCTGAAGTAGCTACCTGGACTTCTGTGCATACCTTTACCAAGCACTAAAAGCTGGATGGTATCTCTAGAGCTAAGGCTGGTTTTGCTAGTGCCATTCTGCATGTTTTTTTAGGGGACTCGTCTGCTCCTTCCACCTCCATAGTTTCCTCTTGAGCTTTGGCAATCTCCCATATGTTAAGAATACTGCAGCAGTGAATGCAAGGACATAGTGCAGTTGTGTAAAATCTTACCATAACGATAGATGTCCTTGCCATCACTGCTGCAGTATTCGCTCCCTTCCTCCTTCCCCCTAGTCCTTTGCCTTCCTGGATGTACAGGTTACCTCTTGGGTTACTTGGACTGGTGTTCCTACTGGGGCAATCAGTTCTGACTATGGTAGGTCTGAACATCACCTTTATGCCTTATGCTACCCAAGGAGTGTTTGGGTGATGTTTGGCGTACCTTTAAAGCAACATGAATCTTTGGTAGACTGGCCAGATGTTGGGCTTCCATGGCAGGGAATCCCATATGTTAAGAACTGCAGCAGTGAAGGCAAAGGCATCTGTCATGGTAAGATTTTACACAACCGTACTTTCTGCTATATCCAGTCTGTAGATGCCATACAATTTCAAGTTTGTGTGGGGAGTCAGCCGGCTAATATCTTGATCTATATTCATCCCTTCCTTCCCTTGTATCATTTATAGTGACATGCACCATTTCGCATTTCTGGATTAATACATTTTTTCCCCATATGCATGTATTTTTTTTTGCATAAGTCTGATGCAAGATAATTATCATTATAATGGTTTTGTATTGTTTAATATTGGAAGAGACCATACTTGGCCTGTTTTTAACTGCTACATTATGTCACTTTTGCTTTTGTTGTCAGTAACACAGAGACCTTCATGCCATTTGAAACCTTTCCTTCATCTCAGTAGATTCACTTGCAAATGATGTTCATTATATCTGCTGTACAGAATGCGTGTGTCCCTTCTACATGTGTCTATTTGCCACAACCAAGTGACCGTACATATTAAGTTGCTCTGCACACTCTAGACATAGACTAGGCACTGTGATGTTATCCTCACCCCACACCTGGGTAATACTGAATAACTTTTACAGTTTATACCTTGTTCATCATGGCCCTATCCAAAACTGTCATGCATCATTTCATTTTTTCAGTCCGACTGCCAAACAGGAAACACAAAAATGTGGATGGGGGTTACATCTGATTGCTTTTACATTTGCTATCTTTTCAGCTACTTTATCTGGCTTCTCTGTCACCAAGATTTTTTTTTTAAACTGGAAGCAGTTAGCCTACAGGCTTTGCACTGCAGTTATTGCTTTATTTTTCCCTGTGACTGGTCATGATCAGGCTTAGCCAGATCTTCAGTTGATTCCTCTGCAAAACCTGCCCCAGTTCCATACAGCTTTTAACATGTCCTATGACTCCAAGTATTTAAAGGCACCCTTCCTCCAGAAAGAATACTGAAGAAAGCTGGTACATCATTGCTAATTTTAATTTCATAGCCTTACAGTGTTACATTGCCTGTACAAAAAGTTAGTCTGATTCCTTCTTCTCTCTGTATAGCAGTCATGCCTAAAAAAATGCTCTGGCCTTGACACAGACGGCTCTTCCCAACACAACATAAAAGTGACAGTGCCTTTTGTTTAATACCATAGTTAGCAAAACAGAATTCCAGCTGTTGTGGTAGTTTATGGGATTATCCACTACTTGGTATAAAAATCCTATGGATCATCCTCCAGGATCCCCATCCACCCGGATAACAGAAACTTGAAAATCATCACTGTTTCTCTCTGCTCAGGGATGCCTATTAGCCTCAGAATTTTTCACTTGGCTTGATCCTCTAGATAATTTATTTTTGCTTCTGCCATTTCTAGTCTTACGCAAGCGATAATGTCCAACAGGATGTGTGTTATTGTGGAAATAATGCCTGCCCAGGGGTGTTCTGAGGCCTGATGCCGCAGGCTTTATCCAGATTTTTCAGCTGAAAGGTCCAGAGGTATGCATACCTCTTTACTGCTGCTGCTGCTGCCAGTAGTTGATCTCACTCACTCTCTCTCTCTGTTTCATAAACACACACCCTTCTGCTTCAGGAAATGCACGCTAACTCAAATCCTACTATTCAAGTAACTTTGAGATTTTGTAACAGCAACATTTAAAATATGTTACTATTTTGAGACTTTTCCCCATTTATTTTAGGCTTTATTCAGATAACTTACGCTAAGAGTTCGAGAGGTATGCAAGCCTCTTAGCTGCTACTGCCAGGGATCACTGTATCGCTCTCACTCTTCTCACACACACACACACACACACACACACACACACTCTTCTGCTTTTATGCATGTATGCACTCACACGCGCAGTCAGAAACTTAAAATACACATACCAACACCTTTTCTTCTGTTTTATTTATTTTTTTACACTGACTAAACAGCAAGAGAGATGCTCATTGAGTGTAAAATAATGGCTGCTATTTTTTTTTTTCAGTCCAAGCTCAACGGTAGCTTGGCATGCTGCAGTGAAACGGCGGACTCAGTTTTCAGCAGGCATTACCTTTAGATTAACACCCTGCTGGAGAATACTGGTTCTCCAGTCAGTGTGGCAATCTACAGGTTGCCCATTCTCTAAACTTCAGTAACACTCATGTGAGATTATTTAGAGTCCTTATTCAAGTCTGATAAGCAGTGAGCTCCCACTGAGATGCGTTAGGTGGTCTGAATCTCTTTTTCAGTTCATTAACAACATCAATCTTTGATTCTGTTTGTCAATCAAATTTTGTGTGTGATAGGGAGGATAGTTAGTTAACTTGTAGATTTTTGGCTGAAGGTATTCTGTATCCGTGCATCAGTTGGATTGATGGACACATTTCTTTCTAAACTCCCTTATCTTTATTTTTCTGTGCCCAGGATTCCAAACTGCAGTCAGTGAGGTTTTACAAATCTTACAAAATTAGTGTTACTACAACAACTTTATATTTGCTGTGTTTTGTAACTGCTAGGAAAGGAGAATTCTAGTATTGCTGCTGTTTCTTGCCTGCCATTACTGGAAATTCTTCTCATTGTAATACTTTTAACCTAATCCTAATGTCCTAGCCACTGTATAAGATGGATTGTGGATGCATCTCTTCTGGAAAACAGCATTTTTCACCATGAATTCTTACATGACCCTACCTCAATATTACTATATTGCCAAAATAAACCGTGTGTGTCAATTGAGTTTTGTAACTGGTCATGATCGTGCCCTGATACCTTCTCATTAAATGTGTATTGGGTATGGTAGAATGTTGTTTGCATTGTTGTATAAGATATTAATCTGTTGAATTTATAAATGAAATAACTATCTTGTGACTCACAAAATAAATAGGCCACTTTGTTTCTCAACATGATATTCATTGTAGACAATCATAAGTAGCAGAGAAATCCAATAACAAATTGCCTTTTGGATTAGAGCCACCTTTCAGTTTCAGGTTAGGAATACCATTCTGTGCAGTCCTGTTCTTTCAGAAATCTTGTCATTTTCCATGTGAGGACTGAAGTTTTCTAGTAGAACTACAGAGTCAGTAGATGGTACTCCCATGGAATCCAAGTAGGCTGGATATTCTCAATCACTGTGTGATGCATTATGCACAGAGACAACAAATGGTTTTCTTTTTTGCAGCTCAGTCTCATTGAACCACTGAGTCCCACTGTTTAGCACTTTGTTAGGGGATTGTAAACATCCTGACTCACTCCTGCCCATGGCTTTTCACAAGAAGCTTTGCCAGAGTAGGAGTTAGCTTACCCCTGATGAAGTTTAGTTCCAGAATTATTGTTTTGTGGAGATGTAAAATGAGCTGTATGTCTACATGGCATTTTTCCACATGTTCTTTGTGTTTCACTGTTGCAGCCATCACTTGTGGGTTATCCCTGCTGTGGTAGCCCTCAGCCTGCCTGAATACCAGAGTCAATGTTTTTCTGCTTCAGCTGCTGTCGCCTGTAGTCTGACGTCAGGTTGTCAGTGCTATAAAGCAAGGCAGCTGACGCCATTACACCAGTCTTTCTTGCCATGGAGCCCATAGCAGAAGCAGTTCGCAAATGTGCCAGTCAGTCACTACCATAGTTTGAATTTCAGCTGAAAACGTAAAGCTAAGTACCCTGTTGGGGATCCTATTTTCTTGCACTAACAGATGTCCAAAAAAGTTAACAATTGTCTCGCCTGTGGAAAGCAGATCCCACACTGACACTACTGCTTCACTTGTTTAGGCCCAGACCACAACATCCCCCATTGCCGGTTCTGTGCCTTCTTTAACGTGAGAACCATTCACCGTAGAGCTCTTATTGTAGACAGGTATTTTCATCTTCCATCTTTGCGTTCTGAAATGGCAGCCAACAATCTGTGGACATTCTGAAAAAATGCAGAGATAAAGATAGAGACAGACCACACAAGGCTAAGCCTTCCGACGACTCTACCACTAAGCTGGTCGTCAGTTCTCCAGAATTCAGTGAGGCGCTTTCACAGACCCTGATGCCCGATTCGATATTTACGCAGGCCTCTATCAAGACCCTTTTGGAGTCCGGTATGCCACAGAAATCTTCATCTTCTGAACCTCTGGCTGTCTCTGCCTTGGTTGGGTCCGGAGTCATGACGCAGGCACCAGCTTCTGAGGAGGCCTCTCACACTACCGAATCTCATCCACCTACCGTTTCTCTCAGACTGACAGATACTGTTAGGTCTAGAAGCCAGGCCACTCCTAGAAAATCTGCCTCTAGCCACCATCTTGCTCCTGCTCCACCACCCCAAGCACAAATGCTTAAAATGGCAGAGGATCTCATTACCCTTATCAGGGGTAGTCAGGCCACATCTTCTAAAAGGAAAAGACACCCTTCCCCAGAAATTATGACAGAACAGGATTCTGAGGACTATGACTATTCAGATTTTGAAGAGGAAAAATAACCTCTGACTGCTTATGAGGATTCAGATGCAGAGGAATACATTCCTTATGCCTCCCCACCAGAAGACCTTTCCTTTGTGGAAACCCTTCACACCCTCAGGGAACATTTCCAATGGGAATCTCAGGATTTCCTCCAGTTTAAGAAAAGGCTTAGAGAGTTTCTGGACCTGCCCCAGCACAGACCCCTGGCCATCCCTCCTATTTTAGAAGTGGTGGATGATGTTTTCCATGAATCCAGCTTAGTCCCTGATGCCCTCCCACCTGCTCTCAATAAACCTGACAAGTATTAGAGTATAGGATTCTCACAAATATCTGTACAGAAATCCTGCCGCAGACCCAGAGGTCATTACACAGAGACCTAAAGGAGCTAAGACTAGTTCTGCCAGGAATCCTGTTCCTTCTGACAAGGATTCCAGAGCTCTGGACAGATGGGGTAAAAAAGTATACACCTCTGCAACCTTAGCTATCAGAGCACTCAACTGTCAGTTCCATATGTTAAAATATCAACAACACACTTTGGAACTATTAGAACAAAAGATTTCAACCTTTCCTGACTGTGCCAATTCGAAAGAATTAACAGATTTACTGCACTCTACTTGTGAAGTGGCCAAACACTCATTACACTGTGGATATGATGCCATAGAAGCCTCAAGCAGGGCAGCAGTGTCAGGATCTGTCATTAGGAGACATGCATGGTTGAAGGAACAACCTCTTCCTGATCATGTCAAGTCTAAACTAATTGATGCATCCCTGGATAAGGACCGGTTGTTTGGTGTAAAAGCAGAAGAGGTGCTTAAAAAGATGTCAGGCAAAGCAAACTCTATGCAAACAGTAAAAGATTTCTTTCAGGTTCAACCTCCCAGGTTCAGCAGGAACTTTCCCTCTAAGCACTGGTCCTTCTCTGCACCTAGCAGGCACAGCCAAGGTAAGCCCCGCAGGGACAGACCAACCAGGCCCCTATCCCAGGGGCAACGGAGAACCAAACAGTGGACCACTTCCGCCCCAAAGGCAGGGAGTTCTAAGCCACCCTTCTATGGCAAAAACTTTCAGTGACTCCCTCTCCCCCCTCTGCCTGCCTTCCACTCACCAGAAGCTAGGAGGAAGGCTCTCCCTCTGCAAAGAAAATTGGCTTTCTATAACAAAGGACCAATGGGCCTTAAAGATCATTTTTCAGGGGTACAAATTATCTTTCAATGAACTCCCAATTCCAAGAGGGTACCCAGACTTACCCCCAAATCAGTGGACAGAGGCATTGAAAAAGGTACAAGCTCTCGTATCCCAGGGGGCAGTAGTCCCTGTCGCTCAGATCAAACAGGCAAAGGCTTTTATTCCAGACTATTCCTTGTTCCCAGAAAAGAGGGCACTTGGCACCCCATCCTGGATGTATCCATTCTGAACACCTCCCTGGTGGTTCCCAAATTCAAAATGCTTACTTTGCAGCAACTGCTGCCTATGCTGAAAAAAAATTCCTGGCTAGTGACCCTAAACCTAAAAGATGCCTAGCTCCACATCCCCATCACGGAATCGTGAAGGAACTGTCTGCACTTCAGAGCAGGCTCACAACACTTTCAGTTCTCTGCTTTACCCTTTGGCTTATCTACTGCACCCAGAGTATTCACCAAATGCTTAGCCCCGGGCATAGCATTTTGCAGACACAGAGGAATATACAGATTTACCCTTATCTGGACGACTGCCTCATTCAGGCAGAGTGCAAAGAAAAGCTGCTCCAGGACTTTCTCTTTGTCAAAACCCTCCTAACTTCCCTAGGGTTCATCATCAAGAAGAAGAAATCAAAGCAAACACCCTCCAGGAAGATCATTTTCTTGGGAGCACTGCTGGAGACAGCATGCCAAATGCCCTTCCTATCCCCAGAAAAGCAGAGCTTCCTGCTTCTCTACTTTACCCAGGTGGCTTCCAGAAGTCACCTCACTGCGAGAAAGTTCCTGCAAGCCTTGGGGTACATGGCATCTTGCATCCTTCTAATTCCTCTGGCCAGGCTTCACATGAGGAAACTTCAGTGGTATCTAAAGAACCTTGGTGTCAGCACTCTCAGCCTCTAGAGAACTCTCTCCCTCTGATCCACTGTATAAGGGCTGAGGTTCTCTGGTCCTCCAGACCATTACCACCGACGCCTAAGACATTGCTTGGGGTGCTCACCCAGCAGGCAGGTGCACCCAAGGTCTTTGGGATGCCCAACACCTTCCCTTACACATCAGTCAGAAGAAAATGATGGCAGTACAAAAGGATCTGACATCCTTCAAACCCCATATCAGGCCAGAGGCTCTCCCTATAAAAACAGACAACACCATAGTAATGTAGTATATCAACAAACAGGGAGGGACTCAATCTTACCCTCTGTGCAGGCTAGCCATGAACCTCTGGCTGACCACCGCCTCCATGGGTTTGCACCTAATTGCCCAATACCTACCAGGGGTCAACAACACCCTGGCAGACCACCTAAGCAGAAACTTACTGACCCCCACAGATGGCAGCTCCACAGAAAAATCCTTTTGCAAGTCATTCAGGAGTAGGGAACTCCAGAGGTGGATCTCTTTGCTTTGCACCTCAACCACCAGCTGAAAAAATTCTGTACCAGGGAGTATCACCACCTAGCGTAGAAGATGGATGCCTTGACTTTCCCCTGGAACTCCCTCTTTGTGCGTGCATTCCCTTCTCTGCCCCTTATTCCCAAGGTACTGATCAAGATAAGGGAGGAGAGACCAAAGGCCATCCTCATTGCTCCAGATTGGCCCAGACAGCATTGGTACCCCTTGCTGTGCAGCCTGACATCACAGCCTCCCAGGTAGCTTCCCCTGATTTCAGACCTCTTGACCCAGATGGTGGGGGATGCTGCACCCAGACTTGCAGACTCTCAAACTGTCAGTATTGCTAATACTTTAAAAGCAAACAAAGGGTCCCTGTTAAGCAAACAGGTCCTAGACATTATCAGAGAGGCTAGAAGGCCCAGCACCAGAAAATCCTATGCAGGGAAATAGAAAAGATTCTGCTCCTGGAGCCAGTCCAGAGGGGCAGTACCTCACAACCTTCCATCCCTCCTATCTTGGACTACCTAGCCGAGTTACTCAATAGAGGACTGTCCTTCTCTTCTCTTTTATTAAAATCCATGCCACAGCCATTTCAGCTCATTTCGATTCAGACCAGCCCCTCTTCTCTCATCCTTTGATTAAACAATTCCTCAGAGAGGCTTCTAATATTAGATCTCCCAGAAGGCCACCCATGCCAGCCTGGCACCTGAATTATGTTTTAGAAAAACTAACCTTACCTCCATTTGAACCTGCTGCTTCAGCAAAATTGAGATTCCTCTTCTGGAATCCTGCTTTCCTACTAGCTATCACCTCAGCCAGAAGGGTTTCAGAACTTCAGGCACTCATGGCCGTTGAGCCCTTCATCATTTTCCATGCAGACAGGGTCTCCCTGAGGACTAACCCCTCCTTTATGCCCAAGGTGGTATCTGATGTGACCCTCAGCCAGGCCATACATCTACCCACCTTCTTTTCTAACTCTCAAAACAAGGGGGAAAGAATTCTGCACTCACTAGACATGCACAGACAACTCAAATACTACCTGGACCTTACTAAACACTTCAGAAAAACAGACCAGCTTCTTATCAGCTTTGTCTCAGGGGCAGAGGTGAATCCCATTTCCCAGGAAACCATTTCCAAATGGATATCACACTGTATCCATTTCTGCTACAGACTACTTGGGAAATCACCCCCTAAGACTATTCGTACCCATTCCACTAGGGCAACCTCCACTTCCACACCATTCCTCAGAGGAGTTCCCACCAGGGCCATCTTGGAAGCTGCCACCTGGACCTCTGTCCATACCTTTACAAAGCATTACCACCTACCTCTTTTCTCTAAGTCTAGGGCAGGGTTTGCCTCTGCAGTTCTGCAGGACTTGCTGACCCATGTCTAGGGCTCTAACTAATACTTCCACCCCTCTCCTCAGCTTTGGGAATCCTCCCACAGGTGCTGACTGCAACAGTGAAACACAAAGAAAATAGTACAGTTGTGTGCACTTACCATAAATGTAGATGTTCGAGTGTATTCACTGTTGCAGTCCTGGTTTCCCTCCCTCCTTCCCCCTTATATCCTCTTTCCCTAAGGGGGGAATAAGCTTCCCATGGTGGCTTTTAGCCACCAGGACCACTTTACCATATTTCCTTGTGCTTCTGATGGGTTAGGGCAAAAAAAAACTAATGTAATGGCGTTGGCTGTCTTGCTTTATAACACTGACGACCTGATGTCAGACTACAGGCAACAACAGCTGATGCAGAAAAAACATTGACTCTGGGATTCAGGCCAGCCGAGGGCTACGACAGCAGGGATAACCCACAGGTGATGACTGCAACAGTGAATACACTCAAACATCTACATTTATGTTAAGTGTACACAACTGTACTTTCCCGCACAGGCTGCTGTTCCTTTCCCAGGAGTGAGGTCGACATTCTATAACCCGTGACCTAGTTTCTGTTGCCAGGGGCGCTTTCATCATAATTCATCCTAGTACGGCCTGACACATGTCTGGCATTGCAGTGAACCCCCACCCTTTGTCTTGCACATGATGAACCCGCATGGTGGCATCATGTATTTTTTCTCTGGCTTACTTAAGCATTTCTCCCATGTAAAATGAGTAGCAGGTTTCCATTGGCTCTACCCAGGTACTAAATGTACATAAAGACATTGAATTATTTTCTGATTAAATTATACTGGTGCAATGCAGTGCAAATGGCCTGCATTTTGGATATTTCTTTGGGTCTTGCCTAACTTTTTTAATCGCTGTTTTAGTACCTGTAATCCATTTGAACAGCTAGGCTGGCTTCATGCAGTAGTAGCTTTAGCAATGACCACCATACAGGTCTAGATTACCTAATGAAGTTCTAGATAAAATGAGTGGATCTTGGAGAAGATGCATTTTTAAACTGGCAAAGATCATTTAAAGCTTCAAGTATATTCAGTGCATTTCTTCCACCTAATGGATTGACCTGCATGCATGCATTTGCAGTTAGTGTTTTGGGTTGCTGGTTGGTGGTTTCACTGACTGTTGTGCCCAGTTTCTTTTCTGGGTCTAATTGTGTTAGCATCAGTGACAAAGGGCACCTGTATTTTCAGTAATGGAAGTTAGGAATGCTGATGTTTCCTCTTTCTCTTTATCAGTTATCCATACTCATAAGTGCAGCAGCAGATTTTCGGAATCTCTGCCCTCATGAAAAAGTGTTATTACTGCCTTTTCCCGACATGTACATATCTGCAAAAATGTAGGCAGGTTCCCTATATGTCAATGTGTGCATGCCGCCCATGTTTATCACTGGTGCAGGCACATTCCCATATGGCAGGGTGTGTGTGCCACCCTTGTGTAGTCCATTGGTGCTGGTAGGTTTCCATATGCCAGTGTGTGTATGCCACTCATATGTAGACATTGGTGCAAGTAGATTTCCATATGCCAGGGTATGCCACCTATGTACAGACATTGGTGCATGCAAGTTTTCATATGCCAGGGTGTGTGCCACTCATGTGTGGGCATTGGCACAGGCGGGTTCCCATATGCCATATTGTGTATGCCACCCATGTGTAGGCACTGGTGCAGGTAGGTTTCTATATGCCAGGGTGTGTGCCACCCATGTGTAGGCATTGGTGCATGCAGGTTCCCATATGCCAGGATGTGCCACCCATGTATGGCATTGGTGCATGCAGATTCTCATATGCCAGTGTGTGCATGCTGCCCATGTGTAGGCATTGGTGGTTACCCAGTTAGGTAGTTATCCAGTCCACCATCTTATCCCAAAAATAAAGAAAGATGTCCAGTTTCATATTTTTTTTTTTATTCTCCATTGTAAAAAAGTAATCTATCTTCCATATTGTTATCCACCTTTGCTGTTATGTACCTTTCACACCCTGCATACTTTCCATTGTAGAACCTCTTCTAGAGTGTGATATTACTCTTCAATCTTTGAGACTCAACCACAAACTGAGATGAGGACTTCCTGTCCATTCAGGTGAGTTTTGAAAAGTTCAGTAAATGTTAACTGTACCATTTCCATATATGGTATCTTCAGAGACCAATATTCATGATCTGTGGTTCTGTCATTGTGTAAATCTATTCATTTCACAGCTACTAAACAAAATCATCTTCCTGACAAGAATAAAATTATCAGTAGAAGAAAAACCTTTGTAATCATTACTACAAAAAAAAAAAAAAAAGAAAGGACACACCATAGCATATAATTTAATTTAACATATAGGAGACTCTGAAGATCAATGGTCCTAAACCCTTCTCTATACAGTATTCTAATATATTTTAATGGCACTTTATTTTCTCCTATTTTTTAAATAGTTAAACTGAACCACTGAACTGTTTGGTTATCAGCCTTGCTCATTAGGCTGGGTTTTGCAATGAGTGCATGGAAACTGTGGTCCAAAAATAATGAACAGTTGCCAGAGTTGTGGCACATTGCTTAATCTGCCGGATACTGATGTGGAATTTTGACTGAGTAAAATGGCATAAAAGTTTCTTTCCTGTCTAAAATTTGTTTCAAATAGTGGACACATCTCCTGAGGAGCACACCAGGATGGATGAGACTGAATAGCTGATGACCAGATGTCCTGTATTGAGGGGTGTTGTGGGTTGTCTGTAACAGGGGCATTCTACTATTGGAGACCATAGATGTAGTCAGGTGTACACTTTGGACTGGCTGAACCTACATGGACACAGCTATGTTGTAAGACAGTATTGAGGATACAGAGGCACCAGTGTTGCTAGGGCTTGCTTGCACTGGAGCGTCAATATTCAGTAGGGGTAAACAGAATTATGAGCAAAAATGAAAAATGTCTTCTTTTTCTTGTATGTCACATCATTCTGCTGTCTAGTTTCTAACCCGTACTACTCTACCAGAAGGTATGTTTGAAGGTTAATTACTTCGGAAAGCACAGACCATTCATTGTAGGGTGGTTTTGATTATGTACTTGTTAATACAGGGATTACCAAGGATTTTAGAAGGTCGACATGGTGGTGAAAAAGATTTATAACTTTGACAACAATATTTTTACTTAAATCTTAGGATGTAGGTTTTCAAAGCTGTTAATAAATTTGATAGCTATTGTTTTCTTTGTACAGATCTAGACCAAAATACAGTGTTCAAAGTCCTATTCATTCTTACTTCGCAACTTTGCTGAATAAAATCCTTGTCTTTTGTAGTTTGCTGCTTTTCTTATTGATGAAGTATACAAAAATATTATATAGCATGTTTGCTCTCAAACTCAAAAAATGGACCATGCTCTATTACCATGTTTCATGTAAACATAGCCTATTGACATCAACAGTTCAAATTATATATATTCTTAAGTCCTTAATGTATAAATTTTTTACAGATTTTCTGGGATGTGATAACAGCCATTTCTTCTATTAAAAAAAAAATTCTCTCTGAAATGAATGTCAGTCAAATGAGTTTTAGGTGAAGTGAAGTAGACCTGTATATATGTGGGATCCGTACTGATCCCCGAAGGAATTTTTAACCGAAACAAAAATGGCCGGGCATACTTACGCGAAAGTGCTTTTCACCGAAGAAGCACTTTCACAGAAGTATGCCTGCAGGTAGAGGGAGTTATGGGGGAATGACTGTTGCGGAGACCGTACTACGGTGCGAATAAGGGAAAACTTCCGTTCTCCTCACTGTAGTGCGATCTCGGAGTGAGAATATTAAAGTAGGGGGTGTGTGGGGGGCACAGCCTCCCCCACATGGGGGTGCAGGGGGGATTGCCCCCCTGCATAAACGTTAATTTACTGTTTTTTCTTTCTTTTTTTTTTTGAACACACTTAAGCGAAAATGCTTTTTCGGAGAAAAGCACTTTCGCTACTGTGTTCGGTGATAGTGGATTCGGACTGTTGAACTTTTGTTCAACAGTCCTAGATATGTGTATATATATATATATATATATATATATATATATATATATATATATATATACATACACACACATATACATATATTTCATTCAAAAAAGAGTTAGAAACTTAGCTTCTGAAATGTCTGATTATGTTTTTAAAATATCACCTTTTTGAAATCATAAGTTGGTAAGGTAAAAGTATCTAAAACTGGCAAGTAGACCATACTGTTTTTCAGGTGTCTAAATATTTCAGTTTTCAGTGTTACTACCGCTCGATTTATTTCGTAACCATGCCGTCTAACTAACTTATGAATGTGTGCACTGCTTCTTCTCAGGATTAGCTGCAAAAGCATTATTTATTTTTATTATTTTTCCAAAACAAAGAATGCTTTCAGACTTGATACAAACTTGCAAGTGAAAAGGTAGTGAATGCCAAAACTTACGGGCACTGATAGCTTTTTGATAATTTTTTTTAGCGGGGACTCTCTCCCTAGTATTCTGTTTACTAAATATCATTACAGCTGAACTGATGCATCTTGGAGAAAGGGACTGTCACCCCCCCCCCCCCGCCACACACACACACACACACACTCACAGACAGTTTTCTGGTTATTTGGTCACAGATTTCTCTGTACTAGAATTTCAGTATCCTTGCTGATTACTGGTTCACCCTCACTTTGTAAAATAACTTTAGCGGCATAAACATTTTCACTATTTTTTCTTGATGTCCTGTCATATAAATGCTTCTTTTAATTGGTTACTTTTTTACCTTTCATGTAGAAAGTCACAGATACCACATTTTATGCATTGCTTATGAGATTTTCTTCTTTCCTCTCTGTCTCGTTCGGTGTCTTTGCCCACACATCTCTAATCTAAGCTGTAGCACTCTGCATATGGCACAAATTAGTGTCAGGCATAGACGTGCTTTATTGCTCATTCGTTATGTTTTTAGTTATATCCAGTAATGTAAAGTACAGTGGAAGGTATGTTCAGTACAGTCTCGTGAATATTGTTGAAATGTTCATTTCAGATAATCATTCTAGCAGATATTTTTCAGTTTTTAATGAGGCATCAATCACAGCAATATTTTATTTCATTAATCATTTTATTAACAAGTTGGCAGTTGATTGTTACCATGCTGAAAGAAGAATCTGTATATATTTTACTTAACACTGGGGTTCCTACCAGTAAGTTACTATGCTCCACTAAAAACTGTCTTGAAATATTTATTGAGTAACACAATACATTCAGTACAAAAGACTGGTTCAAAGAGCATTATGCAAAGGTGATGAGGCAGTATAAACTTTAAAATATGCAAGATCTCACTTAAGGACAGACTGAGGTATGCCCAAGTGGGCAGTTTACCATTTAGCTGACATATATTTTACTGCAAGAAAGGAGTTGAAATAAAGGAGCAGTTTTCTCACATTTGTCTGACACCTGGATATTTTGATCCTTTTTACAAGCACATGCTCCAAAGAGGTATTTCCTTTTATAGTATTATTGTGGCATACTTACAATAAGCCCCTTCTGAGTTATTGAAAAGTTTTCCATTGAGTAATGCTTCAAATATAAAGTTAAATGACCAGTTTCTGTTTGCAGCCATTTTAAAATAGAAGTATAAGATTCTGTCCAAAGCGCCATGAAGATCAGATAATAATATAAAAAGAATGTAAAACAGCATTTAAGTGTTAATATAGTTTTGATTTCAGATTACCAGGATACTACTTGGGCATTCTGTCATTGATTCTCCAAACACAACCTGCAGTTAGAAACCACAAACCATTTGGTCTCTGCACTGATAAATTAATGCTTATTCTCTTGCGACATCTAAATAACTTTCCAAGTTAAATGTCAGTTTAGCACAAAGTTTCCTTGCTATAACAATACATCTGATGTCAGTCTTCACTTAATCCTTGACTGTGGGTTTGGTTCTGAACCTCAGAAACGACTAAGCTATTATTCCAGCCCGTGCCTTCCAAAAACTCTTGAGGTAAGCTCTACTCATAATGCTCCTGACAAGATTTCCCCAGATCTCGTTTGCCGTTTCATAGTGCCAGACATGTTCTCTCCTTTGAGCTCTTGAGGGACAGCTAATTACTTAGTTTTCCTTAAAAAAAAACGTTCTAAGTTCCTTAATCCTTATGTGTGTGTGTGTGTCTGTGTGTCTGTCTGACATTTTTGTAATGGCAGACAAACCATTAAAGGGACTTCTGGCTTCAAAAGATGCCAGGAGTGTGATAGGAAACTTCCTAACTCTGACAGACACACTCTTTGTGTCTGTTGTTTGGGGGTGGTGGATCTACAGGAAGACTTCTGCTATTTGTCACAGTTTTAGCCATAGAGCACTAGCTGACCATAGGAAAAAGCTTATCCTTAAGGGACTGCTTAAATCAGACTTTGACAAGGCCTTATCTGGCTCCAAAACCATTGTCAGTTCACCTTCTTCCTCGTCCTCTTCAAGCAAGTTGGAAAAACCTAAGAAAAGAAGCCAGTATGTTCCGACACTTTCTTCAGAACCACTGGTTAAAATGGCCAAGGCTCCCATTGTTCCAAGAGTTTCCTCGGAACTGATGGGTTAAGTGATTCATACTTTGGTGCCATCGATGCCGGTTTCCGCACCAACTACATTGGCACTGATTTCAGTGACAGACTCTTCCCCTTCTTTGTTGACAAAACCACTGGAACCAAAGGAGTTTTCCTTCAAGGAATTACCACACACCAGATATTCACCTTTAGTGGACCCGTTTTTGGACCATCTTCCTAGTCCTTTTTTGGAGAAATGTCAATCCAGATCTCCTTCAGTGTCTTCTGTCCAATCCACCAAGAGTCTAACAGAATCTGATATCTTGAGATTGGTGGATCAGCTCCTTGCGGCGAGGAGATTACCCCCTTCTACAGTTCCTAGCAGTATTGGCTCTGTGTCCATGCCTACTTTCACTCGAGACTTTATTCCTCCTTCAACTCCAGCTGAGACTTTGGACCCCCAGGTACTGATATTCCCGGCTTCGACTGTTTTGGTGCTAGTTAGAGTTCTTTCTCCAGCACAGATAGCTACCCTGAGTTCTTCAGGTTTGTCGGATCTAGAGACCTCTGGGGGTCAGAACTTCAACCAGTTCTGGGGGGGCGGTGTTTGACTCCAGTCATTTTGGAGTGTCCATGCCCTTCACTGCTCTGGCACATGTAAGCTCAACTCTGGCTTCAGCTTCGGTGGCAGCTTCCTCGGTGCAGGGTGGGACCACAGTTCCGAAGGAGTTTGTTTTGTTCCAGGCTCCCATCCGTCTACGGGGGAGCCTACCTTCCAGACCATGGAAAGGGTCTTGTCCATTGCAGGCAGTCTATCCCTTCCTTGTTGGACCAAACATTTTGACCTTCCCCTCGACCGTAGCTTCCCCAGTCTCTTCCCTGGGAACAGAGGGTACAAAAGACTCAGGACCAAACCACAGTGTTTATGTCCTCTTCAGATACCTCTCCAGAACACCCCACCAAAGAGGTACCTGGGAAGAGAAAGTGCAAGAGGAAGCATTTGTACTCCCCTGAAGAGTCCTTCACAGAAGATAGTGATTTTGATGAAGGGGAAGGTTCCCTCAAGTCACCCACTGATGATGTTTTCTTTGGGAGCATCCTAAAGATCCTAAAGCAGAGGTGTGGCTGGACTTCCCTCCAGCCCTCCTCAGAAGAATCTGTATACCTGGAGGCTTTTCATGCCCTGCCCTCTACGTCTTGAATTTCTCCATCCGCTGACGATCTCATGAAATTGATAGCTCAGCAGGCCTGGAAATGACCTGACTCTGTCGAGCCAGTTCCTAAGAGACCAAACTGTATCCTTTCTGCCCCTCAGGATCAACAACACTGGGCCAAGGGAATTCCTGTAGGTGCCATGGTGGTAGTGGCAGCCACCAAAAAGGAATTTGCCGACGAAAATCCTACTATCCATCTTCCTAATAAAGACTCTAGGACAATGCATAGGTCTGGAAATCACATTTATGCCTCATCAACCTTCACTCTCAGGTCCTTGAATTACATGGCGCATTTTACGAGACGTCCAAGAGATCTGATTAAAGAGCTATCAGATACTCTGTCAGGAGCAGTAGCTGAAGGAGTGTGAGACAAAGTGGTTCTCAGCTCACCACCCTGTTATCTATCTCCAACTCGTCCATGAGGCTAATTGCACAGGCCGCCGAAGGGACGACCAGAGCAGCAGATTCAGATGTAACCATCAGGAGACATGCCTGAATGTGCTTATATGACTTTACAAAGCCGTTAAAGTCTTCTTTCATCAACGCTCTGTTTGACAGGACATCCCTGTTTGGTCTCAAAGTTGAAGACACTCTAGCCAGATGTGAGAAAGATGGGAAGACCCTTTCTGCCATGGGCTTATGTTTTTCCACTTCTCAGTGGTCTTTTTCCAGGAATCAGAGGAGTGAAGGCTATGGTTCAGGAAGTCCCAAGGGCCTTTCCAGGACTCTCATGGCAACGACTTCCCCTGGGGCAGAGCGGGAGGTAACAATGGAAGATGCCACAGAAGAGGCAGAGGTGGCCCGCAGAACCAGGGTTCCAGGGATTCTTTCCCTGTGAACTTCTATCAGCGTTTCTGAAAGGAGGCCTGATTGTCTTCCTCTGGAGGCAGTCTGGGGGCAATTATCCCTGCACCAATCTGCCTGGCTAAGAATAACAATGGACAATTGGGTGCAGAGGGTTATAATCAGAGGATACAAAATCCCCTTTACAATACAACCAAAGAGATTGATCAGGATCCCGTTCATTCCAGCCAGTTGCAGGGTTGCAGCAGTCTTAGAAATTCAAAAACTGCTCGACAAAAGAGTCATCCAAGCAGTCCCCTCAGACCAGATAGGATCCCAAATTTACTCAAGGTTCTTTTTAGTGCCAAAGAAGACAGGGGACTGTAAACCAATCTTGAATCTCAGTCTGCTGAACAAATCAGTTCAACAAGCCAAATTTTGAATGATCACGGTTCAGTCTGTATTTCCTTTCTTGGAAAATACAATTGAATGTGCTCAGTAGATCTTCAGGACACATACTACCATATAAAGATGGACAAGCAGTCCAGAAGATTTCTGTGCTTCCTGCTAGGAGCCAGTCACTATCAGTTCAGGGCACTGCCTTTTGGTCTCACCACAGCTCCCAAGTTGTTCACCAAATGCATGGCAGTGGTAGCAGCTCATCTTAGCTACTAGGATTCCGGGTGTTTCAATACCTAGACAACTGGCTCCTTACCTCTCCCGTCAGGCATCTATTCGTAGAGGCTAGAGACTATACTCTTCTCCTTTGCTGTGACTTGTGTATCACTGTAAACTATGAAAAATCCCATTTAGAACCATCTCCACAGTTGGAATTCTTTGGAGTTATGCTCAACACAATCATAGGCATTGCATCTCTTCCCATAGAAAGACTTCAGAGGATAAGATCACAAGTCAGCCAGATCATTCACAGCAAGAAGATACCAGCAAGACTCTTCCTACAAACTCTAGGGTCAATGGTTGCCTCTGTCACTGTAGTCCCCCTAGCGAGATATGACATGTGAATTCTTCAGTGGCTCCTAGCATCTCAGTGATCCTTACTAAATCTAACAATGTCCCATTTGATCATGATCACTAACTGTTGCAAGGTAGATCTGATTTGGTGACTTTCTCCTCAACAATTGCAGATAAGTAAATAAATCCTACATACATAGGGGTTACCACCTTTTCAAATGCCAAAAATGAGACATTTTTTATATAAACATGAGATTTTGCAAGACAAAACATACCCATGGCCAGTGCAAAGGTCAGTACTTCACTTTTTTGCCAAAAGAAAATTTATTTTTCTAGCATGTGAGTTGCTTATGCTATTTCATGTAACATTTAGGTATTTAAATAAAAAATAACTGTTTTATGCAACTACCAAAGAAAACTTAAGAGATATTTTTTGTCCTAAAATCTCAGGACATTTGTCATTTTTAAGTTTTTTCACAGGACACAACTGCCCAAAGAGGACCTGTCCCTCGCAAAATGGGACAGGTGGTAACCCTATGCATACATCAATTTTCAAAAGTGCCTTGTATAACATTTTCCTGTAATTGCATTCAGGAGCAGTTTGCATGAGAAGATATTTGCTTTTGTAATCTATAAAAATATCAACTTTTACATTGGAAGCATTTGAGAATATGATAAGAGAACAAGATATGAGGTGAAGCATCTCTTTTAACAACCAAGTTGCCGTATAGATTGAACCCATTTATAAGGGGTAACTTTCAAAATGGCAGGACAGCAATTCCAGAAGGATATTTGTTAATCAGGATGCCTTCTAAATATACGAAACATGACATATCAAGGCCCTCTGGAATTGCTATTTAACTGCACTCTCCAAACAGGCTTCATGCATCATGAATGGAGAACAGCAAGTCATCTCACTATACAAAGGTTGGCCATTTACAGGCCCTGGAAACTGCAGACCCAAAAGTCTCACTAATCTCATATGCAAAGCCATGGAAAAAATTATCACTGAAATGACCAGTAATGACATAGGAAACCTCCAAAAAGTGGAGCCAACACAATTTGGTTTCATCAGTGGCAGATCATGCCTACTCAGACGGGTGAACTTCTTTGAGAAGGTTACCAAAGAAATGGATGAGGGCAAAATGGTTCACACTGCCTACCTTGACCAGGTCAAGGCATTTGATACAATGCCCTACTCTGGCATTGTTGACAAACTCAGGAGGTTGGATATAAACCTTTATGTCAACCAGTGGATAGCCAGCTGGCTCACAACAGGACCCAGGAAGTTAGAATTAGGTAGTTCACCTCCACAAAGAGGCCAGTCACAAGCAGAGTCTCTTAGGGATCAGTCCTGGGACCACTTCTTTTTGGCACTTACTTCTCTAAAGTCAAGGCCAATGTCAGGGGCCTCTAGCTAACTAAATTTGCACATGATTGTAAATTAGGAGCAGTCATAGAATCCCCCACTGACACTGTTTTCCAGGAAGGGCTGACAGACAACTTGTGCCAAAGCCAAACTAAATGCCAAGAAGTACATAATAGCAACCTTCGGGAAGTCATCCACCTCTGGTAGCTGTCATATTGAGAACACACTCCTAAGAGTTGACCCAACAGTCAGGGACTTGGAGACACACACCAACAGTAATCTAACCTTTGATGTGTTTAAGGTAGTAAGTAAAGTGTCCCCCTTCCCCCTTCTAGCACATAATCCCTCCTTACTTAAGCTTCGATCACTTCAAGCCATAAGAATCTCCCCCTCATGGCACATAATCCCTTATATACCTCCCTCAGATGTATTCTTTCATCTCTATCAAATCTCCCTGCACTCTCCTGGGGCTTTATTCCTCTCCTTACTTCTTCCACTCCTGCAGCTATTTTTGCTCAACAAAACTTGTAAATATTGTAAACATAGAGTACTCCTTTCTACTCTAATATATGCATGTAAAGCATATCCACAATTTCTCAAATTCCTGTAATTTCTCATTACTTACCAAATATCTATACAACCTTAACACTCAGTTTCAATACATTTCTGCTAACGTTTACTCAGTGAAAAAGCTTAACTTAATCAGTTCTACAGAATTGTTTTTGGTACTAGGTTGTACCTCTTGTAATCATATTTGTAAACTGCTAATGCCTTCTCAGACCTTGCTTGTATTTCTTGTAAATCCTGTATGTAAACTGTTTCTTTTTAATGCATTCTCCCTGGGCCTCCACTGAAAATGGGCCATGCTGACCCAGTGGACTTCCCCGGTAATCAAACTGGAAGTAAATAAACAAAAATAAATAAATCATACTGTGTTATACAACTTATAAACTAACCTTGCATCTAGATCAAAGGAGGTCATTGCTTCACTGTATTCACCACTCATCAGAGCTATCACTGAGTACAATGCCCCTTTGGTATGTACCACCTCTAAGTCCTATCCCTGTATTCTGGTTCTTACAGGCTGTTGTGTGGAGATCTATGCCTGGCATATAAGGCATTGTCAGACCCCACCCTGATGGACTTCCTGCACATTTGTAAAACAAGCATCAGAATTGCCCACTCTAAAGATTTAAACATTGCCTGTGATATAAGTAGAACCTGCTGGATAGACAAGTATGCAATCCAGATACTATCCCTTCTCTAGAACATTCACGTGAAGCAGAGTTCCTCCCTAACACAATTCAATTGTAACTTTGACAATTTTTTGGGGATCAGGAAATTCATCCTTGATTTGGCATCTGTGGACACAGGCAGGTTGTTAGGTTTCATCTCCCAAGCCCATCCTTACACTTATCAAGAGTACCATTAGAATGTATGGCTAGGTTTAAAAAGGCCTTTGTGGTCATTAGCCTAGTACACACCTACTGATACATTTTGTGCATATGGGATTGTCTAATTACCAGATTATTAAGATAATTTCTTTTTACCTAGAGTAAGGAGATGTAAATGGGCTGATGAAAATAGAGAGGCAACCAGTAGAGGGCTGGAGAATGCCTACATGCTAAGGTTTCCTTAATGGTCTGTAGGAAGGATTCAACAGACATGCTGCAAATTACACTTTGTGTGTCTTGGAGCAACACTAACTGGCTTGCTTAGAGAGCAAGTATCTAAAACAAGTGCTGACTGTATCCTGGTAGGAAAGATGATCCAAATCAGAAGGAATTATACAAATACTAGTGATCATGACCTAGGAGGTAAATAGGAAAGGCATTACGAGCAAGGCCAGGAGACTAACAGAGGAGTGGAGGGGAGAATGATGGTTTCATTATGCATTCGTACTGTGGTGACTTGAAGGACATCTAACAGTTAAGTTATATGACCCTCACTTAATGTCAGCAGACAAGCAGTTATTAAGGGTTATAGCAATCTCCAGGTGGATTAAAAAATTGTGTATACCAGCAGAATGCCCAATTTTGCCTGTGAGGTGGTTTGGATAGCTACCATAAAATATAAAGCAGAAAACATCTTAGTACTGTGTCTTTTACCAACTTTCAGTAATTCAGATGACACTGTGTGTGTGATTTATAAGAGCTGCACAGCTTGCTAATTTATTGTAGCTGTAGAGGAATGAAGCATGAGCTTTGTGTCAGATTACCAGAGGTCGTGTAGTTGCTTGAGCACTAGAAGAGAAAGGTAGAGGAAGTGAACAGCCAGTGCCAGCTCCCGCATCCTGGGAGAGAGGATTCTGGCTGGCTGGTTGCTGCCATGCAAACAGATCAGAATTGGCAGGATCAGGAAAGGTGGGCTTGGTGTTGCCAAACTGTGATGGTAACCTTCATTAGTATGTGTGTGGTTGCATACCTGTGCATGCGAAAGGCTTAATATGTCCTCACAGAGGGGTGTGTACTCACATATACCATGTAGGGTGTGGTTATGGCCTAAATGAAGCACTCAACTGTCTGTGTTAATGAAGTATTTCCTTTAGACTCTCAAGACAGTTTGGGCAGTGTCAGGGGAGTGGTGAACCATTTGATAGGCTTTATTGATTATGAGAGCTCTGGAGCTGCTGGTGAGGATGCTCTGTGGTAGGGAACTGGGGAGCCATTTCATATTTCATGTGCAATAGGCTGCAACAGAGGCGGGTGGCCTACTACAAACATCTGGAGTAAAGCAGCCTTCTTGCCAACCTGTATGACTGTGCTGTCACCTGATAGGTAATGAATGAGCTGAAAATTGAATGAAGGCAGATGTTTGACAAGTGGAAAGTCCAAAAACATATAGGGAGACTAAAGTTGTAAAGGACTGAATTAACATCTTGACAGAAAACTCAGAAAGCTGTAGCTTTAGTAGCTGTCTAAACCCTGTACCTCTACAGGATACCATATGATTAGAGAAAACGTAAAAAGGATTACTTATGATTTGTAAATTCTTGCTTTGTCAGCATGATTAGTGAAGTCTTGCTTTGTAAAAACTTAAATTATTGCTGCTGTCTTATTGCATCCTTACGTTGTTGATGTCTCAGTACATCAGACTTTTCTTGTTTAATGTCATATAATGAGTTCTCTGAGGTCACCCTGCTTGGACAAAAGGGAAGAGGTGATATTGTTCTCTTTCTTTCTTTTTCTACATGTTTGTGACCTTGGAGATAATATCATTAGAGATCAACGTCTGGGTCATAGCCTCCTTATTGCGTGGGATACAGAGGAGCAGAGGTTCCCTGAGAAACCAGCATTTTTCTTTGGGATTTTTTTTTTGTTACAGAATTTTTCTGTTCACGTTATCATATGAATTTGATCTTTTGTTTGCAAGTTTTGAATTGTGGTTTGTGCTTTAGCTGATTATTATAGAAATAGGAGTCATTGCTCTCTGCCTCCTTTTAGTACTGGAGAAGAAGAGGACAGATCAGAATGTTGCTTGTTTAGACTATCTTAGCTCTCCAATGTGACTTGAAGATTCCAGTAATGAGGAGTCTTTATCGTCTTGTTCCAGAACTAAAGATGCAGCCTGAGGAGACTCTAAAGTTAATGAATGACAACTGTAAGAAGTGAGCTAGTGATTTACTGTCCTATTAAAAAAATAAAAAAAGGTAACTGCTGAAGCCTGAGGAACTCAAACCCTTTGCTGTTTCTCCCATGGTCTTAATTCCTGATTTTACACATGCACAGAAAAATGAATTTTTTACAGCATTATTCCCAACCATCTGCTACATGGAAACCACACCATTATTAGATGCCCTTAGTAGAAAAAAGCCTTTATTAAAATCCTGTGGTAGAACCGTTTGTAAAAGAACTTGTTGATTCCAGACAGTCTTAGAAAACAGCGGAAGCTTTGAGTACCGTAACCATTGACAAAAGTATCTGGTTAAAGTATTGAAGGCAAGAATGTATATTGTAGAGCTATAAATGGCCAGACTCATTGTAATGCACGTTCAAAGGAAAAGATGGCTAAATTGTCAAAGACTGCTGAAAAAAATGGTACATGAGTATTTCAATGAGTATGATGCATTGTATGCTGGCTACTGCCACTGGCTGTTGGTTTTGCAGGTCTCACATATGCTTTTGACCCCTGCAAGAGCAGAAGGCTGAGAGTTCTTTTCCTACACCAGGTGCTAGCAGCATACTCCCACATCATAGTGTGATTTTATTTTTTCTTCTTTTCCCTTTTAATGATTTTCTCACACTGTTTCCTTGTGCATGTTTACACATTCATATCCACTGATCTGGATGCTAATACAGATGGCTAACCATTTAGATAAGTCATGGGATAGTGGCTGTGCATCTGAGTAGGAAGGTGAGCTATATGGGTTAGAGAACTGCCTCCTGTGCAACTCTGCACAAGTCACTTATCAAACAGTGCTCTGCGGCACTTGAGAATTTGGGCTGGTTTCCTGGACTGCATGTGTAGTAGCTGCCTAAAAACTTGAGATAAGTTTTTTTTCCCTTTCTTTTCTCATTTTATCTGGATCCAAGGAGCTAAATAAGTGATGTTCATCGTGTTACACTGCTGCAGTCATCACACTTGGGTTATCTGCTGTCAGGTGGTCCCGCAGTTGGCCCGAGTTCCAAAGTCTTGGTCCGGCGTCGGTTGCTGTCGCTTCTTCCCTGACGTCAGTGCGACAGGGGTATAAAAGAGGCAGCCGAAGCCATTTTCTCCAGTCTTTCTTGACGCGCAGTGCCCGAAGCAGAAGCAGTTCGCAAGTGCCGGTCGGCTGACTCCTGAGATTTTCAAATCGAATTTCAGACTGAAGTCTTCAATAAAGCTAAGTACCCCATTGGGGAACCTTTTCTTGCCTCAGTCCGATGTCAGAAAAAGTTAATAATTGCATTTCTTGTGGGAAGCAAATACCTCATAAGGATTTTCATTCCTATTGTATCCCTTGCCTAGGCCCAGACCACGACGTCACAGGTTGTCGGTTTTGTGCTAGGTTTAACAAACGAACTATTAAACGTCGGTTTGATTCCGCCCGACATTATTTTGGTAGAAAATTTAATTATACCATGCCGTTGGAGCAACCGACTACCGGGATACATAAAAAGCGCAAAGATAAGGACAGGCAGCCGAGACCCAAACCAGACACCGAGGCCTCTGCTAGGCCAGTCGCCGGTTCTCCGGTGTTCAGTGAGGCGCCTACGCAGCCCCTGACGACCGCTGATTTAGAACCCCAGCCTTCATCTGACTCCCAAGCAGAGATTGCAGGGCCTCCAGAGCCTTTATCTTTAGGCCCTTCCGACTCCAATGCTGATTGGGATTCCGGTGCAGTTGAAAGGCCGTCAGGTGCTGAAGGTGTCTTCAGACCGACTACACTTACTATTAAATCCTTCACAAAACAGAAAACTCCATTAAAAGTAAGGAAGCCTGTACAGCAGTCTCCAGTGCAAGGCCCCATGCCTAAGAAACAGATGCTTAAGATGGCCGAAGACTTAATTACCCTAATCAGGCATTCCCATCCCCCACCTGACAAAAGACCTAGACAGGAGGAGGACTACGCTTCCTCTGACCAGGTTTCTATTACCTCAGATTCTTCTGAGGAACAGAAGTACTCTTTTCCCCCATATGAAAACTCTGATGCTGAAGAGTCTATTCCTTCAGCATCTCCCCCAGAGGACTACTCTTTTGGGGAAACTTTACATACCACAAGGGAACATTTCCACTGAGAAGGCCAGGATTACTCTGATTCTAAGAAAGGGCTCCGAGAGTTCCTCTTACTACCCCAGCACAGACCCCTTGCTATTCCACCTGTGTTAGACATTGTGGATGATGCTTATTCAGAATGAAGCCTTAACCCAGATTCATTACCTCCTGCACCAGCCAAACCAGACAGATACTACAGAGTCTGACTCACATAAATTCCTATATAAAAGCCCTGTTGCTGACCCAGAAACCATTTCCCAGGGTCCCAAAAGGGGTTAAGGCCTCTATTGCTAAAAATCCTGTACCGTCTGAAAGGGATTCTAGAGCACTAGACAGATGGGGGAAAGAAAGTATATACCTCAGCTACTCTAGCTATGAGGGCCTTAAATTGCCAGTTTCACATGCTGAAAATATCAACAATATTTGATGTCTCAATTAAAACAAAAAATGAGCACACATACAGAGCAGCCTGATTACAAGGAAATGCAAGATTTGTTGCATGCAGCAGAACAAGTGGGAAAACATACTTTGCAATGTGGATTTGATTCATTGGAAGCTTCTTGCAGAGCAGCCATAACATGGTCTGTCATTCGTAGGCATGCTTGGTTAAAAGAACAAACTTCACCTGATCATGTTAAAGCAAAGTTATTGGATGCACCCTTATAGCAGGATGTTTTATTTGGTGTGAAAGCAGAAGAGGTTTTAAAGAAAATGGAGGATAAGGCAAAATCTATGCAGACGGTAAGGATTTTTTACAGGTCCAACCCCCTCGTTTCAGCAGAAATTGGCCAACCAAAAACTGGTCCTTTCCAACTTCTGACAGACCACAGAGGGGTAAATACAGACGCCCAAGGGGCAGAGGTCAGCCACAAGGCTCTTACAAGCCACGACAATGGGGTGCCACAACCCAGAAAGGAGGAGAAGACAGGTCTCAAACTATCAGAAGACAATCACAATGACTTACCCCTCAGACTGCCAAGCAAATCACTCTTAGCAGCTCCCTTGGGGGGAAAACTTGCACTTTTTGCAGACAATTGGCACATCATCACAAAAGACAAATGGGTCCTAAATATTTGTAACTCAAGGATACAGGTCCCACTTTCACACTTTACCAAGGATAAAAGGAATGCCAAACCTGCCATCAAATCAACGGGCAGAGGCTCAAAGACAAATTACAGCACTCATGGACATGAGAGCCATTCAACAGTTTCCTACACAGGAGCAAGGACAAGGATTTTACTCCAAAAGACTCTTTCTGGTTCCCTGAAAGGACAAAGCCTGGAGACCCATTCTGGACCTTTCAATTCTAAACACATACCTGGAAGTACCCAAATTCAAGATGTTCACTACTACAGCAACTTCTTCCCATGCTGGGCAAGAAGGCTTGGCTAGTAATGTTGGACCTCAAGGAGGCATACCTGCATGTCCCTATCAGACAAACTTGCAGAAGATACCTCCGATTTATAGCAGGTACAACTCATTTCCAATTCTCTGCACTGCCCTTTGACTTGTCTACTGTGCCCAGGGTCTTCACAAAATGCCTGGCACCAGTAATTGCATACTGCAGACAAAGAGGAATCCAAATATATCCATACCTGGACGACTGCCTTATTCAAGCAGACAGCAAGGACATTATTTTAAAACATCTGGCGTTTGTAAAAAACCTACTAAGTTGCCTAGGGTACACAGTAAATGAAAAGAAGTCAAAACTAGTGCCCTCACAAGACATAATATTCCTGGGTGCCAGCTTAAATGCAACGGCCCAGATGGCTTATCTCACGCCAGACAAGCAAGGACAACTGACTCAATACTTCAAAATGATGGCAACAAAAACCCAACTCCCTGCAGGAAAAATTCTGCAGGCCTTGGGATTCATGGCATTTTGCATACTACTAATACCATATGCCAAACTGCATATGAGGAAATTACAATGGTACCTGAAAAGCATATGGACTCAACACAGCCACATCTTGGAAACAATAATACCACTAATTCCCTGCCTTCAACAGGAGTTTCTATGGTGGGCTCAGGCATGTCACCTCAACAAGGGTCAGCCTTTCACCTTGCCCACAGCCAGGCAAACAATGACAACAGATACATCGGATTATGCCTGGGGAGCACACATGGCAGGACAGTGTATTCAGGGCAAATGGTCTGCAGATCAAATGCATCTCCACATCAAAAAGAGATGCTAGCTGTACAAAATGCCCTTACAGCTTTCAAGGACCTCCTACATCCAGGACAACTTCTAATAAAGACGGACAACACCACAGTGATGTGGTTCATAGACAAGGGGGCACACATTCCTACCCCCCTATGCAGGCAAGCAATGACTTACCAAGTTCAACTACAAGCACAATTCCTGCCAGGAAATAAAAATACATTGGCAGACAAACTAAGCAGAAATATCATGGATCCTCATGAGTGGAAACTAGACCCACAAGTATTCACAATGATAACTCAAAAATGGGGGAGCCCAGACATAGATCTGTTTGCCTCTCCCCAAAAATACCAACTGCGAAAGTTTTGCACAAGGACATACCACACACTAGCTTGGAAAGTGGACGCCCTCTCATTCAGTTGGAAAACACTAACAGTGTATGCCTTTCCTCCACTGCCTCTTCTGGCAAAGGTGCTGCTAAAAGCCAGATTAGAGAGGCCACAAATGATACTCATTGCTCCAGACTGGCCACGCCAACACTGGTATCTAATATTAAGGAACATGTCTCAAGGCCCACCATGGATTTTACCTCAAATTCCTCACCTGCTGACTTAGCAAAACAATCAGATTCTACACAGCCAGCTCAAGACTTTCAATCTGGCTGCATGGCAGATTATCTAAACAACCAGTCAACACTTCTCTCTACAGCTGTTATGGATGTCATTCTGGAGGCCAGGAGACCCAGCATCAGGAAAACCTACTCAGACAAATGGAAAAGATTCTGCGCCTGGAACCAGGCTAAAGGCCAAAATACTCTTGTCCCAAATATTCCTCAGATTCTGTAATATTTAACTGAGATGTTGCACAAAGGCCTTTCCTTTTCATCTATAAAGATCCACGCTTCAGCTATTTCAGCTCATTACAATACAGATCCTCCTATTTTTTCACATCCATTATTAAGAAGGCTAAGAACATAAGACTGCCCGAAGAGCACCAACACCAACTTGGGACCTCAATTTTGTTTTGGAAAAACTTACACTACTGCCCTTCAAGCCAGCTTTTTCAGCTGATTTACCATTTTTATCATGGAAAACTGCCCTGCTGCTAGCAATAACTTCAGCACAAAGAGTCTCAGAGCTACAGGCCCTAATGCCAGTAGAGCCTTTCATAATTTTTCATCAAGACAGAGTCTCTTTACGAACTAACCCTTCCTTTATGCCAAAGGTAGTATCCAGTGTGGCTCTAAACCAAACCATTCATTTACCCACCTTTCATCCAAACCCCCAGAATAAAGGGGAAAGGCTCTTACACTCTTTGGACATTCACAGGCAATTAACGTTTCTACTTGGATAAAACAAAGGTTTTCAGAAAATCTGATCAGCTCCGTGTATCCTATGCTGCAGGATCTCATTGAAAGCCTATATCAAAACAGACCATTTCAAAATGGATAGGACATTGTATCCGTTTCTGCTACACATACCATGGGAAACCTGTACCTGGTATCATTAGGCCTCATTCCACCAGGGCTACAGCAACATCAGCAGCCTTTCTCAGAGGGGTACCAACCAGGGATATTTTGGAAGCTGCAACTTGGAGTTCAGTGCACACCTTCACCAAACACTACCACTTACCTCTATACTCAAAAAGCAGAGCTGGATTTACCACTGCAGTTTTGCAGGGCCTGCTAGCTTCTCCAAACCCTGTTTAGTACCAACCGCCCAGCCTTAGCTTTGGGATTCAACCCAAGTGTGATGACTGCAGCAGTGTAACACGATGAACATAGTACAGTTTTGTACCTACCGTAAATGTAGATGTTCGAGTGTTCACACTGCTGCATTCCAGGCTACCCTCCCACCTTCCCCTCTTCTTACCTGAGTTTTATCTATAGCTCCCTGTTTATACAATCTCTAAGATGTATTTCTATATGGTGTATTTGCTTACAGCTACAGCTATTGTTTTCTACTTATGTAATTTACTTAGGATTATGTATTGCCTTCCTATTTGGAGGCATCTGACATCTGGGGAAAGAAAAACTGAAGAAAATGGTGTCGGCTGCCTCTTTTATACCCCTGTCGCACTGACGTCAGGGAAGAAATGACAGCAACCGACGCCGGACCAAGACTGTGGAACTCGGGCCGACTGCGGGACCGCCTGACGGCAGATAACCCAAGTGTGATGACTGCAGCAGTGTGAACACTCGAACATGTACATTTATGGTAGGTACAAAACTGTACTTTCTCTCTGGTAGTTTTTGAGACTGATAAAGCCTAAAAAATGCTGTAAACGCCCAGTAGACACAGGTTAAATGTATATTGGAGAGTTAATATTCTCCCTTATGCAGGTAATTACTGTTCATGTGTTTGTCTGGCTGTTAATACTAATCTGTTCAGAATAAAATTGTTGAAAATGCAGCACTCATGTTTATAATGTGACTTCTGTCATGACTTTGGAAGACAAATAGATTCTCGTGTTTAAAGTTGCTCAGTGTGGGATAACTTGACAGTGTTTAAGTAATTTTTTAGCATTTTTATAGTGTATGCCAGTTTTACCTGTTGCTTTAAAAGTGTGTCATACACTTGTTAGGATAATTGAGTGGTTAAAGAATTGTATCATCTTTGTTTGCATGCTTTCAATATTATCTTTTTTTACTTCCTGATGGATTATTGTTCTGTATGAGTATGAAGTTGAAAGCAAGCTATGAACTTCTTAATGTGATTCATACTGTTAGCAACTTTTATTTAGTTTTTCTGATGTTTGTTTTGACTTGATGTGAATTTATATTTTATTTCTGTTATCTTAATATCTGTATATTTTTTATGTAACATCTTTGTAGCCTTTGGTCTGACATTGTCTTTTTTATTTATTCTTCAACCCTTTGGGTTGCAGATTCAGCACAACTGCATTTACTAGATTATCGGATCCAACTCTCGAGCTCCTCCCTCTACCCCATTATGTCCTTGTCAACCTGCAATACCTCAGATCTCATTTGCCACCATATAGCTACAGACACAGATCCTTCTTGCAGAGCTGCTGGGTGTAATAGCTTTTTTTCAGTGAGTGCATTTCCTTATTTTTTTCTTATCTTCAGTTTTTCTCATCACCCCCTCCCTTACCTAGTTACCCACGCATTTTCTGTTGTGTTAGAATTAAATATTAGCTTCCTTTTATATCTCTTTGGTTTCTTCTACCTAAGGTAGCTCTCAGTAGCATTGTTGGCACTTTTCCTTCCCTCTTCTTTCTTTCTACCCTTTAGAAGGTAATCTCTTTACCCTACCATTATTGGTACTTTAAAAAAGAAAACTTCCTTTTTTACTCTCTTCTTATTATGGCTAATAAACCCACTGATTTTTAAGAAATGTACTTTCTGTGGACACAAGATCCCTAATTGTGATGCCCACAGGAAGTGCTTCACTGTTACATATTGACTGCTTCGTTTGCACAGATTTTAATTCCAGGGGCCCTAGCAACCAACTGATCAAATTGGTTCTAGAGGGATTACTACCACCTTCTTCTTTCTCCTCCTCTTCTGCAAGCCCATAAAAAACATCCATGACCTCTTTGGAGGTGTAGGAATTAAGAAAGCAGTCACCAACCCACTCTTATAAGTCAACTTTTTCTTGAGAGCCTCCTTCTAAAGTTCAAAAGAAATCAGATCTGAAGCAAAAACAGTTGGATCCACCATCTTTGGACCAGATACCTTCCCATGCTATGTGCATCAACACTGGGTTTGAGGAGCTGGGTTCCACTCTGAGGTTGTCTGAGTTGTCCCTGCCCCTTGGAGATTCAGCATTGGACAGCTTGGGTCTAGCTCCCCCTTTGAGGCATGGGTCTGGGCAGGGTTGTGGCATGGTGGCATCTGCAGCTTTGGCTCTGATGTGGCTGGTTGTGACTTTTCCTGGTCCTTCTACTTTTGAGGTGGTGGAGAGGGTCTTCTCTCTTCTGAGAGACACAACTATTTTTTTCTTTTCAGATCCTACAGCCCTGCCTCCTTTGAGTTTGAGCTGTGATCCTCTCAGATTTATCATACTGAGACAGACTGCCCCATCAAGCATCCAGACAGTCCTCCTCGAAGACTTTCTCATCTCTTCATACACCTCTCCAGACCATAGCATTGAGGAGACTCCCTGAACATGCAGGAGAAGATGCATAGATTCCCCTCAGGGGTCTGTCACCGAAGACACTGAATTCGATGAAGGGGAGGGTTCCCCCAGATCTCCAATGAATGATGTCTCCTTTGGAGACATCTTACAAATTCTGAAGCAAAAAGGTGGATGGTCCTCCGATTCCCCCTCCTAGGAAGAGTCAGTGTTCCTGGAAGCTTCTGAGTCTGGCCCATCTATGTCTTGGGTGCTTCCCTTGCCTGATGAGTTCATCGATCTAGTCTCTACGTGGGTATGGAAGGAACCAGATACCGAAGAACCCATTTCCCATTGTCCTGATAAGTTTCTCGTCCCCCCACCTCCAAAGGTAGGCCACACTGGAGCAAGGGAGTTCCTGTTGATGCTATGGTTGTGGCTGCACCCACAAAGAAGGAGCTGGCAGAGCAGAGCTTCCCTGTTCATCCTCCTAACAGAGAGTTCAGGACTTTGGACAGATTGGGAAGTGCATTTTTGTCTTGGTGATCTTTGATTTACAGTCTGTGACCTACTTGGCACATTTTAGTAGGCTGAAAAGGAAGTTAACTAAAAAGCTTTGTCCTTGAAGTTAATTTCCCGTGTCTCACGGGTGGTTGCTTCAGGCATAGCTGTTAGAAGACATGCCTAGATGCACTTGTGTGACTTTGTGGAGCCTTTCAAGTCTTCATTCATAAGTGCTCCTTTTGATGGATTGCCTTTGTTTGGCACCACTTTTAAGGAAACACTTTCACAGAGTAAACAGGATGAAAAGACCTTGTTTGCCATGGGGATAAACTTTTCTACTCCTCAGCAACCTTTTTCCAGGAATCTACAAGAAGGTAAGAAAATGTGGTTCCCTAAGTCCCAGGGTCATTTCCAAGATTCACGCAGAAATATCTCCCCCAGAGGCAGAGGGGAGAGTTCTAATAAAATATACCATCCTCATGGCAGGGGAGGCCCGTAGAACCAGGGTTCATCTAGAGGGGGGGCACTTGTCTCTGCATTGCATTAATAACGAAAGATTCTTGGGTGACAGAAATCATATCTAGAAGTTATTTCATACCATTTTAACAGATCCCCTAACCAAAAGAAAAAGGCTCCCAAATGTTCTACCTAATCAGAGGGAGGCAGCGGCTCTAGAAATCCAAAAGCTGCTAGACATAAGTCATCTAGGAGGTCCCACTAGAACAGAAAGGAGTCAGAACTTATTCAAGATTCTTTTTAGTAATAAAGAAAACTGAGGACCTGAAACCAATTCTGGACCTAAGCAAACCGAATCAGATTTTAAAGTAGTCAAAGTTTTGAATGGTCACGGTTCTGGTGATTCTGCTATTTCTACACAAGAATGACTGGCTGTGCTCTATCAGTCTTCAAGATGCGTATTATTACATCAAGATGAACAGACAATTCCAAAGATTTCTACAGTTCTGGCTGGGGACCAGTCACTACCAGTTCAGAGCCTTGCAGTTTGGTCTCACCACAGTCCCCAGTGTGTTTACCAAATATATGGCAGTGGTAGCAGCTCACTTGAGACTGCTGGGATTCTGAGTGTTTCCATACTTAGACAACTGGCTCCTCACCACCCCAACCAGGCATCTTTTTGAGAAATCCAAGGACTGCTTGCTCCAGTTATGTCAATCCCTGGGCATCTCAAGTCAACATCTGCAAGTCTCATCTTCACCCATTCAGAGCCTGGAGTTCATAGTTACTCAGTTGTGCACAGTCAATAACACAGCCTCTCTTCCATCACATGGAGTACGGACCATCAGATGTTGAGTGGAGCAAATTATCACACATCCTTTTCCCCCAGCCAGACATATTCTTCAGGCCTTAGGGTAAATGGTAGCAGCTATAAATTTGGCTACTATGACCCATTTTTATATGTACATTCTTCAATGGGCTCTAGCTGTTAAATGGTCAGTTCTTTCCCATCCCCTGTCCTTTCCAGTCAAACTCACTCGAGTATGCAAAGACTGTCTATGTTATTGGATTCAGTTTCCCAAGGCCACTCTCTTGTTCTTCGCCCCTCCCCTCCAGTAACCATGGATGCCTCCAAGTGGGGTGGGATGGCATTTTTTTGGGATGGACAGTCCAAGGCACATGGTCCCCAGAGGAGACCAATTCACACATCAATGTCCTAGAAATGAAAGTGGTCCTCCTAGCATTACAGACCTTCCGTGATGCCCTTCCTCTTGGGACAATTGCAACTCAACCCTACAACATATCTGTGGCTTGGTATATCAACAGATGGGGAGGTGGACTCGATCTTATCCCCCTTGTTGAGAGGTAATGGGAGTGTGACAGTGGGTGATCTCTCCCATCCACCTTCTTAAGGCAATGCACATACTGGGGAAACTAGCAAACATACTCAGCAGGCCCATTCCAATATCTCATGAATGGGCTCTCAATCAGTCAGTGGCAAAGAGGATTTTCCGTTGGTGGGGTCAACCTTGCTGTGATCTCTTTTCATCTCCCTGCAGCAACAAGTAAATGGAAAAGATTTTTTTATCTGGGCTCTACAGAGAGATTTGGACCCCTTCACTGCTTCTACTTCTGCTATCCTAGAATATTTACACCTATTTTTCAAGAAGGAGCTATTTTCTCTACTATCAAATTGCAGTTGGCAGCCATATCTAATTTTCATTCAGGCAAAAATGCTTCCTCATTAGCTTCTTCAGAATTGTGCAAGCCTTTTCTTGAAGGTTCTATTTTTGCTTAGGCCCCCAAGTGAAGGACCCCACCTTGGGATTTGACAGTCATGTTGCAAGGGTTAACTCAGGACACCTTTGAACCAGCAGCTAAATCTGATGTAAAATTTTTAAACTGGTAAACAGCCTTTCTAGTGGCAATTATGTCTGCGAGGTGAGGTTCTAAACTCCAAACTCTCTTCCAAATCTCCATATTTCATCTTCCACATAGACAGAGTTACCTTATGGACCAATCAATAATTTTTGCGTAAAGTAGTCACCGGAATGAATATAATAAAACCATTAATTTGCCTGTTTTCTTTCCCAACTTTCCTAGCAAAGGAAAATACATGTTTCATCTTTTGGATGCAAGATAAACTCAAAAAGACCACGACAGCTAGAGTTTCTAGTTTAACAAAAAGACTTCCAGTTTAATAAAAAGACAGGCACTTTCACGTAGATAAACTAGGCTTAATCAGATCCTTAAAAGAAGTAGCACTTCACAAACATATATATAGCAAAAACCAAGCATTCAGTTTAAAACAATTAATCAATTAACAACAAATTTAATAGCAATTTAAAACAATTCAAACATTATTCCTCTTAAAGCGACATGCATCAGGTTTTGTTTTAACACATATATTATTATTCAATCCTGGATAGATATGTGCTTGCATCTTTAAAATCCACCTAAGCTCAACACGTTCTAGATAATTATTATCTTCTCCTCTTATATTCAGCATGACTGGTTGTAAAACTAAAACTATGTGTGGTAAGCTCTATAATGTGTCTAGCTATAGCATTTAATGTGTTTTTATTCCTAATATCATATAAATGTTGATATACCATATCTCTAGGGCATTTCAACATCTTACCCACATAGAAACAATCACAGTCATTAAATTAGCTAAATATACTAAATTAATCGTGTTACATGATGCATTAAACCTAGGTTCAAACTCAAAAGTCAAAATAGGGTGAGTGTAGTGTTGAGTCTTACATATAACATCACATATTCTACATTTCATACAAGGGAATGAGCCCAATTTACGTCCCTGAAACAACCCCTGTTGTCTTTCTTTACATAACAGACGTTTCAAATTGATTGTTCCTGTATGTGAACCTAGGTGCATCACCTGTGAGCTTAGCTGTATCTCTGTCTACCATTAAAAAATGTCAATTCCTTTTAATTATGTCGCACACGTTATTATTGTCATGAACTGCACCTTTCTAATACTGTTTGTTTAATCCTCTAGGTGGCACGCTCTCTCCAGAGATAGAATCTCCTGTACCATTAAAAACTTCATCTTTTATTTTACAAAAATTGGATTCCTTATATCCTCTGTCCAAAAACAGTTGTTTCAGGTTGTCCACTTCACTCTCCATATCAGTTTTGTCCACACAAATTCTCCTTACCCTGTTTAGTCGACCTCTTATAATATTAGGGAACACATGCCTAGGGTGCATACTACTATAATCTAATAGATTATTTCACCAACTTGGTTTATGAAATAAGCCTGTAATAATATTCCCTGCTGCATTTTTGTGTACTGATACATCCAAAAAGTCTACTGACTCAAAGGAGTGTGTCACAGTAAACCTCAAGAAGTGCGTAGTCGACTCCAAATACACTATAAACTCACATAAAAGGGAAGGCTCCCCATCCCAAAGCAAAAAAATGTCGTCCACAAAGCATCCATATAACTTTGTGTGAAATAAAGTCATTCTTAAACAAATATTGTGCATCCCAATGGTAGACAACTAAATTAGCGTACGAATTTGCACACGGGGTGCCCATCACAACAGCCCATTGCTGTAAATAGATCTTATTGTCATACATAAATACATTGTTAGACAAAATCAAGTCCAGCAACATGCATATCAAGATCACTTCATCATTACACATATCCCTCTTGTCATTCAAAACCTCCCTTATAGCCTCTATGCCATAAGTATTTGGAATAGAGGTAAACAAACTTTGCACATCTAAAGTGACCATTAAGCAATCTCTTAGGTCATATTTCTCTCCATATTCATTCAAATCATTCAAAAAATGTGTAGCATATTTTAGTATGGTGGGTATTCTCCTAACTAATGGCCTCAGCTTACTTTCTACATAAACAGAAACAGACTCAGTCGCCCAACCACCACAATCAATAATCAGTCTCAAAGGGTTTTTTTGCAAGGACTTATGAACCTTAGGTAAGCCCTCGATATAGGGAATCGTAGGATGTTCCACGCTAAAAAAAGAATAAAGCGTTTCATCAAGTTGTCTACAAATAAGCAAATCATATAGAGTATTTTTAACATTTCTAATAATAGCTTCATACTGTGGGCGACATAAAAGCTTATAAGTGCTAGCTTCACTTAACATTTTACACATAGCCTGGTCATAGTCCTGTTTATTCATAAGGAGTATCGCCCTCCCTTATCTTCAGGTCTAATAGTTAGCATTGCATTGTTCTGTAAAGAATACAAAGCTTGTTTTTCACTTAAACTCAAGTTATAAAAAGTTGCCCCTACGTTTACTGTAAAAACTGTCATAAACATCCCTCTCACAAGCTCTAATAAATGCATCAGTATGAGCTGGTAAAGCAGGAGTAAAAGAACTTATCCTTCTAAACAGCTTTTCATCCTGCTGTGAATTATTTTTAAAAAACAATTTTAAAGCAATATTGCGACCAGAAAGTCTCAAGTCAGTTAACAGTTTACTTACATTGTATTAGTAGTGGGTATAAAGGTTAAACCTTTATTCAAAAGAGCAGTCTCCGCTTCAATGAGTACATAGTTCGATAAATTTATAGCTAAAGTATTTACTGTTTCTTTCTTCTGTTGGGAACAAGCCTTTCTTCTAAATTCTTCCTCTTTCGCCGTTCCCGACTCATTGATTGCGATTGTTGTTGGAACGGCCGCTGTTTTACCGGTAACAGTAAAAAACAGTCCAAAGTATATGAAGCAAGTTGTTTCGGCCTAGCTCCTGTTGAAATTGCGTTCATCGCTTGCTGGTTAGGCAGAGGGGTGGAGCCAAATTTAATCAAACACTGAGATACCATTGGTTGTAATGAATTGTCACTCTGCTGAACTTCTGAGCTCTTACTACTAACCTCAGTAGATTGTAAAGCTGGAATGCCTGGTAACTGAAAGCCCAGTGCGTTCAAAGTAAGCACATTCTGTTCAGGTTGCACAGAGATAGCAATAACCAATTAAATTGGCCAAGTAAAAACATTCCCAGAGCTAAAGTCAGTAAAGTCCCTCTGCAGCTTACGTTGCTTAGTTTGCTGCAGTTTTGTCTCATACAAGGACACTTTTAGATAAGCATTATTCAATGCATCAACATACAGTTCACCCTTATAGTGCACTTTCTCCACCTATTCATAGCAGTTTAAAGTAATCAGTAATGAGCCTCATATAATTATAGTTCAATTCAAGATTCAGTTGCTGCCATTGACTGAGCAATTCAGGATGAGTATCTCCATATGTTGGCATGCACAGCACTCTCATCTCTCTCAGGATAACATGAAAGTGCAAAAATGCTTCTAAATGTAGCCTCTGCCATATATAATGTTTAATTTGTAAAGATAATTTTCAAGATCTCTTATCATGGCAGGGAAGTGCTGAAAATTCTCAGTCTTACTTTGTACCATAACTTCCGGATTCCTGTCAAAGTTCATGGCCAACAGAGGGTTCTCACGTTGTAAAAAAATATTCTCTCATCTCACTCGCATGCTGTCATTAACTTGGTTGAAATCCAGCTCTATTGAAGCATTCTCAGCCATGTGGAAGCGTATGTATAAGGCAACCAAACAAAAAACACTACCAATGCAACCCAAAGGTCTAACTTGAGAAAAATGAAAATGTAAGATAAACTCAAAAAGACCACCACAGCTAGAATTTCCAGTTTAACAAAGACTTCCAGTTTAATAAAAAGACAAGCACTTTCATGTAGATAAACTACTATCTTTTGGATGTACATAGACAACTCCATTTTTATCTTCATAGAATGAAAGCTTTCAGAAAGTCAGACAATTGTTTCTCTCTCTTTCCCGAAACAAATTGGGGTCACCAATTTCTAAATAATAAAACACAACAGATTTTCATCTTTAGGGGTGATGTGAATGAATTCAATAGGTTTGTGGAGGAGTTACATCAGAATGTATTTGGATTAGAATTTGCATACAAAACTCAGAAGGAAAGTATCCACTTTCTCAATATTGAATATTTCGTAGGGGTGGATAATAAGGTTTTTTTAGGCCTTATTATAAAGAAACTGCAGTGAATAATTTTCTTTGTGGTGATAGCATGCACCCTCCACACCTTTTGGACTCTACCTTATGATGAGTGTAAACATATTTTTAATAATATGTTCAGTAAGGTGCAATTAGATGAGGTGTTCAGTAAAGTCACAAACAGGTTGTCAAGTAGAGAGTATGCTTTGGAAACATTAAGAAATGCAGAGATAAAAGTGAGGGGCATCTTCAATAAGGAGGGTGTCCACAGTAGGAGACAGGAATGTAGTAATGCTTTTTGGACAAACAGTAATATTGGTAAGGAAGAGGAAGGAAACAATTTTTGTTAATAAATGTTCTCCATTTTCAAGAATTTTGAGGGAGTTGGTTATGAGATTTTGGCCAATTGGTGGACATGATGAGAATGTGGGCAAAATGTTTCCAGAAAAGGTACTGTTTTCTTATAGTAGGTTCATGAATTTGAAGGAGGAGTTGAATAAGAAAAGATTCCATAAGGATGTTAGGCAAGTAGGAATTCATCCTTGTGATAAGTGTAAAATATGTGTTTGGGTAAAAAATCCAAATGGTACCAAGATTAATGGCAGGAAGTACAAAGCAGTGAAATCACTTTGATTGCAGTATGTGTGGATCAATATACATTAGAGGTTGTGGTTGCACACCTATGAAGTGCTATATTGGGCTGACAAAAAGAATGTTAAAGAAGTGAATAATGGAGCATTTGCTGGTTGTGATGATAGTTTCTTTTTTAGTGTGTTAGCTAAGCCATATTCTGCCAGGGAACAGATTATATGCAAGTTTTATTGAAAATGGAAACAAGGTTTATCATTAATTATAAAACCATGTATTCTAATGGACTAAATTTAGAATTACATTTAAATGTATGAGGAACACTGTCAGAAACCAGTTCTGTTAGGGCGGACATTCTTGAAATTATATTTGTAAAATGCGATTTAAAATATAAAATATATTTCAATTTATCGTATTAATTATATACAATGTTTTTCATTTGGTGTTATTTCGGTTTGGGGATGTTGCACTTTAGATGTCTATGTAATTTGGTGGGGTTTTTGATTGAAAGCAATTAGTTTTAATTGAATGATTTATTGAACAATTGCAGTTTTGTATAAAATGGGGCTGTCTAATTGATATAATTGTTCTCTGGAAGGCTAAACAGATGACGTACTAGGAACATCAGCAAAATATTGGCAGCTTGGATTTGTGGCTCTGTTGTGTTTTATTATTTTTTGGCTTGTTCAGTGACTTTGTGGTGTATTTAGGTCACCAGTTTCCAAAATTAAATTTGCCAGATGGCTTACTGATTGCATTTTCTTTGTTTACAGTCATCAAGGTCTGTCCCTACCCAGGGTTCCTAAAACACACTCCACCAGGTCCAAGGCTGCATCAACCTTTTTCTAATCTAGAACTTCTATTGATGACATTTGTGCAGCAGCTACCTGGTCTAATGCTCATACCTTTATTGCTCATTACAAGTTGGATTTGACTTCCAGAAACTAAGCTGCCTTTGGTTCTGCAGTACTCTGGAATATCCTTCCATGTTGTTAATTTTCATTCTTCTTCAACTCCCTAGCCTGCATCCCCCTTCCTCTTAGCTCCTGGAATGACTTTATAGTTATTGTGGAACCTCTGTTCAAGGTTTGAGACCCAGTCTGCTACTAGTAGCCCTACTTTTGTCTTAACCTAGGGTTAGTTCTTCCTATGGTTTATAAAACAACAAACTTGGTCTGAGGTTTTCCAGGTTGACCAGGGCATTATGGGTAGAGGAAGGAGTTCAAGAGTTAGATTTGAGAGTCTAATAAATGCGGCCGAGCTGGATCCAAGGTCTGATCTGAAACCCATTACTGAGGAAGAATGAAAATGGACAACAGAGATGCATAATTATGGTGAGTACATAACTTTGGTCTTATATATATATATATATATATATATATATATATATATATATATATATATATATATATATATATATATATGTGCATGTGTGTGTGTATACTATACTTATTTAAACAGTCACTAAAATACTGTCTTGCCCAAACCTGGTTCTGTACTTGCATCACAACTGGTCGAAACATCATCTTTCCCTTTTTGTCATCCTCTCTTCTTTCTCTTCTTCTGTTACTCTTCTTCTCTTCTTCTGTCAACTTCCTGTCACTCTTAGCGTTACCAATACTGTCCACTATCCCCTTGATCCCTTTTAAATAATAACTTTTCTGCAAAGCCTAATCTTAGCTTTTTTCTGTTAACAACGAAGCTCTCAAATTCTAAAGTTGTAGAAACAAAATAATGTTAACCAGCTTGTTACAGAAAACTAAATATTTCTAAACGTAAATATTGCACTGTTTCTTTTACCACCTCATTTGTATTATGTAAAGACTGCACAGCTGTCTCTTTTGTCATTGTACTTGGTTTACAAATTGTGTATTATTATACATGTATTAAATGTACTCTTATTAGAGCTTTCTCCCTGGGTCTCAAATGAAAATGGCTTCTACGCCCAGTTGGATTTTTCTGGTAAGCAAATGTCAAATAAATAGGTAGATAAATATGTATATGTGTATTTATCTGTATGGTTGTTAGCAAAAATATTGAGTGTTGGTGAGGTCGGTAGCTGTCTATTCAACTGCAGATGGTTGATTAGGCAGTTGATCAACAGGTATGTGAGATAATAATAATAATATTTTGTTTAATGATATTTTTAATGTTTGAATTTAATGTTTGAATTCTGTATTTTAATGCTGAATTTATGGACAAGCAAATGAATAGTTTTTGATAGTCCCTTAAATATTTAATTGGATAATTGAGAATGAGCTGTGGGGTGGGGGTATATATGTATAATGTATTTTTACAATGGCTGTCTGAAGAAGTGCATCTATTGTTAATGCATGAAAGCGCTAACGGATTAAATATACCTTTCCAGTGACTGGCGTGATTTGTTTGGAGTTTCACTGCTTTGTGTTTTTTCTAGGTATGTGAGATTGACAATCCCTGGGTGGGGCAATATTCCCTCCCCCCTGAGGATTATGCGATCTCAGAGTTAGTATAGCATGTATATAGCTTGCCCTCCTCTAGAAATCAATGGTTTACTTTTTCTTTCTTTTTTTTTTTTTTGAAATTGCTTGCACTGAAATATTCTTGTCACATGTATAGTGTGGTGTTGAAATCCATGCCGTGTGTGGTCAATATTTTGCATTCAACTATGGTTGCTTTTGTTAAACTCCGGTGCATCCATACACACACATATTTATATATACACGCACACACACACACACACACACACACACACATATGTGTGTGTGTGTGTTTGTATGAACACCTTTATTAAATTATCACTTAAGACATAGGAGTACATACATTAATGGAAAAGAAAACAAACCATATTAACATTTTCTCATTTACCTGTATTATACATTATCTATATTTCTTCTTTCTTTTTAACAGCTGTCATTCAGTCCAACATTACTGCCTTCTCTTTAACCTCACTCTCCTTCCTAAATGTTATTTTGCATGTATTGTTTCCACAAATTCCATTTATTTTTATGTAATTTGCTTCTTCCCTTTTGTAAAGATTCCACTTCTAGTTCTTTTATTTCTTTTACAATAGTAAATACTTCAAATGAAACTGGTTTTATATTTTGATTTACATTTTCCAATAATTGCTTTTTGTCAGCTAATATAATTAAAATTAAGAAGACCATACTATGTCTAGGCAATTCAGATCCTGTGTCCCAGCTCAAAAGAATAGTTTCCTTAGTTGCAGTGATTTAGTCCCCAAGTATTTCTGACAGAGTATTCTGCAGGGAATTTTTAAAATCTGTCAACTCATTATAATCCCAAAACCTTGTTCTCAGTCATCTCTTTCTTAACCCACCACACCTCCAACATTTGCTATCTACCTGAGGAAAAATTCTTTTGAAGTTTGTTTGGGATATAAAAATACCTGTGCAAACATTTCCTAGCATAAATCCTAAACCTTCTGGACTCTCTTGCAATGTTAGGTGTTTTATTTATATAGTGACATTTATTTTATTTAGCATATGCTTAAGCTCTTTTCCTACTATCTTTTGTTTAAACGTTGGCTATATTGAATTTCATCTGTTTCTAAAGTGCTTTGTAATAAAGCAGTTAATAAAAGTTGAGTGCCTAGTAATAGTTCTTTTTGCATTATTTTTCTATCTGCACTTAATAACTTTGAGTGCCATGAGGTATTGCAGTTGTGGCATGACCATTTTATAAGTACATTCATCATGAAAATTCTTAAGTTAAATTAGGGCTCTGATGTTTTCTCTTTAATTTCTCTTCACGTATGGGTTGCAAATCTGACTCTGCCACATTTCTTCAGAATAGGATCCAAGTCTTGAGTGCCTCCCACTTCCCATAGTGCTTTGCACTCCACCCAACCTTCTCAGATCTCTTTTGCTGCCAGCAGAGTCAGATGTGGTTGTGTAGTACAGTAGTGGCTAACATTAGTTTGATTAATTAGTTAGCTAGCTGTGTGCTGTTTGATTCTTCTTGGGTTGTTCTCCCACCCTTTTTCCATGTAAGTGTGTGTGTGTGGTGTACTTTATCTATATGGGTGACAAACCGTATGGTTTCAAAAGATGCCTGGAATGCAGCCGTAAGTTCCCGCATTATGACACACATTCTTTGTGTGGCTACTGTCTGGGTACAGAGTATCTGAGGTCAGCCTGCTCATTTTGTGAGAATTTCAATCCCAGGGCTATAGCTGACCACAGAAACAAGTTGATTCTAAAGGGCCTTTTGCCCACCTCTAGTTCCTCTCCAAGGACTCAACCCCCCTCCAAGAATGTTACTGGGTCCTCCGACCTCAGAAATATCCTTGTAAATCCTCAATGGCACCTTCGGAGCCTCCTGCCAAGGTTGTGAGGCCCATGGATCTGACTATTTCAGATCCTAGACCTACTTCGGCTCCGGTGGATCTGAAGCACTCATTGGGTTCGTACTTGATTTCAAGCTGTCCCGAAGCTGCTTCCCCCACCTCGGATCCTGAATCTGTGGATCTTACAGTGAGAAGTCTCATTCTGGTGCTGTGTATTGAGTCAGCCCCTTCCCTCGGGCTACAGCAGATTCCTACTAGGCACTCCAGGGCCTCGTCATTGGCTTCATTCAGGTCTTTTAGAAGTCTTTAGGAGGCCAATGTGGACAGGATGATCTGGAAGATTCTCAAGTCTCTGATCCAGCTAGGGGTCTTCTCCGCTCCGTCTGCTATGTGAGTGTCTCTCTCCAAATCCAGTCTCCTTCTGTAATATATCCCTCAGCTTCAGAGTCTCAGGATCATAGCCGGCCGAGTGTACAGCATTTGCCTTCCTGCACTCCGACTGTTGCCTTGACCACCTTGCCTCCATTGTTTTCAGGTTGCAGTTTGTCTCAGATCCAGGATGTTCAGTTTGGATCCAAGTGTAGGGGTTCAGCTCTTACATTGTCGGAGCCATTTATTTCCCTTGGAGCTTCAGTGCTGGCTAGTTCAGGTCCAGTTCTACCAGGGAGCCCAGAGCTTGGGGACCCTGGCCATCTCGTCTTCTGCAGTCTTAGCTCCAGAAAAATTGGGGAGGGTTCCGCTGGGTCCCTCCGCATTCCAAGTGGTAGAAAGGGATTTCTCTAGCCAGAAGGATCTAGTCTGCTTGAGCTACGACCCATTCCATCAACTTCCCTTGGATCAGAGACTAAGGCTGTCATTCCTGTCCCAAGTCAACCAGTTCAGACTGGCCTCCAAACACTTCCCCCAAAGGGAGTCCCACCTCTTCCGAGACCTCCCCTGAGGAGATTCTGTGTAAGAGGAGGTGCAAAAGGAGGCACATTCACTCCCCCTTGCAGTCCGTCACCAAGAATAAGGACTTTAATGAAGGGGAAGGATCCCCCAGATCACCACTGGTGGAAGTCACCTTTGGAGACGTTTTAGAGATCCTGCAACGAAGAGGTGGTTGGTCAGCCCAACCTCCATCCTTCGAGGAGTCTGTATTTTTGGTGGCCTTCAGAATGGGCCCATCTACATCCTGGGTGATTCCCTGGTGGATGAGTTTGTGGATTTGGTGTCCAGCCAGGCCTGGAAAAAGCCAGACTCGATCAAACTGATCTTCAAGTGCCTGGACACATTTTTATCTCCCCCCAAAGTTAGACCTTATTGGACCAAGGGTATTCCAGTGGACACCATGGTTGTGGCAGCTGTTACCAAAAATGGACCTAGTTGAACAAAGCTACACTGTCTATCCACTGAACAGGGAGTCCAGAGCGATGGACACCTTTGATAAGTGCATTTATGCCTCAGCCACCTTCTCACTGAGCGAGTTGAACTACCTCTGCTTGCAGAGGGATCTGGTGAAAGACTCTCTGGCAGAGACCATGTTGCCAGTGGACTTTAAGAAGGTCCCCCCCCAACTGGCCACTTTTTCATCTTTGTGCAACTCTTCCATGATGCTGATTTCCCATTCCACGGAAGGTGCCTTATAGGCAGCTGGCTCAGGCATTGCTATTTGAAGACATGCCTGGATGAGGCTCTGTAATTTCGCTGAGCCCTTTAAGGTGTCCTTTGTTAATGCCCCCTTCAATGGATCCTCACTCTTTGGTCCATCGGTCAGAAAAGCCCTAACCTGCAGCAAGCAGAAGGGCAGACCTTATTTCCCATCAGGGTCAAGTTCTCCACTCCATAGCATACCTTTTCTAGAAACCATCACAGTGGAAAGAAAACCTGGTTCCATAAATCCCAGGAGTCTTCCCAAGATCAATGCAGGGATTCTTCCTCAAGGGGCAGAGGAGGACGTTTCACTGAGAGACGCTGCCCCAGGGGCAGAGGAGGCCTGCAGAGTCAGGGCTTCAAGCAGCCCTTCTCCGATAGGCACTACCAACACTTCTGAAGCAATCAGGCAGGGATCAACAAAATCTACAACCAGCAGTAAGGTCCAGGAATGAAAAATGCAGGACAACCAAAATTTCAGTACTTTGATAAAACACAACAGGATTGAGCACTTTTGTATAAAAATACTTCATCGAAATCAAATGCATCAGCACAAACACTATCTTTAAATACTCCTCCCTATAGTCTCATGATTCATACATCATAGGTGACTGCTTAAAGAAAAAAACACTTTAAAAAAACATGACAAGTATTTCCTGCCTAAAACATTTTAAAAAACTGTTTTTAAATGTACACACCACACATTAATGACACAAAATGAATTTTCACAAACCTATACATAATCATTGGCTTCTGCTAAAATATTATAATTGGTTAGACAATGCCTGATAAACACACACATGAATTAATGTTAGCTAAACAATATAGGATTTAAGTTTTAAGAACACTAGCTGTTGACACCCCTTTAAGAGCTGGAGGGTTGGTTGCATTTAATTTGAACTGCCAAAACAATTCCCTTTCTTCCCTCTTATCCTCTCATGCCCCCCCCCCCCCCAAGGTCTTGTAATACTTGTTCCAGAATAAAAAAAAAATTAAACAATGACTGGGGTACTCAATATGTTTAACCAGGGCATTTCTGCTATCCTGCTTTCTAATATCTGCTTTATGTTCCTATATACATTCTTTCATTTCTCTCTCTGTTTTATCAATGTAATATCTCCTACAGAATTCACAGAAAGCAGCATAAACCACCCCAGTGCTATTACATTTACAAAAAGTCCAAGATCTAATTGTCATCTGGTTTATCACTGCATCCATATTCACAATGCACAGATGTATGTTCTAGGTAATTTTTGATGGTCCTGTCTCTTCTAAAAACCACAAATGGGCTATATCATAATTTTTCCCAAATTCTTTAAACAGGGAAAAAAATCTGCCAGTTTTTGGTCAATATTCCCCTAATCAGGGATGCTTCCTTACAAAACTCTGTAACAAAAGCCTTTTGCATATTAAGTCCATCAGTTGCATGTCTCCTAGAAAATGTCCCTGTGGCCAAGGTGGAAGTAGAATGCATCAAGGGAACTATATCACCCTTCATTCTTCTCTCCATGATATTATCACGAATATTAGCTACTGCGCCCTCAGGGTATCCCCTTTGAAATAACATATGCCGCAATTTTTCACATTCTACCACAAAGTTATTATGAGAAGAAACCATTCTGGCCACTGTAATATATTGACCTTTTATTATTCGCATTTTTTGATGGAAACGGTAGTTACTTTCAAAATGTAATAAATTGTTGCTATGTGTGAGTTTTCTGTAGATTGTACTAGTCTATTTTTCATTTTGATGGTCTTTGCAAATGGTGATATCTATATAATTGATGCTTTCCAAATAAATGGTATGAGTAAACTTCAAAAAAGATGTAGAGGAATTAATAAATTCCATAAAGCCCTGAATCTCCTCAAAAGGTCTATCCCAGACGATACAAATATCGTCCAAAAAACGGTGATATAATTTCCAAGGTTTAACCTCAAATTGTCTGAAAAGCACATGAAGGTCCTTCCGTGGTATTTTCCCCCTGTAAATCAGTTACATCTATCGCTATGATGAACCCTTACTCCTCTATTTAGTCCCAAAAACATACCATCATATACCTGAGCTACTGAATATTGACCTCAAATTTACAGTCTTTGCAGATGATCTCATTATCTACTTCGAGCTCCCAAATACTGATTTACACAAAATATTAAATGCAATAGAAAAATTCTCCAGTGTACCAAAGTGTAATATCAGTCCTAAGAAATCATATATTTTCCCAGTCAACTCCATTGACCACAAAGACTTTTATTTTCCCGAAAGTGAAATAAAACTCAAATACCAACTAAAATATTTAGGCATAAATTATACTCGTACACATAATGAAATGCAGAAAGCAAATCTCCAAAATTCATGGGAAAACATTGCACGTGACATTTCTAGGTGGAAAAACATTAACCTCTCTCTCTCCTATCTAGAGCAAGCATCATTAAAATTAATATTCTACATAGAATTCTATATCAACTCAATGCCCTGAACCTAAACATTCCCCAAAAATATTTCCAAAAAACGAAAACTGTACTTTCTAGTTTCATGTGGCATCCGAAATCTACAAGAATCAGCTATGAAAAACTCATATTGCCAAAAGAAAAGGGCGGCTTTGGGTTACCAGATTTTCAACTCTAATAAAAATAAAGGTGTCCAGGAGTCTGTAAGCCCAAATAATCCACAAGGTTCCTTGAACGCAATTTTATTTGTGAGACAAAAAGCGTTTTCGCTACTGAAATAAACAGTAGCTTCTTCAGAAAAACAAACAAATCCTTTGCGCCAAAAAGTTTTAAAAGACCAGAAGAGGTGTGTCAAATGACATCTCTTACTAAAATACGCACATTTTGGAGTAAAACCAAACAGTAAGCGAATATTAAAACAAACGTTCAATTATGTTTAAAAGTGTTATAGAAATTGTTACTAAAAATATCAAAACAACTAATTAGGACACTTCAGCTGCCCTCAAATTATAATAAATCATACATATAAATATTGGAAATTTTTATTTGAAAACTATTATAAAAATAATAAAAAATGATGAAATAAAAATGAAAAAATAAAATATCCTCCTTAATCACAAAACTTAAAAAGTTGGACTTGAAAAGTTATGGATAACTAACCAAGTTATCTCATATCACATTCAAAGGGGATCCAATGTCTGTCTGCCTGGGATGACATGCTGGACAAGCCACGCTGCTTCGCAAGGGACGGCTTGCACCTGTCACCCCTGGGCTTCCGGATATTGGCAAAGGCTCTTGCCACCCCCATAGTGCCTTTTTTAGGCAAGGCTCAAATTCTAAACCTACCACCCTAGAACAAAACAAGGGGAAAAAAAACTAAGGGTAATGCTGCTCAACGCCAGAAGTCTAAACCTCAAGATGCACGCACTCAAAGCCCTTCTCAGTATGGAGAACATCGATGTCTGTGCTGTGACTGAAACCTGGTTCAAGGCTCCTGAGAGAATCCCGGCACTATCAGGTTTTACCTCATATCATGCGTTCCGGCCCCAAAATCCGGACAGCACCAAGAAGGGAGGAGGGGTGTCCATATTCATCAAAGACACCCTCACCTCCAGGTTGGTAGCAACGCATGATGCATCGGAGACCATCCAGGTGCAATTAACCATAGGCAAGACTGCTCTGCAATTTGTAGCATGTTACAGGCCACCCTCTCAAACTCAGGAACCTCACACAGCCTTCCTGAAAACTCTGGAGGGGATAAATGTAGCTCCAAACACCATCATACTAGGTGATTTCAACTACCCGAATATAGACTGGGATCACTACTCAAGCCCCAACACTCTAGCCCAAAGGTTCCTAGAGTTCATAAACTCAAATGCCATGGAACAACTAGTCACCATCCCCACAAGAGGAGAAAACATACTAGATCTCATCATCACGAACATGGGATCACAATGTTCAACACCGGAAGTATACCCCTCATTGGTGAGATCAGATCATAAACTAATCTCACTAGAAGTCCACATCCCGCCCCCACCCCAGATAAAAAAGACCACAGTGAAGAACTTCTCAAAAGCCGACTTCACACTTCTCAAGACAGGTGTGTTCTCTTTCAAGGCCCCCGAGCCAGCGGAAACCACTACTCTGGCCGCTGAATCAATTACAAATGCCTTCTACCAGCACCTCCAGGACTGCATGGATCAGGCAATCCCAAACAAAACAAAGACTTATTATACCAAAGGCAAGCGTCCAGTCTGGTGGACCCCAGCCATAAACAAGCTTTACAACAAAAGGAGAAAGCTACTATAAGATAGAGAAAAATCCCTAAAAGGGAGGACACCCCTGATCATTATAAGTAAAAAAACTAAGATCTCTCATAAAATCATCCAAGGCAAATTTTGAGAGAAAAATCGCTAAGGACTCAAAAGACAATCATAAGGCCTTTTTTAAGCTATGTTAGAAACCTGGGAGGAAACTCACAGATATGCTCAGAACTAGTTCAAAATGATGTAAAAATCACAGAACCTACAGACATTGCCAACATACTGGCGGACAGGTTCAGTGCAAATTTCTCTCCCCCCCTCCCCCCCAAAAGGAGAGATATCTATACCAGAGGATTGTAACCCCCCAATCATCTCAAATGCTCAGGTGAGAACAGCCCTCTCCAAGGCAAAAAACACAGCATCCATGGGACCAGATGGTGTCCCCGGTTGTGTGCTCCACGAACTCATTGAGGAATTAAACCCGCAATTAGGGCAGCTGTTTAATCTTAGCCTCACCTCAGGATACGTACCCAAGGAGTGGCGTACGGCAACTGTGGTCCCACTACACAAAGGCGGTGCCTCCACCGACCCTGGAAATTACCGTCCCATCAGCTTGACAAGCCTGGTCTGCAAAGCTATGGAGAGGATCATAATGGAACTCATAAATAAAGACATAGGGGACCTGCAGACATTGGATCAAACCCAGTTTGGCTTTGTCAAGGGCAGATCATGCCTTTTAAACTTGGTTGACTTTTTCGAAACAGTCACCAAAGCCATTGATGAGGGCAAGGCAGTCCACACAGCCTACCTTGACTTGGCAAAGGCTTTCGACACAATACCCCACTCGGGTATCATTGAAAAACTCACCAGCTTAAATATAAATCCATACGTCACAAGATGGGTTGCAAACTGGCTAAGTGGCAGAACCCACAGGGTCAGAGTTGCTGGTGCCATGTCAGATTCCAAGCCTGTCACAAGTGGTGTCCCACAAGGCTCAGTCCTGGGCCCACTCTTGTTCGGCATCTACTTTTCAGAAGTACAGGCAAACACAGGAGGATTATGGCTGACAAAGTTTGCAGATGACTGCAAACTGGGAGCCGTAGTTGAAAACACATCAGACACTGACATCCTTCAGAAGGGCCTCATAGAAACGGAAAACTGGTGCCAAAGCCATGGCCTAAAGTTAAACGCCAAAAAATGCATAGTCATTCCCTTCGGGAAAAACAAGGTTACCCCTAGCTACCATATAGGTGGAAATCCACTAAGCACAGAAGAGGTGATCAGGGACCTAGGGACCCAGGTTGACAGCAACCTTTCGTTTGACACCCACGTTGCCAAAGTAGTTAGGAAGACCTTCTACATAGCACACTTGATCATGAAGGGATTCACATCTAGATCAAGGGAAGTCATCGTTCCCCTGTACTCAACACTCATCAGACCAATGATTGAGTACAACGCCTCATTCGGAAGTTCTTTCAAAAATTCACATTCTTTTTGAAAGGAACTATATGTGCTACACATACGCACTGCTCTGACAAATTGGCCCTTTACTATGGCTCGTTTCTGCTTGAATGGGTGGGAACTGGAAAAATGCAATAGGGGATTACAGAAAGTGGACTTCCTAAAAACGGATGATGCTAGTTTCTCAACTCTATTATGTTATCATAAGTACCAGTAGAATAATACAAATAGCTAACCATGACCCTAATATCCAAACTTGGTCTCCTCTATGGACAAAAATCTGGTACAATCAGATAACCTCTCTCAACATTAACCCAAAAAGCCTCCCTTTTATAAACCTAAAAAAACCTCAATACACTAGCTCTCCACCCTATGATCATAAATAAAATTAATCTGTTCCAGAATTTATTAGCATCACTTCACCTAACAAATACACTGGATTTCCTACAACTTATTCATCTTAATCCAAACTTGAAGCTCAACACCAAACAGTAAACTTAAATTATCGTTTAATTAAAAATATTATGATCTGGGAAATATATAAACTAAGAAAATGTAACATAGCCAAAATTAGAACTAAACCGGGAATACCAAAAAAAAATATGATGTTATACTCAGACCGCTCATATTGCTCATAAATGCCAAATCCTCCACAAAAACTATAAAAGAACAAGATATCAGAATAACCCAGTGAATAATAAAAATCTTATTCTATAAAAATAAAATGATTTCAAAAGCCTACAAATTAATAGTAGCAATAAAAACCCAAATGCTCTTTTATATTCAAACTATTGGCAAGAGCAAAACCAAAGTATCACTTTGAAGGAAAAATCTCTAGCTATAAAAATGACACTCAAACTAACCCCTTCAAAAGCTTAATTTATATCCAACTCATGATAAATAATAATGGATATTACACGCCCACTGTTCTTAATAAATTTAACTCTAAATATTCACCAATATTCTCCTTCTGCCCTAAGGAAAAGGCTGACTTGTTACACATCTTTTGGAGCTGCAAGAAAGTATATAAACTGTGGTGTTCATTAAAAGTTAAACTTGATAAAATGGGATATGAGAAAACTACATTTTCATGGGAAACAGCACTTCTGCACATTATACCAAAAAGCTTACCTAGCATACTTCAGCATGCCCTTATTTCAATGTGTGCACTAATCAAGTATTAGCCAAAAATTGGTTAGACAAATCCAAGATCTCTTGGGAACACTTTAAAACTATGGCTGTAAAATTCATATCCTCGTGTAAGCTAGCAAGTAAATCCCAAATAAAATTAGATATTTTCAAAAATACTGGTGCTGTCTCTTAGATACTATACTAAAAGGCTAAAGCTAAATGGTTTCTTTTATTCATTTCACCTATCAATGAAACTACAGTATATATAACCTCAAACTCTATCTCCCTATAACTAGCACCCCCCCCGACATTAACATATTTCTTTTTTCCTTTATATTCTGATAGTATATCACCATCACTAATGAAAACCATGTGCAAACCCAAATTATCCTGTTTTTCTCCAATTGCTTTATATTTAGCTTCTTAGGCAAACTCTCTTTTGAAAAGTTCATCTGTGTGGTTCATATCCTCACATCTTCTGCTCAGTAGTGACACAAAGTAAGGAGTGGCATCTAAATGTAAATAGATATACATACTTTTTCGGCTTCCTGATGCCTTTTTTTTTTTCTTAGTTTCCCTACCAGTGTCACATGATATTGGCACCAATATGGATACTTACAATATTTCTAGGGATCAGCAGAAATGAGGATAACCTACAAGATGTTAATGAATAGGGAGGTAGCATATGCTAGTTTTTTACACTATCTCTCGACAATCAAAATATACTGTACACCTCAAAACCTATTTCCATTTTTATTGGTTATCTGTAACTAATCTTGTGATTAGGAATATTAGTACAGCTGATGGTGTTTTAATGTATTTTTCTCAATGGTCATTTTTCAGTTATCCAATGGTATTACAAATGTTTGTTGTATCCATATCTCATTGTATATGCACACAATGCTTCTCAGTTTTTCTTTCTGTTCATATGTTTTGTTTTTCTTTTTCTTTCTTTGTATTTAACTGTTTTTTTATTATCAAAATCAATAAATATTATATTGGAAAAAAAAAAAAAAAAAAACAAGGAGGAACCCGCACTTACCTTTGTGCAGAAAGGCCATTAGGGTCTGGGAATGGGCGATGTCTTCGGACCATTTTCTGCTTGCAACTCACATTTCAGAGAAATCCAGCGTTCTTGGCATACATGTTCAGCAGGTTCGTTCTGGCCCCTTACGAGTAGCCCCTCAATCAATCAGTAGTGAACTTGATCTTCAGCTGTTTGGGCCAACCTTTCTGTGACCTATTTGCATCTCCCCAGAACAAGTGCAGCAACTACTTTGCTCTAATCCCCTCTCTGGCGGAGTCCCCGTGGGATTGTCTGCTTCATGATTTGCTCCTTGGTCTCCTCTATGCTTATCCCCCTCTGCCTTTGATCCCAAAGTTTCTCCAAAAAGCAAAGTGTCTGAAGTCCTTGGTAATCCTCATTGCTCCTTATTGGTTTCATCAGATTTGGTTCCCCTTCCTCTGGTTCATAGGTTCATTGGTTGGTACTAGGCTATCGGCCCTAGGGCCTATACAAGCCTAACATATCCTCCATAAATTCTGGAACCCAAACAGGACTTCCTTTGTCACCCAATAGAGGGTTTTACCCTGATCTGGTGTCCCTCAAATTGACCGCTTGGTTTCTCCACTTCCAGTTCGAAGGTTCAGGCTTGCTTTCCCTGTCTGAGATATTATTTTAGCTTCTCAAAAAAAAGCTACCAAGAAAGTTTATCGGAATAAATGGAAGAGATTTGTTTTCTGGGTTTCTAAAGAGAACATTGACCCTTTTTCAGCACCACTTTCAGATATCCTTCTCTTCCTTGGGTCTCTCTTCAAAGAAGAAGCCAGCTTCTCTACCATCAAACTTCAATTGGCAGCCATCTCTAGCTTTCATTCCGTCAATGTTTTCAATTCCCTTTCAACTTCCAAACTGTGCAAGGCCTTCTTGAAAGGGATATTTCTTCTCAGGCATCCAGTAAAGGATCCTTCCCCACCATGGGATCTCACTATGTTGTTGCAAAGCTTAACTCAAAAACCATTTGAACCAGTGGGTGATTGTGACTTAAAGTTTCTTTCATGGAAGACAGTCTTTCCTCATTGCATCACTTCAACAAAGAGAATCTCGGATATTCAGGCCTTGTCTTCTAAGCCTCCTTACATTATTTTCCACAAGGATAGAGTGTCCCTTCGTACTAATACTTCTTTTATGTCCAAGGTAGTTACAGAATCCAACCTTAACCAGACCATTCAGCTACCAGTTTTCTTCCCAAATTTCTCTAATGAGGTAGAACATTTGTTGCATCTGCTTGATGTTCACAGGCAGTTACGTTTTTACCTGTACAGGATGAAGCCGATTTGAAAATCAGAATGGTTATTTGTGTCCTTCTCTCTGCCTTCTAGGTCAGGTGGTTTCAAAGGTTACTCTCGCTAAGTGGATAACCGCTTGTAGTACCTTGATTTATACCAAGAATAAATTAGAGTTACCTTGTCTTCCTAAGGCCCATTCTACTAGGTCTATGTCCACCTCATCCGCCTTTTCTTCCAAGGCCTCTTTACATGACATTGGTGCTACAGCCAGTCGGTCAAAGGCTCACACATTTGTCTCGCATTACAAATTAGACCTTGTTTCCCGGAGCAGGGCTTCATTTGGTTCGAAGTGCTCCAGCATATCTTCCTTGAGACCACCCGAGAGTTGTACAGCTGGGGGCTCAACCCATACGTGAGGAGGAATGACAGAGACATCAGATTTATAAGTTATGTACTTATCATAACTTGGTATCTGTGTTGTCTTCTTTCATTCCTCCTCACCTTCCAACCCTGCCATCCCCCTTCCAAGTACTCTAGAAGACCTGGAGAGAGAGCTTCTCAGGAATGGGCTGTTCCTGGATTTGAGCCTCTGATTATGGAAGCATACTTATTTCCTTTCTTCTTCCCTGCTCTCCTTTCTCTTATGGGCAGCAAACTCGATCTGAGGAGGTTGGTTGTAGTGCGGGGCATTGTGGGAACTGGGAGGAGCTTCAGACTTGGATCCTAGTCTGAAGAAATGTGTCCAAGTCGGATCCGAGGGTCAGATACGTAACTGGTACGTGAGGAGGAATGAAAGAAGACAACACAGATACCAAGTTATGGTAAGTACATAATTAATAATTCTCTTTTAAAGTAACTTAGTAGTTAAGATCTCTGCCTTATAGCGCCATAGTCTAGGCACAGTTTTGACCTGACCTCTGTTTCCTGCCTGTGTGATGTTTGTATGTTTTGCTCCTATCTGCATCCTTTTTCTCTTGAGTACTTTGGTTTATTCCCACATTACAGAAACATGCTAGATGAGTGACTTTGTGTCCATGTTTAGCACATTTACCCTTGCTTTTTGGACTGATGATGTGACTAAAAATTGTCCCGAGACAGATTTAGTTCACTTACTCAGTTAACAAATGAATAAATAAAATAAAAATTTCTTCTCAGCTAAGTAAAACTCAAAATAACAGTGGCATATAACATCAAAGGGCATTCCCAGTTTGCAGAGCTCGGTAATACTTTTGCAACTTCTAACGTCACTTAAGGGCATTAGTCACAGTAGTTCAAAAATGAAGTTATACTTGTGTGTGCTATGTGTTTGATGCCAGTTAATGTGTCCAAAACATGGGAACAAGTAATTCACAGCAGTTTAACATGTTATTAACTCAGAGCTCTTAAAAATCAAATTTCTGTGGGAATTTGTCACACTTGTGAAACTTTCTGATTGCTTGTTATTTGTTACTAGCTATATTATGGACTAATTCATTCCAATAGTCTCATATTTGGAAGGACTGCTACATTTCATTATTGGCTTCCTGATGTTCTGTGTTATGTATGTGTTTCTGATTTATTAGGTCTGTCACATTAATAAGTTTTGCAACTAACCTTTTTTGTGCTTTTACTTAACAGAATAGCTTGGAAATGTAACGTTTTGCTCCCAGCATGTGTATCTTGTAATAGAATAAAAACACATTATAAATTATAAAGATGATCATAGCTTAAAAGGCATATTGGTCAGCACAATTTGCCTACATTTTGTTTTTCATATTTTCCCTACAGAGAACTACTCTAATTTACACTCCTTTTTTCTTTGTGTTCTCTACTTGGCTTTATATGCCCACAACATGCATAGTTTAAGGTATTCACTGACTTAGTCACTTTCCTTTGCCTCTGATGATATAATGACAGTGAATCTCCTCCTCAGAATTTCAGACATATCTTGTGCAGGGAATCAGATTCTAGAGTTCTGTGATGTGTTTCCATGATTTTATATATTCATTTTTTTTACAAGAGTGTACATTTTTAACACCTATATTGAATTATTACTTAAGACATAGGCAAACGTACATTCATATAAAAGAAAACAAACCATATTAACATGTTCCTAGTTAACAGCAATTATACATCACATATATTCTTTTGTATAATTATCATTAATTCAGCATTATATAAATTGATCTGTTACTGCCTTCCCTTAAGCCTCCCTCCTCCTCCAAAACATTATTTTGCAGGTATTATTTTCAAAGTTTCCATTTTTTTCTTTGCTGTTTCCTCCTACCCTTTTCTAAGAGCTCACTTCCAGTTCTTGTATCTCTGTTACAATATTTAATACTTCAAATACATCTGGTTTAGACTCTGATTTGCATTTTCTAGAAATTGCTATTTGGGCATGCACCAGAAGTAAATTTAACAAGGCCTTACTATGTCTACGCAATTCAGATCCTATATTCCAGATAAAAAAAAATTATTTTGTTACAGGAGGGAATTTTTAAAGTCTGCCAACTAATTACACTGGCAAAACATATGTTCCCAGTTGCCATCTGTGTGAGGAAAATTTCTTTGGAGTCTGCTTGGAATATCAAAAACACCTATGCAAACACTTCAAAGCAAACATTCTTAGTCTTGTAGACTTTGTTGTATATTTGGGAGCCATATATATGTCCTCTCATTGTTTCTTTATGAATTGCTTATCCAGTCTCTCTCCCAATCTTTTCTAACATCCTCTGATTAATTTCTATAGTTATTGTACACAATTTAAAAGGGATAATTAGTAGGGCATATAAAATGGGAGCTTCTGTTCCAGATTCACCTAAAAATGCTACAAGAACAGGTCTTTCACTTAGGATTCCCTAACCATTTCTGTTTGCCTATACTCTGATATTAGTCCCTGATAGGGAAGGCAGTCTCTAACCTGCAGTTCAAATGTCTTTTTGGCCTCTTCCCATTCTGTTACCTTTCCTGTCTAGTTATTTGCTCCCAATACATTAGTTCATTTGCCAATTTCTCCAGTAAACTCCAGTCCCATCTTGCCTATTTTCTGTACCCGTAATTGCAGTCATCCCTGTTGGCAAAATCTCCTTTCTTCATTCTCGTGTTGGCCTAGTGCTGTTTTACGAATGTAATATTCTGTATGTCTACTGGTGTTCTTTTTAAGGATCTGCATCCAAAATACTACTCTCTCCTTATTTCTTGAATCCTCCTGTCCCTTTCCACTTTGAATTACAGCTTTCTGCTTATGTTGTGTAAGAGCCTTAGCTGTGTAGGTCTAAAATATCCCTCCAGATCAGGTAATCCTAAACCACATTCTATCTGTGGGATCAACTTATCCAACTTGACCCTTACCTTTTTCCCCTGCCAGATAAAACCTTCACCTCTTTATTAATTACTGCCCACAACATCATCTCGGTTTGATAAAAATATGTCTGAACTGTATATAAAACTAAAAGGACTTAAAACAGTTTTCACTGCTGATATCCTGCTATCCATATCCATAAACAATAGTTTCTAGATTTTTTTTCAGTTTTTTGCATTAGTTTTTGTATAATCTCTTCTCACATATCCTTAGCTGCTATAACAGAATACTTTTAATCCATATTCCTAAATACTTCATTTTATTGTGTTACCATAAATATTGGTATTGCTGAACGGGGTCATGTGTGAGTATATAGTTTGCAGCTCTAGGCTTTGTTTTATCTTCATTAATTTTATATTCTGAAAAGACTCGAAACTGTCTTAAAATGTTCCACAACACTGGGGTGTCTTTTTCTGATATTATCAAGTACAAAATAATATATTCTACAAATAAAGCTAACTTTCCTTGATTACCATGCCAATTATATCTTTGAATTTCAGAGTCCCTTATTTTCTTTGCCAATGCCTCTAAATATAACACAAATAACAAAAGGGGAAGAGGACACCCCTGCCTAGTTCCTCTATTTAGACACAACTTATTAGAGAAAAACCCTCTCACTTTATTTTTTTACTCTGATACCTCATACATCTTCTTAATTAACTTTATTATTGTATCAGGGAATACAAATGCTTCCATTGCCCAACTCATAATATCCCAGTTTACTGTACTGAATGCATTCTCTTCATCAGACCCACCAACAACAGAGGTATTTTCTCAAATTCTGCTTCTCTCTAGATCATCATCGTTCTAGTAATTGTGTCAAATGTTTGCCCCCCCCTCCACAAAACCACATTGATCCATATCTATCAATTTTGGCAACACCTTTTCCATTCTTTTAGCTATTACAGCCCTAAACATTTTATAATTATAATTTAAAATTGAAATGGGCCTATGTTACCATCTTTAGGTATTACACCCACCATAGTTTTCTTCTAGGATGTTGGAGCTTTCCCTCTTTTTAAAATACTATTAAACAAAACCTTCCACTATCACTTTCTTCTCTTCTAGTTTCCAGACATCCACAGGAATGCCATTTCTTCCTGGAGACTTTCCTGCAAATTGAGTATATGTCAACATTTTTAACTGATCTCCTCCTATCTTAACTGTTAATTTTTGAGCTTAATCTATCTCCAACCTTGGCATACTTAAGTCTTCCATAAATACTTCCATTTTTGCTTTTTCTTAATTTCCATGTTTCTCTGCTTTATACACATTTTCATAAAATTTCTGAAATATCTCTAATACCTCTACAGGATCTCTGATTATTTTTGTTGCTATAGGCTCCCTAAGTTTGGCAACAACCCTTACGCACATTCCATTCTTAATGATCAAATTTCCATTGCAAGTGTGTTAAGATTAAAATCTTACCTTGTGTAGATGTGACATTTAATTTTAAACTTATCAGGTGTATAAATGTGTTTTTAGAATTATTCATACTTTTCCATAGTTTTTAGGAAGTATTTTGTGGTTGTTTATTGGATGAGTGATCACATGATCATCGGAAGTGGGTTATTTAAACTGTGAATGTATTAACAGGAATGATTCTGAAAAGTCTCTTACATATCGGATGAAAGCGCTAAATCCTTCCTGTATTTTAATAAGCAATACTTTTGTGGATTATACTAGTTTCACAGCTGTTTCTTTGGGTAGTGGAATTGTTTCGTATTCAGAGTTACTGTTTGCTTCCTGGCTAGCTTTAATCACCCCTTAGGCTGTACTTCTCATTCAGTTTTTGTTTGCACCTGTTATTTTAATGAGGGTGTCAATGACAATGTAATCTTTCAAAGTTTATTTAGTCAACTGAGTGAAGAACAAACATGATAATGCATGACTAAGTCATGTGGATTGATGGCATTCACTGTAATGGAAGAAATCTTTCCTCACCCAGAGTGTGGTGATCTCAGAGGTGGTTAAATAAGTATGGGGTTTGCAGTTACATCTTCTTGCAGTAAGGAGGGGGGAGCTTTCTGAATAAAAGGATCCCACACTGAAAGTTGCACATATTTCATGCTAGTACATGTAGCGATAATATGGAGGTATGTAGACTGCACCACAGCTCTCAGTCTACTAGCTCTTTAGTGCCATTCCCACAGTTTATTTTTCAGTCCTCATGCACCATGGTGAATACTTCCCACATCAGAAAAATACTTTTCTGGTAGGTTAGGGAGATTTCCTTGACCCTCCATGGTTATAGAGAAGTGGTCCTCCTAGAGAAAAGGACTTCACATCATCCAGCAGGAACTATCACCAGTCCTCTTGCTCTAAAGGGTTTGGAGATGCAACTGTGTGCAGGGCCTCTCCTTATTTGATCTAGTAACCAGTTTGTTCTGTGGTATCTGAGCAAACAGGGAGACACATGGTAATATCCTCTGCACAGTGGTCATAGATGGTTCATGCTCAGCAGTTCACATCCCAGGTAAGATGAATGTGCTTCTCTCGTAAGGTTGTAAATGAGAAACTGTCTGGCATAGATCTTCTAGATGTGGGCACTCTAGAAATCTGAATGAAACATGGTCTTCTTTTTGTCAGTGCATCGGGGCAAGGAGGAGGTGTTTGAAGCTACAGTCACCATTTGTGGTGTAAGAGATTACTGTTCAGCTTCCTACTGTTCTAGCTATTTCCATGCCTAATTGCAGAGTTCATTGAAGAAAGACCAAAACCAGTTGTCACTATGACACCACTTACTTGCTGAGAAGGGTGTCATTACAGGCTCTTGGTAACAGTAAGCTGTTCAAGTCCAAGCCATGCATATTCTCAGCTATTGGAGTAATAGTTGGCTTCTTCCCAGGACCTTTTTCCTGTTTATGACTATAAGTTCTTTTAGCCAGGCTGTTAGAAATGACTGAATCAGCAATGAAGCCTTCTACTCAACTGATATATGCTTCTTAGTAGAAGGAATTTTTCAGCTTGACAGATCAGTATCTCAATACCTTCCTATTTGATTAGATTACAGGTCATCCCAACTTATTTCAGGCAGCTATATGATTTGGGCCTCAGTTGTATTACAGTTATGGTGCATGTGTCAGATATTTCTGACCATTCTCTCCTTGAAGAATGTATGGTGTGGGTCTGTTGGGCAAATTGGTAATTGAGTGCTATATCTTGGCCACCTTTCGGAATGCCCTCCATTCTACTGGATCTGAATTTATGATTGACAGGCTTGCTTGTTCCTCCATTTGAAGCAGCTAGTTCAGAAATTTTGAAGTTTATGTCTTGGAGAACAATTTCTATTGGCCATAACGTCTGTGCCCTTGACCTCATAGCTGCAGCCCATTATATATAAAGAAGAATATGTGGAACTTCACAGGTTTAGGCATGATCTGCCACTGGCGATCTTACAGTACATGTTCAAATATAACTTGGACCAGTGGATGGAAAATCGTAAATTCACCCCTGGTTTGGACAGAGGCAGCCTGTGAATACTTGATTTGTATAAGCCTATATCATAACCCTAAACTTCCTTAGGATATTGACACATCAGCAGCATTTTGGAAAATAAGCTGTAAGCTTGGCTAGGCTTAAAATGGCTCATGGGCTGATAGCCTAGTAACCACCTGTCAACTACCATGCTGTAGACCATCACCATGCGTTAAACTACATTGATCTTCATTTTTTTTAATGAGAGCTAGAGTTATTCATATGTGCTTTGTAGTACAGCTCTGCAATTGGTTTGTACACATGCTGTGGATAGTGTAGTGTAATAAAGAAGTGCCCTTTATACTTCATGGTTGGTCTGTTGCTTTCCTGTTAAAATCTTGGATCCCTCTGTGGCCAAACACAGGGTCACACTCAAACTTATTTCTCTGTGATTCTCAGGTGAGAACAAACCAGGCTATGCCTCACTGCCACTAAAGTGCAGTCCTGAGTCTCCTTAATGGCATGAGGTAGTATTTATACTAATAGAGGAAAATTGGCCATGAAATAGGTGAATGCCCCCTACTTGTCATTGTTGTGAGTAGGACCCATTTTGCAGGAGCACCTTCTGTTTCATTTCCAGGCATAGAGATGGCTCAGAAAAACAGGGAGGCAGATGGAGAGAGTATTTCTGAGAGAGAAGGAGATAATGGAGAGGTTAGAGAAATGGAGGAGAAAGCCAATATTGAAAAATGGTGATGCAAATTGAGCCAGAAAATGAAGGAGACAATCCTGAAGAGTAATGGTAAGGTGGAAAAGAAAACATATGCAGGGAAAGTAAAAGAAGGCAAAAGGGGAGTAACAGTAAAGGAAGAAGAGAATGAAAAATGGAAGTTTGTGGTAAGAATTCAAAGTAAAAAAGACAAAGAAATGGACAGGTAGGAATGAGGGACAGTTTGATATCTCTGTTGGGTGTAAAATCACACAAGGTAAGAACATTTATTCTTATTAACAAAGAGACATTTTGTGACATTATATTTGAGACTGTTTTTCCAGTGGAAAAATTTCTTGGAGAATATGAAAAAAGAAAGACTGTAACCAATGTAATCTTTATGTGATAAAAGCATTTGACAGGGAAACGAAAATAAAATTCATGTACAATTTCAAACTGAGGTGCAAAGACAGAATTTGAAAGGAATTTGAAAACTTTATGTAAAGAATTGCTGGGTTTTGCAAGAATATATGATAAAAGGGGTTTATGGACTGGTAAATGAAATTGTAATATTGTGTTGAAAATAGAAAGAGAAAAAATTATACATAAACTAAGCATAATAAATGTGGAGGGGAATAGGAGTTTCATAAAATGCTAGGGACAGCCCAAAGCATGTTTTTTTTTTTTTTTTTTTTTTTTTTTTTTGTGGAAAAGAAGGACATTTGATGAGTGACTGTGATAAAAGAAAATGGTATATCTTTGGAAAAATGTGGCATGATGCAAAAATATGAATTGGAACGTTATAAGTATAACAAAATTTGACATTTATGGATGAATTGTAAAAATGAAAATAAGAGTAAGGAAAAAGAAAGTGAAGATGTTTTAGAAGAAGTGGAACTAGAAGCAAAACTAAATGAGAAAACAAATATTTAAGAGGACGTAGAAGTCCTCATCTTTAAATGATGAAGAAGACATAAATTGGGAGATACTTAAAAAAGAAAAAAAAAAGTTCTATTGGTAAATGGGTAAAAAACAGGTAAAGAACATTTAAAGTGATAAGTACAAAAGAAAAAAGAATGGAAATGAATGAAAAAGAATCTGTGTGTGTGTGTGTACATGTATATATATACATACACATATATATATATATATATATATATATATATATATATATATATAGCTAGTGGTTGGGAATTGGTATAATGGTTAGCTGGTTTGACTCACCGACATAAAGCATAGTGTTTCATTCTCACCTTCTAGACTTAGAATGACCCAATAAGGCAGCTAGCCTAATAATTAGCTATGAAACCATGAATCTAAGGAAAATGAAAATTTTAGGCTTCTTTCTGTAAATGTGAGTAATATAGTAAGAAGAATAGGGATTTTTGAGTAGTATAATACATGTGATATAGATGTAATTATATTAGACACAAAATTTTTAACAAATGAAGAAAGATTGCAAAGAGAGAAAATGTGAGGAAGAACGATAATCTGGGAAATGAAAGATATTCTGGAATTGCCATATTTTGTAGAAATACCATAAATATATTAGATGTAACTTTAGTAAAAATGGGAAGATTAACCATTGTATATTTAAAATGAAGAGAACAAGTATATATAATTATAACACTATGTGCTTATACTAATTGTAAAGAAATGGAAAGCTTATTTCATCAGATTTTAGACTATGTAGTGATAAATATAAATATTATAATAATAGGAGACTTGTGATGTAACAGGCAAGCATAAAAAGAAAGGAAATAATATAAGAAAAATATTAGAAGTTCTAAGATGTGGTAAGTTAATAATTTGTGACAAAAAATCATGGTCTTACAAAAGGGGTATATACAGAACTGAAATAGATTATTTAGAGTATCAGAAGGTTTAGTTATCGGAGAAGGGAAGTATTTGAAAGAGGATGTTCTATTAATCTTGAAATGTGGCAAGAGATAAAGGAAAATATAGGCAAAGAAATAAAAAGAGTAAATGAGAAAGCATGGAATGAAGAAGGAAAGAGGTCAGTAATAGTTATGAAAAGATCATATTACTATAAGAACATGTTATAAAAATTGTTCTGAATGGAGGATATTTAAGGAAGAATAGAAAAGAGAAAAAAATATAAAAGAACATGTAACAGTGCATTGAAAAATTTAGAACATAATAATAGAAAGTACTTTGACGAAGAAAAAGATGTATATGAAAGAAATCAAGAAAAAATACAAGAATTGTTATTTAAGCAAAGATAGCAAAGACAAGGAAAAAGAGAAGTATTGAGTTACTTAAGCAGATTAGTAAAGCAAGATGGTAGTGTAATTAGAGAAATGAAAATTTTAAATGGACAGCTAGAAAGAACTTAGGAAAAGATTATGAATAGTGTAGTCCCGTATGAGCAAGAAATGTTTAAAGAAAAAAAAAAGGTCATAAAAAACATGGAAAGTAAAAAAAGTTATCAGAAAAAGGAGTTGGAAAAGGAAATTTTTTATATGAGCTAGATAAAATATTAGGACAATTAAATACAAATTTGGCTGCAGGACCAGATGAAATAGGGTACAAAATGTATAAAGATTTAAGGGACTGGTAAAAAAATGTTTTGTAAAGATTTGGAGTGACTGGTTAGATGAACATTTTATATATAAAGGATTATATAGTAGAATACTTAAATTCATATGGAAGAAGGAAGATATGAGACAAAGATGGATAACATTGAATAATAATGATTATAATCTTTAAAAAATAATACAAAAGACATTTCAAACTAAATGGATTAGTCAATGATCAAGTTATTCTAACTAAATCATTGATTTTATTTAACACCCCAATACCCGTTTGTGTAAAGAAAATGAACTACTCGCTTCTATGGAGTATTCTAACAATTGGAGGAAAGTAATCACCAAAAGATGAAAAAAATCAATCAAATCCAACACTGAAAGAATTTATAAGTTCTGCAACCGTTTGTCATTTAGAACTTCTTAAAATCAAGATGAGAACAACCAGAATGACCACTTCTTATAACACCTGGATGAAATTTAAAGATCTGCTAAATAAGTAGTCAAAATTATGTCAGTAAGAAAGACTTTTTCAAGAATATTTAGATTTTTCTATATATAGTAGTCACCTCTGTAAAAAGTTTTTTGTTGTGTGTTTGATTTTCTTTTATAATTAGTTTGTTTAACCGTCTGCTGTATATATTAAATGTTGTATTTTATTTGTTTGTTAAATCTTAATAAAAATATTTGAAAAAAATTAAATTGAAAATATTATGTAAGATAGTATATATAATGTAAAGGGGAAGGGTTGTCAAGGAATTATTAATGGTAGAGAAATTGTGGATGAAATTAAGAAGGGAAACTCATGCCAGAAGACCTTAATAGGACATTTATACAAGTGGGCATGAAATCCAGGGTGGGAGGTTGGCATAATGTTTAGGGTGTTTACCTTACAAAACACAAGGTGCAGGGTTTGATTCTCACATGGAGTGATTGGCTAGGTTTAAAATGGCCCACAAGGGCAGTTAGCCTAGTACTAATCTATGAATCTTATGGGTAATAATGAAACAAGGTAATATAAGTGAGAAAGTTAAGAAATTATTTATGTCAGTATATAGTAATAATAAAGTAAAAATACTTGTAAATTGCTGGTTAAGCCAAGAGGTGTATATGAAGAGTGGTGTAAAACAGGGGTGCCCAATGAGTTGTATAGTCTTTGTATTAGTTATGAATGTGGTAGTCTGTGAAATAAATTACAAAATGAAGGCGGTGGGGTATATAACACCTTAAGGGTTAAGGATTCCAGTCCTGTTAACATATGCAAATGACATAATAATTGCAAAAACAAAATGTGGATAAAAAAAGTAATAATTTGAACAAATGGCTATCTACGTATGATAGGGATGGCTGCAAATAATATAGGGGGTATGTATTTTACAATGAATGACATTTCTGTGTTACATATAAAATTTGGGAATAGAGATGCAAGTAGAATTCAGTGATAAAAAACATTAGTTGAAATAAAACAAACATGGCTTTTCTGGAGAACATATAAATTATCATTCAGAAGAAAGGCTTATTTGATACATTCAGTACTGATATGAAAAAGAGCATACTTAAGTGCATTTATGTTGTCAACAGTATTTGAATAGGGATTATTGCCAATATTTTTATGTATATGGGATTCTAGATTAAATCCACTAAAGAGGAGTTTTCTATGTAAATAAAGAGGAAGGAGGTTTAGGGTTAATTAACCAAGTGGTATATGTTACTTCATTAAATGAATAGAAAGTGTTAAAGTGGAGAAATGAAAAAGATGAGAGATTAGTATGGTACATTTTGAGGTATGGTGAAAAAAGAGTGTATAGGTGAAGAAATAAAATGTTACCAAGAAAAAATATTTTTTTGGAAAATAAAAATTAATGGTGTAGAAAAAGAAAGAAATGTATGGTATAAAATATAATGATAAAACATTGCTATGTAAAATGTGGGAAAATCTAATAGATGAAAAAAAAATAAACAAGCGGTGTAATAAGAATGTCAAGATTTTTTATGGAGACTGGTAATAGATAAACTACCAGTAAAAGGAAATGTGTTATATCAAAAGAAAAGTGATGGAATATGTTTACATTGTCAAGAAGAAGAAACTACTGAACATGTGTTTTTGAAATGTAAGAGTAAAAAAGTTATGGTTATGGAGAGAACTATGTAAAGAATATGTTTCGAAGATATAAAAGAAGTGAATAAAATAAAGATGGATATGATTAAATATGGATATTATAAGAAAAGAAGTAAACAATATTTTAAAACAATAGATAAAAAGTAATTTTATGTCATATGGAATGAAGGAATAAATGACATTGTTTAACGGGAAATGGATTTTAGCAACAATAGTAAGTAAAATCAGATGGTGGTTATGGAAAAAGAAGTGGGGGTCTAATAAGGAAATTGAGTATGATTGTAAGGAAAATTTTAAATATGTGTAAATATATTTGTATATCTATATATCTGTACATTTGTAAATGTGTAAATATGTTGTAAGTAAGAGTTCTTCTTGTATATAAATGAAGGACCCCTACTCTTTTCAGTAGGTGCCATAGGATCTTTTCCTTCACCTGAGCTCTCACTAACTCAGGCAGATGGGACCTCGGTTTAACATATTATCCAAAGGATGAAAAACATAATTAAACTTACTGAAGGTGTTTACCATTCAGCCCAATACCATATTTGTGAGTGACTTTACTCCACTATAAACTGGGAATCATACATGGCCCCAAACTTAGGCCAAGAGATTCATGGACTTTGTTAACACAAATGCATTGGAAGAGATAAGCCCATACACCCAATAGTGTAACAAGTAACAGGCATACTAGATCTGGTCCTCACGAACATGGGATGGCATCCCACCTAGTGTAATGTCTTGTCTGCTAAAGTTGGACCATAAAAGTTTTCTTTTGAAATGAAAATAAAACCGTGGAACCTTGCTAACCCTGGTACATCTTGGAATGATTCTAAGACAAACTTTCTACTTTTAAGTACTAACCTAGCAAACTTTAAAGCCCCCCCCCCCCAAAACCTGAGAACACTATTGCCTATGTGGAATTTTTCACAGAGACTATGTACAATCGTGATAATAGGTGCACAGAGGCAGCTGTGCTTACTAGGAATAAACACAAAACAAACTTAAAAACAAGCCACCTTGGTGGAATCCCAGCACCACCAGGTTGTATAACAAAAGGAAGAAAGTCATGCCAAATATATGAAACTGCAATGCCAAGCTAGAAAAAAACAATCTCATCAGTCTAAACAAGCAACTCAGAGAGAAAATTAGGTCCACCAAATCCAAATTTGAGGTAAAAATAGCCTTCCAGGCCAATGACAAGGCTTTTTTTAGCCATGTCCTCATCCTCTAAGGCAGTACACAACAATGTGTAGAACTAATTGTAAATTGAGTCATCTACATAGAGCCTGAATATATAGCAAATCTACTAGCTGCCAAATTCAGCTCTAATTTTACTCCCCTCTCCCTCTCCCCAGCCACCCCCCTCAGGAAATATCATTGAGCATAACCCCCTCAACTATCACTTGGGAAGTATGTTTTTGATGCATTCTCCAAGGCCAAGAATTGATGGGCCCCAATAATATCCCAGGATGTGTCCTAAGTAGTATGAAACATGACCTGTCAGTACCACTGTAGTCAGTTTCTAATAATATTCTTCAGACCAGCTTTGTGAAATGCAAATGAAGAACTGCAATGGTTGTCACACTACACAAGTGTGTGCACCATCTACAGACCCCAGTAACTACAGACCTTTTTAAGTTTAACTAGTCTCATATGCAAAGCCATGTAAAGGATTATCATGGAAATGATTAACAATGACATAGGAAATCTTCAGACACTGGATCCAACCCAGTTTGGTTTCATCAAGGACAGATTGTACTTTCTCAACCTGGTAGATTTCTTTGAGAAAGTGTCCAAAGCAGTGGACAAAAACAGTGCACATTACCTACCTTGAATTGGCCAAGGCATTTGATACAATACCCCACTCAGTCATTGTAGAGGAACTCATAAATCTACTTATAAACCCCTGTGTCTCCCACTGGATAACCAGGTGGGTCTCAGACGGGGCCCACAAAGTTAGGCTAGGGCAAAGAGAAAAGAATGGGGGATCCTTAGTGAAACACCAGCAGTGGTAGAATTTAGGTTCATAGGTAGGTACTAGGCTATCGGCCCAAGGGCCTATGTAAGCCTAGCCAACAAGGTTCCGTGGCTTTTGCCACCCAAGAAGGTTATTTTTCTGTCAAGCAGGGCCACAGAAGTGATCCCTGGGGTGTATTTCCTATTTCCATCCACTCATCAAGATTTTTCTTGAAGAGTGCTAGTGAGGAACTCTGCTTGACATAGATAGATAGCTTGTTCCAGAGAATGGGAAGACTCTGGGACAAAAATCTATTCCTCCAGCATGTTCTGTTTATTGTGGTGACAAGGTTTAGGTCTCTAGAGCATGTAGCTCGGAGGGATTGGGATTTCTTTAGGTGTAGCATGTCCAACAACTCTGGGTTTCACATAGCTTTGTATGTTAGGCAGAGAGCACCTCGGAGTAGGCGATGTGCTACGGAGTAAAGCTGGAGATTTTTGAGACAGTCAGTGTAGGGCATATGTTTGATTCCTGTAATCCTCTTTGTGAGGTATTTTTGTGCCCTTTCCAGCTGTTGCAGATGTCTGATGAGGTACATTCCAAAAGGGGCGTTGTACTCAATAATGGGTCTAATGAGAGCTGAGTAGAGGGGAACAATGACCTCTTTTTTTCCTGGATGAGAACCCTTTCGTGATGAGGTGTGCCCTGTAGAAGGATTTCCTGACTACTGTGACCATGTGATTATCAAAGGCAAGACTACTGTCCACCTGAGTCCCAAAGTTTCATCACACCTTCAGCGTTAAGTGGACTGCCACCTATGTGGTAGTTCATGGGTACAGAGGTTTTTTGCAAAGGGGATAACAATGCACTTTTTGGCATTGAGCTTGAGGCCATGGCTCTGACACCAGGCATCAGTCTCAGTGAGGCCCTTTTGTAGGATGTCCATGTCGTTTGGGGACTCAACTGTGGCACCTAATTTGTAGTCATCTGCGAACGTCATCAGCCAGAGGCCCTCTATGTTAGCCCGTACTTCAGTGAAGCAGATCCCAAACAGGAGAGGACCCAAGACTGAACCCTGTGGTACTCCACTTGTCACAGGTTTTAAATCAGATTTGGAGTCTGCAACTTTTACAGTGTGGGTTCTGTCAGTGAGCCAGTTAGCAACCCATCTTGTGACGTATGGATTTATACCCAGATTAGTGAGTTTATGTATGATTCCAGAATGGGGGATGGTGTTGAAAGCCTTGGCGAGGTCATGATAGGCTGTGTGAACCGCCTTACCCTTGTCTACGGCTTTGGTGACTGTTTCTAAGAGGTTGATCAGGTTCAGGAGACATGATCTGCCCTTCACAAACCCAAACTGGGTGGGGTCCAGAGTTTAGAGGTTACCAGTGTCTTTGAGTTCCATGATACGTTTTATGGCCTTGCAAACCAGGCTTGTCAGGCTAATAGGGCGGTAGTTCCTGGGATCCATGGTGGCTCCCCCTTTGTGAGTGGTATAACTGTTGCTGTGCGCCATTCATAGGTTGAATGTAGAACAGAAGCTGCTGTTAAAAAGAGATAATTAGTAGGCCATATAAAATATTGCATGATAACTATAGGAATCAATCAGAGGTGGTTAGAAAGGATTGGGAAGAGAGAGTGGATAAGCAATTCATGAAGAAACAATGGGAGGATGTATATATGGGCTCCCAAATATGCAACAGTGTCTAGAAAATGTAGGATTTTTGTTTGGAAGTATTTGCATAGATATTCTTATATCTCAAGCATACTCCAAATAATTTTTCCTCAGGTAGACTGCAGATGTTGGAGGCGTGGTGGGGAAGAACGAGATAATTGGGAACATACTTTTTGGGGAGTGTAATGAGCTGGCAAACTTTAAAATTTTCCTGCAGACTACTATGTCAGAAATACTTGATGAGTACAAATCAAACTCAGGTTGTCTTGAGACGTAGTCAGGGCTTTATCTCTCAATGCCAGGGAGCCAGGCAGATGCATGGTCTCTGCTAGAAGCCAGGTTTGTAGGTTTCAAAATTACTTTCAGATCTTAAAAATGAATTTTTAAAGCCAGATTTGTCTCCTGAAGACAGAAGATTGCTTTCAGGCTTTTACAAGTTCCAGAAGCATATGTGAGCAGACTGATACTTACTGGCAGCATAAACATGATGTCTCTTACTCTGAAACATAGCTGTATGATTTTTGTAATCATCAGTTCTCAAAAAGTTTATTAAAGCAAGCTTAGGAAACAGGTTATGCAGTTGCTTTGTGCAAGTCCTGTGAATGTTATCACAATGATATTTAGTAAATGATGTTAAATGAAGTTCACAGAATACTTAAAAATATGCCTGGTGTTTCAGCCATCCCTTGGGGGTCTTTCAGCACTTTGAAATTCTTTCCTTTACTTTGTGGAAGCCAGACCTGAGCTGATTTTCTTTACACAGATATTTAACCCTCTTGCTCAAACGTTTGTTTTTTTTTTTTTTTTTTTGCAAAGATCAACTTTGATCTTGGTATAGTACCAAAGCCTGATTAATTTTGCAACCTCAGCATTGACGAACTGTTAACATGTTTATCTGATTTGTGATAATGTAAAATTAAAATTATTTAAAAGGCTGAATTTAGACAATTTAGAGTTCATTGTTCCATTTAATTTAATGTCCTTTTTAGGTTTAAGCAACATGTATTTTGTTGTCTTTTAAACAAATTGTATTGATGTCACATTTCATTACTCTGAAATATTTTTGTTTGACTTCCCAACTGTATTGAGTAACAGAAAAGAGAGAAGAGGACATAAATATTACATTTCAAAATAATTGATTTCCTCAGTCAGGTAGTATACAGTTTTATATCGCTCATTTTGCATGATAACTGATATTCTTTGCAAAGTAGCTTTTGTGACTTCTATTCCCACACTAAATATTTGGATTTATTTTCCAGTTCTGACACTGAAGTGCATCATAAGGGGGTGCTGCATTCCTGAGTGTGCTGTCCTTCAAATGAGATGTTAAACCAAGGCCCCATTTGACTGAGTCTGAGTTGGTAGTAGCTCAGGTAGATGCAAAAAACCCAAAGGCACTTAACAAGAGTAGGGGACGTTTCCTGGTTCTCTAGCAGAATTTCCCCTTGTCAGTATGAATATCATCACAGCTTTCCCCTGAAAAGAAATCTGGCCTTGTGGAACAAACCTGGTCAACAAACCATAAATAAAATACATTTTTCTTTAGTTGTCATTCTCTGCAGTTATGCATGTACTGCTTTGCAAAGAAACAGCTGCCAGATTTTACAGTACACACAAAAGCAATGTGCTAGCAATATTAGCTAGCTTTCAGATTAATGTAGAGTATAGAAAGGCAAGCACACAAAAAAAAAGATGGATTTCACTGATGACCTTTGTTAGAAACCAAAATGTTATTTAGATGGTTTCATTGTTAACAGCAAGAAGGGCATCCTTCAGCTAACAAGTGCTCACCATGAAAAGCTCCTAGCATGTAGAATTCACTGTCCATAGACAGCATTACATAAATAGCTTTTAGTGATTACTTTAACAGTATATTTTTCTCTCTGTCTTGCATTATTGCCTCTTCCACCTGAAAAAAAGCAAGTGATAAACCTTTGTCATGGATCTGTTTACATATACTTATGATACTTTAGCCTGTGCTGTCTGACTCAAGAGTCAGAATCTTTATTACATCTGCTCAATTTTGATATTTTGCTAAAAGGCGGCATTGAATACATGAAACTCAGGGTTTTCACATCTGTTTTGTATTACAAAGAGTGTAATTTTAGTCTGGAATGACTTTGAAAGAAAGCTGATCTCAACTTTGTATAAAACAAGGGGAAAACTGCTTGTTCTGTTAACAGATTTGTTTCTCCAAATGCTCTCACCTAAACGTGGAAGGTGTTTATTATACGCTTTTATATCACCAAAAACTGAAACCTTTGCATACTTCCAGGTCTGAATCAACAATGTAATTAGCCATTTTGTTGAGTGACATGTTTTCTGCCATTTTATTTTTGAAAATCATTCTGACGATAGTGTCTCTACAACTTTGTGAACCTCGTATCTTATTGTTTAATATACTTGGGAGCCAGTCAGTTTACAAGTAACTGCTGTTCATACAAATCGAAACAGTTGAAAATGTCTTTCAGTGATCTTTGAAGTTATTGTTTTCCCAACTGTTGTGTAACTGTGCGGTAAGTATATGTAAGCTAAGGATTGGGGTACAGAGGAAATGACCTCTGAGGAAAAAGATCTTCATCAGTGAAAGTCATTTTCAGTAATGTGGATTCACATTAATAGCAGCCAAAGTGATTGCAGCAAGCAAATTAACATGAATGCCTAGAGTTCTCATTTGAATGCTAAGCTATACTTCTGACTCCAAGAAGCCTGATGTGTAACATTCATGCATCTGATACTGATGTTTACTTTTACCAGATATCCATATCCTGCTAACAGATACATTTTTAAACCTTTGGTTGCCTTTCATTATGGCTGGCACTGCTTTGTACGTTGCTGTCTGTGATGTAGCTGTTTCCATATTATGCTTCATATGCCCAAGAGTATGCAAGTATTAACCAAAGAGGCTGTTTAAAATAGGAAGAGAAAACTGAAAATTAAGAAAAAGTTTCCTGTGTTATCTTCCACTGAGTCAAAACTCAGGCAGGTTTCTTTTGTAGTCTTAACTCCCTCACCTTCCACTATTGCCATTTCACTTCATCAAGGCAACCCATGACTGAACATGATCTCTGATGCATAAGGCTTCCTTGGCTCTGGATAAAAAGTCCTTATATTTAGGCTGACATGCCTTTATAGCAGCAAGTTTTTCAACCCGTGCCATTTTTTCTAGGTACTCCACTTAGACAAAAATGCCTCTTTTCAGGGCTATCCCAGTAGTACTGTGCGTGTGGTGGTTAGTGTCAGAAGTGCAGCTAGTTCAGCCAGCGCCTCACCCCCTCAGCTGTTCAAGTGAAGAGCAAAAAAAGGCACTTCACTGTAATAACCCAATAAATACATTGTAAGCAATCAGCTTATTACGGTTAGATGTACAACCCCCCCCCCCCCAGCTCTTCCATTGAAGAAAAAAAAACAACCAGGTGATGAGATGCACAACACACACACATGCCTCAGCCATTCAGGTCCCCTTTCTCTGCCCTTCTCCTACCCTCCTTCAACATAATATCTTCTTTTAAATTGTAGCAATTTGCTACAGTTTATACACTGCTTGTATTGAGAACAATAGCGGTTATGCTTTAGTTAAAAAAAAAAAAAAAAAAAAAAAAGGAAAAAATTGCCTTTTTAAACTGTAGCAACCGATTGCTACAGTTTACACTCTGCTTGCACAAAGCTCTACAGCCCTCATGTTTTAGTTAAAAATATATTTATATTATATATATATATATATATATATATATATAGACCTACTTTCATTCAATATATATATATATATATATATATATATATATATATATATATATATATAGACCTACTTTCATTCACTGAAAAAACATTTCACTGAATTTCAGTTCACCCTCAACAAATAGCTGAAAGCTCAAATCGCTGAAAACTCATTTCATCAAATCACATTTCACTGAATATTAGTACTGTTGGGCAAATAAAACGTATATGCCCTTTTCCCCACTGTAGTGCGATCCTGGAGTTAGTATATATAGTTGGGGGATGTGGGGAACATAGCTCCCCAACTAGTTAGCTTTTATAGTTATGAATCTCATTTCACTGAAAGCTAACAATATAAAACTAAAACAGGTGGGGGACTGTGCCCCCCCACACCCCAAACTCCAGGATCGCACTACAGTGAGGAAATGGGAATATATGTTTTATTTGCCCAACAGTACTTACATTCAGTGAAATGAGTTTTCAGTGATTTGAGCATTCAGCGATTTGGTGTGAGTGATTTCAAATTCAGTGAAATGTGTTTTCAGTGAATGAAAGTAAACCCATATATATATATATATATATATATATATATATATATATATATATACATATATATCTATATATTTATATATGCATATATATATATATATATATATATATATATATATATATATATATATATATACATATATATCTATATATTTATATATGCATATATACACGCACATACACACACACACATTTTTTGTTTTAGAAAAAGTAAAGAAGGAAATAAGAGGGGGGCTCTTTATGAAACCAGCCTGTGGATCATATTAATATTTGCAATGACATAGAATTATTTACAAAATTCATTCTAGCTAGGCTGGCAGCCCTCACACTTTTCAAATTCTTTGATCAAGAATTCTTGACAAAGCCAAAATAATGGTGGGTTAAAGACCCCAAATTGGGGGCAGTTTATAAATATTAGCGCAACAGGTTTTGCATCAACGTATATTTTTTTAACAATAAGAAGTACAAAATTTTAATGAGCGGCATTATTGACTGACTATAATCCACCATGATTTACCACAAAACTCAAATATTTTATGAGGTAGAGGACAAAAATATGAGACAAAATCAAGCACATTCTGCAAAATCAGGGACAGTTGAGATGTATATCTTCAGATTATGTAACAATCTTAGACTGTGGGAGTGTTGCTACCCCACTTTGTATATTTTTGAGTTCATGCTTCCTTCCTCAAAATCTTGAACAAAGTCTTGACTGGCAGTGTGAAGATGTATGAAGACTTTGTGCTGTGGATGCCCTTTGGTATTATCAGCCTTTAAAGAAATTGAAATCCCATGGAAAAATTTGCCTTTTCTTGCAAAATTTAAATGCTTTTCCATCAGGGTGCACATCAGGATTTGTATATCTTCCAGCAATGTATCATATGTGCCGTGGCTCATGTATTGCTGTTCTCTCATTCTTGTTTGCAACCTTCCTTAATTTTAAATTCCCCTCTGTTCTAATTCTGCAGTAAGTGAGCCTATGGTTTAGCAGAGCAAGTGTATGCATTCCGTTTGTTCTCTTGTCCTATTCGTGGAATTTGCAGTTCATTTTGCAGATACTCACTGTATAGCACTTTGAATCTGCTGTATGTTAAGGTCCGTACTTTATGTCCTGGAAAGGTCCAACTTTAGACTAATATTTGCAATTGCAATCTGTGAATTTCTGATCTTAATGCTTTCTTTCATGAGATACTCTATTTTTGCTTTATAAAGCTGGTGAGTGCTTCAAGTAAGATTTTTATGTTGTCTAAAATGATATTTGGCTTGTTGTCATTACTGTAGTCATGAGGAAAGTAGTGTTTCATACATACATATGATTTGTATGGAATTTTGAAAGTTATTTTAATCATATGGAAGGGCACTTCTTAAATAAGATTTATACAGACATTTGAAAATTTAAGTTGTACTGTGAAGTTTTGGAATGCCAAATAGTTGTCACCTTTACCCTGGCTGCCCCTAGTTTTTGTAATTGCCTTCAAGGTAATATTATGCTGTCTTGTATTGCATTGTGAATGTTCCAACAAATCACTTCCTACCAAAGTGTGAATGGTTATTTACGAACTACGTATAGTTTGTTAAGGTGGCCATGTGCTTTGGTAAAGTGATGCTGAAGGCTTTAATCTTATTCATTCGCTATCTTCCATGATTGAAGAATAACTGCTGTTTAAGGCTTACACAGGCTTCTTTGCTTACTTGATATCTCACTAACCTTACACAGGCTTCTTTGCTTACTTGATATCTCACTAACCTTATGCTAAGGCTGTCTGCTGCTATTTTTTTCTCAGATTGTATTATTTTGTGGATAATGTTTGATAATCACTCTTTTTGATTTAATCTGCTGACTGACATACCTTTGGAGAAAATAGAAGCATGATTTGAAATTTAGTGCAATAGTAGATCTTTATGTGATGTGAACCAGTAAATCCATATTCTCCTCTTTTTCTATCTTAGCATGGTGGCCATAATATATCTTTATTGCGTTGGATGGGCTTGTTCTTTCTTTGCCGTCATATGCACCCTTTCTGACCTACCCATTTGGCCCTTTTGTTCCATGGGGTTAAGGGCCAGACATCCAGAGGCTAGGCAAGAGTCCTACAATCTGCTTGTTCTTGCTTGGGGTGCCTGATCAGCCCATTCATTTTCCCCATGGTGAGAGTAAGATGATAAGAAGTGGAACAAATTTTGAGGTCCAGTGGACTGGACTTACCATCCCCTTGAAGACCCCCCTCTTTTCAGAATTCTTTTAAGCTCTGCTGCATGATGACTGCTGCAGGAAGTACACCTCCACACATTTACTTTTCCCAGCCAGTGTACTTGCACAAGGGCAGTTTGCGCTTGGTAGGTCAGTGATCCACTCATGTAATAACTACTGTTTCTCCCTTCCTCCAGAATGGGAGGGCCAGCAGCAGCCATTCACTCCTTTTTTACCTGCCCAACTCTTCCATTGCCTAAGCAGATACTGAAACTTTGGGCAACTGGTCATAGTCATGGAGTCATCCCTCTACAGTACAGAGCTGGGTAGCTTGTATCTTTTGTTGCCAGATTGAAGTACTTTATTTTATTTTTTTTTTTTTGTGCTTTTCTGAAATTATGTCTGTTCTAGCTTTCTTATTGGAAATAAGTGTGAAAAATTTTTAAGATTCTAAATTGCTGTGTTTGATATAGGATGTTGTGCTTTTGGGGGACTTTCAGTGGTTGACTTTTCTTAGAACCACTTGTTCTCTACTGTTCACTTTACCTACTCAACCAGGCCAGGTTCCCCACACTTTAGTTCTCTTCCTTGGCTTACCACTGGAGCAAGCCTCTGTGTCAGTGGTTGTACCCTCCCCAGCATGCAAAAAGGAGAAACTTGCAAAGGAGCCTTTGGGGGACAAACCAGCTCATAATTTCTGTCAGCTGCTGGTGGATGACTCTGCTGTGGCCACTTGTTCCTCTGACCACATTTTTTCTCCAGCCTTCTTGCTACAGCCTTCCAAGCCACCAAAGGCTATGGGAGACCCAGGTCTGCTGGGGTGTTAGGAATGCCCTTGGTGGGCAAGGGGAAGCAAGTGTTGTTTGTGACAGGGGTGGGGGCAGGCGAAGGGTCTTCACTTGGCTGAGATATGGATGCAGAAGCTGGGTCCAGTGTACCTAAAGGTTATCCTCTGTGCAAGGAAAGTATGCTTAGTCAGGAAAACTTCGAGTCTCCTGTTACAATTTCCATGGATAGGGCAGATTTAGAGGTATTTGCTAATGAACTCATTTCTTCCTTTTCACAGCTTTCTGAATCTTCAGGTAAGAAAAGGAAAACTGTTCCCTCTCATTATGACAGGATGCTTTAGTCACAAGAGAAGGCAATGCAGGAAGAGGGTTGTAACTTGGGAAATTCTTCTCAGTCTGACCCTTCTCATGATGAGGAAAGTATTATGTCAGATTTCCCTGTTGATGAGATTTTTTTTACTGACCTTTTGTCTAACATGAAAGGATTTTCAGTGGGTTCAGAATGAGATTTCTGTGGTACCGGGAATGTATTATAACTTGTGACAGTTACAGATTCCTAAGGCTACTCCTGTTCCTCCTGTGTTGTTTGCTTTAGAGAATATTGTTCTCACTGCCTCCCACTTACCAGAAGGTCAACCTCCAGTTCCTATAAAGTCCGGTAAGCTATACAAGGTACCTCAGGTACACTAGTACCCTTTCTCTAACCTAAAGCAGATCTTGCAGTCATTTCTCTTTCTCTTTTTAAATCTGCTGTTGCTAAACGGGTTACTGCTAATAACCTCATTACTTCAGTGGGTAAGTTTGGGAAGAAAATGTGTTGTTCTAGTACTTGAACTATTAGAATTTTTTACTTGTATCTTTTGATAATATGTGGAAGTTAATGGTTACCTTTCCTTCTTCTGATGTAAAGAATTCATTAAATGTTTCTCTGACAGCTGTTTCTCAGGTGATAAGCATATTTTAACTGATATATGTGATGGTGCAGACTCCTTTTCCAGAGCTGCTGCTTCTGGATAATTTTTGAGGATATTTGTTTATCTTCACTTTCAAAATCTTCCTGGTGATAAATCTGAGATATTTAATTCTCCCTTAGATAAAGAGACGCTGGCCCTTCTGCAGCTGAGGTGCTTAAAGTGTATTGGTCATATTACTGTGATGTATTTTAATCCTTCTCCTTCTCTGTTTGAGTTGTTTATTAAACCACATCGAAATAAATTTAGTTTATCCCTCAATGACATCACCATTGGCATCATACCTTAAGCTATGCCTGTAGACTTTAATGGATGCATCATTGTGCAAGTATGCTGATGCGCCCATAAAAACCTATGTATATGCCCTTCACGCTTTCCTTACAATGATGTCACAGAGATTAAAGTTTACATTTTGTCCTCAGTGACATAAGTTTAGCAGTATTTTAAAAATTTTACCATGCAACCTGTAGCCACTAATGTACAGCAATATGGAGGAAATGCTTTTCAGCACTTTCTTTTGCAACGTACCATGGTACAAAGATAAGAAAAATAACACAACTGGTACACTTTAAGAAGTGTAATGAAATGGGGAATACTAATTTGAGGAGTAACTTAGATTTTTCAACCTTCAGTTTTCAGACCAAATAGTAGTTTTCCCTCTTGATCATCTCTCTTTTTCAATGAGAAGTTTGAGAAATAAAGTGCCAATACTTAGGGTTAAAAAATAATGGGAAGGAGACTCGTATAAGGAAGGAAAGGCATCCAAAAATCAAAGACAGTCTTCCCATGACTATTATGTCTGTTAAGCAGCCCCCCCCCCCCCAGCAACTTTTCTATATGTCTGAGTTTTCATCTTCCCTATTGGAATCAGATTATTTCAGACATTTGGGTTATGAGGGATATCCATGGAAATGGAAATCCATCCTTCCTTGCCCAGGGAACCAGTTTCTTCTATTTTCTCCCATTTTGCACACAATCCTGCCTTAGAGTCATAGAACCAGAGCCTTAAGGCATAGTGAAACATACATTTATGTAAAAGAAAACAAATCATATTAACATGTTACTCTTTTGTAAAGATCCCACTTCGGTTCTTTTGCCTGTTACAATATTCGTTGCTTCAAATGCTGTTGGTCTAGACTTTCATTTCTATTTTCTAGTAATTTTCTTTTTTTGGCAGCCACCAGTATTAAACATAGCAGGGGCAATTCAGATCTTGTATCCCAGCTCAAAAAAAAGTGTTCCTTACTTGCACCCATTTACTCATTCAGTATTTTTGATGGGTTACTCTGTGTGGAATTTTTTGAAGTCTGTCAACTTATTACACTCCCAAAACATATGTTTCTAAGTATCTCTTTCTTCTCTTACATTTGCCATCTGCCTGAGTAAAAATTCTGGGGAGTCTGCTTGGGTATAAAAATGCCTATGCAAACACTTCCAAGCAAAAATCCTAAATTTTCTAGACTTTGTTGCATAGTTGGGAGCCATACATATGTCTTCCCATTGTTTTCTTGTGAATTGTTATCTGGCCTGTCTTCCCAATCTTTTCTAACCTTCTCTGATTGATTCCTATAGTTATCACTCTATATTTTATGTCATGCTGTATTTTATATGCAGTACTAATTATCCCATTTTTTAACAACAGCTTGTGTTTTAGGTTCAACTGAAACCTCTACCAGTGCAGGTTTTTCACTTATGATTCCCCTATTCCTCTCTCATTGCCTATACTGTGATACCAATCCCTGATAAGGAAGGCCGTCTCTAGTCTGCAGTCCGAATGTATCCTTGGCCTCTTCCCATTCTTTTAGCTTCCCCTTTCTAGTTATTTGCTCCCAGTACATTGGTTCTGTTGCCAATTTTCTCCAATAAATTCTTAGCCCCCCCCTTCCTGTTTTTTGTACCCTTAATTGCAGTCATCCCTATCAGCAAAATCTCATTTTTCCATTCTCATGTTGGCTTAGTTCTTAGAATACTTTCTGATACTTTGACTGCAATGTTTTATATCGCTGCTTATATTATCCTATCTGCATCCAAAAATCACACACACACCTTACCTTTTGAATATCCTCCCTGTTTCATCATCATCCCTTTCCACTTTGAATTATAGCTTTTTGCTTGTGTATATGAGCCTTAACTGCATAGCTCTGAAATATCCTTTCAAACCGGGTCATCCTAAACCATCTTGCTGTGTTGGAAGGATCAACTTATACCATTTGACCCTTGCCCTGTTCTCCTCCCAGATAAATTCCTTCAGCTCTTTATTAATTATCATCTACAACTTCTCTGGTTAATAAGTATAACTGACCTATACATGAAACTAAAGTGACTAAAAACATTTTTACTGCTTGTATCTTGCTATCCATAAACACACACTTCCAGTTTCTGAATTTCTGTATTATCGTTTATTTAGTGTATTCCCACGTATTCTTAATTGCCATAACAAAATCCCTTATAATCCATACTACTTCATTTTATCATGTCCCCATAAATATGAGTATTGCTAGATCAAGTCTTGTGTGGCTACATAGTTTACAGCTATAGCATTTGTTTTATCTTTATCAATGTTGTATGTTGAAAAGATTTGAAACTGTCTCAAGATGTTTCACAACACTGAGATCTCCTTTCTGGTTTTATCAGGTACAAAATAATATTGTCTGAAATAATGCCAAATTTTCTTGATTACCATACCTATCATATCCTTGAATTTCTGAGTACTTTATTTTGTTTGCCAGTGGCTCTAAATGTAAAGCAAATAAGAACAGAGGAAGAGATTAGCCCTGCCTGGTTCCTGTTTGTCAGAAAGGAATCCTCTCACTTACATTTTTTGCATACATCCTCTTAATTAACTTTATTATTGTATCAGGGAATGCAGATGCTTTTATTGCCCTACTCATAAAATCCCTGTTTACTCTGTTGAATGCTTGGCCTGCATCAAAATCCACCCACAACAGTGGTATTTTCTTACATTCTGCTTCCCTCTGGATTGTCACTGTTTTTAATTCTGTCAAGTGGTTGCCTCCCCACCACAAAATCCCATTGATCTATATCTATCAATTTTGGCAGTACGTTTACCATTCTTTTAGTTGGTGTAGACATAAACACTTTATAATCATGGTTTAAAATTGAAATGGGCCTATATGAAGCAGGGTCTAATAGTCTTTACCGTCTTTAAGTATTACAGCCACCACAGCTTTCCTCCAGGATGTCTGTGCTTTCCCTCCTTTTAAAATAGTGTTAAAATCTTCCAGATCTTTATCACTTTTTTTCTTTCCTAGCTTCCACGCATCCAGAGAAATACCATCTATTCCTAGAGACTTTCTTGCAGATTGATTGTACATAACCATTTTTATCTCATCTCCTCGTACCTTAACTGTTAATTGTTGAGCCTCATCTATGTCTAACCTTGGCATATTTAAGTATTGCATAAATATTTCCATTTGTGCCCTTTCTTGGTTTCACTTTTCTCTGCTTGATACAAATTTTCATAAAATTTCCATAATATCTTTTAATACCGCAACAGGATCTCTGTTTATTTTTCTTCTTATACATTCCCTGTGTTTGGCAACAACACTTTCTTCTTTCTGTTGCCTAAGTTGTTGTGCTAAAAGTTTTTTGTGCTATGGAGTTATCATCAAAAAACAGTTGCTTAAGAGCATTCTTTCTGAACTCATGCATATTATCCAGATACTCCCTTATTTTCTCCTTAGCACTCTGCAGTTATAACCGTTGTACTTTTGTGAGATCCCCCTTATTCTGTAATGCTTTGTCAGGCTGTCTGTTAATTCCTGTTGCTTCTTAAACATAACTCTTTTTTTTTTCTTGTATTTCTACCCTGTTTGTAAACTCCACTTTCATTTTATCCAACTCACTGGCTATAACCTCTAAAGAAATGTTTATCTTCCCTAATACTGTGAAATAATTTCCACTACCTATTCCTTAAATGTTTCTCTTTTTAAAAGGTAGTTGGGGAAGCACCAGTTTATTTTTACTACATTACCCTGCATTTTTATCTTCACTGTTATTGATACACGATCTGAAATAATTATTGGATGTGTGCTGATGCTTTCAATAAAATGTACATGTTCCTGTGTAATATCATTTCTGTCTAGTATAGCCCGGTTCGTTGTACCTTGGGGAATATGTAAATTCTCTCTGAGATCCTACTACTGAATTCACATCTTCCGTACCAAATATTTTCATAAATGTCTTTTGAAATGTACTCTGTTTTATTATATTTTTCCTCCTGAAAACTGATTATTTCTGCCATCATTTTCTTAATCTCTGTAAAAGCAAGTTTAGGTGGAATATAAATACATGCCAGCGTAATCCTTTGCCCAGTAGCCCCTTACTTCCACAAATCTACTATTATTTCCTCTTCTATCACTATTGGATCTCCTCCAGCAATTAGTGTAAGTGCTCTCCTTTTCCTTTGTCCCTGATATGCTGAATATCCTTTCTGAAATCCTTTCATTATCAAATTCACACACTCACTTATTTTCAAATGTGTCTCCTGTAACACTGATATTTATACTCTGCATTTCTTAATATAATTCAACACTTTTTCATTTTTGTCTGTACCTGTTAGGCCATTCATACTCCAAAATAATATGGATAGTGTAACCATTGTGATTTATCATTATTCTCACTTATTATATGTGACAGCTTTTTTAAAATGCCTGTTCCCAGGTTTTGTGTTACTTGCTCCCACTAATCTTTTATATAGTTGTTTCTTATCTCCATTTGAAGCTATGCCACAATTTACAAGACATTTTGTTTTATTGAAAACCCTCAAAAAAACAAGCAGATGATAATTCTCAAACAAAAAACAAACACACTTGTAACCTATTAAATTAAAACAAACACACAAAACTATGTGCATCTTCAATTAATGAAGTTTACCCCTCTTAATAGGAACAACTGCCCCCTAATCGACAGCTGCACACACAGGCATCACTTAAGCTAAAGTTAAGGTTATCCATGCTGAGATGCATTTTACAGCCTGTCCTCCTACTTACACTAATTCCTGCCTGTTCTTTTCTTATCTTTATTCCCCTCCCAGATGGAACAACTTGTATGCTTTCAGAAAATATTAACGTTTGGCCATAAAAGGTGCTGTAGCTTTTATTTCCTACCCTTTAATCAGCTGTTTCCATGGAAATATAAGAACAACATGTGCAGCTGCCCTCAGCCGCAGACTTCTCAACTCACACTGGATATGTATTTCCTAAAGGAAAACTTTTCATTGCATTCTTTGTTCTCTTATTTACTTGTTTACACAAAAATGTGTTATTAGATTAAGCCAAGGGCCTTAATCCATATATTCACCCATAAAAAGTAAGAGAAAACATATACATTCTACACATATTATAAACTGTGCAGTTGTACACTACATCTCCCCACCTCAACAACCCATGATTACTCTACATTAACTTAAACATGCTTTTGTCCAGCCGTTTTTGTCTTTTTACATTGTAATATCTACATTTCTTAAAATTAAAAAAAAGAAGAAAAAAGGCAGTTGTTTAGTTCAGTATCTTTATCACATACAATAACTGAAAATGCTTTGCTGTATAACCTGCAGTTAATTTAATTACACACTGATACAAAGATAAAGTGAAACAATTCCTGATATAAAATAAGTCCTTTGTCAGAAAATCATAGTAGTCTTTATTGCAACAAGCAAAGCTTTCTGTCAAACAACCTTCTTCAGTGCTAAATATCATACTACATTTTCTCATTCATTTAAAGGGAACAGGATAGGTACAACATGACCACAGCCATCCAATCACAAAATACCCTTAATTAAACATCTATTAAAATAATAAAACAGTTACTTATACATACTTCCAAAGTTTATAAAACTTCATAAATTATGTTGTTGCATCCTAACAAGAACAGGCTTTATGCTAATCTTATTGTTTATACCCGGCTCATTATCTGCCTGTAGTCTAATTATCCACTCATATTCTTTATTTTCTCAATAATTATTGAAGTGCCCACCCCTCACGTCTTACTCTAAAGGTAAAAGTATGGTCTATTCCATTATCCAAAATGTGTTTACATAGTGCATTTTTATCATTTTTCCTTCTAATATCAGATTTGTGTTCTATTATGCGGTCTTTCAGCCTCCTTGTGGTTTTCCCTACATAGAATGATCTACATTTTCTACAGGTGGCTAAATAGATCACATTGATACTACTACAAGCTGCTATACAAGAAAAGTTAAATACCTGACCAAAAGTTGGATGCACAAACTCATCACTATTCAGTTTCTCTACATCAACACAACAGCTACATGTCATACAAGCATAAGTCCCATACTTCTGCCCTATTTTATTTTTCACTAGGCTTTTAAAATCTTTATAACATAATTTTCTCTTAAAACTCTTTAAGGTCTTGTATGAAAAAAATGGTTTAGTATCTATTATGTTATGCAGTTCAGGTAAAGCCAGAAGAATTAACCAGTTTTTCTCTATTCATTTCTGTAAGTCTTTTGTTCTTAAATTATATGTAGTAACATATCTAATCTTATTATTTTTGGAACTCTTACTACTATTTGCTTTCCTTGACTAAAAATTGGTCTTGCATCTTCACTTCTGGCCACCCTTACTTTTTCTGCCATTTCCATAACATCTTTAAAAACTTACTCTGTCTCTACTTGAACCAGCGTATCTGCCTGTATGAGGTTCTTAACATGGAAGACTATTCATTGTATTGCTCTGATATCTGCTAGGAGAGTATCTGAGTTACAAGCACTCATAGTCAGTTAACCCTGCCTCATTTTTCACAGGGATAGAGTTTCTTTTAGAACAAATTCTTTCTTTATGCATAATGTAGTCTCAGGGGTTATATTAAGTCAAACTAATAATCTCCCAGTCTTTTTTCCTAAACCAAAGAACAGTGGAAGGGAGGATCTTTCACTCCCTGGATGTACACAGGCAGCTCTATTACTACTTGGCAAAACTCAGCCTTTCAGCAAAGCTGAACAGCTGTTTGTTTCCTATAAAGGTAAGAGGAAAGGACAACGAGTGACTATTTCTAGAGGATTGTCTTATGCCGCTATTTTTTTGTTATCTTCACCACAATAAGCCACTTCCAGACAAGATTACATCCTATTCTATAAGGCTATTGGCTTCTCCAGTGGTTTTCTGGAAATGTCTACACTTTAAAAGTATGCCAGGAGCAGGAACATGGTCCACTGTACATACTTTTACGAAGCATTACAAACTGGTTTCCTTTTCCAGATCCAGGGCAAGCTTTGCTAGATCTATTCTCCATTGACTCTTGTAGTCTTAGTGATTCACCTTGTTCCTTTTTTCTACTCTTGACTAAGCTATGCTAATCAACTCAAATAGCGTAGGCTAGTGCATTGGTGATCTGTGTACTGCAGTTGTGTAAGTAAACTTTCCATAACAGTAAGTGTTATCATAGATCACTTTTGCTGTACATGTCCTTCCCTCCAGCCTCTTTATTTCCTGGTGTTCTTTTGCTGTTGCTAGGATGAGTTTTTTGTCACCCTTTTGTATGTTATGGATCAAATGTTGCCTATTTTCATCTGATGCAACATATGGGTCAGATCCGACTTCGGCATTGAATTTGAAGCTTTTTGGCTCCAGGGCTTTGACTCCTCCCTACCGATAATTCCCTCTACTCCACCTTAGTACCTCAGGTTCTGTTTGCTGCATGAAGACTTCAGACTTGTTCCATGAGGGCTCTGCATTTTTCAAGTGATATCCTGTGGGTTAATACCCCTTCTTTCTCTCCTTCTCCTTGCAAGTGACTTGTCTTTCCAGTTTTGTATTGTCATAGGTATTTATTTAGCCATAGGTAGTTGTTAACTTAGTTCTTTCTAATAGTAGCTAGCAGTTAGTATTTAGGATATTTAGACTTTATAGCATGCTTTTTCATAGCTCTTAGTACAGTAAGAGTATAGTTTTGCTATTAGTAAGCTGTTATTAGAGTGTTTTTTTTCCTCTCTCTCCCTTATAGTCATACAAAGTTAGTGATATTTTTCTAGTGTGTTACATAGCACCTAGTGTGATTGTTTTTTCAAGTTACTTACCATTATGTCAGACACTCAAGGGTTCATGAAATGAACTGAATATGGACATAAGCTTCCTCCTCAGGACCTACTGTATAGTGTTTGGGTATTTCCTATCTTAATACTGAGTGCCAGGCCTGTTCTTCCTTTAACTCTAGGGAACGTCAGACCAGGAGGGTGAAACTCATTATCAATGGCCTCCTTCCTCCACAGACAGGATCTTCTCTTTCCACATTGTCCACCTCATCCGCTTTGACTTCTCCAGCTAAAAAGCAGGACAAAGCCAAAACTAAGGACAGACCTAAAGGAAAGGAAAGGAGAAAAATAAGAGTAATTCAGACAAGACCAACAAAAGGAGATCTGACTAATCCAGAAAACATTCTTCACACCCGACAGTGTTGGTTGGGCTGGATCTGTAAACTCACGGAAGAACACATCCAACAGTCTCGTGGGTCCATTCCTATTCTCCTTGGGCCTTTCTCTCCCCAGAATTAGTGAACCCGAGGCTACATTCACCAACACTGCAAGAGAGGAGGTATTCCAGACCACCTTCAGTGGCTTCTTCTGCTGGCTATCCAGGAAAAATCAAAAGTGGCACTATGGAAGGAACAAGTCCAAACACAAAATAAAATATATACTTTATTAACACCGCATACATAAACGCATTAATGGATTCACCGTGTTTTTATCTGGAAAACAGACTTCAGATGTAAAACACAATTAAGTATGAAATACTTAAATACAAACTGGCTGTAGCAACTACCAATAGCATGCAAATACTAATTAAACTACTAAGTAAAAGAATTAAACCTTAAACTGCCTATTCAAGTGTTATTAAAAATTCCAACAGACAATCCATCCAGTAAATATAATTAGAATAAATGGTATTAAAATGAACGGTATACACCAAAACACTTAAAAAAACTGTAATGTCATGCCACAAGCACATTCCAGTAAACAAAAATATGCCAAAAATTCATACAGCAAATGTGTTGTTATAAATTGTGTACCATCTAGTATCAAAATAGAAAAGAAAAATATATATATTGTCACCTGTAATATATTTTATATACTTATAAAGAGAAGAAGCTGAAAGTACTATGAATGTTAAAATATGTATATTTAACCTATGTATATATGGTTCCATACAAAACTATAATAAATAAATAATAAAACTGCATGAAGGAAATCGTCGAACAACAAAGTGGGCAGCCATCAATATAATAATCTAGCGGCCCTAAGCTTTAAAACTGGTGGAAGGGAAACATGCTTATTAAGTCCAGGAAATCTATTAGCTTTCTAGAACCATTTGCCAGTAAACTTCCCTGTATTCAATTTTTGTTTCCCTTGCCCCCCCCAAAAAAAAAAAATCTTTGCGTACCTCCTCAAGTACAAAAAATAGGAACTTGGCTCCCTTACATATAATTATATGTATATACAGTGTTTTTCTCATTTTTAGTCCTTATTTCATAGTGATGTTCATATAGTCTCTTCTTGAGCTGACACTCAATGTTATCAGTATAAAATGCACCGCATGCCCCACACTGATCTATATTCACTCCGAGGGTATTACAATTTGAGTGGGTCCCTTCCTAAGAAGTATTTATTCCTACTTTTAATATCGACCCCTTCACTATGAGTAATAAATGGTCACTGGAGGAATGCATCACATTTGAAAGTACCAGCCCTCTTGGCTATACCCATGTATTTGTATCCACTATTGTGCTCTAATAAATCTTTGATGTTATGCCTTTTCCTAAATATACATTTAAAAGGCTTTCCTGAGATACTTCCCAAGTCAGATAAATTGGAATTTTTTTCCATTCCTTTTCCAAAACTAGTTTGATAAAATTAACATCACCATTATAATCAGTAATAAAAGCTCCTTGATCATCTTCTTTCCTTACAGGTGAATTAAAACCCTTCTTATTGGATCTTAGTATAACAAAATCATTCCCTAGAAGGGGGGCAAACTTATTGTTCCTACCCAACATCACTCCCTTGGTTACATCCTTAATGAGCTTTATGGGGTAACCCCTGTCTTTAAACATATCTTCCAAAAGTTCACTCTGTATAGTCAGAGGGATTAGACGTATTGTCCTTTAACAATACCCCTTTTCTGATGAAAGGGGTGTGCACTTGTAAAATGTAAAAAAGAATTTGAATAAGTCTCCTTCCTGAAAACACTGGATTTAACCTCCCCCCCCCCCATTGATTTTATGTATAGTTACAGCCAAATAATTCATTTTGTCATAACTAATATTATGGGTTAACTTAAAAAAAAATCTGTGGTTTGGGTTATATACTCCATATATTCATTAAGTTTATCTTCCATATCCACCAAAAATAAACAAATGTCATCAAGATATCTTTAGTACAAACTCCAACAATCAGCGTATTTAGAACTAAACAAAAACGTATGCTCCCAAATGGAAAGTATAATATTAGCATAGGTGGAGGCACAGCTTGCCCTCATTGCTACTCTGTTTACCTGTTGGAAGAACTTGCCTTCAAAGTATATAAAATCATTTTTCAATACAATTTCTTTTAATTCTAATCACATACAGATCTCATTGTTACAAAGACCCCCTTTATCAACCAAAGTTTCCTCAAACCATTCCATCCCCTTGTCATAGGGGATGACAATAAACAAGTCCCTTATATCAGTGGTGACAAAAATAATGTTCTCTCTGTATAATTCAGATTTCACACATTTTAAAAAATCCCATGAATCTTTTAAAATATCATTCTTATTCATCCATGTCTTCTTTAACTTATAATCTAGTAAATTTGCTAATGGGCTGTAATAGACCTCTCCCCAGATACAGTTGGCCTAAGAGGTGGGTCCACGGGGGTTCATATTAAAACAGCGAACGGTGAAAACAGCGAACGGTGCTTCATCGACACATATTCAGCGAAAGCTGAAAAATTTCAAAACCACAGAACAGCGATTTCTTTCCTAGGTTGCTCCAACTCCCCCAAAAAAACATTAAACACTTCCAAACACATACACACCCTAACCTTAATTATACCCCCCAAAAAACAGTAAACAACTAAATACACATATGCACGTAACCCAACCATACATCTAACTAAAAAAAAAAAAAACAGTAAACATTTTAAAACATATGCACTTAGCTTAACCTGCACCCTAACCCTAAGGTCATTAACTCTCGCACATTTACATAAACAGTTCCAAACACATACACACTTACCTTAACCCTAATTCTACCCCCCCCCAAAACAAAAGTAAACAGCTGAAAACACATACACACGTAACTCAACCATACATTTAACACAAAATAAAAAAACAGTAAACACTTTCATACATATGCACTTACCTTAACCCACACCCTAACCCTAAGGTCAGTAACTGTTGCACAATCATGCTCGGGAGCTATAACGGACAAGGGACCACACTACACTTCAAAGCAGGCAAAGCAACGAAGCGGTCAAGCGACTTCTTTCCCAGGGAAAGAATTCACTGAACAGCTGCTTCGCTGTTTTGCCTGTTCACCCTACGTGTCGACAAAAACACATTCGACAAAATGCATTTTCGTTGTTCTAACAGGAACCCGGTCCATGGCATACTTATGTACTTTAGGTATGCCAAAAATGTGAGGCCTATTGTTCACCAAATACTTGTAAGTGTCTAAATCTGTTAATCCCTCGTCCAATAAATCCTTCAAAGCCCAATTAATTCTTCTGTAGACTATAATAATCTAATTTTTTGATACCATAGTGTATTTAGTATTATCGCTCAAAATGTCGATCACCTTGGCTTCATATAATATAGTATCCATCAAAACAGGTCATCCACCTTTATTTGGCTTCATTACTGTCAAAAACTTATTGGCCCTAATATCTTCTAACAACTTCCTCTCATCTAAGGTGAGGTTCAAAACAACCCTGTGATTCTAAATCCCTTTCCACAACTCTTTCTCAACCAAGATCTCAAAATTTTTAAGTTGGGGAAGCAGAGGGGATTAAAGGTACTTTTTCTCCTTAAAACATTAATACTTGACCCCTGATTGGTACCTGAAAACATAACTTCTAGGTTTTTCTTATAAACAAATAATTTAAAATCAGTTAATACTCTGCAAATATCACATTTTCATCTTTGAATGAACTTGAACCCTTTCGAAAATAAGTTAAAATAGCATACATGAATGTCCACACTACTGTAATTATAAATATATTGAAAATTAACTATAGAAATCCTCTCCTTATCTATACTATCCCATTAAAAACCTCCCCTTGCTGCTCCCCGCCTCATCTCCCAATTGTAATTGTAGTGGAGGGTGTTTTATAGGATCATAGGAGGTAATTAGGCTAATGGCCCTAGGGCCCTTACAAGCCTAGCAAAGAGTTTATCCCCCAAAAAGAAACCTCTGTCAGCACCTGTTGCCCCTGTCAAGGAGGGACAAAGGTGGAACCCCTGGGACAGATTTGTGGTCTCCCATCCACTCATCAAGGTTGAGCTTAAAGAGGGTCAGTGAGGTACTCTGTTTGGCATGTATGGGAAGTCTATTCCAGAGACGGGGCAGCCTCTGGGAGACCAACCTGTCTCTCCAGCAGGTTTTGTTGATGTTGCATATTAGATTTAGGGCTATCGAGTGGGTAATGCGCAAGGAGTTACGGGGTCCGATATTGCCTTGTAGGCAAGACAAAGATCACCTTTGAGTAATCTGTATGATACTAAGTAAAGTGATAGTGATTTGAGCCTGTCCACACAGGACAGGTGTTGGAGGCCATGGAGTCTCTTTGTGAGGTATTTCTGTGGGCTTTCCAGTTGGTGCAGGTGTTTGGAGAGGTACATACCAAACGGGGCCTTATACTCAATTATAGGTCTACTGAGGAAGGAGTACAGAGGTAATAACCTCCTTTTTTCTGGATGCAGTCCATTTACTTATGAGATGAACCAAGTAAAAGGTTTTTCCTGCCTACTGCCACCACATCATGGTCGAATGTAAGATTGTTGTCAGCCTGAATACCCAGGTGTCTCACCACAGGTTGTGTGCTTAGGGGGTTACCATTGATGTGAAAATAGTAGGCGCTGTGTTTTTGCCGAATGGTACAATAATACATTTTTTGCATTTAAGTTAAGGCCATGACTTTGGCACTAGTTATTTGTAGCTGTGAGACCCTCTTGCGGTATGTTAACATCATGTGGGGAGTCAGTGACAGCACCCAACTTATAGTCATCCGCAAACTTGGTCAGCCACAGGCCCTTTGTCTTTGGCTGGACCTCTGAGAAGTAGATGCCAAACAGTAGGGGTCCCAGGATAGATCCGTGGGGAACACCACTAGTGACACGTCTGTTGTCGGAGGTGGTGGTGCCTATTTTGACCTTGTGGGTCCTATCTGTGAGCCAGTTGGCCACCCATCTGACGAGATAGGGATTAACACCAAGTTGTGTTAGCTTTTCAATGATGCCCAAGTGGGGGTTTGTGTCAAAGGCCTTGGCCAGGTCAAGGTAAGCTGTATGCACTGACTTTCCCTCATCCAAGGCCTTGGTGACAGTCTCAAAGAAGTCATCTAGGTTCTATAGGCAAGATCTGCCCCCGACATATCTGAATTGGGTGGGGTCAAGTGCTTGAAGATTGCCTACGTCCTTGCCTATGACATCCATAATAATATGCTCCATGACTTTACAGATCAGACTTGTCAGACTAATGGGGTGATAGTTTCCTGGGTCAGTAGTGACACCAGCTTTGTGCAAGGGGGATGACAATGGTGGTTCTCCATTCTGCTGGAATGAAGCTTGTAATTAGGCTGTGGTTGGATAGGGTGCTCAATGGCGAAGCTAGTTCTTGCTGGAGATGGTGCACAATACAGCCTACTAGGTCCTATGGAAGCTGTGTTCTTTGAATTGGATAGGGCCTTTAACACTTGTTGTGAAGTGTGGGACAAGTATTGGTGATGTTGACTGGGCCTTTGGGGGGGCGATAAGGGGGTGAAGTTTGCACTGAACCTATCAGCTAGCAGGTTGACTAAGTCAGCAGGATCAGTGTAAGTGGTACCTTTAAGTACTAATTCGGAACAAACTTGGGCTTTGTGATGGAGGTTCCTAACATAACGGAAGAAGGGCTTGTGGTTTCCCTTTGTTTTGTAGGCTAATTTCAATGCATAATTGGCTTTGGAGAGTTTCACTAGTGATCTAATTTGCTTGTTGAGGTGGAAGATGGAGTTTTTCCGATTTGGAATTTGTTCCTTTTTACCCTTGCACAACAATTTCTTCCTTTTGTTGTAAAGCCTGTTGATAGAGGATGTTCACCAGACAGGTTTGTGTTTCCTTGAGGAGCAGGTTTTAGTTCTGTTGGGTATGGCTGAGTCCATGCAGTTGTATAGGTGTTTGTATACTGTACTGGCATTCTGTTCAGCACAGTTAAAGACGAAAAAATGCACAAACTACCATGAAAATAGTCACACAGCAGTATGCAGGCAATAAGAGCCAGTGAGCCCTGAAATAATCCAATGTGTGCTTTAAATCAAGCCAACACGTCCAATTCAGTACAAGGATGCCTTATTTATTCAGACAAACAAGTAGGTATAAGTGCTTTTGTTCCAAAAATTAAAGCAGGAACTTCATCAGATACAAGGAAAGTAAGGAAATAAACAGTTTTAAATAGGAAATATTACATGACATCACTTCCTGGATTAATGAAAACCACTCCCATGTCTGAAACACTACACATGATTGTGACCGCACAAAACAGTATCCAGGAAGTGATGCCATGCAAGATTTCCTATTTAAAAAGTTTATTTCCTTACTTTCCTTGTATCTGATGAAGTTCCTGCTTTAACATTTAGAATGAAAGTGCTTATACCTACTTGTTTGTCTGAATGAAGAAAGCATTCTTGTACTGAATTGGACGTGTTGACTTGATTTAAAGAACACATTGTATTATTTCAGGGCTCACTGTCTCTTATTGCCTGCATACTGCTTGTGCGACCATTTTCTTGGTGGTTTTTGCATTTTTTCATCTTTTACTAGTATTTTGGATTGTCACAGCAGATGGTGGTGGAGCAACAGAACCCTGGACTGGATTCCAATCATGAAAATGAATCTACGCAAATTCAAAGCAGTTTGGGTGGGCTGACTGTTCTCATCCAACAGCTCAACCAATGGATGGAACACCCGGAGCAATTTTCACTTTCACAGATGTCACTTCACCCTTTTCCAAGCACATCTACACAATGTGCATCTACTGAAGGCATCGGAAACCTGAATATTAACAACAGCATTTTGGCAGCACATCTTAGTTCCGGACCTTCATTAAACACCACAGGGGCCATTGTGAATGCAAACGCAACTGCAGCAAGCGCTATCTCTAATAATGTGAAACACAATCTGTCTGAATGGCTTAAAAGTAATTCATGTTTTAATCAGAACCAGAGTACAGTGACTGAGTCTCTCAATGACCGGATTTCTGATTTAGATCGTATCTTACTGAAAATTTAAAAATTTAAAAATTACAGATGGACAATGCATACTTTAGTGAGTGCATTAAGTTAAAAATAGTTCCCAAAGGCCTGCGTGTCTGGCTTTTTCCGACTGGACTTGTTGCCAGTTCTGGTTTCCACAATGAACTCTTGGCCTTTTTGATAAATGGGATTTATAATGCATGAAAATGGTGGTAAAACATAATGAAATGAGTATTATTGAACTGAGTCAGGAAGTAAAGACTTTGGATGAGCTTATTACTAATGACCCTGGGTTCAGCACTAACAGGTTTGACTACAATAGGATTTTCAGTTCTGTTGATGAACAAATGACCATTATCAAAAACAGAAAAATTAAAAAGCTTATCAGGGATGAGAGGGACTATGCCAACCATGTGGCTTACCCACCCCCTCACAAGAATGGCATCTAAAGAAACCCCCACATCAAACTAATGAAGTTGCAGCTAACATGGACATTGAAACTGATTCAATGGATGAACATTTTTTAGGGGAAGAAAACGTTTCCCAATTGAGACAGTCAGAGAATGCCTCAGGAATCGGCAGGGGGGTACAAACTTTCAGAATAATCACTTTCAAACCCCTGTACAGAGAGGCAGTGTCCGAATGAACAGGGGAAACAACTATCGTCCATGGAGGGGGAGGAGACAATAGAGACTAATATTTCATCACAGTCTGTACCTGACACTGTTCGAGGGGGAAGTTCCCCAACTTTACATATTGACCTCAACGGTACTGGAGACTTTAAAGTTTACAATTACACTGACATTTCCTTGAATATAACTACTTGTGACCTCTTGGCAAAAGGTTTTATGTTTGTTCCTAGTCATTATTTAAATACTGTGAATACACTGGTGGATTTAAAACTTTATGTGAGGAAATTGAATTTACAGGTTTTGTTTCAAGGGGTAGAACAGGTACGTCAACCACTCAAGGTATCCAGTTCTTACAGTCCCCCCACCCATTGTAATTTAGCATCCTTTGAGAGAGTTTGTGAACTCAATATTAGAAATCTGGGTAACACGTTTAGAAACAATAGTTTTAGTAGTAATTTGACTAAAGAAGAGAGAGGTAAGCTTAATTGTTTGAAACAACTATATGGCATCAGAATAATGAAACCAGATAAAGGGGAATGGGTTGTCATTATGAGAACTGATGACTATATCAACAAAATGAAATCTATCTTGGAGACAGATACTTACTGTGAAAGTTCCTTAAATGAGTTAAATGGCACATATAATAGAATTAGGGGGTACATCCAGGACTTATTTATTGATGGCCTCATTTCAATCCATAAACTACACTATCTGACAATGGAATTTCCATTTGCACCCACAATTTTTGGTTTGCCAAAACTCCATAAAAACATTCAACAACCACCCATGCGTCCCATTGTTGATGCCCGGGGATCGATCACACACCCCTTAGCTTAATTTCTGGATATTGAACTGAAGAAGTTACTTTTGGATGAACCCCACCTATGTATTGATTCCTGGGACTTCTTAAGGAAAATCAGTAACACTTGTTTTAGGTCCAACTTTCTATTTATTACAATTGATGTAGTAGATTTATATTCTGTCACCCCACATTCCATTGGGGAGGAATGGTTTTGTGATTATTTGTTTTCTAAGGGAATACCCCAGGACAAAATCAATATGTACAAACAGATTTTGGACATGGTGCTGAGAAGCAACTTTATATTGTTTGATAATCAATATTATCTACAAACACAAGGGGTTGTTATGGGTTCACCATGTGGAGGGCTGTACGCCAATATCATGTTGGAGTGGGAAAAACGTACTTTGAAACAACATATTTACGATTCTGCAATACTTACATGAGGTATTTGGATGACATGTTTATTTTGTGGAAAGGCACTAGAGACCAAATTGTTGAATTCATTAACTATATTAACAACTTAACCTCTTTTTTGAGGTTCACATATAGTTTTAATGCATGTGAAAGTTCTTATCTTGATGCTCTGTTAAAGAAAGATCTGGAACAACATAGATTTGTGGCTGAAATTTTCAGAAAAGAAACCTATTCCAATAGTTTTCTGCATTTCGACAATTGCCACCCATTCAGTTATTAAGGGGCAATTTGTTCATGCAGCACACATGGTGACAACTTGGACAGGTTTTACTAGGGAATGCCTTAACTTGAAGGAAATGTACTTGAGAAGAGGTTACCCCCCCAATTTAATTGACAACATCATGAAGGAGGTTAGTGAGAAAAGACAATTCGGGTATTTTGCACCAATTTTGTGCACCCCTAATACTGACCATCCCGATTTGACTGAGTTGAATATAACTGAAACAGTCACGGACACTGTTGTGAATGACCAAACAATTTTCCATAACCAGGAAACATATAGGGGGCACCATTCCTCTGGGTCTGAAGTAACTAATTACCACACAAGTTTTTCAAATGTCTTCTCAAATGACGCATACACCATTAAAGATATTCTGTGTTTTTTTGTTTGTGTCTTTCAGCTTTTCCCGGTTAGGGGTCACCACAGCGGAACTCCGGTCCGCTAATGATTGGCAGTTGATTTTTACGTACCGGCTTGCCAGGCCTGACGCACAACCTTCAACAAAGGTACGCCCATTCACGCATGTATCCAAGCAGAAGACACTCTAGCTGAGAATCAAACTGGATAGCGTCTTACTGTGAGGCGACAACGCTACCGCAGCACCACCACTGCGGGTCATTAAAGATATTCTGTGTAAGAATTGGAATTTGTTTAGTAGTGACAGAGAATTATTTAAAATCTTAGGAGAAAAACCTGTGTGTGTTTTGAAGAAGGACTCTAACCTGAAGAACATTTTTGAATGTAATAATGATGGAAACTATAGAAAGGGTCAGATGATTTAAGTCTGGGGCATGTCAATTTTGAATGTGAAATTAATTGAACGAAAATAAAAATATCTGAGAGGTGTAGTTGTCTAACTGAAAGAGTAGTCTATTGTGGTATAATGTTCCTTTTGCCCATGTTTTTCCGTGGGGAAGACGGAACATAAGCTTAAAAATAGGATCAGCGAGCACCTTAGGAATATAAGGGATGCTAGTGAAGTGAATGCACTTGCCAGACACATTAGTGAGCACAACAATCACCAGTTCAAATTTGTAGTACTTGAAGTCCAAAAAAGACATAATAGGGGGCAGCCTGGCGATACGTATTCAAAAAAGTTGAGCTGCTATGGCAACTACGACCTGATGCCACCCACTAGCCAGGCTTAAATGATAGCCTTTCTATAAGCAGTTTGCTTAAATCGAGGGCCCTTGATAGGTGAAGCATTCCCTTTAGATATGGATATGGTGCAAAAATGTTTTTTATAAATGGCCTTCATACCTGTTGTATGTATATGTACATGAAGTTTGTTCATTTTTTCCTAATGGATTTTTAACTGTATGCATATTTTATTTATATGTTTATATATATATATATATATATATATATATATATATATATATATATGGATTCACTTCATAACACTGAAACTTCATAATACTGAAACTCAAAATACTGAAACCAAAATACTGAAACTTCAAAATCTTGAAAACTCAAAATACTGAAACTCAAAATACTGAAAACACATTATTATGCGTAAACTCAGCTTAAACAACATAAATCATAACAATTTCTACCAAATATATGCAGGGGGGCAAGCCCCCCTGCACCCCCCATGTGGGGGGCTGCCCCCCACACCCCCTGCTAATTAAATATATCAACTCCAAGATTGCACATAGTGTAGTTAAGTGCAATCTTGGAGTAGATATGTATAATTAGCAGGGGGTGTGGGGGGCACAGCTTGCCCCCCTGCATATATTTGGTAGAAATTGCTATGATTTATGTTGTTTAAGCTGAGTTTACGCATAATATGTGCTTTCAGTATTTTGAGTTTCAGTGTTTTGAGTATTCAGTATTTTGAGCTTTCAGTATTTTGGTCTTCAGTATTATGAAGTTTTGTCATTTTCAGTATTTTGAAGTTTCAGTGTTATGAAGTGAATCCATATATATATATATATATATATATATATATATATATATATATATATATATATATATATATATATATATATATATATATATATATATATTGTTGAACTACGGTATGTATGTATATATATATATATATATATATATATATATTTTTTTTTTTTTTTTTTTTTTTTTTTAAGTATCTTAAAAGCATTTTTATATATACACATATTTACATATTTATTCTTGTATTTATAATATATAGTTAGGGTGTTGACATTTGCACAATCAGTTTTTATATGTATTTTTATATTTTGATATTTATACTGTTTTGTACTGACACAGTCATGTGTAGTGTTTCAGACTTGGGAGTGGTTTTCATTAAATCCAGGAAGTGATGTCATGTAAGATTTCCTATTAAAACAGTTTATTTCCTTACTTTCCTTGTATCTGATGAAGTTCCTGCTTTAATTTTTACAATGAAAGTGCTTATACTTACTTGTTTGTCTGAATGAAGAAAGCATCCTTGCACTGAATTGGACGTGTTGCCTTGATTTAAAGCACACATTGGATTATTTCAGGGCTCACTGGCTCTTATTGCCTGCATACTGCTTGCACAACAGTTTTCTTGGTGTTCAGCACAGTTGTCTGCATCCTCTGAGGGGGGGGGGGCAGTGGTGTGAAGCTGCTGATACCCTCCCTTAGGAGGTTGTAGTCAGCATTTGAGAAATGTTTTAGCCTGGTTAAGGCTGGGGAAGGGTTGGGTGGGATAGAAACTTCAAATGAGACAGACCGAGGATCTGATCTTACCAGGGAAGAACATACTATGGGAGTGGTGCAGCAGTCACCCACGTTGGTGAGAACCAGGTCCAGTATGTTATCTTCCCTTGTGGAGGATGAGACCAGCTGGTCTAGTGCATTAGAAATTATGAAGTCAATGAATCGATGGGTGAGTACATTAGTGCAGGAATAGTTCACCCAGTCTATTATGGGGTAGTTGAAGTTACGAAGGATCAGGTTGTTAAGGGGTACCTTGATGGAGTCAGGTAGGTCCAGGTGGGAGGAGTGGGTGTCCCGAGTCATGGAGGAGGAGTCTATAGCTGGCTATAACTTGGATGAGTGTCTTGTCAGCTGTCAATAGCACCTGGAGTCATTCCATTGCGTCATGCTGGTAAACCACTTTGGAGGTGTGACTGTCCTTAATGAAGATAGAGACTCCACCACCCTTTTTCTTTCCGACCTCATTTTGGGGTCGGAAAGTGTGGAATGAGGTATAGCCTGGTAAGGCAGGGGTGCTGTCCGTAGCCATGAACCAAATTTCTGTGACTGTACAGACATCAGCATCTTCCAGTGTGATGAGCAGCATGACCTTCAATTTGCTTTTTGACAGATCTTTTATGTTGGAAGATTTGTCTTTGGGATATAGCCTAAAAAAGGCACATTGGGGAGGCAAGAGCCTTGGCCAAGATCCGAAACCCCAGGTTTTGTTTTTCAGTCTCTCGGATCTCTGAAGGGGAGGGAATTCCAAAGGGTTGTTATTATTAATATTACTAATGGGTACCTCAAAATCCCTCAAATCATACCCCTGTCTTTCATCTCTCCCATGTTGCTCAACCCTATTCAAAGAATAAACTGATGGGCTTTCACCCCTTACCTGGTACATCCCATAAGTTTTGGGCCTGCAGTAACTCCTACGCACTTTGTATTCCAACTTATCCCTATCCAACTTCCTAATTTTCCCATTAAAAACAAGTTTATACCTCTCATCAATCCTTTTCCTAATATCAAAATATTTGTCTTTTTTCATAGTCAGTAGTTAACATGATGTCATTAATAATACATTTGTTGATCTGTTGAGTTTGTCCATCTCCTTCTCATTTTGCTTAATGACTCTCATAATATCCATACCACATCTGTCAAAAATAACCAAGATTTCCTTGTAGAAGTCAGACCTGTCCTCAACATTGTTAGGGTATTTATATACCATAACCTCTTTGGTACTATGCCGAAGTTAATACATTCTTTGTGATATGCATTATCAAGTTCTAAAATTCTATGTCTCTTCTTCATCTTCTTTCGGCTCCTCCCTTTAGGGGTCGCCACAGCAGATCAACTGTTTCCATTTCTTCCTGTCCTCTGCACCTTGCTCTCTCACACCAACAACCTGCATGTCCTCTCACCATATCCATAAACCTTATCTTAGGCCTTCCTCTTTTCCTGTTACCTGGCAGCTTCATCCTTAGCATCTTTTTCCCAATATACTCTGCATCCCTTCTCAGCACATGTCCAAACCAATGTAATCTTGCCTCTCTGGCTTTGTCTCCAAACCTTCCAACCTGGGCTGACCCTCTAATATACTTATTCCTAATCCTGTCCATCCTCATCACACCCATTGCAAATCTTAACATCTTCAATTCTGACACGTCAAGCTCTGACTCCTGCCTTTTTGTCAATGCCACTGTCTCCAACCCATATAACATAGCTGGTCTCACTGCCCTCTTGTAGACCTTCCCTTTCGCTCTTACTGGTACTCGTCTGTCACAAGTAATTCCTAACACTCTTCTCCACCCACTCCATCCTGCCTGTACTCTCTTCTTCACCTCTCTTCCACACTCACCATTACTCTGAACTGTTGGTCCCAAGTGCTTAAACTCATCCACCTTCGCCACCTCTACTTCCTGCATCCTTACCATTCCTCTATCCTCCCTCTCATTCACACACATATATTCTGTCTTAGTCCTGCTGACCTTCATTCTTCTTCTCTCTAGAGCATATCTCCACCTCTCCAGGGTCTCCTCCACCTGTTCCCTACTCTCACTACAGATCACAATGTCATCTGCAAACATCGTAGTCCATGGGGACTCCTGTCTGATCTCATCTGTCAACCTGTCCATCACCATTGCAAATAAGAAAAGGCTCAGAGTTGATCCTTGATGTAATCCCACCTCCACCTTAAACGCATCCGTCACTCCCACCGCAGAGCTCACTGCTGTCACACTACCCTTGTACATATCCTGTACCACTCTTAGATGCTTCTCTGACACTCCCGAATTCCTCATACAATACTACAACTCCTCTCTAGGCACCATGTCATATGCTTTCTCTAAATCCACAGACACAAAATTCTTTGTCGAAGCATACATAATACAATCAATAAATGTTATTGTTATAAGTGTCCAAATAAGTGTCATCATCAGTCGCTTGCTCCCGGCCATTGAACAAAAATGTTTGGTTTAACCATACACTCAAATCATTGTTCAAGTCCATGCTTCGATCAGAAACTAAAATGTCAACTTGACACTGCGTATTTTGAATTCTGGATCCTATATCTCATTTGCCTAGTCCTTCCCAGACATTTGTATGGCTGTTAAAAAGGCTAGGAAGTTGTTGGCAATCCAAATCAGCTCTTCCTGAGCTGCGCTGCTGTAAACCGCCACTATTCTCGCTCATCCATTGGGTTCCACGAAAAGGATACTCATCACACATAATTCGTGACATAATTTCTTGGTTAACAGTTAGAGGCTGTGGAAACAAATGAAGCCAGAGATTTACAAATGGGAGTTAGCAAGTCTATGGCTTCCGTTAATTGGCCAACCATCTTCCAAACCTCGCCCACTTTTCCATTCTTGGCCATTTCAACTCCCTGTGTATCGGAGTGCCATCCATATCTCCAAAAAACAAGTAAAACCAACATGAATGAGACAAAATGCTGGAACACAAAAAAACAGTAAAAATCAAAAGTGGCATTATGGAAGGAACAAATCCGAACACAAAATAAAATATATACTTTATTAACACCGCATGTATAAATGTATTAACGGATTCACCACATTTTCTTCTAGAAAACAGACTTCATCAGATGTAAAACACAATTACGTATGAAATACTTAAATACAAGCTACCTGTAGCAAATGCCAATAGCATGCAAATACTAATTAAACTACTAATTAAAAGAATTAAACCTAAAACTGCCCATTCAACTGTTATTAAATATTCCAACAGATAATCCATCCAATAAATAAAATTTGAATAAATAGTATTAAAATTAATACTGTGCACCAAAACACTTTAAAAAAACTGTAATGTTGTGCCGCAAGCTAATTTCATTAAACCTAAAATGTCAAAAATTCATACAGCAGATTTTTTATTAGAAATGTTGTGCCATATAATATCAAGACAGAAAAGAAAAATATATTTACTGTCACCTGTAATACATTTTATGTACGTATTAACAGTAAGAAGAGAAACATGCTCATTAAGCCCTTCTTGAACCATTTGCCAGTCAACTTCCCTGTATTCAATTTTTGTTTCCCATGGCCCCCTGCCCCTAACTTCTGTGGGTAACTCCTCAAGTACAAAAAAATAGGAACTTGTCTCTGTTGCATACAATTGTATGCTTATACAGTGCATTTTTATCATTTCCAGTCCTTATTTCATAGTGATGGTTGCACATTTTGTTGTTTAATGATTTCCTTCATGCAATTTTATTATTTATTTTATTATAGTTTTGTATGGAACCATATATCCATAGATTAAATATGCAGATTTTAACATTCATAGTATTTTCAGCTTCTTCCCTTTATAAATATATAATATATATTAGAGGTGGCTCTCTCTCTTTGGAGTGTGAGACATTTGGAACAGGAAGAGACACTTGGAGCTAAAACTTTGGTGCCAGGGTTCAAGGGGATTAATCAACTCCGAAATTGTCAGAGCCTTCCCTCCTTCTCTGGGCCTCAGCTCTCAATAGTTCAGATCTGAAATTGACTTTGAGATCGAGGGCCATTGGTACCAAAGTATGGCTGTTGTCCTTGGACAGGAGGAGAGCAGTGGCCAAAGTTATTCTTTCAAGATGGTCATTAGACTTGCATTTCTTTTGTCTACAGCAAGAAAAGCTTGTCCCTACAATCTAAACCGAAAGCTTATTCCACAATGTCATTATCTACATCAACAGCCTTTGCAATAGACTCTTCATTGATGATGTATCTCATTACAAACTGGATATACAATCCAGATCACACTCTTCCTTTGATACCAGCATTCTCCGGAATGTCCTTTCTTGATACCACCCAGGTTATAACAGCTGGGAATCTGTCCCAAGTGTTGAATCAGATGAAAAGAGACAAAACTGAATATGAAAGTTATGTACTTACCATAATGATAGATCCATGTTGTCTGAATTTTATCCATTTCAACCTCCTTCCTGCCCCCTTCCAAACTGACTCAGATGCATACCTCTCAATTGTCCAGATTTTTGACTCATATTTTTGGTGTGTGCCTCATAAAATTTATGGTTTTCTGGAAAATCATTGTGGTCTGAAGTCAGTAAGTAATGTATGACATTTATTTCAGACTTCATATCCTTCAGAAAAATCCATGCTGATGCAAAACCTATTATTCTATCAAGTTTTTAAGTTTATAAATCCAATACTTAAAAGCTGTCCCTATTTTTGAGACTTTGTCCCCCTCTGTCTTTGTACAGATTTCTAGTGCTAAGAGGTTGAGAGGTATGCTCAGATGAATTCCTGGTGACTGAGTAGGGTTTTTTTCCACACCCTGTCTCTGAGCAGTCCTATCTGATGTGTTTTTTTTTTCAGTCCTTTTTATTATGTGCCTATTAGTGTCTAGCTTTGATTATAATATCATATTTATTTATTTTTCTAGTGGGGGAAACTTGATTTGAGGTACTAAAGTGGAGTAAAGGGAATTTTGGGTAATGGAAGAGTCAGAGCCCTGGAGCTGAGAAGCTTCAAATTCAATGCTGAGGTCGGATCCAACAACCCACATGTTAAACCGGAGGAGCATCAGACAATATGGATCTATCATTATGGTAAGCACATAACTTTCATTTCATTTTGTTTCCTAGCATAAGTTTTCAGTGCTCTTGCATCCTTCTTAGGCAAAAAGATGTTTTGAAACTTGTTGTATTCCCAGTAATTTTTATATGAAGCTCTGTGTGAGTTACTGGCAGTTTGAAATTATGGAAGGTGCTCAAAGCTGTGTTAAGCTTGGATGGTGCAGGGGGCAAAGCCCAAGTAGCTTGGGCTGCTGCAACGGTGATCTATTAGAACATCTAATGTTATGGTAAGTATACTTACATAACAGTACTTTATGCTAAGTTTCTTTTTTCCCATTTTGTATAGTTTTTGAGCATTAACTACCAGCAAAATTGTCTGTGCACTATGTTATAGGAATTCTTAACTCCAGAGATTTCATCGTTAAATCATCAACTCCATCTTAAAGATGCAATGATCAGACCATTGTGTCAAGCAGAATGACAAAACTTCCATGACTTGGCTGGAATGATGTGTATGATCTATTTTTTCTTAGAAAAAGCCCTAAAGCATAAGGTACAAAGATTCACTGAATGAAGGGCACTGTACTTCTATACTGCAGTGTTTTTGTGTTTTAACAAATAATTCCTCATGTTTTAAGATTATTGTATGTCAGCTAAATGTTCAGCTGTTAAGATAGTAAACTGTAGGCAACATACCAGCTAGGATTTATGTCATAAAGAAATGTTTCAGTGCTTTACATTTTAGGCACTAACATTCAACATTAGAAAATATAGCTGAACAGCATGCTTTAGTGGCAGACAGCATTTTTGGCAAGTAAATGATTTTTCACGTTTTGAATTTATTTTATTTTATTTCTATTAATTGTTCAGCTGTGAAGACAGTAAATAGTACAGGCAGACATCCCAGCCTATTAATGTTTTAGGCTGAGTAACATAAAAGACGTGTTTACATTTTAAGGAACTAACATTTCACATTGGTAAATATAGTGAATAGTATGCTCAATTGGCAAAGCCAGCTTTTTGGAAGATTTCCTTTAATAGTAAAAAAGAAAATGTCTGCCTTCTACTGGTTCATGTGCATTTTTCATAAGCAGTGGTCTTTTGAATCACAAGTATAATTGTAGGACTCTGCTGCTAAATGCCAAATGGTGGGCTTCTGCAGATGTGCTATAATCCTCTTTATACAGCAGTTTTAGATTTTGGCTCTTACTATACTGGAAAAAATGCTTTAAATTATAAAAAAAAAAGTAGAAGAAAAACATTATCTCATACAGAAATACTTTCCTTTAACAGTTAGTTGTTAGCAACAGTCATTTAAAAATGTTGAGCACAGAGAATTTCTTAATGGCACATCATTCATTATAAAGGAAGCCTGTCTAGCTAGCCAGTGTTGAGGTCTGCACCATTTCTTAGATATGGAATACAAGGCATCTTAGCTACAGCCGTAAGCTTGAAGTGTATCACAGAGTTAAAAATATTAATAAGCCCACACTTAAGACAGTCTGCTTTTTCTCTAGACCATGTCTAGATCTAGATTATGGAAATGTCTGACTGTAATTCAAGAATGATACACATTTTGCAGAGTGATGCATACGAACTAGCAAGTAAAAACAAACTCAGTGTAGCTTATCAGAAAATAAGGATACAGCTTAAGGACATGTTTATAGAGGGGCATGTCGCCATAGAGGAATTTAACTTCATGAACATCACATCTCCTAGGATACCCATGATTATCAGGGTCCCAAAGATACACAAAAACATCAGTAATCCCCCGTTGCGCCCAACAGTTAATGGTAGGGGTTCAATGACTAGTGCTAGTGCACAATTATTAGACAAACTGAAACATTTCTTACAAGATGAAGTACATCAGTGCAGAAATTCATGGCATTTCGTAGAGAAGATTAATGCAATGGAGTTTAATGAGCACAATGTATTAATTACAGTGGATGTAAGAGAACTGTATACAGTCATACCTCATGGGCTGGGAGTGTCATGGTTCGCAGAGCACCTTGGGAGGAAGGGATTACAACAGATTCGTATTAATCAGTATGAAGAACTAATTGATATGATGCTTAAAAAAATAATTTTATATTTTTGGTGAGAATTATTATAAGCCGAAAGAAGTAGTGGCGATGGGGTCACCTTGTGGATCTCTCTTTGCTAACATAGTTATACTAAATGGAAACATCAATTCAATTGTAGTAGTGAATATTATAGCACCTTTAGACCATATTTGGGCTATTTGGATGATATCTTTATATTATGGCGGGGAGCAAAAGAGGAGATATCTAATTTTATTTATTACATTAATAATAGCACTACTTTTTGTTTTTCGCATATGAAATTAGTCTAGAATATTTGGATGTATTATTGCAGAAGGACATAGTGAATAGGAGATTTATGTCTTGTATCTTCAGGAAGCCAATTTACTCCAGTGCACTTTTGCATTTCTCCAGTTCACACCCCTTTGCACATAAGAAGGCTGTTGTCAAAGGACAGCTCATAAGGGCTGCACGAATGATGACACTGGAATATATTTTTGATGAATGTAACATCTTAAAGGACATGTTCCTTAAAAGGGGATATCACGAGGCATTGGTTGATGAGTTGACCTTTGCGATAAAGAAAAAAAGACTTGAAAGATTTCATACCTCTATTAAATAGTTTCAAAGAAGTGAACGTGGGAGTTGGTGTTAACAGGTTTGCTAGAGAGGAAAGTAATTGGAGCAACTATTGTAACTCTTTTATTACCACTTTTAACTTGGAAAGTGGTCAGATTAGATGAGTCTTACAAAGAATTAGGATATCCTTTGAGAAGATAGATCCAGCATAGTGAAAACGGAGCACAAGCTCTGTGATTGTATATATGAGCATCTTTATGAAGTCAGAAAGGGAAAACTATCAGTGCCCTATGTGTGCATATTATGGAATACCCAGAACACATTTTTAAATTCACAGTAATAGATAGGCTAAAACCTGATCCTAGTGGTGGCCCATGGCCAGTTTTACTCGAGTTAAGGGAGTTGTTTTGGCAGATTTATTGGAATGCACATAACTGGATGGGGCTGAATGAGCAGATATCCATTGCCCTCCCCCCTTAAAGTTTAAGGCGCAAAAAAGCAGATTAAACAGCTTTGTCTGGCTTTTAAGGAGAGTCTTGCTTCTTCGCAATAAGAATGTTATTGTCAAAGGAAAAATATACTTTAAAAATGATCAAAACACGGTAGGTTCAGGTTAAGGCACTTTAATCTTGCAGCAAGGAGACAAAAACGTGCTAATACAGAGTTTGTCTAACCAGAAACAGGAAATGCATTCATTTTTATAGGTTATCAAATTAATCCTGTCCTACCATGCTGACGTAACAGATTACCACCTTTTCATCATCATCTGCTGACCATCTTTCCCATGAATTTCTGCTGATTTAAACAATTTTTGTGTGAAACTTCCTGAGGAAAACAACATGGCCTTGGTTACTTTCAGTTAGATACTTGTTATGTTACATTCAAGATACTACAGCTAAATCAAACACAATGCTAGCAGTTCATTTCTCTAATAATCCTTTGTCTACCTTATCTCTAAATTACTGCAGCTGCAGAGATTCCCATCCTCTGGACAAGGCTGTTTGTCTAGAATCATTACATTTATAATATAGCATATTGTTCATTCATATACTTCTGACCTAGCAGATTAACACTTGCTTCTCAAGTACATTTCCACAAGGCATAAACAAGAATATTGCTGTGCTAGCAGTTACTAGGTCAGAGGGCAACTTGCAAGTTTCAGTAAGCATGCTGCAGTTTTAGAAAAACATCTTTTCAGTCTCATATGAAACTCAATTTGTATAAATCACAGTGCATGAAAAATAGAATGAAAAGCATATTAAAAAACACTTGATTATTAATTTGGCATTAAGTATACACATATTAATACATATTTTTCTAACATCTCCCTCCTGTTAATACTTTTTATTCTATTTTCAAAAAAGGATAAACCGCTTGCTTCTTTTCCTAACCTCTTCCATTCAGGATTTGCAGTTAAGAAAGTCATTCAGTTTAAACTTTTATGAAAATGTCTCGCATTCTAGCAGCTCTTCAAATTCAGTACTTTGATAAATAGTCTCAGATACAGATATATCTATGAATTCTTTAATTAATTTCTTCATGCAGGGGATTCCGCAACAAATACAAACTCCTATCAGGAGTAATCCTACCCCAATAGCAATCAGTATGTTCATAAAAATGGAGCCCCATCCCCGAAGGCATTCTGAAAAAACTCTGTCAGAGGGTTTGGGCCTGGTTTGGTCATGGCCGACACTTGCTGAATCACCTCGAGATGGTCGTTGATCTCATGCTGATGGTCAGGAATGAACGCACAGCACTCTTCTTTGATTAAAGCGCAAGTTCTCGCCACTAGGGTGAAGTCAAGAGCCATTCGGTTTTGAAGCACTACAGTTCTCATGGCATTCAGTTCATCAGTTATCAGTTCAAGGGCAGAAAAAGTTGCATTGCTCATTATTTCAAGAAGTTTGGACAGTTTTCGCAGCTTCCATATTGATTTGACTCTGCCATACATGGGTGATATACCTGCCCAGGATATAACAACATCACTCAAGTCCATGTGCACAAGTTTGGTTCCCACATTACGATGTTCTTTCCACCCTGCTTCGATTCGTCCCACTGGATTCTCAGGTTTCTTAACAGTCGTTTTGGTTACGTCTCGAGTATTTCGAATACTCCCCTGAGGCAAAACTGCAGTATGTTGGATGGCCGGAACCAGGTACCCCAAAAAACAACTGCCAGACCAATTCTCAGGTAACCATTTGTATGCCTTTTTACCACATACAAAATAACAGTCTTCTACCTTAGTTATTACTTTGTTACGAAATGACTGCCCTGCATGAAACATTTTCCTATCTATTACTGACAACTGTTTGAAAAGTACAGGATTATGCTGTACCTGATCAAGAGTTTTATGCATAGATTTCAAAAATGAGTCATAATCTGTACTACAAGATCCGCTTAAATCATTTGGTTTTCTATAACATTTATACTGTACAGTAACATTGCATTTACTCCATCCAACTTGGATGGAGTCATTTTTATTTACTCCATCCAACTTGGATGGAGTCATTTTTATAAAAACATACAATTCCTTTTTGTGTCACAGGCAAATACAGTGCTACCTTATCTTGTGCTTTAATAGCGACTGTGTCAAAAAACAGATTTTCCCAGGTCTCATTGACCCCTAGGGGGATAGCAGTCATTAATAAACCCCCGTATGCTGTTGGTATGGCCGTACAGACCCAGCAGTTCGAAACATTAAAAGTCTCTGCGTACACACGTGTAATTGCCTGATAAGTGTTAAAGTTCGGATGCCAGTCTATGTTTGGTTCATTACGTCTAATCAGTTCAACCTTTGTGGCAGGAAAAAAGAACGGCCACAGCAAAAAGAACAGTGTGATCAATATTGCAATAAAAACAATCATACAAGTTTTCTGAGGTTGCTCAATGTCTCTACTCACTCTGTATCTGGCCATTTTGTTCTTGTTGTGCAACAGTAACACAGTTTTTGTCCAGTTCAAAGTTTTTAACCAGTTTACAGTGCGTCAAATGAATCCAGGAAGCTTGTTCTGCAATCTTAACTGCAGTGGGTGTTGACAGCAGTACCTGGTACGGACCTTCCCACTTCGGAGAACTCCAATTCTTCCGTTTCACAATCTTCACCCAGACCCAAGTGCCTGGGGCTACTGGTGCTTCCGATTTCGATTGCTCTTTATCTGAAACAGAATTTAACTGCAAAAGTTTGTTATTCAAAAATCGCCTCATATATCCTGCAAGTGAACTGTCAGCCTCCTGCTCTGTAGACATGAGAGGTTTCCACTGAGGTGTATAATATGCCCTCCCAAACAAAGTTTCAAAAGGAGTTAATCCCTTTACATTTGGAACAGTTCTCATGCTCAGCAGTGCTAAAGGCAAACAGTGCACCCAATTTTTCTGTGTCTCTTCTATCAATTTCCTAAGCTTATTCTTCAATACCCCATTGTGCCTCTCTACTAGCCCTGCAGATTGAGAGTGGTACGCACAGTGGTTCTTTAATGATATTCCAAAATAACGACTGAGTTGTTGGATTGTTTGGTTCACAAAATGTGTCCCGTTATCACTATAAATCCTTTCCGGTATACCAAATCTGGGTATAATTTCTTTGAGGACCTTTGCAACAGTAGCTGCATCTGGATTTTTAGTTGGAAACGCTTCTACCCATTTGGAAAACATGTCTATAATAACAAGGCAATATTTCTTATTCTCACATTTATTCAATTCTATGAAATCCATGCAAATAGTATGGAACGGATATGGTGGTGTAGGAAAATTCCCTCGCTTAGGCTTCAATGCCCCTTGTGCATGATGCTTGTTACAAACATGGCATGCTGCACAAAAATTTTTTGTATAGTTTGTAAACCCGTAGGTTGTAAACACTTGATTCACTAACTGTACCATCCCCCCCTGTTGAGACATGGCTCTGCCCATGGCTCAACAACGCTGCATATCTAAATAAATTAGATGGCAAAATCGATTTCTTTTCCTTGGAAATGTACAGTCCCTTTTCGAGGATTGTTCCTCGTTTTATCCACTTTTGTTTCTCAATATTTGTAGTAAGTGTCTGTATTGTTTTTAACATTTGTAAATCTAAAATCTCTGAGGGTTGCAATTCCTCACTCAAAAGAAAAGTTTCTGTGACTGAGGCTGCCTGCTTTGCAGCTGTATCAGCCCGTGCATTACCTTTTGAAATTTTATCCTGTTGTTTTGCATGAGCTACGCATTTGCAAATAGCTACTTTTTTAGGTAACTGAATTGAATCTAACAAGTCTAAAATAAGTTGCGCATGATTTACCAGTAGATGTTATCATTCCTCTATTTTTACACTGTTGCGCAAAAACATGTACAGTAGAAAAAGCATACTGACTATCAGTATAAATGTTCACTTTCTTACCTTTTGCTAAGGTACATGCCCTTGTTAAGGCAATCAATTCTGCTGCTTGTGCAGATAAGTTGTGTGGTAAAGATCTTGCTTCTAAAGTTTCAGTATCAGAAACGACTGCATACCCCACTAGGTTCTGTCCTGTAGGACCCCTCCTGCACGAGCCATCCACATAGCATGTCACCTCGGCATCATCCAAGGGAACATCCGTAAGGTCTTGTCTAGGTAATGTCTTTTGCTCAATCTCCTGCAGGCAGCAGTGCAGTTTGCCATCTGCAGGGGTTGGAAGCAAAGTTGATGGATTCAAAGTTGTGCATCGTTCAATTGTCATATGAGGTTGGCTCAACAGAATGGTCATACAGGAAAGATGCCTAGCTGGAGAAAGATATGCTACTTTTTCCTTGCAGTAAAATAATTGCGACTGCATGAGGCACTCTCAATGTGAGAGGGTGGAATAACACTACTGAGGCTGAAGCCTGCACTGCCATTGCAGCTGCAACTACTGCTTGTACACAGTGGGGCAAAGACCACGCCACTGGATCTAGCTGTGATGAATAATAAGCTATGGGGCATTGTTTGTCCCCATCTTGCTGTGTCAATACTGATGTCATATAACCCTGCTTACAATCTACAGTTTGGATAAACTGCTTGTTATAGTTTGGTAATCCTAAAACTAAGGATGATGCTATCAATTGTTTCAGCTTACAGAAAGCTGCTTCTGCTTCAGGTGTCCATTGTAATAAATCTTGTGCTGCCATCAGCTTTTTAAATAATAAATCAGCCAGTGGAGCAGATTCCAAAGCATAGTTTGGTATCCAACTCTGACAAAAATTAGTAGTTCCCAGGAAGGACATAATTTCCTTCTTGGTAGTTGGTCTAGGTGCTTGTAAAATCGCTGTTTTTCTGTCTTCATCTAATATTCTACCTTCTTTGGATATTACATATCCCAAGTACTTAACTTGTTTTCTCCAAAGCTGTAACTTGTCTTTGTTTACTTTGTGACCTTGAGTAGCTAAAAATTGTAATAAAGCTATCGTGTCCTCCTTGCATTCTTGCTGGGTGGGGGCTGCCAGCAGAATGTTGTCTACATAAAGTAGAATCTGACTACCTTTCGGTGGGATAAATTCCGCCAGGTTGCTTGCCATTTCCTGTGCAAATATTGTTGGACTTTCACAATATCCCTGTGGTAATCTGGTATATGTGTACCGCTTTCCCTGAAATGTAAATGCAAACCAATATTGGCTGTCAGGGTGTATCGGTATAGAGAAAAATGCATTACTAATGTCTACCACTGAAAAATATTCAGTAATGTGTGTGGATCTGGCACCATTGGTGCCCTAGGTATAACTGCATTATTCACAGCTTGTAAGTCTTGGACCATACGCCATTCCCCATTTGCTTTCTTGACAGGAAATAAAGGTGTATTACATGGTGAATCGGGGGATTCTATTAAAACTCCTTCCTTAAGTAAGGCTACTATGATGGGCTTGATTCCTACCTCTGCATCCTTTCTCAAGGGATACTGTCTTTTCTGGGGCCTAAAAGCTGATTTGGGCATTATGGTAACTGGTCCTGCTGTTCGTATTAGTCCTACATCTGATTTCCCTGCTGACCAGAGAATGTCTGGTATGTCTCGCAAGGCTTTTTCCTCTTCTTCTACTAAGAGTAATACTCAGCTATCCTCATTAGCCTGTGAGTGTACAGCTGGATATCCAGTTCAATTTCTGTTTCTGTACTCCCTGTTCGGAGAGCTCTAATTCTGTCTGATTTTCCCACCTTGTGACTTTCTCACCTAAGCCTGCCCATTTTAAAGTTTTGTTCTTAGTCAAACTAACATGTGGCAGTCGATTAGATTTGTAAAGTGCTAAAAATTCCTGGGGCAATGAACAGCTTGCTACACTGTTCCCTTCTGCATCCCAGTACAAGTTTCGCAATACTAGCCTGTTTGCATAGTTTTGAAACAATTCTTGTTCATAATCTTTATCAGGTCCTGGTCTATTACAGTAATATAGAGTACAATGCAACAAATGCTGTTTGTCAATGTCGAGGGAGGGGAACTTGCTGATGGCTACGTTCAGCAGTTCTTCGGTTACTGCCCCTGGACCAGTCGTAACCAAGTCCTGGCTGTACCAATAATACATTTCACCCTCTGGTCGCACTACAAAAGTGTCCATTTGTCGCTGTGCTTCCATACCCTGCATAGTTGGAACTATGGCTATGCCAAATATCTGCATCAAATCTCTACCCAAAAGATTTACTGGGCATTTTGCAGAAACTACAATTTTGCTTTTCTGAGTCATCCCCGATATGGGGTCTGTTATTGTTATGTCATGGGAGAGTGGCTCCCGGTACAGCTGTCCATTAGCTGCTTTCACTATTATATAATCTGGTGATTCTGTATTTTCCAGTAGTTTGGAAGGGTGTATCAGGGTTCGTGAAGCCCCTGAGTCACACAAAAATTTAACTTCCCTCCCCTCTACCAGAAGCGTCACTTCCAGTTTTGTGTCTGCTAAGTAAAGCTCTAAGCTCAAAAGAGCTAGGTCTAAAAATTTCATTTTCTTCTACGTCTGTGTATTCATATACATCCTCTACCCCTTGTGTCACATCCGCTTCTCCTGCTATCACATTTACACTTACCTTTCCCTGCTCACTCTCTTCTAATGATTCCTGACTATCATATAGTCATTCCTCATCCTCCTTATTTTCTGTAGTCGCCTTCTTGTTTAGCCTGCAATCCCTCACTAAATGTCCTTTTTTCCCCGCACTTAAAACACTCACCCTTTTTTTTTCTTTCCTCGAAATCTTCTGATCATTTGTCAGATTGTTTATTTCCCTGGGTATTTTTTCTTACCCTTTTTCCCAGTTTGTACTACAAATACTTTTGACCCATCTTCTGCTGAAAATACTTGAGTTTTCTTTTTCTTTTTACTATTAAAATGTCTTTCTGCATGTCTAGCATATTCAAGTAATGGCTGTAATCTACTTGTTCGATGATCTACCATATGCTTCGTAATAAAGCTACTAATGGGAGTTATACTACCCTTCATGAATGCGTTCTTTAACTGTTGTTCATATGAAGAATCATGTGTCTGGTTTTCTAGTATCTGCATTCCGCAGTGATTATTAAAACACTTTAACAGTCTAGCATAATATCTATTAACTGTTTCACCTTCCTGTTGAATGCATTGATTAATGCAAGTCCAATCAGCCCTAGGCTTCCACTTTTCAGAGATTCGGTCTGTTAGACCTTTCCCTCTGCCATCCAGTTCTGCATTAGTATGTGGGAGTGGTCTAAGTTGTGCGTCACGAGGATTCCAGTCACCACTAATCATGTGCCAATTTGGACCCACAATTTGTCTAACTACTTTTTCTACTTCCTCTCCATTTAAATGGTAACTTAATCTCATACCCTGTAAGTCTTCTAAAAATTTTCTAAAATTCACTTTTGGGTGGGGGAATACCTTCCGTGGCTTTCCGGATGTCTTCCGGTGTCCACAGTCTATAAACTAAAAGAGTCGGATCTTGTCCTGCCTGAGGATTCTGTACTTCTATGAGCGGACACATCTCTTCTTCGCTTATAGCCTGTAATGCTCTATTTAATTCAATTTCCCTCCTCAAGTCGCGTGTTCGAGACCTGGTCTCGATAGGATCCCTGACAAATGGTTGTGCTTTTGCAGAGACAGCTGGGTATAGCGGAGGTGGATCAGCTCGTCCACTCGCTTCATATTCTGGTAACGGAAGTGGAGGGGGCGAAGGAGGGGCCGTTGCTATTACTAAGTTATTGTCTTCTTTGTCTAAGAACATTGTCTTTGAATTTTTAATTCTCTGCTCCCTACGATTTGCTTCCTCAAGCCACCTATGCACCTAGGGACTCCTAATTGTCTCTGCTTTTTTAATTGACCATTCGCGTCTATTTTTAACTGTTTTACAAGTTTCATAAGTGCAAGTTTATCTAAATTACCCTCAAATTTATTCTTATCGACCCATTTGGTGTAATATTTAACATTATCGGCACGCTGTAATTGCATATACTTTGTGTCTTCAGTTAGGGGTGTGTCCCAGGAACTTTTTGTGCACTGATTTCCCATTGGTGTCTTAGCTAAGCTGTAAATTGTTACGTAACCCTTTCTATCACGTGGTACCACAAGTCTACACCTTTTCACAGTTTATCTAGAATAACTGTCTACCTATTCTGTTTCCATGACAAAAAACAGTAACCCCTTTTTCTGTCCCTAATTTGCATACGCAAATTTACCTGACAAAAAACAGTTCTGTAACTAGTCCCTGATCTTAAAACAGAAATAAGGTAATTCCTCCTTACCTGACCCTCCGTGAGTTGATCCACCGGATCGTTGACTCGTCCTCCAATCCCAGATCAGAAACAGTGGCTGGCCTCTTTCGAACGACAATTCAGTCAGTGGTCTTTCAAAACAGAAGAGCCGATTTGGCCTCTTCTCCGTACGGATGCATGCCACCGGGCCCAATTCTGACCTAGGCCTAGAGTGAGAGATATGTTTCCGGTCCGAAGGACCAATCTGTCAAAGGAAAAATATACTTTAAAAATGATCAAAACACGGTAGGTTCAGGTTAAGGCACTTCAATCTTGCAGCAAGGAGACAAAAACATGCTAATACAGAGTTTGTCTAACCAGAAACAGGAAATGCATTCATTTTTATAGGTTATCAAATTCCTGTCCTACCATGCTGATGTAACAGATTACCACCTTTTCATCATCATCTGCTGACCACCATGAATTTCTGCTGATTTAAACAATTTTTGTGTGAAACTTCCTGAGGAAAACAACATGGCCTTGGTTACTTTCAGTTAGATACTTGTTATGTTACATTCAAGATACTAGAGCTAAATCAAGCACAATGCTAGCAGTTCATTTCTCTAATAATCCTTTGTCTACCTTATCTCTAAATTACTGCAGCTGCAGAGGTTCCCATCCTCTGGACAAGGCTGTTTGTCTAGAATCATTACATGTATAATATAGCAATTGTTCATTCATATACTTCTGACCTAGCAGATTAACACCTGCTTCTCAAGTACATTTCCACAAGGCATAAACAGGAATATTGCTGTGCTAGCAGTTACTAGGTCAGAGGGCAACTTGCAAGTTTCAGTAAGCATGCTGCAGTTTTAGAAAAACATCTTTTCAGTCTCATATGAAACTCAATTTCACAGTGCATGAAAAATAGAATAAAAAGCATATTAAAAAATACTTGATTATTAATTTGGCATTAAGTATACACATATTAATACATATTTTTCTAACAGTTATGCTTAGTTTTTAGATGTATAGTCTTTTATTTGTATGTTTAAATAATAAAATACAGTGTTTTATAATAAAATGTATTTAAATATAAAATGTATTTAGGTTTTTAAATGTGTAGGAAATTTGATGAATAAATTTTATTGGATTTCTTTTCAGTCATGATTTTTAAATGTTATTTAAGAAGATCCTTTAAATTTATATTTATGTGTTGAAGTTTTGCTAATTAAATACGATGAAAGTGCTTATCGAATTTATAAATAAAAGGTATCTCTTTGGACACAGCCATTATAGTACTGTCTAGCCTTCATTGGTTTGTTTGGATTGAAGTCTGGGTTAGTTTTTGTATTCTTCTCTTAAATATACCAAACTCATAACTAAACTCTAAATTTCTCTTATACTTCCCTGCACAACTAAAGGACTCAGGAGATATATACCAAAACCCTGCTTCTGAGTGTGATCAACAGCAATACACCAACCCCTCTACTCCACCACCCAACACAAGGACATTAACTTCCCAGAGTAGCTCTAACCACCTACTCATTAACATGTCCGCCAGGAGCATAGCCAATAAAATACACAAACTCCATGTCAGCCTATCACTTTACTCTCCTAATAACACAGTTCTAACAGAAACCTGCTTGAAACCTGAAATTACCAGTAATGAAATTCTCCCTCCAGGTTATAATATACATAGACGTGACAGAAAAAAACAAACACGGAGGTGGTATGGCCTTACTGTATAAACAAAACATAAAAGTAGAACTTATAGAACCCAGCATGCCTGATTTCAATAACATTGAGGCACTACTTATTAAACTTGAAATAAACCGCAACATGCATCTAACCATAATAGGTAATTATATTCCTCCTGGCAACAATCCCAACATAATAGAGGATTTTTTATACTGGAGATCTCTAACATTCCCACAAGAAACCATCATAATGGGCGACTTTAACACTGACTGGTTACTCCTATGAGTGGTAAACCCAGGAAATTTATTAACCTACATGGATGCACCTAGGTCACACAATCCATAACCAGAATAAACAAGGCTAGCAACAGGCACTCTATTCTAGATTGGATTCTAACTAACAAACCCGCTCAAGCCTACCAATCATTGGATTCTAACTAACAAACCCGCTCAAGCCTACCAATCAAGCTGTCTCCCTGATAGCATTAGTGATCATCTCCCAACATACCTAAGTAGACACCATCTTAGTCCCCATTAAAATACTACCTACCGGCAAATTTAAAACAAAAAAATTTCAATGCTCAAACCTTCAACTCCATCTTACAAAACTGTGACTGGACCCCACTCAAAATACTACCCCTAGATACAGCTGTGGACTCCCTCCAGCTTTTTTATTGTAATAGGTGAATTACAATTTAGTTTTTGTAAAGTGTTCAGGCTTAAAGGTGTATGCACAACAACAGTGAAGGGATCCAGCCAGTTGCCACTAGATTGGGTCATAATACCTTGAATCAGCCTTACACTCACAGTGTTCCAGTCCCAAGCATTTACTGTTTAATTTGGTAAAGTTTTGCTTTTTCTTTCATTATAGTTTCTATACTAATCACAACTCTCTCCATAACTGCCAAACAACCCTGTTTTGTGTGCTTGCAGTGATAATTATTTAAAGTATTCCACAGCTACTCAGATCAGTCTTTCGTTAGATACTGATATTTTTAAGCTTATTCCTCACCATACACTTAATAGTTTTTCAGCCCTTCTCCCTGTGGGGGCTGGACCCGCTCCGTTCGCTACTACCACATCCACTCCCCTCCCTGCACTAACCCCACATCATCCTTATACCTAATCTTACCCCTCCCACACCTCTCTTCCATCTATCCTATAACTGCTTTAATCATTTCTTACAGTCATACCTTACTGCTTAACTAATCTGCCTCCCCACCCATTCTAAATAGGGCCATATAGTGTTATCACACTACAGTCAACCACCATTATGTCCCTCACTACTTTTTCTATGCCCTCACTTCTCTCACTTACACTCTCTGTCCTAATAATAATCACAACCTTCCAGATACCCAGCATACCTCCTACATCCACCTGTACAACCACCACCTGTACAACCACCACACATAACCCACATTTACCAAGTTACTCAAACATCCACCCTGGCGTATTCACAGTTGATACCTCTGTACTATCCAAAGTAAAAATTCTACCTCTCCACAGACAACCCCATTATCACACCACCAGCAGCAACTATACCATTTTCACGAAAAACTAAGTATAGCTCACATAATTTGGCAAAGCACTATATCCCAGTGTGGTGATGTACATCCCAACCCAGGTCCAACCCTCTTCAGCCCTAACAAACTTAGCAAATCTCTCTTGGTGTCGACCATAAATCTCCAAAGCCTTAGAAACAAGGCACCCGAACTCCAGGCATGGACTTCTCAAAACAACCCTGATATTATAGCAGCTACCTAAACCTGGTTGAAATATGTAAAAGAAACTGAGTTTCTTCCCCCAGGCTACTCATGCTTGAGAGCCGATCAGCCGAACAAGAGAGGAAGAGGAGTAGCAATACTCTTCCCTAGCAAATATACATTAATTCCCTTCTCAAAACCAACACCCAACTTCTCCCCAGCCGAAGTACTAATCTCTATATTAAAACTTAACCATAAAAACATTTTCATAATTGCTCTGTATATTCCTCCAGGAAACAACATACCAATATTAGAAAATATACTTGCCTGGACTTCACAAAACATAGATAATGAAACCATCATCTCAGGTGATGTAAACATTGATTGACTAGACACTGCCCACAACAATCCCTCAAAAAACATAAACCTTTACAACTACTCCCAATTAATTGAAGACATCACCAGACCCCACAAAAATAACATTTGGGGCTCCGCAATTGACTGGATATTAGTGTCCCACCCTAACAATATCATCACTGCAGGCATACTACCTAATACCATTAGCGACCACCACCCAGCATATATCCTATGCAAAACCACCCCAACCCCAGGGCAATGCCAATGCAAATCAACCAGAAATTTGACCAAGTTCCAACCATCCATATTTAATGAAACCTTAGCTAAAGTAAATTGGGAGCCCCTCAAATCCCTGCCACTTAAAGAGGCTGTTGAGTTCTGTAACTCAACATTCCTAGACATTGTAAATAGGCAAGCACCCACCCGCCAAAAACAAATAAAACATAACCATTCAAGCTGGCTGTCAAAATCCACCAAAGAAGTCATGTCCACAAGTGATAAAATCTGGAAATCGTGGCAGAAAAACAAAGACCCTATAACTCTAATACAATACAAACAACTCCGTAACCAGGCAAAACGTCTAATAACCAATGATAAAAAAGCCCACTGCCTCCACCTACAAAGCCAACATAAAAATAATCCCAAAAAATTCTGGTCCTCCATTAACCATCTATTACATCCAAGTTCTCAAAGCAACCCATCCCCTGACCCACACAAAACCTCTACCGAACTTGCCACCCTCTTCAGTTCATACTTCATTGACACCATAGCTAACCTAACCACCACCTTTTGTATGGTTAACACCACCAAGACAGCTAGTGACCAAACCATCCCAGAAAACAATCCTACACACAACTCTAACCTAAAATTCTCCCCCATACCCATTGCCACAATAAAAAAACTTTTACTTAAGCTTAAACCCTGTACTCTAGGCCCTGACAATCTACCCCACACTTCCTGCAGCTAGCTACAAACTGTATAGCTTACCCCATCAGCATATTCATTAATAGATCAATTAAAGAGTCCCTTTTCCCAGACATCTGGAAAAAGGCATTCATTCTCCCCTTGCACAAAGGTGGCACCAACACAGACACCACAAACTTTCGACCCATAGCTATTCTTTCACCCCTCTCTAAAATACTGGAAATATGCATCCATGCCCAACTCCTTAACCAACTGCTTGAAAATCAAATTCTGTCACCCACTCAGCGTGGTTTCAGACCAGGGCACAGCACCACTACAGCCCTCCTCTCCTTCCTTGATACAGTTAACCTGGCATGGGATTCTGGTAAAATAATCACTTTTCCTCAACCTCTCCAAAGCTTTTGATACTATTTCCCACACTATCCTCCTCTCTAAGCTATCTACCCTCCACATTTCCACACCTACCCTACAATGGTTCAATAGCTATCTTTCCAGTAGGCAGCAATCCACCAAATAACAACAGTCTTACACTCCCTTCCTCAATACTTCCATAGGGGTACCCCAAGGCTCCATACTTGGTCCTGTCTTATTTAGCATCTTTATCATCAACTTTCACACCACTCTCCCACAATGCTCAGTAATCCAGTATGCTGATGACTCTACAATAATATGCACTGCAAATTCCAGCACTGAACTCCAGCAGATCACCCAGAATGCCCTCACCTCTACTGAATCTTGGATGCTTAATAATCATCTTACCCTAATTCCAAAAAAAAAAAATTAGTAAATTTTTACCCCTAAGAAAACCACTCCCCTAGATAAAAAAAACTCTTCAGTATACAAGCCCAAGACAATACCACTATAGAAGTTGCCCCACACACTAAATTACTAGGCATTATTATAGATGAAAATCTAAACTTTGACCTACACATAAACAGTAACATCAAAAAAACACACACCAAAAGCTCGGTATGCTGTAAAGGCACCAACACTTTCTTAGCCTCTCTACTAGACAAACATTTGCAACTACATTTTTATTGCCATCTCTCCTTTATGGTGCCCCTCTCCTCACTAATATCCAAAATTCTACAAAATCCAAACTTGATATGTGTTACAATGGAATAGCCAAATTTGCCACAAAGGCCAAATTCTTACCCCACCACTGTAACTCACTGAAATAATTAGGCTGGTTGACTCCACCATCTCTCATTCACCCAGCTAACTACAGCACACAAAATCATCTACAGACCCACAGACTGTCCTGCTCTCTCAACTCTACTTGCCAAATATCAACCCAGCAGGCAACTAAGTTCTGAAAATCATCTACTTCTAAAAGTAGAAAAGCCCACCTTACCGGTTGGTCAACTGCTGTACTCCTTCACAGTCGCCAAACTATGGAACTCGCTTCCTCCTTCTATAAGAAACACAGGCAGCACCACCACCTTCAAACAAATACTGAAAAATCATCTCAACTCTTCCTGGCTTACGTACCTGCTCTATAACCTAACCTCTTCCTTCTTATATTGTAACTAAATTCCTATGCTTTGTACTACTAGTGACTGATGATAATTTCTCCATATTTATTATTTTTTTTTCTTTCATCACTTGTTGATACTGGTACAATAATGCTGATTAATTTATCTCCGTTTTTACCACTCTGAATTCATCTGGCAACCAACTAAATTATATTTTCTGTATATGTTACTGTAATCAAACCAATTAAATTCCTGACTTATGTATATATTACTGTAACTACTATGTGTAACACTGTTTCTACTACTGTACCAATTAATGTTTCATTTTTTTTTTCTGCAACTATGTTCTTGTCGGAGCTTTTCTCCGCGGGCCTCCGCCAAAAATGGGCTCTTTTAGGCCCAGTGGACTTTCCCCGATAAATAAATGCAATAAATAAATAAATAATTTCTACACTACTTTCCTTGGAATGCTATACAAACTAGCCTGTTGTAGAACTGCTACAATGAACTCCAACTTCAGCCCTTGGTTAAAAAAAAGATATTAAAAATTTACTAAACCTAAGAGATAAAGTTTGGACACTGTGCCACACCAACAAAAATCAAGTAAGCCTAAAACGCTATAGACAACTTGGAAATAATGCCAAAATCAGGTCAAACTAGACAAAAAAAAAAATCATACTTTACTACTGTACAGCAAAAACTCCACAACAATCCTAAAAAATTCTGGTCCACCATAAATAAACTCCTTCATCCAGGGCAATCCTCCACTCCTACCCCTTCAACCACTAACAGCCATATGAGCATAGCTGCACAATTTAACTTTTTCTTTACAAATACTATACGCTCACTTACTAAGACACGCTGCATTGCATCCATACCAAATGATAAAACTGACTCCTTCCCTTTTAAACCAGTCCAAACATACATCATAAAAAAGTTAATCTCCAAACTGAAGCCAACAACCATTGCAGCTGATAACCTACCCTCAGAATTCTTAAAGCTAGCAGCAGATGCCATCTCCTACCTGGTGTCTATTCTCTTCAACCACTCTATATCTGAACAACACGTTCCTCTTGTTTGTTTGTCTTTTCAGCTTTTCCCGGTTAGGGGTCGCCACAGCGGAACTCTGGTCCGCTAATGATTGGCAGTCAATTTTTATGGTGCCGAGTTGCCAGCCTGACGCCCAACCTTCAGAGAAGGCACACCCATTCACGCATGTCTTTCGGAGGCCACTCAACTGCGGGGAGGACATGCAGACTTCACACAGAAGGCACTCCAGCCGAGAATCGAACAGGAGAACCTCTTGCTGTGAGGTAAGGTGCACCCACATCATGCTGATGTGCAAAAACAAACCTCCCACTTTTCTCTAGCACTCCCGAATCACAATCCCCAGCCTCAAAGCCACCCTTCACACTTCCTCACCAAAATCAATCTCCCTGGTATTCAATCTACCTGCCCCCAAAAACCGACCATGGACAACACTATCGTGAACAAATCTAGGGTGCATACCAGTGCAATGCATACAATGTATAGATTGCACACTTTCTCTATGCATCTATCTTGAACTGGCCCTCTTTATACAAAATGGCGACACCCAGAAAGTCCACAACCTCCCTAGATATAGTGAGATCAAAAGTTAGAAATGCCGTATAATCTGGAAAATATCTTACATAATCCCTCTGCATAAAAGTGGCAGCTCTGTTGAGTTCTCCAATTTAGACCCATAGTTATCTTAACTTACCTATCCATAGTCTTAGAGAAATGCATTTATGTGCAACTCTTCAACTACCTTTTATCTAATAATCTCCTTTCTAGCACCCAGCATGGTTTCTGACCAAATCATAGTACCACAACCTCCCTGCTCAACTTTACCAATATTGTCAACCAACATATAAATGATGGGAATCTGGTATCCATCTTCTTGGACCTATCCAAAACATTTGATACTGTTTCTCATCAGAAACTACTTAACAAACTTTCTACATTAAAACTTAGCTACTCGTCGCTCGGATGGTTCCATAGTTATTTAACTGACAAGCTGTCAAATGGCAACATGACTTTTCTTCCCTTTTACCCATTACCATAGAGGTCCCCCAAAGATCAATTATAGGTCCTGTGCTTTCCAGTATCTTTACCAACAGGCTTCATACAGTCACTTCTCTAGCCTCCATTGTCCAATATGATGATGATTCCACTGTTATCTGTGCTGCACCTACCGTAAAAGAACTCCAAGCAAGGGCACAACAGTCCTTCCTAGCTGTTGAAGCCTGATTATCAGACTTGCAACTAATCGTGAATCCATCCAAAACTAAACTCATGCTCTTTCACCCCAGTAAATTACATGACCTCACAACCCCATTCCAACTACATTCTTCCAATAATACTATAATTTCAACCATAAGCCAAACAAAATTACTTGTGTGCTAATAGACAACAATTTGAAATTTGATATAAACCTATCCCCGTCTATCAAACAGACACACATTAAACATGGTGTCCTACACAGACTCAAACTCTTTCTCACTAGCACCACAGGACCGGCAATTGCCAGAGCTGAACTACTCTCTACACTTGTATATACCTCCCCTATCTTCACCAACCTAAAGAAAACTGACTTAGCCAAATTGGAAACCTGCTACAATAAAATTGCTAAATGCGCCAGTAACTCCCCTCACAGGTCCCACCACTAGTCTGCCTTACAACAACTGAACTGGCTAGAATTACTCCGCTACCTAACCTATACTCAGCTTCTTACTGCCCACAGACTGGTTCACCAACCAGAAAAAAACTGCTGCTCTTCAGCAATTGCTCCTTCTGTACCCCAACAGTTGAGCCTTCCGATCCTTGAATAAATCACTACATGTATCCAAATACAACAGTGCTGCTGGCAACTCTCTGTACTGTATGTTTCTAAAGTTTGGAACACTATTCAACATCCTGTTATAACTACTGTCAATCCAACTCAATTTAAAAACTTGCTTAGGAGTTTCCTCAATAATAAATGATGCTTTGCCCACGCAGAAGTCCTGACTAATTATTTCTCCCTTTACCAGTAGCTAACTACAATACTTTTCTACCATACTATATCCATCATATGCAATTAAACTTATTGACAGCTCCCTTTCCCCTTACCCATACTTCACCACATTTGCAACTATACAACCTTGTAATTTTCCTCCCTTACTAAACACGTACCTGTACGTATTAACCTTCTTTCCTCTCAGTTATCACCACACTTTCCCCTTTTTTTTGCTCTCCCTTCCCTATAATTTCTTTCTCCTACTAGTTCAAACTAACTCTCTAAACTTCTCTTATCTACTGCTGTTCCCATAACTTCTTTCACTCAGCCATTATCTGTCTTTCCCTTGAGTTGTCTGCTCTTCTACACACACTCATTAGCCCTGCTAAACTGGATTTACTAATTAACACCTTCTCTAATGGTCAAATCCACCTATCTGCAGATTCTTCCTAACTCTATCCTTACATCCACCTTCATTCTGCACTTTATAGGATATGTCTGCTCCACAGCTCAATTATTGATTGTAACTGTATGCAATAATGTAGTAACGTTAATCTTTTGTTTATTCTTTGTCAAATATCATACATATAATTTATGTCTCCTTTTACACAATATGATCCAATGCAACAGTAGTAATGTTAATCTTTTATTACTCTTCTTTATCAAATACATCTATTCCATGTCATATCTTATTCAGTGGGATCCAATGCAATTGTTTTATTGTATGTTTGTAATTTTCTTATATGTCTGTAGTCTGCTTTTGTAGATACCTATGGATCTTTTCTCCCAAGGCCTCTGCTGAAAACGGGCCTCATCCTAGTCAGGCTATCCTGGTAAACAAATATTAAACAAATGAAAATAAGATGACTCTTAGAGAATAGCAAAATGTTTGGCTTTACCTTACATTTTGGGTCACTTAATACTGATGATATAATTATTACATAATAAAATAGTCTGTTTTTAACCTTTTATTAATCATCTGCCCCAAACTTTGCACGGGTCTATATTATAAACTTGAACGCTTACCTTATTGAATCCCTAAACGTTGACCCATCCTCATCGAACCGCATAAACACCAAACGCCCTAAACCGCGAAATTCAAAAAGTCGAACTGTCATACTTGTCCCACCCCACCGCCTGCTACATACTACATACGATGTTTTCCCGGTTCGATGAGGACAGGTTGACATTTAGGGATTCGATAAGGTAAGTATTCGACTTTACAATATAGACCCACTTTGCACTACAAGGTGTATAGCTATAAAACTTGAAAGTCCTTGGTAAACTTAATTCAACATACAGACTGCACTCCCCAGGTTGCCTGTCCTGATAAAAGCTGTGCTTTGACCCTTCTTTGAATGCAATTTGAAAAGTGTGGTTCCCAAATTTAAAAAGTATACTGCTTAGCTTTGTGACACATAGAGTAATAAGTACAGCAGTATTTATTTAGCATACATAGTACTGTAAGGTTCAAAGTACTATTGTAATTAATGCACTTGTTTCAGCTAATTCTAGGTAGTTTAATTTAAATTTATTTATTTATCTGTCCCATTCACTGGTAAACTAGGTGGGTGGACTGGCAAAAAGGTCCTTTTTCAGCCATGACCTAGGCTTCCTTTGGAGTAGCTATTAATGCAAGTACATTATATCAAGTAACCAAAGATACGGAAATAAAATCACATCAGCATTACCTTTAAAAAAATACATTGCAGTCAGTAATACAGTTCGTTAACAATCTATGTTTTGCTAATTCCAAAATAAGTATATACTTCTTCTTCTTCTTTCAGCTTTTCCCGGTAAGGGGTCGCCACAGTGGATCACCTGTCCGCTCATGATTGGCAGTGGAGTTTTACGGTGTCGAGTTGCCAGCCCGGCATCCAACCTTCCACAGAAGGCACACACACACACTCACACCTAGGGCCAATTTAGAGTGTCCAATCCACCAATAGCATGTCTTTGGGATGTGGGTGGAAACTGGAGCACCCAGAGGAAACCCACGTGACCACAGGGAGGACATGCAGACTCCGCACAGAAAGCACCCCAGCTGAGAATCGAACCAGAGAACCTCTTGCTGTGAGGCGTCCAAAATAAGTATATACAAACATGTTAAACAGTTCAATGCATACATTGCTAGTATTGTAGTTTGCTTACTGTGTAAAAGGTCTTGTATCATATTACAGTTGTGATGAATTTATTTGGTGTTCATGTGACAGTAACATCTATTATTTTTTAAGTAGAAGATTTTTTATTTTGGTTTTGAAAGTTGCAAGTGTTTAATGCTGTTTTTCTTCTGTTAGCAGATTATTCCAAAAAAGCAGGGCCAAGTTGAGAGAAAGTACTTCACTGACAGTTGTACTAAATGGGAGTCTTTTCAAAGTGAGACTTCTCTCGTTATTTATTCTTTAGTCATATGAGTTGGTTGTTATTCTACCTACAGAGTCTGGGGAGGACGTGCTGGCCAGTCTGTGTGAAAATATCGAGAGCAACTCTGAGCAGCTCTTTCATTTTAGAATTCTTGAAATAGTTGCATTAGGAGTTATTGTGTTATTCATTGCATACTAACTCAGAAACAAACAGCTACTACATTTGTTCTTTATTTTCCTCTGATCCTATTCAACCTGTCCGTCCAGTCCAACTGATTGTTCTTCAGAATGGTTGTCTGTTTAGAGATTGCAAAATTAGTGCACTAATTAGTAATTTTATTTCTAACCATAATGCATCTTACTGGTGAAGCTACTCCAGATTTCATTTGCCGCCTCAGTAATTGGACCTCTTTCTTTTATATTACTTCAGTGTTCTTCCTTGTTATTGCCCTTGACATATTTCTAGACCAACTATAACTCATGTTTTGTTATATACAGTTGCATACTTCTTTCCATCATCACATATGCGTCTGGCCTATTGACATTTTTTTTCCCTCTGCTACCTCAAAAAAAAAGTTGATGATATTAAAACGTTTGTATAGTTATGTAGTTTTATAATTATATACATTTACAAGTTATACAGAGAGAAGATTAAAAGTGTTTTCAGACAGACTGCTGCTGTTAATCACTATTTGTGCTGCTTACTTTATTGTTGTGCATACTTCTTTATGAAGAAAGAAAAGAGTTTCAAAAAGTTTTCTAAGTGTGGCTGTAAAATTCCCCTTTGGAATGCCTATGAGTGGTGTGTGGTGTGCATAGGGGTGGGACATCTGTCAGTTGATTTATCTGTTTTCAAGGCTTTTGGTAGTCGAGCCTTGGCAGACAGAAGAAACAAGCTTGTTATTAGAGAGTCATTTCAACTGAGATCCAGAGGCAGACATACCCACTAAGGAGAAGAGAGAAGACCAATGAGAAAGAGAGCTCTAAGGACAAGACCAAAGACAAAGATTTAGAAACCAAGAAAAGAAAGTCTGATAATGTATCTGCTCTGCTTGCTCCAGAAGCTCCAAGGATGGAGTCATTCATTTCCTTGACTCCTGTGTCTCCTATTTTGGCTCCGTCATCTGCAGAGCAGATATTTATTCTGGCCAGATTTCCCATGTGCTTGACTAGCTATATTTCCTTTGAGAGGGAACTCTCTTATTTTCCTTTGCATCAGAGCTTGATTGGGATTAAGATGAGTATTCTCCCTTTCCCCTTCATTTTCAGAGTGGAATGGCCTGGTCCATCATCTTCCATTTTTACTCCTTCCCCAGTTCATGCATTAGATCTGGTGGTTTCAGAGCTGGCACTTTCCTGGAGGTTATGTCCTCGTCAACAAATGACCCATGAGCCTTGGTTTCAGGGGTTTTGAAACCAATTCTCTTGACAATGAGACTTTGGAGTTGAATGCATCTCAGGACAAATGTCTCAGTGCTGATTCCTCAGCACTGTCCGAGGATCCATCTCGTATGCCTCCTTTCTTCGTGTCAGAGATGTCTGCCTTCAGAGTCTCAGTACTGATCCTCTCCTCAAGGCTGTTTGCCTATTCAGCTTTGAGGGTCTCCCCGATGGTACTGTAAATCTTTTCCTCAGGGAGAGAGGTGCCAGCACTTGATGAGTATTCCTCACATCCACCAGATGTAGAATTGGCCTTCAGGGTTATGGGGAGAATAATAGCTTCTCCTCCAAGACATGGTTTGCAGGTTTATTTAGCGTCAACTCCATCCCACAATACCCTCCATTCTGTGCCTCAGACCCTTCATGCATCCCAGGGTCAGAGGTAAGGGAATGTCCTTATGAAGACTGCTCAGTTGCAGTGTCAGTCTTCAGAGGAATCTGATTCAGCTCATGCAGTGTGCCAGGAAAGAGGACGTGCAAGAATAGGCACATTGGCTCTCCTAGGGAGTTTGTAACTTTGGACACAGATTCAGACAATTGAAATGGTTCCCCCCCAGTCATCTACAGAAGATGTAAATTTTTGTGACACCCTCGAACTAGTAAAGCAGAGGGGATCTTAGCCTTCAGACCAACTTTCTCAAGATGAGGAGGTCCTTTTTTCAGGCCTGGTATTGTGGTCTCTGTACTTCTTGGGTGGTATCTCTAATGAACCACCTAATGGACTTGGCCACTAGGAGCCTAATACATCTGAAAGTGTTCCTAAGAAACTGGTCAAGTTACTCAGACCTCCCAAGAGCAGACAGTTTTGGTCCAAGGCTACCTTTGGTGGATTCTGAAAAAGAGCTGACAGACAGTTCGGCAACCGTCCAGCAGCACAGCAAGGAGACTAGGGCCATGGACAGAATGGAGATGCTTCAGGGACCTTTGCTGTCAGAGCCTTGAACTATGCCAGGGCCATGGACAGAATGGAGATGCTTCAGGGACCTTTGCTGTCAGATCCTTGAACTGTGCCATCTACATGAACCATTTTCAAAGGAACTTAGTCAAGCATGAACTGGAGAAGGAGTTGAAAAGAGTCCCCACCTTTGATTCTATAAAATAACTAGACATCACCTTTGACGTGATGTTCGCCATCATTAATCTTTTCATGCAGCTTATGCACAATGTAGTTTGTGTGGGAAATGAAGGCTGTCTAGTTGTCGATGATATGCAGTGTTGTTCATAGGTTCATACTAGGCTATCTGCCCAAGGGCATTTATAAGCCTAGCCCAGAGTTTTTGTGGCTTTCGCCACCCTTTTAGTTTGAAGAAAACTATGCCCATTATTTTGCTGTGCCTCTGTCAAGCAGTGACACTGAGGTAATCCCTGGGGTATATCTGCGATCTCCCATCCATTGGTCAAGATTTCTCTTGAACACGGCCAGCGAGGTGCTCTGCCTTACATGTACCGGGATTTTGTTCCACAGCATATGGAGTCTCTGGGTGATGAATCTGTCCCTCCAGCACGTCCTATTAATAACCGTGTCAAGGTTTAAGTCTCCCGCCCTTGTAGTTCTGAGGGATCTAGATTTTTTGAGGTGAAGCATGTTCATCAAATCTTGGTTTGACATGGCCTTGTATGTCATGCACAGGTCACCTCTGAGCAAGCGGTAAGCGACTGAATAGAGCTGGAGTTCTTTCAGTCGGGCAGCATAAGACATATTTTTGAGACCCTTTATCCTTTTTGTGAGGAACTTTTGGGGCCTTTCCAGCTGCTGCAGGTGTCGGGTCAGACACATTCCGAATGGGGCATTGTACTCAATCATTGGTCTGATGAGTGATGAGTACAGGGGGACGATGACCTCCCTTGATCTAGATGTGAATCCCTTCATGATCAGGTGGGCAATGTAGAAGGTCTTCCTAACTACTTTAGCAACGTGAGTGTCAAATGAAAGGTTACTGTCAACTTGGGTCCCCAGATCCCTGATAACTTCTTCTGTGCTCAGTGGATTGCCACCTATATGGTAGCTAGGGGTAACCTTGTTTTTCCCGAAGGGTATGACTATGCATTTCTTGGCGTTTAACTTTAGGCCATGGCTCTGGCACCAGTTATCCGTTTCTGTGAGATCCTTCTGAAGGATATCTGTGTCAGATGTGTTTTCGACTATGGCGCCCAGTTTGCAGTCATCTGCAAACTTTGTCAGCCATAACCCTCCTGTGTTTGCTTGTACTTCAGAAAAGTAGATGCCGAACAAGAGTGGTCCCAGGACTGAGTCCTGTGGGACACCACTTGTGACAGGCTTTGAGTCTGACATGGCGCCAGCAACTCTGACCCTGTGGGTTCTGTCACTTAGCCAGTTTGCAACCCATCTTGTGATGTATGGGTTTACATTTAAGCTGATGAGTTTTTCAATGATACCTGAGTGGGGTATTGTGTCGAAAGCCTTTGCCAGGTCGAGGTAGGCTGTATGGACTGCCTTTCCCTCATCAATGGCCTTGGTGACTGTTTCGAAAAAGTCAACCAAGTTTAAAAGGCATGATCTGCCTTTGACAAAGCCAAACTGGGTTGGATCCAAAGTCTGCAAGTTCCCTATGTCTTTATTTATGAGTTCCATTATGATCCTCTCCATGGCTTTGCAGATCAGGCTTGTCAAGCTGATGGGACGGTAATTTCCAGGGTCGGTGGAGGCACAGCCTTTGTGAAGTGGGACCACAGTTGCCGTGCGCCACTCCTTGGGTACGTATCCTGAGGTGAGGCTGAGATTAAACAGCTGTCCTAACGGCGGGTTTAATTCCTCATTGAGTTTGTGGAGCACACAGCCGGGGACACCATCCGGTCCCATGGATGCTGTGTTTTTCGCCTTAGAGAGAGCAGTTCTCACCTGGGCTAGAGATGTTTGGGGGTTACAATCCTCGGTATAGATATCTCTCCTTTGGGAGAGTTTGCACTGAACCTGTCAGCCAGTATATTGGCAATGTCTGTAGGTTCAGTAATTTTCACATCATTTTGAACTAATTCTGAGCATATCTGGGAGTTTCCTCCCAGGTTTCTAACATAGCTAAAGAAGGCTTTATGATTGTCTTTTGAGTCCTTAGCGATTTTTCTCTCAAAATTTGCCTTGGATGATTTTATGAGAGCTCTTAGTTTTTTACTTATAATGATCAAAGGTGTCTTACCTTTTAAGGATTTTGCTCTATCTTGTAGTAGCTTCCTCCTTTTGTTGTAGAGCTTGTTTATGGCTGGGGTCCACCAGACTGGACGCTTGCCTTTGGTACAAAGAGTCTTTGTTTTGTTTGGGATTGCCTGATCCATGCAGTTCTGTAGGTGCTGGTAGAAGGCATTTGTAAGTGATTCAGCGGCTTGAGTAATGTTTACCACCGGCTCGGGGCCTTAAAAGAGACCACACTAGTCTTTAGAAGTGTGAAGTCGGCTTTTGAGAAGTTCTTCACTGTGGTCTTTTTATCTCGGGTGGGGCGGGATGAGGACCTCCAGTGAGATTAGTTTATGATCTGATCTCACCAGTGAGGGGTATACTTCCGGTGTTGAACATTGTGATCCCATGTTCGTGATGATGAGATCAAGTATGTTTTCACCTCTTGTGGGGATGGTGACTAGTTGTTCCATGGCATTTGAGTTTATGAACTCCAGGAACCTTTGGGCTAGAGTGTTTGGGCTTGAGTAGTGATCCCAGTCTATATTAGGGTAGTTGAAGTCACCTAGTATGATGGTGTATGGAAATACATTTATCCCCTCCAGTGTTTTCAGGAAAGCTATGTGAGTTTCCTGAGTTTGAGAGGTTGGCCTGTAACATGCTACAAATTGCAGAGCAGTCTTGTCTATGGTTAATTGCACATGGATGGTCTCCGAAGCATCGTGCATTGCCACCGACCTTGAGGTGTGGGTGTCTTTGATGAATATGGACACCCCCACTCCTTTCTTGGTTTTGTCTGGATTTTGGGGCCGGAACGCATGATATGAGGTAAAACCTGTTAGCGCTGGGGTGCTCTCAGGAGCCTTGAACCAGGTTTCTCTCACAGCACAGACATCAATGTTCTCCATACTGAGAAGGGCCTCGAAAAGTGCATCTTGAGATTGAGACTTCTGGCATTGAGCAGCATTACCCTTAGTTTTTTTCCTTTTTTGTGTTCTAGGGTGGTAGGTTTAGAATTTGAGCCTTGCCTAAAAAGGCACTATGGGGTGGCAAGAGCCTTTGCCAATATCCGAAGCCCAGGGTGACAGGTGCAAGCCGCCCTTGAAGCAGCGTGGCTTGTCCAGCATGTCATCCCAGGCAGACAGACATTGATCCCCTTTGAATGACACCAGAGTTTAAGCCAATTATTAAAGCTGATCATCTTATCTTTGTATTGTGGCATCATTCTTGGTGAAGGTAGGATACTGCTCAAGGTCAGGGTCATACCTGCCTGGGCTACATAATCAGAGAGCTCCTCAATGTCTCTTTTCATGTAGTCCAAGGAGGTACGCCTCAGGTCGTTTACACCAGCGTGGACAATGACTGAGTCGTACTTGTACCTGCTGTTGAGAGACCTGAGTGCTTGCGTTATGTGGCGGATTCTAGCACCCGACAGGCAGCTTACTGTGACCTTCTCCTTACTCAATCTGGTGAGCGGGATGTCAGTGTGTCTGACTATGGAGTCACCAATGACGAGTGTGTCTGGCATTGTGTTTGGCCTTAAGGGCTGTGACTGTTTGGCACACTGACTGTGTGGTCTATGTGTTGCATGTGTTGTGTCCTGAGGTGGTAGTTGTTTGGGTGTCTGCTTTGGTGGCCTCTGCTGTTTTGGTAGATTTTTGATCAGAGCCTCCGAGTATGTCTTTGTGTGTTTATGTGTATGATTTGAAGTTGTGATAGTACTATGTGAGACTGGGTATGTGGTGTGTGTGGTTACCTTCTCCTCCTGTCTGGTCTTGCCAGTCCTATGTTGAGGGAGCTCAGCCTCCAGTTTGGCTGTATAGTTGCATCTCTCGCATGTATTTGTGTTTTGTGGGAGAAGGAGAGGGTTGTCTGTGTACATGAGGCAATTGTAACATTGCCTCAATATTCCCAGGTTCACCAGCTGAGCAGGAGAGGACACTAGCAACTGATCCCTCGACATGCTAGAAGGAATAGACAAAAAAACTTAAAAAGACTCCGGGGGATGTGGGTGATCAAGAAAGGGGTTTTAGGCTGGTGGGGTACTATCTATAATAAAAGTGCAATATCAAGATGAAAAGTACTGTAGGAGCAAGTGCTAGGCTTTACAGATAGAGAATAATCTACTTGGGAATCAAGTAGAGATGAACTTTTTAGTTATAGGATACGCTGGTTAGATCAGTAGTACAGTTCAAGGAAGGCTGTTTTAAGGGAAAATTTGAAGAATGGACTTTAGGTAGCCCGAATAGTTTAACCTTCATTAACCGACGCTGCTCTTATGTGCTCTTGTGGCAACTTCGCGCTAAAGCGCGCTAACGCGCGCTTTATAGCAGGGGGCTGGAAAAAACAGGAAATGACCCAAAATGGCCAATGAATTACTAGTTGCTGTCTCTAACCACTCCTCTGAGGACAAACAGGCAGCTCAGTACTCCCCACTCTCACTGGTGAGTAAAGAAACTTCCCTCTGGCCACACAAGAAAATGGAGGAACACAGGAACCAAATACAAAGCCCAGGGATCAGCAAATCTGGTCTCTGGAACAACTAGCTAGGAAAGTTAGGAAAGCAGAAGTATTTTTTGTTTTTTTTAGTTTTTTTTGCACACAGACAGAAAAATACAGTAAATGCTTTGTTATTCGACTAAATTGCTATCAAAGGCTAGTACACTTGAGTGTATTAGCCTGTTTGTTAACTTTTAAGCAAAACTTTAGCCAAGAAGTGCAATCAACAATTTAAGCACAAAAAAACAGGAAAAACAGGTAATATAACAGCAATATAAGCACAAACAGTGGTCGAAAAGTTGAAGTTGGTTTCGGTGTTGTGGGCTGTCGATTAACTCAAGGCAACCCATATATATATATATATATATATATAATTGTCAAACTTTATTGCTTATGCTTAGCCAGCCCAGGATGACACCAAAGTGGGTCATTTGTGATCAGTGCTCCACCCTGGTTAACAAATTTAACTAAATAAATAAAAATCCACTGGAATTGGGTACCCTTTTTCAGGCATGACCAGGGTCCACTGTCTAGTTAAGTGACTTGCTTAGAATCACACGGCAGACGAATGCAGGTCGAAGGACTCTAAAAACCATCATTTACACGAAGATGCTGTTTTTTCCTTACAAAGTTATACTGCTTGGACATTCAGTTTTTTCATATCCTGTCTAAAGGTTTCCACCTCTGAATGTTCAGTTGTGTTCCAGTTTGTGAGTTCCATTTTGGAGATAGCCTTATGCAGTTGGACATTTTGTTTGTTTCTACACCAAAAGGTCTTTCTGTGGCAACTCTGTCTCTGACATTCCCTGAGTGATATGTCACATTGTTCCGTAGCATACTTAGATTTCCTTGTTTTTTTATATGTCTACCAAAACATCCTCTGACCCATTCATGATGAATTTTCTGCACATCAGCAAGTCAAATGGTATCAGAGCTACTTGGTCTAGGAATCTAAACCTTTTCTGCAGCATCACCAGAATATTTTAGAGGGACAGGTATATTTCACACAGGATACCACTGCTGTGGAATAGACTCCCTATCCACATAAAAAAATTCATCCATGTCCATATTCAAGTGCAGTTCTGATATGTGGATAGGAAACAGAAAATTTACCCCAGGACTGCCCCTAGTACTACTAATGGACAGAGGCAGATCCTAAATGCTTTATCCCATACATCATTCTCCTCAAATTATCTATGATATAATCTCAGTTACTCCCATTAGGGGTAATATACAATTATCATCCATGAGATGGGTGAGACCAAATGGGACAGGTTATTTCGAGCACAAAAATGGAAATTGGCTAGGCTTAAAATGGCCCTCAAGGGCAGCTAGCCTAGTAGTTACCTATGAACCTATAAACTTTGGGAAAGTGCACTGATACCAGCAATCGCAAAAATGCTTAGCAGCAGATTAATGGATAACAGTCATGTAGTATTTTTGACACAGCTGCCAAACCTGTTTGGTTAACCAGCAATATATCGTCTCCTCTCCCTTTTTATCTATCTTGATAATTGTTGCCTCCCCCATCCAAACAAAAAAAGTCCATAGATTTTGCTTAATCTTACATTTTCATCCTTTTTGCTTGAGCGTTTACCTTCCTCCCTCAGAGTTCGCTGATCTTTTCTAACCAGGAGATTAGCACACTGTTATTCCTACCCTAATCACCTTCACTTTAGTTTGCAATCCTTTTATACATAGCTGTCATTACGAGTTCCATCTTCCAACTTATTTATCATTGTCCTTTTTTGTATGTGGCTCAGTTCCTTCTTTAGATTCATATGCTTATCGCAGTCTTGATTGGACAGATCATCTGTATCCAAGCTACTACAAAATTGTACTTTAGTGTGCCTTGTCATCAGTCTTCCTACAGGTAGCTTCTTTAACTCTCACTTCTCTCTAGATACCCTTTGTCTCAGCAGTACTACATTTTTTCTGCACCAATTCACCCTCTTTTCTTACTCTTCCAATTCTGCTGTCCTCCCATTTTACTACCCTTTCATATTTCTTCCTTCTGTTCCAAAATTTTTATTTTGAGTTGTAATACAATAGTGTCACTATTCCTTTTCCTTAATTTTCCTCAGCCTTGTGAGAGAGATCTGCTGGGAAGTACGAAGTCCCACAAAACCCCTCCATCAGCTCGAGTCTCCCCACAGGTTATGACCCTGTGCTGTGGAGAATAGTTGATGTGGTGCCCTTTAGTAAAGGTTATCCCCCAGAATTAGACTTCTTATTCACTACTGTTTGCAAGGCAGTGGAATGTATTATAGCTGAACTAATAAACTCTAATATAAATGACCTTATATCCCTGGATACACAACAGTTTCTCTTTGTAAAAGGTAGATCAAGCTGCTCACCCTTGTTGACTTCTTTGAAAGGGTTACTGAGGCCATGGAAAAATAGCGTGTAGGTCTGCATTGCTTTAACAGGACCATGCTGTGATTATTCAGAAACACTCTTAAGTCACCATTGATCGTTACACATCTTGCAGGATGGGTGACTGGTTGTCTGACATTACCTATACCATTAAGGTATGATACGTTTGCTCTAGACAAAATATATCATATAATATAGTGGTGAGCCTTGGGCGGAAGGGGATGTCCCAGTCTCTGCTTTACTGGGTTATATGCAAGCCAAATACAGATACGTCAGAGTACTGCTGTGGCAAAGAAGGTCTTTTATCATGACAAATTCTTGCACTGATTCTAGAGTGTCACAGGGAGTCACTGGAGTCATTGCACAGAATGTAAGCTGCCTGTGACGTTTCTCCCCTTCAGCTGCACGGTAACAGCCACTGTGCTGGCATAGAGGTAGAGTATCTGTTTGCTAGGTTTGGCAAATGACACTAGTACCAAAGAGCTAGCTCAGGGGAGTACAGTTAAGTGGCAGGTTGCCAGATGTGTTGTATCAGGAAGGGAAGTGAAGTTTCTCTGAATTACAGTGTTAGTAGTGCAACAGGTTGCACACTTACGTTTAGTGCAGTAGGCAGTGGGTTCTATTCTCAAACCAGGTAGATGGATTGCTGACACTGCAGTGCAGCATGGGGGGTGCTGCACTTCTAAATGTGTCATCCTTCAAATGTGAAACCAAGGTCCCATCTGCTTGAGTTGGTGGTAATTGAGGTGGATGTAAAGATCCCATGGCGTCTATCAAAAAGACTAAGAGATGTTCCCCTATGCCCTTGCCAAATTTCCCCTAGTCGTAAAAATAACACCCTCTGAAAAGAGGCCACTAGCCTAGTGAGATTACCCCAGAAAACAAATGATGGATAAATAAACAAACTGCAGGGCTGTACTATAACATTGGCTGGGGCCAGTGTGGATAGCTGATAACATTGGTGTCAATGTGTGCACAGAAGCGTACTTGTAATTTGCACAGTTCCATTACTTACAGGTAACAGCAGAAACAATTGGTTAGGTAGAGACCCAGAATTCACTGCAAATAACGTATCACTGTCAGTGTCTTCACAGTATCCTGTTCAGTTATACAAGCTAGTGAGTGGACAGCCTCCTTGGTCCATTTATTTCATCTGTAATGAAATGCAGCACAAAGACTGGTATTGAGTGCTTGAGTAATGCATGCAGTACTAAACTGGTCCCCTTCAGTTTAAAATGGCAGATCTGTTTATTACATTTTTACCTGGTAATATCCACCTGAGAAGATACCATTTTCATTGAGGTCCTAGAGAGAAAAGCTCCAAGAAATATGTTAAAGTGTACAAATAATACCGTAATTATACATGGTGCACAAAAAATATCAGGCATATTTGTTTTGTGGGTACTTTACCGTTATCGGGGCAACAGATGTCATGAGCTGTTGGAGTCCCTTGAAATGATTATTGACAGTTGTCTGAGTGGGTATTGTGCTTTAGCTGTTTATCTTCAGTAAGATGTTGAAAGTTTGGTCACATTTAAATTGTATCCTTCAAAAGTGGTTAATTACACTGAAGAGTTTCAAGTTCTGTGGTGTATTTCTTCAGATTTGTCAGCGAACTCGGGATACAACTGAAATGTGACCGAAGTTATAAATCTTACTGAAGGTAAAGCACAGTACTCACTCATACAACTGACAACCAAAAGGATACAATTTAAATGTGACGTTAACGGGGCAGCAGTATACATCTGTAACTGCACTCTTCCAGGCTACAAGCTGCTATATATATGCACCCAAAATAAATCACAAGGAATAAAAAAATGGGGAAAAACATTTCACCATTCCATGGCTCCTGCTTAATTTGAAGCAGACAGTATAAAAGGGGATCACCTTTTAATGGTTCGTCTTAGTTTATTGTGTAACAGTAAAACAATTTAAAAATAAACATGCTAAGTACAAAATAAAGATTTACAGTGCATTCAAAGGATGTACTGAAAAGCCTGATGTGTAGCTACCCATGCAGTTGCTGCAACCAGTATAGCCAAGCCCACCTTGCTCAGTTTGATGCGTGTTTGCACACCACACACATCAAACCCAGCATGCTGAAGACACTGAAACTGCTGCATGGAAGATGACAGTGGTGTGACATCATTGATTCATAGGAAAGAGGGTTGTTGCAAGAAAAGTGCATAACAATTATCCCTCATTTCATTCTCCATGCAACAGTTTGACCTCGTTGGCTGTGACGACTAGGCTGGCAGCCACACATAAGGCTTCTGAATTGCTTTTAAATTGCTTTCTGGTTAAAACAGAAAACAAAATGTTCTGCATAGATTGTAATACAACTGGGTAAATAATACTTGAAATATCTAGATAGTTCATTTAAGTGTGTATATATATATATATATATATATATATATATATATATATATATATATATATATGGTTCCCATTCAGAAGCCTGAAACATCAAAATCCTGAAACCAAAAGCCTGAAAATTCAGAATCCTGAAAACTCAAAATCCTGAAAGCCCAAAATCCTGAAACTCAAAATCCTGAAAACACAAATAATGCTAATATGTCACTATAAAGACACTAATATCTACCAACTGACCCTGACCCTAACCCTAACCCTAAGGTCCGTCACTATCGCACACTCACCTGACCCGCGCCCTAACCCTAACTCACTTAAACCGCCCCTAACCCCAATATTTGTCACTATTGCATACATGCCTAACCTGCGCCCTAACCATAACTCACTTAAACCGCCCCTAACCCTAAAATAAAACCAACCGCACACTTACCTGACCCCAACGCATGACCTAACACCACAGGGCTAACAATAGTAAAGCCACAATGACATCAGTATGTCTATTTTGTGTTTTCAGGATTTTGAGTTTCAGGATTTTGGTCTTTCAGAATTTTGGGCTTTCAGGATTTTGAGTTTTCAGGATTCTGAATTTTCAGGCTTTTGGTTTCAGGCTTTTGATTTTCAGGCTTATGATGTTTCAGGCTTCTGAATGGGAACCATATATATATATATATATATATATATATATATATATATATATATATATATATATATATATATATATATATATATATATATTAGTTCTCTATTGAAAGTTGAGTTCCTCATTAACACTCTTCAAGAAAAATCTTGATGAGTGGATGGGAAATAGGAAATACTCCCCGGGGAATCACTTCTGTGGCTCTGCTTGACAGGGGCACAGGAAATTAACTTTCTTGGGTTGGCATAAGCCAGGGAACTTTGTTGGCTAGGCTTACTTAGGCCCTTGGGCTGATAGCCTAGTACCTACCTATGAACCTACCTATGAGCCTATGCACTAAACTATTGTCGTAAGAAATGCTTCTTTCTTACATGCTGTAGATTCTTTAAACAACTTCTTGGAGAGACGCCATCTTTTCGTGCTGTTTGTTCATGCATTTTTTATATAAAGTATTTGAAATGCAATTATTATCATTATAATTCAGGTTTTATGTATAGTACTATAATTTGATGACATAGAGAAGTTCTTCCCTTGTTTTTTTTAATACATAAATACGTTTAAGTGCTTTTTTGTTCATCAATTATTTTTTGGGAATTCCTAGGTTTTTAATCATTTGTGTTGTTGTTATTATGAGTCCTACCAGGGCTGAATGGGTTTGCAGTATATTTTACTGCCATACTTTTCTTGAGCACATTGTTGGGGGGAGTATGGAATTTAGCAACCTCCTATTGCTTTCAATTTCTGAATCAGTCTATTTTTTAAAATTTTCATTAAAGGAATTAAATGGAAAGGAACAGAAAACTTGAAATTTAAGATTGAAAAGCAGCGTTGGTCAGGTATATACTTAACAGTTGATTTCATAATAATACAGAGGAAATGGTGATAATGTTATATGTCAACATTAATGCACATTTAGTAAAAATACATTTCAGATAATATATACTTGATATTAAAGATTTCTTGTATATGATTCCCCCCTTTTGAAGAAGCATGATTACTCATCCTTAATCCTGTAATAAATGACAGCAGTATACAATGCTTTGAAGACTGTTATATTTCATTGCTGTTATACTTTTTTTCTTAACTGCTGCCCAAATGCCTCATGGTAATATAGCTTCATAAAATGGAGTTTGACCACCAAATAACTTCAGTGAATCAGTATGCCGATGCACACAGTATTGCCAAAAACAAACAACCTGACAGGACAGACTCTGCAATTTGCATACTCCAAGACACAACCTTGGAGCATGCAAAGCAAAAACAATGTTTTTTTGTCAGAGGCAAGCCCCCTGTACTTCCCATGTGGGGGGTAGCAGCACCCCCCCCCCACACACACACACACACGCACTCTCTGGTACTTAAGCATACCAACTCTGAGATTGCATAGTACAGGAAAGGGCATATTCCCAAATCCACACATGACATTATGTTGATCTCTCAGCAATGCCCATCAGTTTTTCTGCTGACCAAACAAAACCAACAGGAAAGCCGTCAACTAAAGCAATATTAGACCAATATCACTGGACCCATGCACGCACACACACACACACACACACACACACACACACACACACACATATATGGGTACGTATCACTTCACCTAAAACTCATTTCACCAAAACCAAATCACCTAAAGTTCATTTTGCCTAAAACTCATTTCATCTAAAACTCATTTCACTGACAAGTAGTACTTTGGTTTTATGGTGTCTGGTTTTGTTTTACATTATTTGGTAAAAGTCAACTAGGTGGGGGGCTATGCCCCCCACACCCCCCTTAATATATATATATATATATATATACTAACACCATGATCGCACTACAGTGGGGAAAAGGACATATACCACTGAACTGCTTTAGATTACTTCTGGTCAGTGAAATGAGTTTTAGGTGACATGAACTTTAGGTGATTTGGTCCTGGCGAAATGAGTTTAGGTGTTAGTCAGATAAACTACCAGACGCAAAATTAAACCCAAAGTAGGCAGAAAACAATTTGGTGATATTTTGGGAGATGGGGAAATCAGTGAAATATCTGACAGTAATTTGAAATCTGTCAAACCTTAGTAATGGAAATATGATCAGTATTTTAGTAAGTGTGGCAGTTCTAGGTTAAGACGAGTCATTTGTAAACAGGCACAGTGCATAGTAGTCAGCAGTATTATGCCAAAGCCAAATTCTGTGTGTATGCTCTGACACTACTGTGAACAAGTTAGCAGTTCCAATGAACTCCTCTCAAATAAATTATGTGCATCTTCTTCTTCTTCTTCTTTCGGCTTTTCCCGGTTAGGGGTCGCCACAGCGGATCACCTTGTCCGCACATTGAATGGCAGTGGAGTTTTACGGTGTCGAGTTGCCAGCCCGGCGCCCAACCTTCCACAGAAGGCACACTCACACGCACACCTAGGGCCAATTTAGAGTGTCCAATCCACCTGCAGCATGTCTTTGGGATGTGGGAGGAAACCGGAGCACCCGGAGGAAACCCACGCGACCACAGGGAGGACATGCAGACTCCGCACAGAAGGCACCCCAGCCGAGGATCGAACCGGAGAACCTCTTGCTGTGAGGCGGCAATGCTAACCACTGCACCACCGTGGCCGCCCAAATTATGTGCATCTTGTATATTACTTATGTGGTGAAAGGTGATTGAGGAGGATGGACCCTGCAGAGGCTGCAGTTCTTACACTGAGAATGAACTAAGCTCCAGCCAAAGTAGTCTGTAGTTACAAAACCTGTGTGAAAAGAGTGAAACCACATTACAAAATAATGGGATTCACTGCAGCATATCTGGGAAAGCACATTTGGGATAATCTCTGGTTCAGTGTTGCTGGATGTAATATGTGACTGCTTCTATGTGATATCCATGTCTTCCTTTGAAATTGTATGCAGACTGCTTTAAGGTTGTCACAGTTACATGAAACGAAAACTGTGACAGAAATCAAGATGTCTGACAGGTAGTAGATCTTACCTATGAGTTTGTGCTGCCATAAGAAAACACCAGTAGGCAGTGGCCAATCAGAGTTTAGTATTTTATCCAATTTATAAATGAAAGTATCACAGAATCTGTGAGATGTTTATTTGTAGAATAACTGTAGCAGTATAGGATGAGATGATTACTAGAACAAATGTGGATATACCAAATATCTGCAGAAATTTGGCCAGAGAAATGCATCATATTGTAACAGGAAGTGAACACATTATTTTTGATAATAACCTTTATAAAATTCTAAACAAGCCCCTTAAAATGGAATTTGTAAAGGAAATGAAGAATATATCTATATACGGATGTAACATTACTAACAGCCCTGAATCGCTACCACCGCATAATTTATTTTGGGTTGTCATTTTTAATTTTTTAAACAAAGAAATCAATACTCAGTGATTGTTACAGGGCTCTTTGGCAATAGAAGTTTTAATTTTTTTTCTTTTTATCTTTTTTTCATTTATGTGTCATATTGTTGCAAGTTATTCTACCTGAGATGGATACAACAGATGTGCAAAATAAGAACAGACAAGCATCTGAGTGCCATATGTAAAGGGTTGGGTTCTGTAGTAAGAAATCTGCATATCCTATAGTAGGATTTAGTTTTGCAGTTGTTACTTTTATGCTTGAGAGAAGAATGGTTTATATGAAATGGCATACAGAAGGAAGGTTTCTTAAAAAATCTGAATCATTTTACTTAGCTTTTTTAACCTGTCTGTAAGGCTGACACATTAACTTAAAAGTATTTAAGCCCATCTGGCACATGTTTATGCTACTGTGCAGTAGTCACTGGAATTCAAAAATCACTTCATGCTTTTAAAAGTGACAGCTAGCAACCCCATTCCCTTTCATGCCTACTCCTTTGATGAAATAAGAAATGGAATTTCCTTGACATATGGCTGAGTTAGGTTTCTGGCATTGTTTTAGCTAACGTTTTCCTTCCCTTTCCCAAAATGCACTGATCATTCCCATCTCTTTGCTTGCATCCTGCCAGCAAAACATGCTCTGTTCCTGGTCCCTAGAATCTAAGAATCTACTTTCCTCTGACACTTAACTCTGTTTTGTATTGTCTCATTTAGCCTCAAATCATTGTCCTTTGCAAAGCTATCTGCAACCATTTCTGCCAACTGTATCTCTCTGTCCTGTACTTGGCTTGATTGCAAAACTGTTACATCACACTAGTTTTTGAGACTGTTATGATCTTATGTTTGTTGTTTTAATTTATAAACTTTCCTATACTTTCAGTATTTTACTGTGAATTATTTTATCTTTGCTCTATAATATTACATGCATCAATTGTTTAGCTTTCATCTTCACTGTTTAATACCATTTAATTTGTATTCATAGTTTTTCTTCAGTTTGTGACTCAAAGATATCCAATGGATCTATTCATTTTTATGGTTAACAGATGATAAAACTGAAAGAAAACTTAAAATATAATTGTATTTTCATTGTAATTAACAAATACAAGTTATATTGCAGTGCAAGTTTTGTTCTTATAGTGAATGAATCAGTCTGCATCCCTTTAATAAACATCTTATTGTGACCACACAGAGTTGTACTAAGTTTTTGTCAATAAAAACTGTTATATTTTATGCATTTATTAGATTTGTGTCACTGTAACTTCGTATAATGTTTTTTGTTTTTCCAACATGTTGTTTTCCACTACAGTGTTCATCTGTGTCTGTCAACCACCAGCATCCCTTGCCTTCAGTTCAGACCATAGATTATCCCACTTCTTGGGAATCCCCAGTGTGGATACAAGAGATGAACCAAAAATTGTGTGTGTGTGTGGGGGGGGGGGGAGGTCACATAGGCAACCATGCATGTGTTTTGTTCCCTGGCTTATATTCAACAGTAAAAGCAATAAGAGCATTTTCTAATTAGGACCTAACCCCACTCCCTGGTGGTTGATGTGAATACCTAAGTCACCGTAGGAGCCTACTGCAACCTTCGATGAGAATGATTGTTCCCACTCACATGACACTGATGACTGCCATTGCTAGCTTTGGAACCAACCCCACATTCCCCAGATAACATCTGCAGCTATAACCAGCAAACCTCTTTTTTTATGTGGTGAAGCAGCCATGCAGACCACCACTTCCACCACTCCTGGTTAAGGGAGCTAACTGATAATAGCTGCTCACTCCTACTGTTCCCCTTGATTTTTTTCAACACGTGAGGGCAGCGAGCCACAGAGCCAGGCCTGTTTAATATTTTTTTTTCTTTTGATTAATTGATGACACTGCTGTGTGCTGCATTCTTTACAGTGTTCAGTTACAATGTTTAGTCATTCATAATGCTGGCTTGCTTTTGCCAGTGGGCTAAATCCGGTAACTGACTTTTGTGTGTAGCAGGATCTGTGGTCTTTGTGGTGTGAAATGAAACTATGCTTAGCAAAAAGTTGTTCACTATAAAAAATACATTTTAATTATACATGTATTTGTGTTATTACAAATATGGCTGTAGGTGATTTGGTCATGTTGACTAATGTCACCAAAAATGGGCATGGGTAGTTACCAATGATAAGAGGGTTGAGGACCTGGCCTGCTCTGACCAACGCCAGGGACCTTTGCTAACGGTCGGAGGGGTATATGTGGCATCTTCAGTCTTACAAGGCGGTGGTGAGGCCACATCTAAAATGCTGGCACAGCTCTAGAGTCATATCAGAAGAGGAATATTTTACTGTCTGAGTACTGAAATGGCAGGTGGAATAGAGGATTTGATTGTTAGCCTGGTAAAGTGTTTAATTCAGGAAGAACCAGTTTTGAATCATTGCTTGGGATAGAGGTATTTACACTACAGTGTGGTGCAATGGAAACATGTTATCAAGAAATAATTGACCTTAGAGTAAATTGATACAGTATAATATAAGAAAAGGGCATGCACAAAGCATTAACCGATTCAGTAGTTTCATAAAGGATACAAAGCAACTGTTTAGGTAATCTACCTCTAGAGATGGCACTTTACAACTATATTATATAGATGAGTTACAAAATGGAACATAAAAATGGTGCTGAAAACATTCAGTGCACACCTGACTGAAATTCAAGAGATTTTGCTTATGCTGATTTTTAACAAAGTACAAAACTTGAAGCATTCAAGCAATGCTGGCAGATCTCTGCAGCTTTAGGTCCGAGAATGGGAGCATGTCATTCAATCGATAGCTGTATCAACAAGTACCAAGCCATTGAAGAAATTTGGGCAAAACAACTTTTGCCGACAGTGGAGGTATATTTAATTTGGGGGATATTGAAGGTTTCTCCCCACACGTTGGGGGGGACGACAAGATGGCTTGCTCCCCTGCAAAAAAAAAAAAAAAAAACTTGCCTCTGAGGTTCACCAAAAGTAATTTGATTTTCTTTGATTGATTGGCTTTTGATGAAAGAATTGCTGAACACAATGAACATGAGTCCTTGAAAAATATAATTAATGTCCTGACAGCCTTCAGATTGCCTGCAGTTTCAGCTTTTATATGCCACATCAAGGAGCCTAAAGCTGAGAAAATTTTGGTAAGTTATTCTTGGGTCCTGTTAGTAACCATTGACACTAGGCCTTAGGATGAAGTGCTGAAACTTGGTAATCATTTTCACTGTGTGTGAGTTGAGATAGTTAAATTTGCAAATAGGCAAATGGAGTAGCAGATTAACTGTTCCTTCTGCTGCAGCCAGGAAGCACATCTTATTGTGACACAGAGGTAGCCCCTTTTATGTTCCAGGAACGTTAAATAACAGATTCCTTTTAGAAAACTATGGAGTAGGTTAAGACTGCAAGACTGTGCTACCATGTGCAAAATATTAATGGTTAACTTCTGGGCATTGAACAATTCTGATAGTATACCTGTTGGATAGATCTTGCACAAGAGTTAAGAGTTAAAGTACATAATGTTAAGAAGCAAGCCGTGATAGTTTTGCACACTTTGCTATAAAAAGAGGCAGTAAAGCTTTGGTTCATTTTTTTTTGTATCCAGTATAATTGTAAATTGAATATTCTGGAGGAAGTGTGTTTATGGTACTGGAGGGATAGGATGACTGGTGTGATTTAAGAGGAATGGTTGAAATAGGGGGTAGATGCATATTTGGGAGCAGGTAAAAACAAATTTATGGTTTATCAACATTTTTGCAAATGGACTATGAAAGTTTGTTTGCTTATAGTATCAGTTTATTGTTGTAAGGCATTCCCAATAAGATGGTGTATTGTTTTATAGGAGGAAAGTTATGATAGTCTGGTGATAAAAGGTTTAATACGTAGGACATGTAAGGCATTGAAAAGCTTCAAAAGGAGGTTGTGAAAAAAAAATTAAGAGTCTGGAGTATTTTTTTTAGCATCTTTCTTAAATTATCACTAAAGACATATAGGCAGGCATACATTAATAGAAAAGAAAACAAACCATGTTAACATTTGTAATATTCATGCATCATATATTCTTTTTTTAACATGTATTCACTCCAACATTACATACATTTTTCTATTCCTTTCTTCCTCTAAAACTCACTCCTCCTCTTGAGCATTATTCTACATGTGTTGTTCTCACAAATTCTATTTATTTATATGCAATTAGTTCCTTTCCCTTTTTAAAAGATCCCACCTCTAGTTCTTTTTTTCTCTTTTGCAATATTCAGTACTTCAATTAGTATTTTTGTGGCAGTCAATAACAGAGATTGGAATGTGTAATTAATAACGTCTTAAGCACTCAATTAGTCGTGAGGGATTTGGGTACCCAGGTTGATAGCAATCTGACTTTTAACCACCATGTTGCTTCCGTTGTATGGAAAGCCTTATACATGGCCCACCTCATGAGTAAGGGTATCTCATCCATTGACAAGGAGGTCATAACATCCCTGTATTCTTCCCTTATAAGGCACATTATTGAGTACAAAGCCTTTTTTGGCATGTACCTCGCAAAGCACTTGCAGTAGCTGGAGAGACCACAGAGGTTCCTCACCAGGAGAATCCAAAGCCTCAAACATCTACCATACACAAATAGGGTAAAAACCCTATCACTCTATGCAGTTTCATACAGACTCCTCTGAGGTAACCTCTGCCTGGCATACAAGGCGATCACGAACCCACCTTGATGGGACTGCTGCATATCCACAAGTCAAGCTCCACTCGAGTAACTCGCACGCGCAGCGTCAACCTGAACTGTGACAACAACAGGAATTGTTGACGGACAGATTTGTGTCCCAGAGACTCCCCCATCTATGAAATAGACTCCCTCTCCATGTCAAGCAGAGTAGCAGAGTACCTCTGTACCCCATTTTAAGCACAACCTGGATAACTGAATGCTGGACAGGGGCATCGGGTGCTGACTTGTCTAAACATGGCCTAAACTCTTGGCTAGGCTTATAAGGGCCTCAGGGCCAATAGCCTAGTAACCTCCTATGATCTGAAATTTTGTTGGATGAATTAAGCATATTTGCTTGTTGAGGTAGATATGCTGCAGAGTCACACAGATTTAGGATGTTCGGAGGGAAGTATTTGCACTTATTTTTATTGCCATAAAGAGTAAGAAGAATTTTTTAAAATGCTGATTCTCACTGCAGAAATGTGGAGAATGGATATTTGGGTCCTGTAGAAGTCTAACAAGCTTTAAGGACTATTTAGGTTACTATCAAGAGTTTAGCAAAAGGAAGTCAGACTGATGACAAAAGTGTTTGTTGTACTGGGGGCAGGAAAAATTATCTCTGTTGTAAACTAGATGGAGCAGGACTATTTCAGTTGCATTTGAATGGAAACAAAACAGTCATTCAAAGGTGGAATTCTGGGTCAGCATCAACAGTTAGGATGGGAATAACTGCCACAGTAGCCTTAGCTATATCGGTTATATCCAGCCAAGTATATAACAGTCTGCGAGCTTCCAAAACTACAGGGCACATTCCATGCACTCAGTCAGTTCGAGATGAATTGACTGAAAAGACATGTTTGTGTACCAAGCCCTTCAGAGCTTTCTTGTCACTGGAGTATGCTCCTGTGAGGCTTTCAAAAATTCACAGTTGTTTTGTGCTATTTTTTTGCTGGCAGATTAGGTCCCTTTGGGGGAAAAAAAGTTTCCATTTAAAAAAAAAAATGCTTTTTTCTTTATAACACTTTTCTGTTCAGGAAAATTATTTTAAAGCTGAGAGTTTGTGTTTTAACAGGCTGTCACAATACAGTGTTGTACTTTTAAATGAGAACGGTCTTTTTCCTGTCAGTTTAAAAGTTGCTCAAAGTATTTAAAAACATATTTTCTGTGGAGAAATTGTGTTCATTTTGCTTTTTGTGGCTGGCTAAGTGTTTTTTACTATGTTTTGTAGGGAAAAGTTACTTATAAAGATTTTAACATTTTACAGGCTTTTGTTGTTTGTTTTCCCCAGGAAAGAGGTACTATTTCTGGCTTGAACATGTTGTTCCCACAGTTGGTTCTTCTTCTAGCCACAAAAATAAAATGTTAAGTAAGCAACGTTTGCCACCACATTAGACTATTTGCCTCACCTGCAGTTGGGTGACTCAGCTGTGACCATTAGTTGTATTTCAGACCACTCATCTTTGACCCTAGTTCCATCTGGTGTAGCACCTACATCCACTTTGGACCCGGGATTAGCCAAGCCCTATGCTACTGTTGGGGTCCCCTTAGTGGGGAAAGGAGAGGCCACTCTTGTTGGTCCTGGAAGAGGGAACATGGCAGGCTTCCCTGTTTTGTCAGAATGGTTGTGCCTGTCCCTGGGGTAGTTGCTGCTACCATTAATAACACTGTTAGCCCCATTTTTCCTGTCAAAAAGAAACAGAAGACTAAACATTTATCTACTCCTCCCCAAATTTCTTTGGACAGGAATAATTAATTGGGTCTGCCTCGGGGGTTTAATTCATGCTTTTGATCCTTCTTATAAACTTGTTTTTGATAAAAGAAAGAAAGGGGGATACCTCTTTTCCTGAAGAAATTGAAGATTCTGAATCTGGACAGGAAGATGAACGGATAGATACAAGGTTTTCTTCTCAGATTTCTGATTCAGACTCCAAGGACAACTCATTTTCTGATCCTCTCTCTAGGGGGTTTCTCTTTCTCTGAGTCTATTTCCAGAGTGCGCCAGTATTTTCAGTGGGAGAACACTGAGGTTTTCTCAGGACTTCAGAAATTACTGTGAGCTGTTACAGTAGGATTTTCAAGAGCCTTCACCTGTTCCTTCAGTTTTGTCAGCTTTGAATGTGCTACTGCCTGCAGTTTTCCTGATTGTCAGCCAGCAGTCCCTAAAAAGCCAGAACGGGATGTATAAAGTTCTAAAGACTTCTACGTTTTTATACACTCTTCCCAAACCTAACATAGCAGCTATAGCTTTAGTTAATCCTACTGCTGCTAAATATTTAGTTAATTCCAATCTTAATCTTTATAAGGATGGGAAGATTATTAGAAAGTATGGGAAAAAGTGTATGCCTCTGCAATTTTGATTTTCAGAATTTTGAATTGTCAGGCTCATGTTAAAGTCTGTTCTGACTAATGTAAAATTATGAAGAATATTTTGTCTGCATTTTCTTCATCTGAGGTAAAATCTTCTTTGAATAATTTAGTTTCTTCTATAGTACAAGCCACTACTCGTTGCTTACAGCGTTTGTATGACTCAGTTGATACTTTTCCAGTGATATGGCCACTATTACTGTTTTTAGGAGGTCCCTTGGCTGCTTTCTGAGAACCTCCCAGATGATGTTAGAAATGAGGTTAATTCTCCTTTGTATAGAGATTTAGTTTTTGGCCACTCTGCTGCAGAGGTGATCAAAACGTGTGATGAAAGTGGTGAATTGGCAGAGGGAATCTCTAAGATTTTTCAGCTTATGTTTTTCAGATTGCCTAAGGGATTCTCTAACCCCTCATCCAATTTTGGCAACCCCCCAACATAAACAGTCTCAACAAAATGCCGGTAAACAGATGTTTAAGAAGAAATGGCAAAGGAGTTCCAAAACGAATTCTGGAACCCCCCCCCCAAACCAAGGACAATCCAAAAAATCAGAATAACTATTTAAAGGACCTCTTTCCCCTTCCCTTCCTCTCTGGAAGCCCCTTTTCCCTTCCAGAAAGTCTGAATCTCCATTTTTCTCTTTGACAACAGATAATTTCAGACATATGGGTTCTGAAGATCATTCATCAAGGTTGCAGATGGCAGTGGGAAGAAATGTCTCCTTTCCAGGATGTATTCTCTCATCTACCAGACCAGGTTTTATTTTCACCTGTCCTTCATCATATGTTGTCCCAGTGAGTGATAGAACCAGTTACTCCTTCCCAGGTGGGAAAAGCTTTTTATTTAAGGATGTTTTTAGTTCCAAAGGAAAACAAAATGCTTGGAGACCATTTCTAGATCTTATTTTCCTAAACCTGTTTGTGATATTGCCTAAGTTCAAAATGCTGATTTTCACAACCTGTTAGCTTTTCTTCCGTATTCAAGTTTCATAGTAGCACTAGGTTTAAAAGATACTAATCATTACATCCCTATTAATCCAGACTTCAGGAGTTTCTTAAGATTTTGTGTGACTCACATGCTCAAGTCTCTGTCTTTACCCTTTGGACTATCCACTACACCAAGAGTTTGCATAAAGGGTCTGGATCCAGTTTTAGCTCATTGCAGTGCAGAGAGTATTCACATTTTCCATATTTTAAATGACTTGCTTATCTTTGCAGAGACTATATCAGGGGCCTTCCAAGATTTGATCCATCTGATCCTCAAGTAGACCTATTTGCCTCCTCTCTGAACAATCAAGATTCTGCTCCAGGACTCCATGCAATAAAGCCGTGAAGGCATATGCCTTATGTTTTCTTTTCCTTGGGCAGGAATGTTCCTGTATGCTTTTCTACATTGTCCACTAATATCCAGGGTACTTCTGAAGATTCAGAGGGAGTCCCAAAGATCATTGTTTTCTTAGATGTGCAACAGTAGTTCTTCCTTCTTTTGGAAATGACCAGAGGCAATTACCATAAGCTTCCTCACAGAATAGAGCTACTCACACAAGATCATGGATGTTTGATATATCTCAATACCAATCAACTTCATTTGACTGCCTGGATGATAGGTTTTAATTCCTTTATGCAACTGTGGACATACAACAGGTACTAATGAAGGCAAGAAAGCCTACTACTAGAAAATCATATATTAGCAAATGGAAAAGGTTTTCTAGTTGGTGCCAACAACATAATCAGCAGCCATTCAAGTATAGTTTTTCTCTGGTTTTACAGTATTTTTTGAGTTATACTTTGGCTTTTCTTACAATCCTCCATCAGGTTTCAGTTGCAGGCCATTTCAGCATGTCGGCCCATGTATCGTCCTCTTTCAATGCATTCTCGTATCAAAATTTTTTGGAATGGATTTTCCATAAAAGGCCTCCAAGAAAACTGGTGGCCCCTCCTTAGGTTCTTAAGTTTGTGTTAGGGTGGGTAATACTTGCTCCATTTGAACCAGCTAGCTTGTCTAACTTGAGGTTCTTAATATGGGAAACGGTTTTATTGATTCCTCTGACTTCTTCAAGTAGGGTGTCTTGAGTTGCAAGCTCTTATGGTCAGTTAACCCAATCTCACTTTCCACAGGTGCAGGGTTTCTTTGTGAACTAATCCTCCTTTTATGCCTAAAGTAGTATCCGAGTTTACTTTAAGCCAAACTACACATCTCCCCATTTTCTTTCGTGAACATAAAATTAGGGAGGATGGATAGTTCACATACAACTTAGGTGCTATCTTGACAGAACTAAATCTTTCAGATCTTCCTATCAAGTGTGCATTTCTTGTGAAGGTAAGAAGAAGGGACAACCTGTGTCAAAGCAGACAATTTCCAAATGGTTGTCTAAGACTATTATCTTTTGTTACAGTCACCACAGAAAAACTATTCCAGCTAGGGTCAAGGCCCACTCTACCAGGGCTTTCTATGGCTTTTTGGAAAGGGACAAATTCTAGAAGCAGCAACGTGGTCCTCTGTACATATTTTTACAAAACACTATAAGCATGATTCTTTCATTAGGTCTAAATCAGGCTTTGCAAAGACCATTCTTCTGGGGCTCCTGAATTCTTCTCTTTCCACCTCCCAAATGTAGCATCAGTGATCAATATGATGAACATAGTGAAGCTATATAAATAAACTTAGCATAACAGTAAATATTCAAATAATCACTACTGCAGTAGCTGTTGCCTCCCTCCATCCTCCTCATTTTTTTGGTGTGTTGTTTATACTAGGGTTTGAATACTTATTTTTTGTTGTTTCTAGCATTATCATTTCCGGGCTCACCATTCCTCTGTCTTGTGGCATGAAAGCTCTAAAGGGCTTGACACCCAAACCTGTCTTTTTAGTCAGCTGAGCTCCAACTTGACTGAAGGTTTGGGTATTTGAAAGGGGCTCTGAAGCTTTGGAAGCTGGACGGTTGTTATACCCTTGACAGGATATAACCCATATAGCTAAGGCTAATGTACCCTGAGGGGGTTGAGTAATTCAATGTTGCATTACCCTTTCCCCTCTGTCCTACTCCTTTTCATATGCCCTGGGGGTTAAGGTGGGTAACCTATTTATTCAGTGTCCTCTCCCCCCCCCCTTCAGTCTCTACTCCTTTAGCACACAGCTTCCAGTTGTCAGTAGGGACAGTGAGAGCAGGTCATGTTACACCTGAGGAACATCAGATAAGAAAGACCTGAAGATGGTGAAAGGTGATGAACCATTATACCGCTGATACTATACAGCAAAGGATGTCTATTGGCTGGGGATGGTGAAAGACTGTGGTATTCAGGCCCAATGTAGGCTTTAGCATGCAAGAAAGTCCTAAGACTTAGTGCTGCACCAGTGATCTACTCAAGCATCTACAATTATGGTGAATTATCTGCACAGCTATACTTTACTCCACCTTTGGTGTTCCTCACTGTACATTGTTGGGACCCAGATGGACACTGTTGCCAGAAGGTCCTGGTTTGCATCACTCTTCACAGTGCACTGTCATAAGACATTCTCCAGGACATTTTTCTGAAATAGATGGTCCATGATCTGCCTTCAAGGTGATCAGTACTCTTCCTAAAATGTAGCTTGTCCAGGATTGCCAATGTTAGTGTGTGTTTCTTGTTCCAACCACCTAGTAGAATTAGCTTGCAGCTGTGTCCTATAGGTCAATAAAAGACTGAATCTCGTTAGCAAGTACAAAAGTTATGTACTTAGCATAACACTAAATGTGCTTGAAGATTTTAGGCTTTGTTAGCAAACCCTCCTTCTATCCCCCATCCTGAGCAGAAGAAGAAGATTTATGGTATTATCTTTTATTGTTTTTTTTTTTTCAGTTGGTCAAAATCTGGAAATGAAGGAGATAGAAGTAGAGAGACATAAGGGCTCATTGAAGGAAGGAAGTACAGTATTTCATGGGAAACTTTTGTCCTCTAAGCCAGGGCTGTCCAAAAGGTGGCTCTAGGGCCATAATCTGGCCCTCAGTATGTCCTATAACAAACTGTTTTGAATGGACAGATAAATGTTTGACATGATAATATGGCCTCCCAAACCTTGCCAAGTGTGGCAAGTGTCCCCTCAGCCAAAAAGGTTGGACACCCCTGCAAACAGAGCATGCAGTGTGTGCTTGAGTCGTCTGGATTAATGAAGAATGAATTGTCCAAGCAAGTGTGCATAACTTCTGTTTGCATAAAGCAGGAAAAAGGAAGATAGACCGTGATTATTTGTCTGCAAGGAAGCTAGCTTTCTGTAGTCATCATAAGGGGACACTGGCCCTCCACCTTGTTCATGCTGTATGAGTTATGTCTGACTTCTTTAATGACTCTGTGAGCAGTCGGTGCCTTCCACAGACTTTATTAGGCAAGTAGAGATTGGAAGTAGATTGGTAAGCCTTTATTCTGTAGCACATGTACCACGTGCACACCTAGGGGTAATTTACAGTCAGCAGTTTACTTACTGCACATGTTTCGGAGGTAGGAAGAAACCAGAGTACTGGAGAAAACCCATGCAAACACTCAGTAAAGGAGGCACCCTGGAAGAGAACTGAAAGGGAGAACCTGTTGTTATGAGACAACAATGTTAATCATTGCACCACTTTGCTGCCTGGCACACACACACACACACACACACACACACACACACACACACACACACACACACACACACACACACACACACACACACACACACACTTCCAAAGTTGTATAGGTTTTGAGAAAAGTAATATTTGGTTTTCCAACCAAACTAAGAATTTGTTTTCTCTAGCACTCTGTGACCTAAGATTTAAAGTTTTATCAATATATCTAGTAGCAGGAAATGTGAGGTGTTGTGAAGGGAACTCTGCCAAAATATGAGTAAATGTACTAGTGCTTACAGCTACTGGCTGCTTTTATCACATTCATCAATAAAGATTTTATCACCCATGTTTTGCATTTTTGAAAGTATTACAATGGTAATAAAAATATGCTGTCTCTAATATATATAGCCAAGTTGGAGCTTAATAAGGGTATTATAAAACTGCTGCATGACGTTTACATTTCATGTTGCTGATCAAAATTTCAGTGTTTATATGAAAAGAAATTAAAAGCACAGCCTTTGAAAGATTATGAAGCTAGGGGAGGGGGTGTAAATATAATGATTTAATAGGAGGGCAAGACCCTCCACACACACACACACACACACACCTTAAGCTAACTCCATGGTCACATATAAAATAAATCAGTTTTGTGATCTTGTTAGTCTGGATTCTCAAGTAACTCCATTATTGACATGCAGATATTTGGGCCATGTGTATAACTGAAGGACAGAGAGCACAAGGTTTTATATGGAGTATTACTTACTGTTCAGCTGTGGTTCTGCCACAGCAACTGCCTGTACTAATACAAGAGAACTTTGGTAAAGGATCCCAGTTTTCAGCTATATTTTAAAGACTTGCAGCTAATTAGGCTTATATGTAATATGCAGTACATGATGCACACACCACGGTCATCGTCTGACTTATTGACCAAGCAGGCCACAATGAGTAGGCCAGCTTTAAGCCGGGGCAGAGATGATGACAGGACATTGTTAAGATTCATGTTATTTGACAACATAAGAGTTTGTCACACAAAGAAGATGACTGTACATATTAGTTGTAAAATAAAAATGGGTAGATAGGCATTCAGAAATATGACAAATAAGCTCTGATGCTTAAATAAAAAAGGACCAATGAAGTATGTCCCTGAAGTCCCTAATTTCGGCTGAAGGGATGGAAGAAGACAGTAAATAAAGAGCATATGCTTGAGCTGTCCTTTCCAGGAATTTAATAATTTTCTTTTTGCACCAAAAATCCTTTTAAAGGTAGGTAGACTTTGGAATTTTTATTATTATTTTTAATGAAATAGAGCCCCATATTATTTCACTAATTTTGGCATCTCTGACAATGTTTCCTTTTATTATCTGGTTGTACAGTGGCTAAGCTTTGCGTAATACAGTGTGGAAAGTAGGAACTTTTTTACCGATTCAAGTATCAGCACAAGGGCACATTTCCTGTTAAAATAAATAAAGCAGTCTTCTAAAATGACTGAATGTGCACATTTTTTATTATTATAACATCCATGGTTACTGTTTTTATAAGTAACTGGCACCAATGCCTACATACAGTAGTTATCACTCATTTCTGATTTGGTGGCCCTCTTTGCTCCCTTCCAGACTGTCTCCAGTGGGTTCTGGTCTTATACTTTCTTCTGATCCCTAAATTGTGTTGCAAAGTACCCTTATTTTAAGTTTATAGGGGCCCTTCAGATGGTGAGATTGCTGTGCTGATTATTTCATTGCAGAGCATTTTGGCACAGTTCAGACAGAGGTGGTTTATTTTTGGCTTTTGTAAAAATGATTTATCTAGCATGATTTCCTGCAGCACAGTTGAATTATATTACAGTACAAGAACATTTTTGTATGAAAGCTTAAGGGAATTGATGTAAAATATTTATGGAAAAGTTAATGTGAATGTTTTGAGCAGAATTGTCGCTTAAAACAGAGAGCTGATTTTGTGATGAACATTAGTCTGCTGAGTCTGGCCGCACTGAATGTCAATATCATGAGAAAGATTTTACAGCCATGAGTATTTTTTATGTTTTCTCAGTGGTTTTATTCTTTCCTCTGGTTATCCGTGTTATGAAATAAAATGTTTGTAGGGCATGGTCACACAACAATAATTTCTGGATAACCAGCTGTATGACAGTAGCGTGTATTATCTCTGACACATAATGCACCTTTATTCTGTACTAGTGGAAATGCTTATGCTGGATCCTTACACTTTGGTGGGACTGGGTAATATTTCTGTGCATTAATTTTCTGTAACTATTTCTGTCTTTGGAGCTCGCCCGAGGTGTACAGCAATACAGTTAATTGGCCACATATCCTCCAAGGCTTACAGACAGTTCTCTTTCTGAAAGGAGGCTGGATATGCATTTAGATTACTGTAGAAAAATAACTTTAATTTGTTTTATTTAGTTAATAATCAATATAGAAACCAGTTGAAAACTCAGGCAACTTGACTGAAAGCTTTCTTGTTGCACTTTTGTTTTCTGGATTGAATAGCGAGGGGCAAAGAAATGACTTTGTTCTCCAGTTCATTTCTTGTCGGGGATATCTTCTGTGTATTAGGTATGTCATTTTAATTTGCCTCTGGGGTTTTATTGGTTCTCCAGTTTCTTTCCACCTTCCAAGGAGCTGAATTAGTCATTCCCCTAAATTGCATGTAGGTGTGTGTGTGTGTGTGTGTGTGTGTGTGTGTGTGTGTGTGTGTGTGTGTGAGAGGTCTAAGATAATATGAAGTTGCAGAACAGCAAGATAAAAATCACAAAACTTTACATTACCAAACGTTCACATCATCGTAAGTTTTCACAGCGAAGGAGGCAGCTGGCCAAGATAGTGAAGTTTACCCTTTTCTCCACTGTAGTGCGATCTCAGAGTTGGTATATTTAGTTAGGGGGGTGGTGGGGTGAGAGGGTGAAGCCCCCCAATTGGGTGGGTTTTATTTGCTTTGGTTTGTTTTTTATTTCATGTTGGCCAAGTGTTTACTTCCATGGTGAAAACTTACGATGATGTGTGCCTGTTCAGCAATTAAAGCTTTGTGATTCTTTTTTTCCGGACTGTTCTGCAACTTGACATTATGGTAATTCGCTGTTTTAAAGTAGATCCGCGCATGTGTGTGTGTGTGTGTGTGCGCGTGCGTGCGTGCGTGCGTGTGTGTGTGTATGTGTGTGTGTGTGTGTGTGTGTGTGTGTGTATACGTGCACGCATGTGTGTATGCATACTTTGAGAAAGTCTGGTATTCCATCAAGGATTAGTTTCCTGGCTTGCACGCACCAAGTGACTGAATAAACTTTAGTTCCTGTACATCTCTGAACTGGATGAAGTAGGCAGTTAGAGAATTAATGAGTTTTGCTTTCTACTTTTTTTTTTTCTTTTTGTAGCCATTTTAAAATGTTTGACTGTGGCAGTTGGTTTTTTAAGTTGCTTCCAAGTAATTACTATTTTCACCACTTCTTCCCCACTTGCATTCATTCTTTGTATACAGAACACATTCAAAGTTAAATGATGCAGTCTATACATATACTTCATTATTCAGAATTTCTGTATCAGTTAATGTTTTAAAGTCTCTTTTTCAGTGCTTATGCTGTTGCTTTGCCATGACTGAGCATATCCTTTAATGGGAGCCTTCAGCTGTCAGATTAAGTGAGTGTTCAGGCTTTTTCTGCCATCCAAAGAAGAAAGTCCTGTGACTCTTAACAGAATCCACTGCTAATATTTCCAACTTAATGCTCAGACATCTAGAAGGTGACTCTCTGAGCTGTAAGCTCCCACTGTGAACCAACCCTGTCTGATTTTTCGCAAGAACTGGATTGTGTTACACACTAATCCATCATTTTGCCTGAACTTGTTTATTTGCCGTGAATCAAGCCATCAGTCTCCCAGTGTTCTATCCAGCTCCAAAAAAACAAAGGAGAAAAGGTTCTACATACCCTGGATGCATACAGGCAGCTCAGGCATAAGCTTGAAAGAACAAAGCCCTATAGGAATGCTGAACAGGTGTTTATATCCTACGGGGGTGGGAGTTAGGAAGGGTCAGCCAATCTCTAATCAAACTATTGCTGTTGTTTTTGTTACTCCCACCCTGGTAAGAAGAGGTTGTGTCATTTGACTATGGCCTTATACTCTTCAATGACATATTGGGAAGCGGGTGGACTCCATAAGCATTCTAGAGGCAGCAACCAAGTCCTTTGTTCATATCTTCACAATGCACTACAATCTGTATTCCTTTCTAAGTCCAAAACAGTCCAGACTATTCTCCAGGTGTTGGATCTGTACCCTTCTGCCTCCAGGTAGGGTAAGCTTTGGGAATTACCCAAAAGCAGTGGGAATGATGAACATAGTATAACTGTGTAAATCCTACTTAGCTGTAATGGTAGATGTTTGAGTTCTTCATTACCTTTGTGGCAGCACCCACCTATCATCTGCCAAATTGAGCACATCTGAGGTAGGTTTCAGCCTTTTTGATTTGGTTCTTATTGGATTTGTTTTATATACGGCATTGTGATTGGCTGTGAATTTACTCTTGCTAGATGATTCTGCCTTCAGGTATTTTCTTCTCCTCCTTTGTGACAACTGAAGGCTTCTCTCTCAGGATATGCTCAGCTAATCACCGATCACAAGATGAGAGAGGGAGGGGAGTCTAAGCTTTTGAAAGTTGAACAGTAGTGGGTTACCTTAGCAGATAACCCAAAATGCCACAGAGATGGTGATAAACTCTAATATCTACTGTTACAGGTAAGTAGGACTTATGCAACTGACCTTTTTTGCTGTACCACCCTTTCCTTCCATTTCCACTTCTTCCTCATTTGAAACATCATTGATTGAATTCTGCTTTCTGTTATACTCTAAAAATTGTCTCCCTTAGCTCCATTCAGTTATACTCCTGATTTCTTGTATTGATCAATCCTACAATCATTTTTCCTCTCTTTAATCTTTACCTGTTTTTGTCTAGTAACTCTTTATGGCTGATTGACTTTCTTGTATCTCCACCACTGCTTGGATTTCAAACCACAGTGTTCTGTCATACAGTCTGTGCCTCTGTAATTTTCTCCTTCCTTAATACCCATCTTTTCCTACTCCTTTTGTGCTTCTATTCCTGCTACCACTGACATGCGTACCCCTCCACTACATTTGTTTCTATATCTGTCTCTTTATGCTATTTTATAGGTTCAAAGTTATATACTAGTCTAATGACCAAAAGGGCCTTTAAAAGCCCACCCATGCAATCCAACACAATTGTGTCCCTGTGTATATTGGGTGTTTATTAGAAAGTTTCTAGAGGTTATGTGGAGGGTTGGAGAGTATGCTAGTTTGGGCATTACTGTGTACCTCTGTCTTTCTTGTTAAATTATTTATAATGGCAGAGTAACCCGACTTATAACATACTGCTGTTTCCGTTATAGTTTAATATGTCCAAGCAGTTACACTGTCTGAGTTATTTCAATTCTATTATAACATAGCTAGAAAAAAGTATTTGCTTCTCAAGAAACTGTGTCATGCCTAGGATCAATGCACACTTGATTAAGATGGCTCTAAAAAAGAGCAAGCAATGCTCAGCTCATATATTCTTTTTTGATAGCAGCAGTTATTTCCTATTGTCTTCATGGTTTGCATGACTGATTCTTGATCCATGTCGTCTTTGCGTCAGTTGAAGTGTTTTATTTTATTTCTTTCATTTCTGCATCTGAAGGCTCACCAAAAGTCCCTGTTAAAAATATCAAATGTCTATCTCTATGTTTCAGTCAGTCATAACAGGATGCCATTTTACTGCATCAGTTTAAGCCTAAGCCCACAGCCACATGTCTTCACAAACGAGCAAACTAGACATGTTCTTCTTTTCATGTATCAGTTCTAAACCACATATATTCACAGCTAAGCTAAACTAAGCATGTTTCATATTTCCTCAGAAATTTCTCTAGCAGATGTCTGTCTGAGATAGCTTGCGCTAAGGACATCATACTTTCCATATTTATTTTTAACTTTGCAGTTCAAGCCTTGCATTTCTTCTTTTTAGAAAGAAACATTTATTTCAAACCTTGTCTTATTTCAGAATTGCTTTGGGGAAAAATATTTTACTTTATATAATATGTCAGTTCCCCCTTTTTTTAATTAAGCCAAAGAAAAATGCAATCCTCTGTACTTAATACCCTTTCTTCATTGTTAACAACAGTTCTGGTTTAAAAGCCAGCGTTTGCTCTTGTTTCCCACCCTTTCCTGTAACCACTTTTATTAACACAAGTTTTAACACATCTCCTCTGTTAGATATCTGAGATAGCTCCATAAGTTGCATTTGCTAAAACTTCCATCAGCTTTGCAACTTTCCATAATTCCCATATTGCCTTAGCAGCACCATACCAGGGAAAGATCCCAGATCCTGAAATAACACCATTTTCTATGTCCAGCTGTTTTAAATCTTTCCATGTTTTGGAAAAACTATTATATACCTCCCTCTTCTTCCAGTGATTTCTTACCATGTCCTCTGGTAATGTGTTAGTAATTCTCATCATTGGAACTGCATACCTTATGTAACAGGATCCCTGCCAATTTATCTGTAGCCATTTGTAAGCATTCTTCCCACATTACTGTTCAATATCTGATTTGTTTGGCTTCTGCTACATACCTACAATCAACTGCATTACTAGCTGAGTTAAGTACAAACTTGCAGTGTTAAAGATTGTACTGCATTTTATTTTTCTGTCTATTTAATTGTTTAATTGAATATTGTGGTCTGTGTCTCTCTGTAGTTATTTATTTTTCTATATAATTGTTTCACAGAATGCTGTGATCTCTCTCTCTCTGCAGTAAGTGGGGGCTATTGTGTTTCACTTCATTGATATTCAGTGTTAAACTCTTAGCCTAGAGGGTTTCTCTATTTATAAGTGTTCGTCACATATCTTTGAATTTATTACTGCTCAATATCTGAGTCGTTTGGCTTTTGGTACATACCTACAATTAACTGCATTACTAGCTGAGTTAAGTACAAACTTGCAGTGTTAAAGATTGTACTGCATTTTATTTTTCTGTCTATTTAATTGTTTCATTGAATATTGTGGTCTGTGTGTGTCTCTGTAGTTATTTATTTTTCTGTTTAGTTTCATAGAATACTGTGGTCTCTCTCTCTCTCCCTGCAGTTAGTTTCCCGCCATCCCTCCCTGTTCTTGTTCTGGTATTAATCTTGGTGGCTTTGGAATTGCCCCCCCCCCCCCGTAAATTTGTGTTTGAACACTCCTCCTGGGTGTATCTCATTTGGTCACTCAACCGAGTACAGTGAGATCATATTTTGACTTCGGACACTCCTACCAGTCCCATCTGTTCAGCTGTATCCCAGCTCTGTTCCAGTCTAGTTTCACTAGCTCATTCTACCTAATACAGAGAGAACATTTGTGAAGGACAAGCCACTTAGGTCCTTAATTTTGAATTATCTTCTGTTTCTCCTTTCTTCCTTTCCAGTTTACAAAAAAAAATTCTAAGTTTGTTTCCTGACTTTCCTGTAACCAGTCTAGTCCATATACAGATTTGCTGTAACCAGGGCTGTTTGTAAGATTCTGAGCCCCCAAAGCCTTTCTGTGTTTGAGGGAAACCTTCTACGTAGCCTATCTACCACAAGAGTGGTTTTTGGCCCAGAAATTGTAGCTTATTGGCCATTTGGAAGTTTTTCCATCTCTTTCAACTTTCTGGTTTAAAAGCCCGCATTTGCTCTTGTTTCCCACCTTTCCTGTAACCAGTCTAGTCCAGATACAAATTTGCTGTTTCCAGGACTGTTTGTAAGCTTCTGAGCTCCCCAAGCCTTTCTGTGTTGGAGGGAAGCCTTCTAGCTTATCAGTGGGAGTGGTAAGCACTAGGTAGCCTATCTACCACAAGAGTGGTTTCTGTCCCAGAAATTGTAGTTTATTGGCCGTTTGGCAGGTTTTCCATCTCTTTCAACTTACTGGTTTAAAAGCCCGTGTTTGCGCTTGTTTTCTATCTTTCCTGTAACTAGTCTAGTCCAGATACAGATTTGTTGTATGCAGGACTGTTTGTAAGCTTCTGTGCCCCCCCCAAGCCTTTCTGGGTTGGATGAAAGCCTTCTAGCTTATCAGTGGGAGTGGTAAGCACTAGGTAGCCTATCTACCACAACATCAAGGTAGAGATTCTTAGTTTTAGCACTTGAATTTGCTTATTCGTGCTCAGCACATGTTCAGAAGTTATTGTTAGCACTAAATAAGCTACAAATTACTACAGCACTCAACCTTCCTATTTACCTAGAGGAAAACAGTTTTTGTACTTACTTTCCTCACTTGCTTAGAGAAAAACAGCTCTTATACTCACTTTCCTCACTTGTCTAGAGGAAAGTAGTTTTTTATTCAGGCATGTCCAAGGGTCAGATCCCAGTGTTCTCTCCTGTCTATCTGATGAATCTGGGCATCTTGGGGCAATGTAGCAATTGTCTCATGTACACAGACAACCCTCTCCTCCTACCACCCAACACCACAACCTGTGAGAGATGCACTTATCTAGTCAAACTGGAAGTAAAGCTCTCTCCAACCAAGACTGAACTTGACAGACTTTAGGAGATGGTAAACACTTGCACCACACCACACTCATCACATAGTCCCACTAAACCTTAGCCACCAAACTCCACACATAGAAACACAAAAACATTTGTGGAGGCTCTCAATAATAATCTGCTCAAGCAGCAGAGACCTCCAAAGCAGAAACGCAAACAACCTCCACCCCCCCCAAAACAATCCGAATGAGACACAGCCCACAGACTCAGTGTGCCAATAAACCACAGCTCATAAATCAAAACAACGTACCCAACACACTAGTCATAGGTGACTCTATAGTCAGGCACACTGATGTCCCACTCATCAGGCTAAACAAGGCGAAGGTTACTGTCAGGTGCCAGGATCCGCCACATTACCCACGCACTCAGGTCACTCCACAACAAGTACAAATATGACTCTGTTATTGTTCATGTTGGTGTGAACGACCCGAGACGTACCTCCCTGGACTACATGAAAAGAGACATGGAAGAGCTCTCCGATCTTGTAGCCCAGGCAGGTATGACCCTAGCCCTGAGTAGCATCTTGCCATTGCCCAGAATGATACCGCAGTACAAGGACAAAAGGCTATGCTTCTGGTGTCATTCTAAGGGGATCCAGTATCTGTCTGCCTGGGACGACATGGTTGACAGACCACGATGCTTTGCCAGAGATGCAGGTCCAGATGGGGGAAATGTTTGCAGCTCAACTGTTTTATAGCAGGAGTAAATGTCCTATTCCAGATACACCATGCTAAGGTTCCTGTGGCATGGACACTGGTCCCTCACATTTTCAAGGTTTATCTTGTAGCTGTTATGGGTTGCATAATTTTTTTAGATCAGTTTTTCTCAGGTGTATTTTATTTAATTGTGAATGATAGCTAAACTTCAACAACTTTCAAGCCACTGTCTTCAGAAATTCCATGTAGTAAGAGGAAATGGCTTCCATCTTCCAGTTAACCTCACTCATGTAATAGAGAGGATGAAGTGTCCCTAGCTTACAGAGAACATATCAAATCTCTGTTTGGTTTAAATACTGTCACTGGAGGTGAGGATTTCCTTTCATTTTGTTAGCCCAAGTCGATGCTGTTTTGGAGAAGGATAGAATTGCTGTAGCTTGATGCAGGCTGATCACTTATTTTAGCTCCAGTAATTCCATTATTAGAGAATGTATGCTCTGGACTTTCCCAAGACCCTGATTTATTTTAGTCAACTTCACCTAAAAAGCTTTATATGTTCTACAAGATCTAGGATTAGTTTGTTGATGTATAAACATCTGTGCTTGACAAAGATGCTTCTCTGTGCCTCTTTGGATAAGAGCCTTTTTGTTTGTCCTCTCCACAAAAAGTGGTAAATGTAGTAGAAAAGAAGGATAAGACCACATTTAAATGTTAATCAGATGTTACATCTACCAATCCTCAATATACTAGACTTTTCCAGCAAAGTGTTTGATATTTTTTAAAACAGACCAAGCAGTAACAATATGGAAAAATGGAATGGTTCCATAACAAGCAGCAGTTCTGAGATTCCAAATCCCAGCAGCATCAGCATATTTTAGATACCCCCCAACATGATTAGCCCTTACAGCAGTAGTCCATGATGGTCTCCTGCATTAGTTCTTTCATTGTTTCCCTACATCATACCCTAGGAGTAAGTTTTTCCCATTTTCCATCTTATTGGTATCAGATTACATCAGACAGTGGGTTAAATGAGTAGTATTACCCAATCTAACCATATCATTTTGTGCCAGTCCAATCACAGGGCCTATCCTGGATACTTCAAAAGATCAGGTCCACCTAGCTCTGCTTATACTTTAGCAGTAAGTGTAAAATCAAGCAGTGAATCAGGACCTCTGGCAGAACTGTGGAAGGGATTAAGATCCCAGGGAACAGAAGCAGCAAATGCAAGTCAAAACTACAAGTCTTTGAAAGTCACTTTGCACAGTAAAACATAGTAGAAAACATTTTGCCCGCTCCAAAAAAGTAAAATAAACACAATATCTCCACAGAAAATGGTTTATAGTTGCTTTACACAACTTTTAAACTGACAGGAAAAAAGAGCGCACCCATTGAAAGGTATGATACAGTCTCGTGACAGTCCGTTAAAATGCAAAACTCCTAGCTTTAAAATTACTTTCCTGAAAGTGATAAATCACAAATAATATTAAGAAATTTGATGGTTTCCCAAAAGAGAACGTCTCTACACAGCAAAGGAACAGTACTAAGTTGACTGCCAATCCTTGAAGGCCTTAGAGGAACATAATCTTTGGCAGCAGTAAATCTTTGAAGGGCTTGGTACCCAAACCTGTCTTTTAGTTAGCTCAGCTCGAGCTGCCTGTAAATTTGGCAGCATGAAAGATGCCCTGAAGCTTTGAAAGCTGGTTAGCTGTTATATCCTTGACAGAATACAACCCATATAGTTAAAGCTACTGCATGACTGATTATTCATACATCTACAGTTATGGTAAGTTTACTTACACAGCTGTACTTTTGTAGTCTAATCATTGCAAAAATGGGCAAGCAATAGTGGTTTAGTCAGGCATATTAATGGTCCTAGCAGTGAACAACCTACTTTTATTTTCCTTGTTTTTCAGCTGATGCAAGCTGGAGTACTGGGTAGAGATGCTGTAGAATAGTTTAATACCTAATTCACTAACAAGTCCAAAGTGTATAATGGCAAGGATCCAAATACAACTTTCTTCCATTACCAGCTGGAGTCCCTCAGGGCTCAGTAGTTGACCTGCAACTTTTCCATCTTATTCATAAACAACCTTCATCTTGTCTCCACTAACTCAGCCCTTATCCAGTATGCTGAGGGCACAACCACTCTGAACAGCATAAACAGTCCCTGGGCTTCATAACATCACCCAACTCTACTTCACCTTCATTGAAAGAACAAATCATTGTCACTTTACTCTGTGTTGTACAGGGTGACCAGAGGTGACCTGTCCATTGCTTATAGAGCAATCTCTGATCCAGCGTTAATGGAAATGCTGCACATTCGCAAGTCAGGTGGCACACGGTTCACTCACTCAGAGGACTTTAACCTGTATGTGACATCAACAGAACGTCCGGGAAAGACAGATTTGTCTCACAGATGTTGCCCCATCTTTGGAACAAGCTTTCTATTCATGTTAAATAAACCCCTGATTGGCCCTATTTAAGCATAATTTGGATGACTGGATGGGTAACTGGAAATTCACCCCATGGGTTCCACCTCTGCCCCTGTTGGACAGGGGCAGTAGGTGCTGATTTTAGTGTCTGCATGAATCAGACACCCTTGGGAACATGGGCTGAACTTGGCTAGGCTTGTAAGGACACTGGGACTCTTAGCCTAGTAACTTCCTATGATCCTATGAACAGCCCTACCTTTTCTTTTCTCTGCAGTGCCTACAATTTGTTAAAACTGAACAAAGAAAATGAGAGAAGGGTGAAAAGAAAAAAAACAACGCACCTGTTTATATTAATATTCCCATGCATTTTGAACTGAGAAAACTTTTCTTTGGGTCTAATTGGTTTTGCATTATTTTTAAAGCTGTCATAGCTGGGACAATCCCTGCTTATTTTCAGAGAACATTTTGTCCTAGCCAGTTTCTCTGTTCTTTTTTCCTTCAGCCAATCCCCTTTCACCAGACTGTCTCCAGTTTCTCTTTATCAGATTGTTTCCATGGAGACATGAAGACCAGCTGCAGAAATGCTACTTAGTATACTTTATGCAACTGCTTGAAAAAAGCCTCACATTATTCAATATTCTTTTTCATTACTTGCTCTCACTCTCTTAAAACAAAGGTCTTTAATCAGACATTTGTCCATGCAAAATGAAAAAAGCACATTAATTTGAACTTTGTCATGCCTTTTTAACCTGACTCCCTTTGTTTTTTGTTTTTTTTTTTTTTTTTATCATCGCATTGGCTTTATTTCTCAAAACTGTACAAGAAGAAAGAGAAGAGGGGAGAAAAAGAAAAAGACGTGTTTACAATCCCCATTACACTTAAAAATAGTATGCAAAGAAAAGCATGCACCATAAATAAGTACTATTAAGAAAAGAAAGTGTTTTCTTTACTTACAGTTAGCGTTCTCCCCTCTTCCCCCTCCAAAAAAAGCACTTTTCTGAACATTGATGACATGAAGTAGGGCATATACTTTAGAGTCCCCCACACATCAAGCAAGTTTTGAAAAGGTCCAATATTTCCAGATTTTCTTGTTTGGTCATGTCACAAATATAATTATTGCATTGTAATCCCACATTGCTACTGATTTTATTACTATTTTTCTCCATCAGCCAAATCCTGTCTCTGCTTCATTTCCAACTTACTCTTGATTCTTCTAGTCAACTCTCGTGCTTCCTTCCTTCTCTCCAACATTTTCCATTGAGATACTGGAAAATGTTTTACAGGTACAGTCTCTCTATGGTCTTTATTACCAGAAGAACAAGAAACATAATCTCCTTCTGTTTCACAGCTCAATTTTTGTTGGACAAACTTTTATATTTCTTCCTTAACATGTATTTCATCAAAAAATAATTTTGTCCCTCCAGGGAAGAATACCTTGAAAACAGCTGGATATAGTAATTTGAATCTCACACCTGCATTTCGACATTTTCTGAATATTGGAATGAACTTATTTCTATTTTGCCTGGTGTACAATGACTAATCATTCTCCACAAACGCACTGCTATCTCCCACTTTTAGTATTTTGTCCTTGCACAGTTTTGTTAAAATCAACTCCTTTTGCTTGTAGGATTGCATCCTGACTATTATAGGTCTAGGTTGCTTTTGTATGGCTAGGTTTTGAGCATACACACAATGTGGCAGTTCAACAGTTCTTGCTGTGGAGTACCAGTCCAGCTGCTTATTTGTGCTTTAATAAAATGAAAGCAGTCTATTCCTTCCAGCTTCTTGGGTATAGCTGAAAATCTTTAGGTTTTCCTTATGTGCTCTGTCCTGTAATTCTGTTATTTTTTAAACATCTCTTCCTGAGCAGTCTCATATTCAGCCAGCATTTTCTTCATTTCTACCTCTGATTTTTGCAGCTTTATCATCTCATCTGAATGTCTGTATAAAGCTTCTTCCATTTGTTCCAGTCTTTTGTTTATGTTGATAACCTCTACCAATGTTTTGTTTATTTTAATCAGATCTGTATGCAGTTGTGTTGTTATCTTCCTGTAGGTTATTGGTAGTCATGTCTGAAGGTTGTATTACTTTTTGCTGAATGGCTGCAGAACTCTCCCCTGGCAGTGTTTCTTCCTCATTTTTTGTAGCTGTTTTTTTTCAAGTTCTTCTGTGTTTCTTTATTCCTGACATCCAGCCAGTGTACTTACTAGCCAGTTACTGAAATTTGCACATAAACACAAGTCTTCTGGCTTTCTCTGCTGAGTTTCTGTTTTCACACTGGGAGAGCTAGAAACAAGGTGTTACTCAGTGTGCAGCCATCTTGGAAGTACACAAACAGTCCTACCTTATACTAAACTGTAAAAACTAAGTTAATGCTGTTCAGCCTTAATCAAACTTCAACATAAAAATTAACATCACCCTTCTTTCCTCATGTGGCACTACCATTGATTCTATTTCCTACACCAAACTTCTAGGTGTCGTCATTGATGAAAATCTAAGCTTTGCTTTCTGTGTCCAAGAGATATTCAGGAAAACAAACAAAAAGGCTGGATTGCTATGCAGGGGAAAATCTTACTTAGAGTGCTCTCATAAATACCAAAAATCGGGAGAAGTCAGGCAGCCAGTAACGTAACAAAAACGCACTGAAAGTTGAACAGAGAGTACTCGTTTTAACATTTAACAAGTTTATTAAGACAAGACATGTTTTCATCTCTCTTAAATGAGAAACTTCTTCAGAAATACATGAAAGTAGAACTCTCAAACTATTTAAAAGTTCCGCCCAAAGGCCAACCAGTGTCATCACCCAATCAGCAACACTCTAAAATTTTAAAGATTTTTAAAGATACAGAGTGACAAATAATTTTTGCTGTACGGTACAATCTAATCTATTAAAGTAAACCAGTATACTTGCAAGTGTTGTCTCTCGCCAATCATTATTTACAGGAGAGGTTCTAATTTAAAAAGCCTCCTTGAACGTAAACAATTCAGGTCAGGTAACAGACCCTGTGGGTCTTCCCCGTGTGGTTTCTGTAAAATGTGTAAACACGTAAAAAGAAGTAATTTTTTTTCAGGTAAACAGTAAGAAATATTATATTAAATACAAACTTGACTGTAACTCTACTAGTACCATTTATTTAGCTTTGTGCATACACTGTAATGCCTTCTACATAGGAAAAACTGATCGTAGATTTCGGGACAGAATTTACGAGCACACTTATGCCATTTCTAAAAATAAGAGCGACAACGCCTTAGCAAAACATGTGAATGCTAATCCTGACCATTGTTTCCAGTTTTTAGCTATAGATCAAGTACCTTGGGACATTAGGGGAGGTCCAGCTTCTGTTCAACTTGAATGTTGTGAACTAGAATGGCAACTTCTGTTAAATGCATTTTGTGTCCCGGGTTTAAATGACAATTGTAATATCACTTGCCATTTGAAATTAAAGAGCTGTTTGAGATAAAATTTTTATACCCACCTATCAGTACTATCAGTACTATACGTGGAGGATGATCTAATTAAATCTTTTATTTTTATATTTTTATATTTATTTTATAATACTTACACTTAGTATTAGTTAGTGTGGTATACTTCTATTAAGGAGCAAATGGTATTTTATATTTTTAAAAATTAGTCTTAATCCTGTTAAATTTACATGGATTTTGATTTTAAACATTGTAACACTTGCAAGTATACTGGTTTACTTTAATAGATTAGATTGTACCATACAGCAAAAATTATTTGTCACTCTGTATCTTTAAAAATCTTTAAAATTGTAGAGTGTTGCTGATTGGGTGATGACACTGGTTGGCCTTTGGGTGGAACTTTTAAATAGTTTGAGAGTTATACTTTCATGTATTTCTGAAGAAGTTTCTCATTTAAGAGAGACGAAAACGTGTCTTGTCTTAATAAACTTGTTAAACATTAAAACGAGTACTATCTGTTCAACTTTCAGTGCGTTTTTTTTACGTTACTGGCTGCCTGACTTCTCCCGATTTTTGGTGTTCTACGTAGTTTCGCTTTTTTCGTTTACTTGCTCTCATAAATACACAGTAACTACCTACTTCCCAAAATTTTTCACATTGCCTCATCTTCACAAATTTGCATTTAACCAAGTTTGCAAAACATGCAGTACTACTGTAAAATAGCTAAGTTTGCCACCAGTGTAAGCAGCAAAACCCACCACTGCACCACCATAAAACAACTCAGTGGGCTTGAGTACCCAAATTTTCCTCAGCTACTCTCAACCCAATATAGCATATAAGATTTTACATATGCCATAGAGTTGCTCATACTTTAAGAATGCTTTTCAGTGTTATACTGTCATTAGGAAATCTTCACTCCTCTGATAAATTCCTGATCTATATCACTCCTTGAATTTACTCCACTGGTGACTATCTCTACACTAGCTATGTTTGTAAAGTCTGAAAGTCCCTACCACCTCCACCTGACAGATTAGTAAACCTAGTCTCTTCATACCCTCAACAATACTGAAGAATATATGGCTCTGTTACTGCACTTCTCCCCCAAGATAAACCTCCTTTACCTCTGACAGGCTCCATTTATTCTAAATTTCACTTTCCTTATATAGTCGCACATATGCCCTTCCTTTTAAGGTATAGGCAGTACCCCCTTAGCTAATCACCTCTCACTCTACTATACCCCTTACTTAATCACCTTTAGCCTTCACTCAGGATATCCCCATTTACAAGCCATATCCCTAAAAATCTGTTGTTTGTTTCCAGAAGATGAAATGCACTAACGCAGTGTGACATGATGTTTTTTTTATTTTTTATTGTATTTAATAGTCTTTACATGTATAACTATATACAATATTTACAAAATTAGCAAGATACATGTGAAATGCACTTGTTTTCTTATGTTTTCAGGTTGTTTTTAAAACAAGAGTTGACAATTTAACTATGCTTCTGTAAGTGTACATGCTGGGCAGTACAGTGGTGCAGTGGTTAACAGAGCTTCACAGCAAGAGGTTCTCTGGTTTGATTCTTGGCTGGGATGCCTTCTGTGTGGGGTCTGCATGTCCTCCCTGCATTTGTGTGGATTTCCTTTGGGTGTTCCAGTTTCCTCACACATTACAAAGACATGCGTCTGGAACGTTTCTCCATGGGCCCTCGCTGCAAATAGGCTCTGTCTTAGAGTTTTCTGGTCAACAAATGCTAAATAAATTAAATAGATAAAATAAATAAATAATAACTTTAGTTTTAACCAATATTTGTATTTGGTGCTGTACCTTTGGTTCTCACTGCATTAACATTCTATGACATACAACAGTAGCCAAACAAATAATAGATTTATTATTAGGTGGAGATTCTTTTCCAGTTTATTTTAATTACTTTCCTTGCTATGGACAGTGGTCTCCATTTCAGTGGGTATTGTGATGGATTTATACACTTAAGGACTTCATCATTAGACAGCAAAAGAGATCCCAAAGTTGTACATTGAGTAGTTCACAATACTTTGAAAACATCTTGAATGTTACTCCAAAATTTTCCATTCTTCTCACATTTGTAAAATATACCAGTCATCTCTTAATTATTTTTCTTATATCTCCAACTGTTTTTTTCCTTTGTATTAGTATTCTTTTAATTTTATCAAAAAGGGAACACGTTCCATAGAATAGAAGATAGCAACCCCACCAATTTTAAAATCAGTTCCTAAATCCTATCATTATTTGTTTTAAATCATATTTCATTGTAAAGTTCTAATACTTACCTTGATTTTAAATAATTAATAGTTTATATAATTTAGATAAGGAGAGTATTATATCACCATTTCTTTTAATAAACATTAAGAAATAATATACAAGTTTTGAAAATTTTTTCTAACTTTAATCTGATATTTTAAATTAAATTCCAATGTTTGTGTTATTTATACTTCATTGTAATTTTGTCAGTTGATAAAATATTTAGACCATTTAGACAATTTGAGTAGTAAAAAAGCTTTTTTTTTTGTTTTAATATTAACATTTATACTTTGATTATTGCTGCCTCTAAATTTGAAAGTGCATGCTTTCGGAAAATTGTAATAAAGCATTTTTTAGTTCTTTGTTGTTTATAAATGTAGCTTTTAGCAGTATATTAAGATTTTTCAAATGTGTCAGTCTATTTGAAGAACCCTCAAGATATGTGTTTATCTATAACATTTTGTTGCGATTTACTCTTCGAAATATTTCCAGAATGTGGAATGCTGTATTGCCATTTACATTAAGTATGTATCATGTTATTTGTGGATTCATGTCTTGTAAATTTGTTACTGTAAGTTAATGTACTTTTGTGCAATATTCCATTATGTTCCTTACCTTATGAACAAGCATTATATAACATTATTTTTTGTTTATATATCTTTTTTTTATCCCCCTTCTGCTTTATTTTTTTTTCTAATTCACTCCAGTGCCCCATTCCCCCCATCTTTTGCTGGGACTGTCAGTCTCTGCTATAACCCTAGGACTCTCTCTGTTCTAAAGCTGGGGCCTGCTTGGAACTTAGGGGCATCTATGGGGAGAAGGTTATACCATTGACTGCTTCCACCAGGGGTGTTTTTTAATTTATGACCCGTCCATCGATTTCTCATCTCCTCTGTGTTCATCCGAGGACTTACCCTCCCCCCTCCCTGTGGACCATGCCTTCCTGTAAGGAAATGCTTGGATAAAGGTCCCCACCCCTTCAGGATGGTCATGCCCATCCCTACTCACCAGTGCCTCAGACACCCAAGCCTCTAATCAAAGTTGTGCCACCTGGGTTGTAGTTAGGACTTTATCCCTCTATACTATGTTGCTACTGGCTGTGTTTTGTCTCTGTATCTTGTATGCATAAGTGTTCAGCTGTAGTCTGTATTTGTGTTTGTATTTGTTGTAATGTATACTGTCTACTGATTGTTAACGTTTTTGGAGCTTTTCTCCCCACTTCTCTGCTGAAAAGGGATTTCTAAGCCAGTTGAACTTTTCCCTCTAATGGAAATTAAAATAAATGAATAGTAACTTTACTTTTATTAAAGGAATGTCAGTGTCAGATTAAAGAGAGGTTGTGTGTGCTCTGCTAGCCTAATAAATCTTTTTACTTAAACCGGTACTGAGGAGCAGGCTTTGTGTGCTACTGTCCATTATTTTAATTTAATTTTGATTTCCAAGCATTTTTTTATATGCATGGTTATTTTTGTAAGTTAGGCCTGGCAAAGTCTATATGATGAAAGCTTACATACTATTGGCCTGACCAACAGTGCCTCATGTCCACGTTGGGTCTACCAGCCATCCTTCTATCTTCCTGGACTACTCCAGTATTGCTGGAGCCGGTTGTATATTCTAAGAGCATCCTTGGGGGTCGGCGATCTATGCTTCCATATGGGGGGGTTTATATACCCTAACAACTCCATTTCCACTCCCACACTCAAGTCGACTTCCTCTGTGTGTCATCAGCAGGAGCCCATTCCTCTCTGCTGCTCCATCACTCACCCAAGCCACTAATTAAACCCAGGTCACTTATTTATTTAGTGGTCTAATCTTGAGCAATAATTTTCCCTCTTACCTACGTGGATCTGTTTTTTGATTTTACTAGGTCGATTCTCTTCATTTTTTTCCTCCTAGAAGTCCTTAAGCTCAAGCCTGTTGTGTGCCACAGGTGCCATGTTGTTTGAACCTAGCTGCTGGTCTGAATTCTTGAGCATATTACATAAATTCCCTGAATGTTTTGATGTCTGTTTCAGAAATGATCCATGATGGATGCTAGGCAAGCCCGTCACATGTATTATGTTTTCCCAGAAGCAGTCTTTGGCGTTCTAGTAAGCAGTCCTTTTCTTTTTCTTTTTTTTTTCCTAGCAGTAATCCTAAAGAATTTCAATGTGATAATGTAGCCATTTTACACAATAAATGGTACAAGCTTTCCTTAAATACCCATGTTTTGCTTCATACATACAGAGAATATAAAATATTTCACAGTTGCCCAGTTTTTTGTATTTGGTCTCCCCCCATTTGATAGATTCTTTAAGCTACTAGGTTCAGATGTGCAGGCAGCTTCAACTTTTAAAAAATTTTTTCTAAAAGAAAGTTTTGCAGTTCTTTTCTTGCACAGCCTGTGAGATCCTTTCTAAGCTCAGGTTGTTCCTTTAGGATCTGTGCTGTTTTTCATCCAGCAGCTTCCCTTCCATTGTATTTGGCTCTTTCTATAGGTACTGGATAAACTACAGCTGTTTCTTTATCACACCTTTTAAAAGTGTTTTTCCTGTCTCATTTCACTAACTTCTGTCTATACTTTTAGCTGTGCTCTTCCACCACCTTCCTTAATGTCCTGGATATGTGAGACATATTATTTTCCAAATTAGTTTTTACCATGACTGCATTTGATCTGACTTTCAGACATCTTTTGCACCCTTCTGTGTGCAAACTGGATTATTAATCTAATGTTTAACTGCTTAATAAGGGAGTACAACCATGAAGATAAAGAGTGAATGACATTAAATATTTCTTTATATCTTTGTATACTCCAGGAGCAAAGTATGTTGATGATGACGTGTTGGACACACAAGACTAAGGTTAAATTCAGTATGGAATATTAGTCGTTATACAGATATTGACATGGTACAAGGATAGTGCTGTTTCATTACCCTTACAGATAGTCCCCACTGCCAGGGAAGAAATCGCTTAATATTTCTTTGACAAAATTTATTGAATTTTTTTTAATGGCTTCTCTTGAAAACATAGTAATCCAGTGGTAACATTTCTGAATCTAAAATTCAGTATGTGCAGTTGAAAAAGCATGAATTAAAAATTGCTGTCCCTGGTGTATATGGCTTTATTTTGACTTTGATGGTTGTGGTGGTGCAGCGGTTAGTGTTGGCACCTCACAGCAAGAGGTTCTCCAGTTTGATTCTCGGCTGGAGTGCCTTCTCTGCGGAGTCTGCATGCCTTCCTTGTGGTCACATGGGTTTCTTCCAGGTGCTCTGGTTTCCTCCCACATTCCAAAGACATGTAGGTGGATTGGACACTCTAAATTGGCTGTAGGTACGTGTGTGTGTGAGTGAGTTGTATGGATGAACTACCGCAGCAGGGCCAGCCACCCGGTGGGGTAAACTTTGGCTCGAGATAGTTGTCACTGTTGAAGTGACACCCACCCCGGCCCATGTGCAAAATGGGAAAAAGGGGTTGAGGATGGCTGGATGGATCAGTAAACACTGATGTGGTTTACTGCTCATAACTAGCCACTCTTTAGAAGGTACAGTGTTTGTCATAAAAATATGTTTAGGGATGGTGTTTCTGTCTGAGTGAACCCTCACTGAATTCCAATATTTATGCAGTAGATTAACATCAGAACTAATAGCAATAAATACCTCCTTGGGTTCAAAATGTTGGAAATTGCTGCTTTTACAAGCACTCAGGTGTGACAAAGGAGGGATTTAATGCATTTGTTGATGAATTTAAGAAATGCTGCAACTTAAAATTACCTGAGATTGCTGGCAATTTGAAAACTTCAATAATGAGAAAAATCAGACTGTGTACATCTGCTTATGAAAGACAACTTGCTATATATGTAACTGGTAATAAATAAATCTTTCTAAGCATGTTAGATCCAATGTTGTCTGTTTTCATCCTATTCAGTACATGGGTTGTCAGATCCAGCCAGGTCCAACCTCACTACCTACTCTGAAGCTTATTTTGGTTCCAGGGCTCTGACTCCTCTACCCATAATTCCATGTACTCCACCCTAATACCTCAGATCTTATTTGCTCCCAAAAACTTTGGATACATTCATAAGAGATCTTTTGATAAAGATTAAGAAGTGTATCCTTTTGCCAAATCACTTCTTCCCTTTGAACTCTCTATAATCTTTCAAAATTTTTGTCTAGATATAGAGTTGTTAGAGGTAATTAGATTTGTAGTTGGACAGTATAGTTCATTAGTGTAGTTACATACATAGTAGATAGATAATGGCACCTCACCTAAGTGTCATGTTTAATCATAGCCTCACCTCAGGCTTCATGCCCACTGAGTGGCACACAGCTACAGTTATCCCACTCCATAAGGGGGGGATCCACCTTGGATCCCGTGAACTACAGCCTCATCAGTCTGACAAGCCTGATCTTCAAGGCCATGGAACGTATTATCATGAAACTTATAAACAAAGACATTGGCAACCTTCAAACACTGGACCCCATGCAGTTTGGGTTCATGAAAGGCCGATCTTGTCTCCTGAACCTGATTTACTTCTTCTAATCAGTCTCCAGAGCCGTGGACAACAGTAAGGTGGTCCACACAGCCTATCTGAACCTCGCCAAGGCCTTCAACACCATCCCCCACTCTGGAATTATAGATAAACTTACTAAGCTGGGCATTAATCCCTACGTCACTCGATGGGTTGCCATCTGGCTTACTGACAGAACCCACACTGTAAAAGTAGCCGACTCCAAATCCAGCTGCAGACAAGTGACAAGTGGAGTACCTCAGGGTTCAGTCCTGGGACCACTCTTGTTTGGCATCTACTGCTCTGAAGTACAGGCCAACACTAAGGGACTCTAGCTAACAAAGTTTGCAGATGACTGCAAACTGGGAGCCATTACTGAATCTCCAAATTATGTGGATAGTCTACAAAAGGGCCTTACAGAAACAGATGCTGGGTGCCAGAGCCATGGGCTCAAGCTCAGTGCCAAGAAATGTGTAGTTATCCCCTTTGGGAAAAAACATGTACCCATGAATTACCACATAGGTGGCAGTATACTAAACACTGAAAGTGTGATAAGAGACTTCGGGACATAGGTGGACAGTGGTCTCACCTTCGATAACCACATAGCCACAACAGTCAGGAAATCCTTCTATGTGGCACACCTCATCACTAAGGGCTTTTCATCCAGAAAAAAAGCAGTTCATTGTCTCACTGTACTCATCCCTCATTAGACCCATTATAGAGTACAACACCCCGTTTTGGTATGTACCTCTCAAGACATCTGCAACAACTGGAAAGGCTGTAGAAATACCTCATTAAAAGAATCACAGGCCTAAAGCAGATGCCCTATGCTGACCATCTAAAAAAACTCCACCTATACTCTGTTGCATATCGTGTACTCAGAGTCGATCTCTGCTTAACATACAAGGCCATGTCAAACCCACAGCTGTTGGGCATTCTACTCTTAAAGAAATCCCAATTCCTCAGAGACGCATGCTCCAGGGATCTAAACCTTGTCATCACAATGAACAAAACATGCTGGAAGGATAGGTTCCTGACCCAGAAACTTCACCAGACTCTGAAATAGGCTGCCCATACATGTCAAGCAGAGCGCCTCTTTAGCCCTCTTCAAAAGGAACCTTGATGATTGAATGGGAGATAGGAAATTCACCGCAGAAATCACGTCAGTCGCCTTGCTAGACAGGGGTCCAGGGAAGTAAATACTGTGGGAAGAAATAGCCAGGGAATTGTTATGGCTAGGCTTGTATAGGCCCTAGGGCCAATAGCCTAGTACCAACCTATGAACCTATGATAGTATACAGGTGACTTTGCTCTGATAAGTAGTAATCAAATGGTTTTGCTTAGTTTGTCTTATCGTAGAGTGTTATTGATGCTTTTGTTATTCTAGTTGTTGCTATTAGACTATATATTTTTTTTCTTCCCAGACTTCACCATGTTAGATTCACAAGGTTTCAAAAAGTGTTCACAGTGTTGGCACAAACTGCCTCCTCGGGACCCACACCTGCTCTGTGTATATTGCCTGGGTTCTTCCCACCTAGACTCATATTGTCAGTCCTACACCTCTTTCAGTGCCAGGGTCCTTCAAACCAGAAGAGAAAAATTAACAGTGAAAGGATGGCTGCTTCCACAGACAGGAACTTTGGCTACTGTGGGCTCCTCCTCTTTAGATACTCCATCAAAAAGAATGAAAAAGCCTAAATCCATGGAAAAAGCCAAGGATGAAGACAAAGAAAAGGACAAGTCAGATAAGATTGAAACGTATTCTTCAGATTCATCCAGGAAACATTCTCCAGATCTGACAGTACCATTCGGTTTTGAAGTTGGCCAGAAGGTCAGAATTGTCAGCTCCTCAGCTCCGTTACCTCTTCCCTTTGGCCCCGGTTCTCATCGGAACCAGTCAGCCCAAGACTACATTCTCCAGACCTCCCTCTGTGGCTTCTTCTTCCCAGTCATTCTAGAGTCTCAGTGAGCAGAATGTAACCAGGATGATGAAGTTTCATAAGCCTCGGAGCCAACTTGGGGTTCTCTTGATATCTCACTCTGGATCTGTTCCAAGTATTGGTCCAACCTACTCATCTCTTTTTTTCTCTGGCATTGGTCATGCAGGGTACGTCTTGCACTGAGGCGCCTTCGTCTGAGTTGACAGTTCCATTTAATACGACGCCAAAAGCATCTCTCTCCATCTGTCAAAACTGAAACAATCAGTTCAGGGAGAGACTCAAAGCCAAAGCATCAGTACTGTGGTTCAAGGAGAGGGTTCAACACCAAGATTATTGGCTCTTGACAGCTTGGGGTTAGGGCACATTGGTGCTAAGGAATCCACATTGTCATTAGGCATGGGCAGGGTTTCTGAGTAGATTGCATCCTCGGATTTCAAGGTTTTTCACAGGGTCTTAGCCATGCCTAAGGAGAAGGCTCCCTCAACCAGTTCAGTGCCTCGCAAACCCCAAAAGGACCCTGTCTCTTTTTGTTCTTAATGTCTTACCACAAATAAACAGTTGAAACCACAAACTCCCAAGATTTCCTGCTATATTAGCTTCCAGTCTGACTTTGAATGTTCTGATCCTCCTCCAGAAAGCAAATGTGCAAATGGAAGCACATACATTCATCCACAGAATCTTTCACAGAAGACAATGATTTGGATGAAGATGAGGGGACCCGCCACTCCCCCCTCAGAAGATGTCACATTTGGGGAAATCCTTGAATTGATGAAGCAGAGAGGAGGATGGTCTACCGAAGATCGCTCTTCGTCGTCATGGGTGGTACCTCTCATTGATCTCTATTTGATCTTGTGGCACAACTGGCTTGGAAGAACTTGAATGTGATGGAGCCTATTCCTAAAAAAGCAGGTAGAATTTTGACAGCTCCCAAAGATAGAAAATATTTGTGTAAAGGTTCTCCAGTAGATGCTATGATGCTAACAGTGGTCACAAAAAGGAATTATCAGAAGAAAGTACCTCTGTCCATCCCCCTAAATGGGAGTCCAGGCAAATGGACAAGTTCAGGAGACAGACTTATGCTGTAGCGGTGTTTGCTGTCATATTGCCGAATTATTTGGCTAATGTGACCATATTCCAGAGGGATTTGACTAAGGAAATTTCCAAATGCATTAGGGGTATTTTACCTGCAGATGTCCAGAAGACATTGGACTCCCGGTTATCTACCTTGCTGTTGACCTCCCACATAGCCATGCTTCTGCTCTCCAATGCAACTGATGGCATGGCCACAGCAGCAGGCACCAGCATCACCGTTTGTCATCATGCCTGGATGCATCTTTGTAACTTTGCAGAAAGATTAAAGACATCTTGTTTCAATGCTCCTTTGATGGAGCCACATTTTTTGTACTCAAAGTGAAAGACACACTTGCCAGGTGTCAGCAGGATGTTAAGACTCTCTTTGCTGTGGGAATCCATTTCTCCACTTCTCAAAGCTCCTGTACTAGGAATTAGAGGGTCTATATTAAATCAATGAAAAAACACTTCAACGAATGGTATTTCATTGTAAATGCCATTCATTGAAGCCCGCTTTTGTGAGGGGCTTTGCCCCCCCATCTCCCGCTAATTATACATACCAACTCTGAGATCACACTACAGTGAGGAAAGGTCAATTTTTCCGATCTTCAGTGTACCGTGGTTTCAGTATGAACATTTTGAAGAATGGCATGTTCATTGTAAGTGCACCAAAAATGCCGTTCACTGAACTGAATTTTTGATGGTCTAATATAGACCCAAATCACAGGTTGGGAAAGAAAATGTGGTTCTAAAAGAATCAAAACTCTTACTAAGACCTTCCTGAAGATAGGCCTCCTTGTGGCAGAGGTTGAAGTAACTCCAATGGGTGTTGCCCTAGGAGCAGAGACAGACTCCAAAGTCAGGGCTTCTGCTGTCCTTTCTCCGAGAAGCTGTACCAACACCCCCTGAAAGGATGCCCAACTGCTGCACTCTGGAGGCAATTGAGGGTCATTTGTCTTCACCCTCAGTCCTTGCATGATATAACCACAGATTCATGAATGATTAAGATAATTTCCACAGGCTACTCAATTGCCTTTTTCCTTCCTCCTCAGAAAATAGAGGAATGTTCCTGATGATCCACCCAGTCAGTGGGAACCAGCAGCAGTAGAAATTTCAAACCTACTAGAAAGGAGAGTCATCCAATTTGATCCTCCAAGTCCAATCAGAATCCGAAGAATACTCAAGGTTCTTTTTATTACCAAAAAAGAATGGGGACCTCAGACCCATTTTAGATCTCAGTCACCTGAATCAGTTTATGAAATAAACAAAATTCCAGTGTTCACTCTTCAGTCTATATTGCCTCTTCCGTGGAAGAATGGCTGGTTATGCTCAACAGATCTCCAGGACACTTACTATTATGTAAAGGTAGAGAAGCACTCCAGGAGATTTCTCCATTTCTGTCTGAGAGCCAGTCACTACCAGTTCAGAGCACTGCCTTTTGGTCTTTCCACAGTCCCAAGGGCATTCACCAAGACCATGGCAGTGTGTCTGCTTAGGATCCAAGTTTTGCCTTCCTCAATGATTCACTCCTAACTATTGCCTCCAAGATTCTGCTTTTACACCTCCTAGACCTTGTCCTCCAATGGTTATAGAAATTAAGGATAACAGTGAATTTTCCCAAATTCCACCTTATACAAACAAAACAGAGTTAATTCGATGCCACCTCAATACCAACTTACAGATTGTCAGTTTTCCCGAAAGCAGGATTTTATTGTTGCACCTTGCAGAGATGCTTAATCACTCTTTATCCCCAGCAAAACTCATCCTATGGCTGTTGGGTCTAATGGTTTCTATAGTGCTGATGGTTACTCTAGCCAGGTAGTATATGAGAGTACTCCAATGGACTTTAGCAATACAGTGGTCTCAGAATGTACAATTGTTACATGCGAAGGTATGGCTCACTCATATCTGCAAATAGCACATTGCCTGGTGGATTATGTCATCTTCCATAATAAAGGTCACTCCTTTCACACGGACTCACTGGTAGCAGTAGTAAGCATGGACACCGCCCATCTAGGGTGACATTTCGAAGGGAGGTTGGTCCAAGGTGCATGGTCACCTGTAGAGGGTAATGTATATTCCAGCATCTTGGAAATGAGGGCGGTCCTTCTAGCATTGCAGGCCTTTCAGGATCTCCTTCCCAAGGTTTTGATATCCATACACACTCAAAATATGACAGTGGTATGGTACATAAACAAACAGTGAGGGACCCACTCATATCAGCTTTGTTGAGATGCCATGAGGGTCTGCCAATGTGCTATGTTTTCATACATCTTTTTGATAGCAAAGCACACCCCAGGTTCATCCACAATATTGGTGGACAGATTGAGCAAGATTATCCTGATGCCTTATGAGTGGACCCTCAACCCAACAGTGGCAACTGGAGCCAACCTTATTGTGACCTCTTTGCCTCTCTCTCAACAACAAGTGCAGCAGTTACTTCACTCTGATCCCTCCACAGGGTCAATCGCCAATGGACACTGTGGTTCACAGTTAGCCTCCAGGTCTCCTGTTTGCTTTTCCCTTCCTTAGCTCTAATAAAAAAATTCATCCAGAAAGCTAGACAGTGCAAGGTGAGGGCTATCCTCATTGCTCTTTTCTGGCCCCGACAAACATGGTTCCCCGTGCTGCGGCCTCTACCAGTACATCCCCATGGATGTTGGATCATTACCTAAATCTTCTCTGTCACCCTTTCAGACTGCTTCCTCTGGACATCCATGAAACTAACAACATGGTTTGTCTAGTTTTTACTGTAGCCAGAGATGCCAGGCTTCCCACCACATTTTTCAAGATTATATCTGCTTCTCAGTAAATAGCCAAAAAGGGATATGCCAGAGCAAAAGGAAGAGATTTTATGTTTTGACAGACTCTATTACACTCTTTCACATCCCTTGTTCCATCCATCTTAGAATTTTTGACTGAACTCTTTGACAAAGGTCCTGGTTATTCCAAAATCAAAGTTTAAATGACTGCTATCTCGAACTTCCACATAAGCCATGATGATTCGTCAGTTGCTTCCCTTAAGATCTCTAAAGCCTTTTTGAACCTGCAGCCATAGCAGACCTAAAATCTGATATTGTCAATCTTCATATAATCCTTGACTCAAGGGTTTGGTTCCGACATCTGAACCGATTTGGCCATTACTACAGCTCGCACAGGACAAAAACTCTCGAGCTTCATCCTTACCCACAACCCCCCTGTCATAGTTACCCCAGATCTTGTTTGCCGCTTTTCCAAATGGAAGCATTTGCCTCAGCTCTTGAGCTAAGTTTATTTTATTAATATTTTTTTAATGCTTCTTAATATTTTGGGTTTAAAATCTTCTGTGAGACTATTTCCTTATAATCGTTTTTATTTTTTGTAGTACTGTAGTGTAATTTTACTATCCTTTGGCCCCTTCCCATACACTTCTGTGTACTCTTACTATCATTGTTGATAATTTTTCCCCATCTTTTCCAGTACACTTTGGTGTAGCTGTCACTATCATTGTTGATGGTTCCCTTTCTGAAAAAAAAAGGAGAGAAAGATTTTATACCTTTCTTACTATTCTGCTGTTTTTCTATTGTAGTGTATAGTGTAGTGTTTGTTTTTCCTGTTTGTTCTCTCATGTTGTTGATCCTTTTGCTGGTGAATTGCCTGAGGTCTTCTTACAGAGACTGAACTTGCCTTCTCAGACCTCTGTCCATTCCATCAAAAGACTCACCAAGTTTGATGTGGAGAGACTAGTGAATAAAAGGTTGCTACTGCTATTATCACTACTCCTCTGACTTCCTCTGAGGTTTTAGAGATGTTAGCGCCGACTCTTCAGCGATGACTGTATCAGTTACGGAGATGTCTCCCTCTTCGGAACCGATTATTTCCCTGAGTTCTTTGGCCCTGTCAGATCCAGAGACCTTCTGATGCCACATCTGCCCTGTTGGTTATGGGGAGCCAGGGTTAACTCCAGTTTTTTTGCACCCATCTCTGTAACTTGAAGCTTCGGCATGGTGCAGCTCAGCACCAGCTTCTGCTTTTGGGGCTGTCTCATCAGAGCAGGGAGTGTCCACGGTTCTGAAGCACTCTTTTTTAGTTCTGGGCTCCCTACCCTTTTCAGGGAGGCCAGCCTTTGAGGCAATGCAGAGGGCTTTGTCCACAATGGTCTCTCAGTCAGTCCTGTCCTCCTCAGAGCACATTCCGTCCTCACACTTTGTTATTTGACCTGTTTCTCCACTGGGACAGCGAGTACCTAATCCGCAGGACCCACAGATTTATGTTCTGTCCTCTTCTGATACCTGTCCAGACTATCCCCCTGGGAAGGTACCTTAGAAAAGAAAGTTCAAGAGGAAGCACTTAGATTCCCCTCAGGAGTCAGTCACAGAGGACACCAATTTTGATGAAGGGTCCCTTTGTCACTGCCTGATGAAGTCGTCTTTGGAGACATCCTGGAAATTTTAAAGCAGAGAAGTGACTGGAAGTCTCAAAGTCCTTCCTTGGAGGAGTTTGTGTACCTGCAGGCTTTTGGTTCTCATCCATCTACCTCTTTAGTGGCTCCACCTGCTGACAAGATCATCCAGTTGATGTCACAGTGGACATGGAAGGTGCCAGACACCATTGAACCTATTTCTAAGAGATGAGACAAAATTTTATCTGCCCCGAAGACCAGCAATTCTGGGCTAAAGGTCTACTTGTAGATGCTATTGTTGTGGTGGCCACCACTAAAAAGGAACCTGGCTGATGAAAGTTCCTCTGTCCATCATCCCAGTAGAGAGTCCCAGGTGAAGGAAAAGTTTGGGAATTGGGTTTACGCTTCATTGACCTTTAGCCTAAGGTTTTTGAATTTCCTGGCACATTTTACAAGACTCCAGATGACCTGATCAAGGAGTCCAGGACAAGGTTGCTTCCCAGCTGGCCACCCTGGAGTCTGTGTCTAGTTTGTCCATGAGGCTCATTGCGCATGTAGCCGAAGGGACTACCCAAGCGGCAGGTTCAGGCATAGCCACAAGAAGACACGCCTGTGTGCATTTGTGACTTTGTAGAACCATTTAAGTCTTCATTCATCAATGCTCCCTTTGATGGATTGTCTCTTTTTAGCCCAAAAGTTAGAGAGACTTTATCCAGGTGTGAAAAAGATGGTAAGACCTTTTCTGCCATGGTCATACATTTTTCCACACCCAAAGATCCTTTTCCAGGAATCAGAGGGGCAGTGGAAAGATGATGTTCGGGAAATCCCAGGGGCCTTTCCAGGACACACATCGTGCTAATTCTGCCAGGAGCAGAGAGGGGAACTACAGTAATAGACACCATCCACGCAGCAGAGGTGGTCTGCAGAATCAGGGCTTTAGGGACTCCTTTCCAGATAAGCCCTTTCAGCATTCCTGAAGGAAAGCCCGGTTGTCTTCCTTTGGAGGCAGTCAGAGGATGCTTATCCTTGCACCAAAACACCTGGCAAAATATTACAACAGATGTTTGGGTGCAGTGGATCATGTCCAGAGGTTATATCATACAATTTTCCAATCCTCCACCCACTCACAAGAAAATTCCCAATGTTCCACTCAGTCAGAGAGAACCAGCAGCTCTAAAAATTCAAAAGCTGCTAGACAAAAGAATTATCCAAGAAGTCCCACCAAACCAGAAAGGATCCGGATTTTACTCAATATTCTTTTTAGTGCCAAAAAAAGACAGGGGACTGGAGACCAATTTTGGATCTCAGTGTGCTAAACAAATCTGTTCACCAAAATGGAATTCTGGATGGTCACGGTACAGTTTATTCTCCCTTTTTTGGGAAAGTACGATTGGATGTGCTCAGTAGATCTTCAGGATGCATATTATCACATAAAAATAGACAAGTGCTCCAGAAGATTCCTCCGCTTCTGGCTGGGAGCCAGTCATTACCAATTCAGAGTGCTGCTGTTTGGCCTCACTACAGCCCCCAGGATGTTCACCAAATGTATGGCAGTAGTAGCAGCTCACTTGAAACTGCAGAGATTCTGGGTATTTCCGTATTTGGACAACTGACTCATTACCGTTCCGACCAGGCATTGTTTGATAGAGGCAAGGGATTACATTCTGACGTCCTGTGGATATCTAGCAACGTAAATCACGAAAAGTCCCAGTTGACTCCAGCTCAGAGCTTAGAGTTTATAGGGGCAGTATTGAATACAACTTCAATCGTAGCATCCCTTCCTCCAGCCAGACTTCAAAGAATTATAACCCAGATTCAGAAGATAATCCACAGAAAGAAAATACCCACTCAACTAATCTTGCAGGCCCTAGAGTCAATGTCAGCGACAATAACTCTAGTTCCCCTAGCCAGGTTTCACATGAGAATTCTTCAATGGCTACTGGCATTTCAATGGTTCTTGCTATACCAACCCATTTCAGACAAGATTCTAATTACTAATCTTTCCAGCAAGGATCTGGCTTGGTGGATTCATTCCAAAGAAATTCTCCTGGGCTGTCCCTTCGTTCTACTGGAGCCCAAGGCCACAGTGACCACAGATGTCTACCAGATGGGGTTGGGGGCATTGTCTGGGCAAGACTGTCCAAGGCACATGGTCACCCTTAGAGACCGATCTGTATATCAGTGTTCTGGAACTAAGAGTGGTGCTTTTAGCATTTCAAGTTTTCAGTCCGTTCTTCTCCTGGGAACATTTGCAGTTCAGTCAGACAATATGTCAGTGGTTTGGTACATCAGCAAACAGGGAGGAACAAAATCTTACCCATTTTTTCAGGAAGCTCTCAGGGTGTGGCAATGGGTGATCTCTTCCAACTCATTTCTGATAGTGATGCACACTCCGGGGAGTTCCAGTGTCATAGCAGACAAACTGAGCAGATGTATTCCTCAGCCTTATGAGTGGTCGTTCAATCCGTCTGTGGCAGAAAGGATTTTCCATCAATGGGGACAACCTTGCTGCGACCTATTCACCCCACAAAACAAGTTCAGCAGTTACTTTGCCCTAAGCCCCCCCCCCAGGAAGTCACAAAGAGACACTGTTCTCCACCGTTTACCCTGCTATATGCCTTTCCCCGATACCTCTATTTTCAAAATTTCTGCAGAAAGCACTCAGGCTGAAGAACAAAGTAATCCTCATTGCACCTTATTAGTCTTGACAGATATGGTTCTCCTTTCTTTGGCCTTATCTGATTCAACGACCTTGAACTCTGGACCCGGCTCCAGACCTTTTGTCACATCCAGACGAACTAGTCCATCCAGACATTCTGAACCTCAAGCTGACAGCATGGTTCCTCCAGTTCTACTAGCTGCTAGGTGTCTTAATCTTTCTTCCTTAGTACGGAAAATCCTCTTAACATCTCTTAAGCCTTCCACCCAGAGACTGTACGCTAGTAAATGGAAGAGATTTACCTTTTGGGCTCGTGAAAAAGATACTGACCCCTTCTCTGCTTCTGTTGAAAATATTTTAGACTTCTAAGCATCTCTTTTCGATGCAGAATCTTCCCCTTCTACCATCAGGATTCATCTAGCAGCATTTTCAGCTTCCATGATGGTTTGGGAGACTGTTCCTTGGCTAGGTATAAGCTTTGTAAGACATTTTTAAGAGGAACACTATTGCTGAAATCCCCTTTGAAAGATCATACTCCTCTTTGGGACCTAAGCCTAGTCTTGCAAACCATCATATGTCCTCATTTTGAACAATCTGCAGACTATGATTTAAAGTTTTTGTCCTAGAAAACATTCTTTTTCATGGCTATAATCTCTGCTAGAAGAATTTCAGAAATTCAGGCACTGTCTTGCAAACCACCTTACTTGAATTTACACAAAGACAGAGTTATTTTATGAACAAATCCCACCTTTATACCTAAAGTGGTGCCAGAGTCTAGTATCAGTCTATTGATTTGCCGGTATTCTGCCCAAACTTTTTGAACAGAAGTGAGTACCTCTTACAGTTACTAGATGTTCACAGGCAATTATGCTTTTATCTTCACAGGAGTTAAGACATCAGAAATTCTGACCAGCTTTTGTGTCTTTTTTAAGTGCTAATCTTGACAAACAAAAACTAACAAAGCGGCCCAAAAGTCCAAGTCAGAACCAGAAATAAATGTCATAAAAAAAAACTGACAGAACAACCATGGCAATGGCTTCCAGTTTAATAAAACATAAAAATAAAACACTAATACAGATAAAATGGATAAGCGCTTTCATGTAGATAACTACGCTTCATCAGATCCTTAAAATCACAATATTCTATCACAACATATATACTCCTACTCATCCTATCACACAAATACTAGAAGCAATTAAAATTAATTAACAGAATGACATAATTTAAATCACTTCATTCTCTTAAGGTGGCATCCAGTCAATGATGGTTTAATGCAAACATTATTATTAAGACCTGGATGAATCTGTGCTTGCATCCTTAGAATCCACTTGAGCTCAACTTGCTCCAAGTAATTGTTATCACCCCCTCATACATTTTTAAACACTTGTTGTAACACACTAAAACTAAAGCTATGTGTAGGAAATTCTATAATATGTTTGGCTAAAGCATTATGGACATTTTCATTCCTTATATTATATAAATGATTATATATACTATCTTTCAGCCGTTTCAACTTCTTCCCAACATAGAAATTTGAACAGTGGTTGCAGGTGGCTAAAATATATTATATTACTTTTGTGCTGCAAGAGGCATAAAACCTAGGTTTGAATATAAAATTAATAGTAGGGTGCTCATAGCACTGGGTCTTGCTTATAACTTTGCATGTCTGGCAATTCATGCAAGGAAATGTACGTAGTTTGTGCCAAAACACCTGTCTCCATTGCTTACCATTACACAATAATTGTTTTAAATTAGGACTATTCTTATAAGTAAACCTAGGCGTGTCCCCCACAACCCCAGCCATCATTCTATCTGCTGTTAAAAGATGCCAGTTTTTCTTTATACTACATGCAATATTTCTATCATTGGTCTACTGCCATCTCGATACCTATATTTAGTCATATCTAGGGATAAGTCAGGTATGAGCTCTAGGTCATTACTGACTGCTTCCCTAAGAACCTCTTTCCTTGTTACTCCGATGGTGGATTTATTATATCCTCTATCTACAAACAATTGTTTAAGGTTAGCTACTTCTTTCTTCAATCCTTTTTCAACAGTACAAATCCTCTTAATCCTATTCATTTGCCCTCTTACTATATTGGGGAAGACATATCTAGGAGGCATACTACTATTATCAAGTATGCCATTCCGCCAATAAGATTTGTGAAATAAAGTAGTGGAAACAGTTACTACTTTATCCTTAATAATGGAGACATCTAAAAAATCAACTTTAGTACGTGAAGATGTTACAGTAAATCTCAACAAATCCATGGTGGATTCTAGATATGAAACAAAGTCAAATAGGGAGGGTAGTTCTCCTTCCCTTAACATAAAAAATGTCAGCCACGAAGCATCTATACATCTTGATGTTTCCACTAAGTATATTATTATACAAGTGTTGTGTTTCCCAATAGTATACAACCAGATTAGCGTAGGAATTAGCACATGGGGTGCCCATAGTGACACCCCATTTCTACAAGTATATTCTACCATCAGACATAAATACATTGTGGCATAGAATCCAGTTCAGCAGTGTACATAGCAAAGCTACCTCATAGAGCTTTCAGAGTACTAATCTTGGTAAACCTGTCAGCAAAACATTAGCCAGATGGCTCAGCATTTCCATTATTTATAGCAAAAATAACATTGCCTTGCCAAAACCTATGAAGGCACATTTTACAAGATCTGTTGCTACCTCAGCAATGTTTCAATCTAGAGCTTTATTGAATGGAATATGTGCAGCGGGTACTTGGGCTTCTCCCCACACCGTTATTGCACATTACAAATTGGATCTGGTTTCTAGTGGAAAAGCATTCTTTGGTTCAGTGGTGCTCCGTAATTTCCATCCATGACTCCACCCATGATCTAAGGTAGCTGAGGATTCTGTCCCATGTGTTAAGGATTAAATGAAGATTGACAACATCAGATAAAAAAGTTATGCATTTACCATAACGTTCCATCTGTGTTGTCCATCTTCATTTATCCTTGACTACCCTCCCTCCATCCCCTGGCCTTTAGTGATTTGTTTGGTGGAATGGACACTTTGATAGTGATTATGGCACATAATGAAGTATAGCAGATATGGTTTCCATTAAGTTTTTCTTTATTCCACATTGTTCCTAATCTGCAAACTCGATCTGAGGTAACTGTGACAGGGGAATTGTAAGGATGAAGCTTGAGAGTTTTTGGCCTTCTTGAGCTTTTGTAACAGCCGAGTAGATTCCGATATCAGAAATGAATCCATGTGTCAAGGATAAATGAAGACAGACAACACAAATGGAATGTTATGGTAAGTGCATAACTTCTTTGTTTTTGACATGGAAAACAATTTTTCTGTTCGCATTTAAATCAGCTAGATGAATTTTGGAATTACAGGCGCTTTCCTGTAAACCTCCCTATCTAGTTTTTCACAAGGATGTCTCTCTTAGTACTCTTGTGTCCTTCCTTCCCAAGGTGGCATCCATCTTAATCAGTCCATGCATCTAGTGGTGCTTTTCTCCAGTACTCTAACAAGGGTGAATACATGATGTTAAGTTGTCCATCTCACCTTCATTGTTGCTGTTTGGGGTTCAGAGCCGATCCTCAGCTCCGACTCGGCCATGTTCTATAGCTCAAGCGCTGTTTACTGTCTCGAGGCTACCCCTTATCCCAGAATGCCCCAGCATCAGCTACCCAGATCTCGTTTGCCACTTCAGCTGCGAGGTTGCTTTCTTACTGGCTCAGGCTTAGTGTAATCTTTTTCTATTATATATTGTTGTTTATTCGTGAAAGTTTGTCAAGTATTTGTCTATTTTTGTCTAGATAATATTCCTTTATCCCTTATTGCGTTCTTGTGTATTTTAGCTTTGTTGGCCATTGCTCCATAACTCTCAGGCCTACTGTTCCCTTGAACTCGTTTAGAGAGTCCCCCCCCCCCCCAGGATAGCCGTTTAAATTAGAGGCTTTCCTTCTATTCCTTAACTGTAAAAAAAAAAAAAAAAAAGTCTATTTGTTCTAGTTTTTTGTAGTATAGCTTTTCATTATTGTTGTTGTGGTTGTTACTATAATGTCTAAAGATACCAAGGTATTTGGCTTCAAAAAGTGTGACACATGCCGTCAGAAAATGTCTTTGACAGATGGGCACACTAGTTGTGTATATTGTTTGGGTGCTGTTCACCTGCAGGACTCCTGTTCTATATGTCACGCTTTTAGTCCAAGGGTCCTGCAGGAGTGCAAAAACAAATTAATCCTTCGGGGATTATTGAAGCCTCAGGATACTCCAGCCAAAAGTACTCAGCCAGCAAAATCTCTTAAGTCTGTCAAGCCGTTGGCTCGACCTTCGGAGCCGACTCCTTTACTTGACCAACCAAGTATGTCGGTACCGGCTGGCACAGATAAGACAACTCTTCCGTCGGCTCCATCTGCTATTTTGGAGCCGTCTCAAAGCCATAAGAGACTGAGGTCTCCATCCTTGGAGTCCATCCACTCGGCAACTCAGTCACCTTTATTACAGAGTGAACGTAGCCATCATTCTTCCCGCTCCTCTCGATCCTGTCGATTATCGGATCATGACGTGGAGAGAGTAGTAAGTAGGTTGCTTAAGTCACAGGCATTGGCAAAAATTTTGTCCAGTCCACCTCAACAGGTATTGGCTCCAACCGCCTCTATTTCTACTCCTCCTCCGACTACATTTAGCTCGGAGCCGGAGACCATGAATCCACAGGTAGTAGAACCGTCTGCGCCAATCATCTCTCCTTTGGTTCTGACTTCGGCTCTGATTACCTCGATTGTACCTTATATCGAGGGATCTGGATGCCGAGGCTCTCTCCTCAGCTCCGAGGGGGGAAGTGGCATCGGACCCTTATCCGACCTTGTTCTCCTCCTCGGAGCTTTGGTGCAGGTGAGCTCAGATCCAACATCGGCCTCGGAACTGTCACCCTCGACGTGGAGAAAGACTCCTGTTTCTTTGGAGCCAGAGCTTTCTCTGCCTAGAGGTCGGGACGCCTTCGAGGTCATGCGGAGTGTGCTGTCCCCCAAGACAGCTCTTCTGCCAGCTCCATCAGCTCCTCCTCCTGTGGTGTCTGTGCCAACCTCTCTCCTCCTCCAGACCCCAAGCGTAGGGAACCTATGCCCCAGGACACCCCATCGGGTGATCCCTCTTCTTCCGAAGCCTCCCCTGATCACTCGGAGCCTCCCCGGAAGAAGAAGTGCAAGAGGAAGCACATAGACTCCCCTGAGTCTGTCACTTCAGATACAGACATGGATGAATCGGAAGGGTCCCCAAGGTCTCCCTCTGAAGATGTTTCCTTTTCGGACATCCTTGAAATGCTTAGACAGAGGAGGTACTGGACTTCCCTAGTCCCTACCGAGGACGAGTCTGTATACCTGGATGCATTCGGTTCCCGACCTTCCACCTCCTGGGTATCTCCTCCTTTCGATCCACTCATATCTGTAGTGGCTCGAAAGGCTTTTTCAGCTCCAGATTCTGTGGAACCTACTCCGAGGAGACCAAATAAATTTATTACAGCCCCCCAGGACAAGCAATTCTTCTCCAAAGGTGTGCCCATTGATGCCATGGTGGTAGCAGCAGCCACCAAGAAAGAGTTAGCAGAGACCTCTTCATCTGTTCATCCTCCGAACAGAGTTTCGGACGATGGACAGATATGGAAAGCGAATGTTTGCTTCAGCGACCTTTTCAATGAGGTCCCTGAATTATCTATGCCATTTTACATGTCTTCAAAGGCATCTCCTGAAAGAGCTTGGAGATACCCTTCAAGATCCTACAGCTGAGGGAGCACCAGCCAAAGTAGCTTCTCAGCTTGCGACTCTTAATTCCATAGTTAACTCCTCCATGAGGCTGATTTCCTATGCAGCCAATGGAGCGAGCAGAGCCACAGAGACAGGTGTGGCTCTCAGGAGACATGCTTGGATGCGCCTGTGTCAGTTTGTGGAACACTTTTGAGCATCCTTCACCAATACTCCCTTTGATGGCTCTTTTCTCTTTGGGCCTCAGGTGAAAGACACGTTGACCAGGTGTGAGCAGGAAGGCAAGACTCTCTCTGCCGTGGGAGTCTGTTTTTCCTCTCCTTCCAGACATTATCCCAAGGGTCAGAAGAGCAGAAAGATGTAGTTCCGAAATTCCCAGGGACCCTTGCCTGACACACGTGGTGATTTTTTCCCCCAGTGGCAGAGGGGAAAACAACAATGACAGACGCCACCCTCGTGGCAGAGGGGGACCGCAAAACCAGGGTGACAGAGAAACTTTCTCTGCCAAACCCTTCCAGCATCCCTGAAGTGTTGTCTGACTGCTCACTTCTGGAGGCAGTCGGGGAAGACTTTCGCTATATCCAAAAGCCTGGCAAGATATAACAAGAGACAGATGGGTACTATCCATTATATCCAGAGGTTACAAAATTCCCTTCCATCAATCCCCCATAGAATTGAAAAAGCCCATCCCAGATGTCCCACCCAATCTAAGGGATCAAGCAGTCACAGAAGTTTCAAGACTGCTAGAAAAAAGAGCCATTCAAGAAGTCCCCGCAGACCAACTAGGATCCGGAACTTACTCAAGATTCTTTTTAGTACCAAAAAAGACAGAGGACTGGAGACCAATACTGGATCTCAGCAAATTGAACAAATCTGTACAAAAAGAAAAGTTCCGGATGGTGACACTGCAGTCCATTTTCCCTTTTCTGGGTCAGGACAATTGGATGTGCTCGATAGATCTTCAGGACGCGTACTACCATATCAAGATGGACAGACGCTCCAGGAGATTTCTTCGCTTCCGGGTAGGGGCAAGTCATTACCAGTTCAGAGCTCTGCCCTTTGGTCTCACCTCAGCCCACAGGGTGTTCACCAAGTGTATAGCAGTAGTCATGGCTCACCTGAGGCATTAAGGATTCCAGGTGTTTCCCTATCTAGACGACTGGCTCCTGGCTGCTACCACCAGGCGTCAACTCTTAGAGGCACAGGATTATACAATCACATCATGCACTCAACTAGGCATTACAGTAAATTTCGAAAAATCTGCCTTGTTGCCCTGTCAGTCTATTACATACATAGGAGCAGAATTAAACACAAAAGAAATGTTTGCAATATTAATACAGGAAATAGTTTCCACTATTCGTCAACAAGTGTGAATTCTAACGCAGAGCAAAAGGGTTCAAGTCAGACATGTCCTTCAAGCTCTAGGCTCCATGGCAGCTGCAATTCTTCTTGTCCCTTTAGCGCATTTCCACATGAGAATCCTTCAGTGGCTTCTTTTCACGCAGTGGTCTTTCCAGGAACTACCCATGTCTCACATGATCCTGATCACAGAAACATGCAAAAGGCACATTTCTTGGTGGATGGTCTCCCCACTAGTAATTCAGGGCAGACCTTTAATACAACCCCCTCCAGTAGCCACAGTGACCACGGACGCGTCCCTGATAGGGTGGGGGCATTATTTAGGCAGGACAGTCCAAGGCACTTGGCAACCTCACGAGTACCATCTGCATATCAATGTCCTAGAAATGAGAGCGGTTCTCCTAGCGTTGCAAGCCCTTCAAGACTCTCTTCCTTCCCGGAACATTGCAATCCAAACGGACATGTCAGTGGTGTGGTACATCAACAAACAGGGCGGGACCAGGTCTTACCCCTTGTGTCGAGAAGCACTCAGACTGTGGCAATGGGCAATTTCCTCCCAACATTTTCTGATAGCAATGCACATCCCTGGGAAATCCAACGTTATAGCGGACAGGCTCACCAGAGCTATCCTCATGCCTCACGAGTGGTCTCTGAATCAGGAAGTTGCAGATCTTATCTTCCGCAAATGGGGACAGCCTTGCTGCGACCTATTTGCCACTCCTCTCAACAACAAATGCAGCAGCTACTTCTCCCTTCTTCCAGGTTATATACCCAGAGATACTCTAGTCTACAATTGGCCTCAGGGACTCCTTTACGCTTTTCCCCCTTTTCCCCTCATTCCAAGACTCATACAGAAAGCAAAATTGTTAGGTTGCAAAATGATCCTCATTGCCCCATACTGGCCTCGACAAATATGGTTCCCCTTCCTACACCTCCACCTTCTGGATCAACCGTGGATTCTGGACCCAGTTCCAGATCTTCTGATTCACCAATCAGATGGGTTGCAAGATTCCTTCAAACTCTCCAGCTCGCAGCTTGATTACTCCACTTCCAACCTTAGCCAGGCTTTCCAATATCACCCCAGCAGTCCGTGATATTATTGTTTCCTCACATAAGTCTACTACGAGGAAAACATATGCTAGTAAATGGAAATGGTTTTCTTACTGGGCAGAATCTAGAAATTTGGATCCTTTCTCAGCCCCAGTCCATGAAATTCTTAAATTTCTAGCACAGCTTTTTCAGTCTGGTGCGGCTTCCGCTACCATTAGAGTACAACTAGCTGCCATTTCTAATTTTTATATCGGTATGCTTAATTCTAGCATAATGTCTCATAAGCTCTGCAAAGCATTTAGGAAAGGAACATCTCTTCTTAGACCCCCAGTTAGAGATCCTCCTCCTCCTTGGGATCTCAATTTAGTTTTAGCCTCCTTAATTTTGCCTCCCTTTGAACCGGCAGCATCATGCTCTTTAGAATTTCTTTCTTGGAAGACACTTTTTCTGGTTGCTATCACTTCAGCTAGACATGTCTCAGAACTTCAAGCACTATGTGTTCGTCCTCCTTACCTGGTGTTTCACAAGGACAGAGTTTCTCTGAGGACCAATCCATCCTTTATTCCTAATGTCTGCTCAGAGAACAATTTAAATCAATCCATAGAACTCCCAGTTTTCTTTCCTAATCACAGCAACAAGGCAGAATACAAGCTCCACCAATTGGATGTACACAGACAATTGCATTTCTACCTCCATAGAACTAAGGAACTAAGAAAGTCAGACCAGTTATTTCTTTCTTATGCTTTCAACAAACAAGGCCTTCCAGTTTCTAAAGTGACCCTATCCAGATGGTTATCTGATACTATTGCCTTTATTTATCAGTTACGAAATAAAGAGCTACTAGCTAAACCAAAAGGTCATTCCACTAGAGCATTAGCCACCTATGTAGCTTTTCAGTCTAGGTTGCCCATAGACTCAGTCTGTGCAGCTGCCACTTGGGCAAACCCCCACACTTTTATCTCTCATTACAAGGTAGATATGGTCTCCCTGAGCAGAGCTTCCTTTGGTTCTACTATTCTGAAGAGTTTGTTCCAATGAGCCACCCGGGATTTTAGGTGCTAGGGACGCTGTCCCAAACAGCAAGAGCAAAGGCGAGATGGACAGCTTAACATAAAGAAGTTATGTACCTACCATAACGTTCCATGTTAGTTGTCTTCCTCTCACCTTCCTTCTTGCATCCCTCCCTCCTTCCCCATTCCTAGAGGATCATGAGGAGTTCCCTTTTGTTTTCACTGGCTGAGCATCTTTTATTACTTCACATGCATGGTAATTTATAACTCTTTCCTTGTTTAGGTGTATTGGACAACCAGTTTTAGTGACTGGTTACTCTACCAATGTCTAGTGTGCGCTATCACAAACGAGATCTGGGTAGCTGACGCTGGGCATTCTGGGATAAGGGGTAGCCTCAAGCCAGTAAACAGCTCTCGAGCTATATAAGATGGCCGAGTCGGAGCCGAGGATCGGCTCCGAACCCCAAACAGCAAGAAGGAAGGCGAGATGAAGGCAACTAACATGGAACGTTATGGTAGGTACATAACTTCTTTTTACATTTGTTAGTTCATCGTCAGTTCAGGTTTTATATTCATAAGATGAAGCAACTCAGAAAATCAGATCAGTTTTTATTGCCCTTTCAAAACAGAAACTGGGAAAAGCTGTCACTAAGGTTACCCTGTCTAGATGGCTGTCAGACTGCATTTCATTTGTCTATAATAAGAAACAATTGGTTGTGCTATTTAAATCTAAAGGTCGTTATGCTAGAGCAATTTCTAGTTCAACAGCATTCTCCCGAAGACTTCCCATTGATATTTGTGCTGCAATGACTTGGTCCATAATCCATACCTTTGTGTCTCTTTATAAACTGAACGGACAGTCCAGATCATGCTCTTCTTTTGGCACCATCATCCTCAGGAGTGTCCTTCCTGATACCTCCGAGATAGACAGCCTGGGAATCTGTCCCATGTGTTGAATCAGATGTAAATAGACAACATTGCATACGAAAATTTTGTACTTACCATAAAGATAGATGTTGTCCAGTTTTCATCTGGTTCAACCTCCCTTGCTCCCTCCTCTTACCTAAATTAACAGATATGGTTTCAGGGTGACCAGGTGGTTACTACTTAATTCCCTGTCTGTAAACAGTCCTGCTCTGACTGTTGCCTTCTCTTCCTGTCTTTAATTTTTTGTTACTATTATCATATATACACAGTTGTAGGGTATTTTGTACTACATGAGGGCAAACCCAATCTGAGATAATAGGGTGGAGTACAGGGAATTATGGATAAGGGAGGAGTCAAAGTCCTGGAACCAAAAGAAGCTAAAGAGCTGGTGCCAAGGTCAGATCTGACAACCCGTGTGTTGAACCAGATGAAAATCAAGCAACATGGATCTGTCATTATTGTAAGGACATAATTTTCATATATTCCAAGGGTATTACTAGTAGCCTTTGTTTAAAGCTTGTTCAAGCAGCTGTTAATGACAGCTATGAGATAGTTCCTAGGCTACTTAGTGAATGAAATTCTACAATGCAAGTCCTGTACCTTCAAAAAATTATGGAGCATCAGAATGTAACAGTAAAGGGTGAAACTTGCTGTTACACAGAAGTATTTTTCAGAGGTGGGCAAGTCACCCTGCAAAGCCAGTTTAAGATACTGCACCTCAACACCCTGCTATTTATATGTGATAACTCTGAGATTGATGTATCCCAGAGAAGAAGGATACTCTGATAAACAACAATTTTGGACTTAAAATATTATATTTAATTGTAGTTGCACTTAAATTCTTGCAGTTCTGAGGATTTCACATACTGGTGTAAAACATACAACAGGATCCCACTTAGTGATGCTTTGTTAGGGAAGGAAATGACAAAGAGTAGAAGTTATAAGTGGATTGTAATGATGGATAACAGCCAAATAATTATGCAAGATATTGTAATCTTAGTTCTTAGGTTAAAAAAACGTAACCGCTGGTTGTCCAGATGGAATAAATTATTTTCTTTCCAGAATTTTTATTTATTTATTTATTTATTTATTTATTTCCAGTTTGATTATCGGGGAAGTCCACTGGGTCAGAGTGACTCGTTTTCAGTGGAGGCCCGGGGAGAAAAGCTCCAAGATGCATAATACAGATTACGTACAGAAATACACGGATGTCAGTCTTACATAATATGAAAACAGTTACAAGTAAGTACCTTGAAAATGTGCACAATAAGCAGAAAAGCACTGAGTGTGGACTTATTGTTTATACATTTTCTTTGGTGTGCACACTCAGATATTAGGTGAGAAGATGTTTTATATACATACTTTTAAGTAACATGAGGATACACTATACATGCACAATTTCAGAAAATAAATTAGTAATGGAAAGCTATATACAATATTTACATTGTTGAACCATATGAAGTAAGCATCTAATAGAGAAAGGAGAGCAAAGAAAATGCTCGTGGGAGCATAGCTGAAGGAGAGTTATTGAGGTTATCGATAGTTGTTGTTATTGTATTGATAGTTATTGATAGCTAATGGAGAAGGGAGAGCTTAGAAAATGCTCGTGGGAGCATAGCAGAAGGAGAGTTATTGAGGTCTTTGGAACCTGAAGGGGACCCCCCCCCCCTGAAGCATAGCTGAAGGAGAGTTGTTGAGGGCTTAGGAACCTGAGTGGGAAACCCCCCCAGGGGATTGGACTAAGGAAGATTAGGTTGGATGGTGGCAATTGCATTTCCATTTTGTGGCCAGGTGTTTGGTAAGCTGAGTTTTGAAGTTTTCTAAGTTTGGGATGGTTCTTAGAATTCCATTTTCTGCCTAGAGAGACAGCAAGGAGAAGTTGGCCTGCTGTACTTTTGGGTTTGGGGATAGCAATTAGGTTTTGATGCTTGGATCTGAGAGTTCTATTGGGGGTGTAATGGGGGAAGGATATTAGTTAGCGCTGGACACTTAGTTGGGTGATATACAAGTCTGTGTGCAGTGGTGAGTTGGAGGAAGTCTAAGTAGTTTGGGAGTTCAAGCCACTTTAGGAATCTTAGGGTAAGGCAGTGATGGGCAGAAGGTTTAGATTTGGTGGCAAATTTTGAGATTTTATTATAGCAGTTTTCTAGTTTGGAGGAAATAGAGGAGGATTGGTTAGTTAGCTAGGGGGGCTCCATATAATAAGGAAGGCAGTAGATAAGTGGTGGCTAGAGTATTCCTAGTAGCATAAGAGAGGAAGCAATTGTTCCTATACAGCATACCTAGCTTTTGGTGGGTTTTCTTAATATTTTGTTGAATATGGATATCAAACTTGAGATGTTCGTCAGTAGTAATACCAAGTAGTTTAGCGGAAAGAACCACTTCTATAGCTGAATTAGTTTGACTTAGCACTTTGAGGGCATTTTTTTGTAGGAGAATGTCTTTGTGGAAGGGAAAAGTAGAATTTTTGATTTGTTTGCATTGCGAGAGAGGTGGTTTTGACGCATACAATTTTCAGTGGTTGAGAAGGCAGTTTGTGTTTTAGACAGCAATTCTGAGAGGTTTGAGGCAGAGTAGACTAAGATAGAATCATCTGCATATTGAATAATTTTGGAATCGGGAATGGCAGCATGAAAGTTGTTTATGAAGATATTGAAAAGTATGAGTCCTAGGATAGATCCCTGTGGTACGCCAGTTGGGTAGGTAAGAAGGAAGAGGTAGAGTACTTCCATTTGACTGCCTGAGTTCTATCTGATAGGTAGCTGGAGAACCAGGATATAGTGTTTGGGGAGAGATGGAGCTTTGAGAGGTGATAAGGTGTTTGTGTGAAACAGTGTTGAATGCTTTGGACAAATCGAGCAAAACAGTAGAGACCAGATGTCCAGAGTCTCAGGCTAGACTGACTGTTTCTAAGAAAGAGAGTAGAGCAATTATAGTACTATGACCTGGGCAGAAACCATGTTGTGTAGGTGTAAGAAGACTGTTTTGGGTCAGGTAAGGCATAAGTTGAAGGTGAATGTACTTTTCAAGGATTTTTGAGATTGGAGAAAGAGGAATAGGGCAGAAGTTAGAGATGCTGGTGTTTTTGCCTCCTTTATGAAGGAGAAGAATATAGGCTGAGCACCAGAGTTTGGGGAAGTATGACTCCTTTATAGATCTGTTGATTATAATACTGAGTGGGAGCGCTAAGGCATCAGCAGCACATTGTAAGAAGACAGAGGGAATGTTGTCAGGAGCATTAGAGCATGGTTTAAATTTGGATAGAAGTATTTTTATGGAGTTAGTAGAAGCAGGTTTGAAGTCGAACAAGGAGAGAAGAGTTATTAGTGGGGTTGGTTGAGGAAGAGAGAGGGGGCTGGAGGGTTAATGTTGGGGAAGATCCTGTTCAGGTCAGAAATAGTTTCTAAGAAGAATGAGTTAAAATCAGAGGCTAGATCAAGGTCCGATTTGTTTGGGTCAGGAGAAGGGTTATTTTTGGATCCTGGATTAAGCAGTGAGTTTATTGAGTTCCAGAATTGCTTGGGGTTTTTGTTGTTGTTAGACTGGAGTTTGATGTAGTAGGACTTTTTGTCCTTGGTTATTAGCTGTTTTGCTAGGTTATGTTGCTGTTTGCATTGGAGCAGGGTATTGGGAAGTTTATCTTTTTGGTAGAGCTTCCAAAGTTTGTCCCTTTGGTGCATAATTTTCTTAGTATCTTTGGATAGCCAAGGAGCTGTATTAGTTTTTACCCTCATGTCTAAGAGGGGCAAGGGAGTTTAGAGTGTCTAGGAAGACAGAGTTGAAGTGTTCTATAGCATTGTCAAAAGGAAGGGAGTTTAGTATTTGCCAGTTAATTTGTTTGAGAATGATGTGGGGTTGAAATTACTGAAGTTACGGGTATAAATATATTGATGCTGGTGGGGGGAAGAGGTCGTTGAGCGATGAATGTAAGCTGGGAAGTAGTCGCTGATGGAATCAGGAGTTGTGCCAGAGTTGGTTATATTATTAGGATCAGAGACTAAGATCCAGTCTAAAGTGGAACCAGGGGGATTTACTTTGTTAGGTCGGGTGATTGAGTGAATTATCTGAGAGAAGTTATAGAGGTTGATGGATAGGGAGGGAGAGGTGCTATTAATTTTGTTCCAGTCAATATGTACATCTCCTAAAATATAAGTTTCATACTTAATTTCAGTAGAGGCCCATAGGAGAATATCCTCAAGGGTAGAGATATTGTTGCCAGGAGAGATATAAAGGACTATTATGCAGATATTCTTGTGTTTATTCATTTTTAGTAGTCCAGCAGTAAATTTTGTGTTCTGGAAATGTGGAATTGGAGTTTGGTGGGGTATTAAGGTGAGGAGGTTGGAGTATACTAAGGCAGAGCCACCCCCTTTCGTATTTGGTCGGTCATTTCTGAGAATATTGAATCCTGGGGATAGGATCTCAGCATCTGAGATATGGGGTTTGAGCCAAGTTTCAGAGATTGCTAAGATGTCTGGTTGGTTGTGGAATAGCCAAGCTTGAAAGTGATGAGCTTTGTTGTTAAGACTCTGGGCATTCATGGTAAAGATTTTTAGGGTGTTTTGAGAGGAGGAAGGAGGTAGGGGGTAGCTGTTGCAAGTAGGGAGACTAGGACCAGGGTTGGGGTGGATATCTCCAGCAAGGACTATATTGTTGAAGGAGGTATCCTTTAGTCATTTGAGTTTAAATAGTGTGAGTTCTGGAAAATCCAGGAGTAGTTTCGGAGACAGTATCTTAATTGTAGAGGAAATGATTTTAAGGTGGAATAGGTGAAGTGGGTTGGGCTGTATAAGTGAGGAAGAGATTGAGTAGAAATATGAGTAGGATTGTAGGTGAAGGTGGGGTTGTGAGGAGGTTATGTTTGTAGGTAATATTACATAAGCAGTGAAGGAGAACGAGCTGGTGTAGTAGAGAGGAATTAGGAAGTCAAGGAGAAAACAAGGGGTGTAGAGAGAGTGGTGACTTAAGAAATGAATATTGAAAAAAGGAGAATGGTATAAGAGGATAAGGAGAAAGGAAGATGTCTGTGAAGCAGTGAAGGTATAGGAGGAGAGAGAAGAGGGATTTAATTGTTTATGGAGGGAGGAAGAAGTGAAGAGAGTTTGTGAGAAGGTGGTGATTGGGAGGAAAGGGAAAATTCCTATATTGGGTGGAGAGGGAGGGGGAGAGGAAGGAGCTGCTATTGGGTAATTAGGTAGGAGGGAGGGGTAAGTGATGAATAAAGGTAGGACCACTGGGGGTGGGAGGGATATGGGGGTAGGGTAGGGGAGTGGAGTGAGCCCGCAGGGCGAATGGAGCGGGTAGACACAAAAGAAAGTAGGACCTCGAGAGGAACAATCAGTGGAAGAGGTTTATTAAGTTAAGTTTAGTTATGAATAGATAAGTGGGAATACAGTAGTAGAGCAGGTTAGAGAATAGCTAGATGATAATTGTAAAAGTAGGATTTAAAGCTGAGAGTACGTTAAGAGCAGGGCTTAAAATAACAGAGTTGTGATGTATTAATATTATGAGTTAAAAGGCTAAATATATAAGGTGTAGGACTGACTGGAATAAGGGTGCCACCTAGTGGACAGGTTATGTATTACAATGGAAGTTCTATCTGGGAGAAAGGCTGATCAAGGAATTGGGAAGGGAGAAAATACTCAGGAGAAGCGAGAAGGGGCTTATGCTAGTGGGAAGAGAAAGTATGCTAGCTACAGGGTAAAGAGGGACTATGGCTGCTGGCTGTCCTGGCTGTGAAGCGAGCTTTTAATCACCAAAAGTAAAAATGTAAGGCATATGCTTTACTGCCAGAGTTTAGGGAGTACACATACATGTTTACTTCTTTACTGGAAGGGTGCTTGGATAGCAGTCCAGTGAGAGTTCAGGTTATTTTGAAAGGGGTCCGTAGCCGGCAGGCAGGATTTGTGATTATATAGCTCCTTGTATTACATATTTATCTTCTAAAACTACCTCTACTTTAGACTTCCTTTCACAAAAGGGTAAGAGTTATCATACATTGTGGGAACATAAGAGATTTGTACCCACCCCTACCATATAAGCAGATCACTGACACAAGCATTTGTGGTTGCACACATTCCCACATGCTCTCTGTAGGTTAGTGTGAGCTACACTGGCCACTTCTATGGAATGGTCATATGCAATATTTAAATTTATTTCATATTTTATTCATTTGTTGCCATAATAGTCCTACAACACATGTGCCCTCAATCAGGGGTGATCAGAGAATGTATTGTCCGTTTTAACTGATTTGCTCAGAATCATACAATTTCTAAGATTTGGTAGCAGGGATAAACTAGGCATGCAGGAAAGGAGCTCATTGTGGCTCATATTCTTAAATCTCAGTTCTAAATTATTAGCCCTGTTGTTGCTCCAGTGGTAAGGTGTCCCTTACCCCCTTTCATGTAAAAGTAAGCCTAACTTAGGTATTAATTCCTGCTTTCAGGTTGCCTTTAGGTCCCCAGGTGGCTAATTTGCCTGCATGCCGCCAGACCAGCTGTATATAAAGCTATAGTGTTTGTAATATGTCTAGTTGGCAAAATGAGTAAGTTGTTCATAGTCATGTGTGCACACATCAAGCTGGTGTAAACTGTGTGACTGTTGAGGTTACACACAGAGACAAAAGCTCTATGATGCTGTATAAACATGCTATTGTATTTGTTGGGGCCTTCCCAGGCTAAAACAAAATCATTTTAAAATAGTTATAATCTTTATAACATGTTTGGCAGGTTGATATTGATGGCATCTTGAAAAATAGTTTCCCATAAATATGCTCCTATTTCTGTTTGGAGTATATTCTAGTTTGTAGAGAAGCAGCTTTCATAACAGTAATGTGAACTAAATTAATATGTCACAGTGCGCAGCAGCCTTTTTCTTGAGTATGTTTTCTTCAGTATGTTCAGTGTGTTGGTGCAATTTTGTAAAAGCTTCTGCTTTTAAAACATGGTCTCATCATGCTATGCTATGCAGAGTTTAGAGTAAGCATTTTCATTTTGGTTTTCATTATATAGCTTTGATTGTAATTTGTTTTTCACTTCCTTTTTGCTTAGCTCATTTAACCATGTAAATAATCATCTCAAAGGCGAAACATGTTTGAAGTTTGGGTTTATGTTTGTATTTTTATTTATTATGTTAGTGTAACTTGAAGTATTATGAAGTAGTTATGAGTTAGTGGAAGCCTAAACGTGCCTCTGAAACTCTCTGTACAGTTCTTCCTGCTTTCTTTGGAACATCATATTCAAAACACCTCTGCAGCTTGAACTGCTGTTTTATATGTAAACCATCCTTACAACTGGAATTTTATCAAAACAGAGTGTATTACTAACTTTGTGACTTTCACGGTGTATGAAAAGCACCCATTTCAAATAAGGTAGCTGCAGATGTAATTTCTCACTTCTGTAGGGTGCACTTACCTCAGAGTTAGACTATATGAAGTAAGAAGGTGCAAGGAGTATTGCTCTTTCCCCAAACACATGAATTCAGGTTTAGAATTCCTCCTGAAGTCTGAATGGAATTCAAAACAGTGGTGTTTGAGATTGAGCCAGTTTCATCTTTCGTTTGAATACTTCCAGCCTTTCCATATGTGGTATGCAAGTGTTAAGATCAACACAGTGAAGTTATGAGAGAGAATTAAAGCCAAAAGAATTGCTACTTGACTTAAACGCAGATGCTCAAAAATAATTTTACAATTGAATTTCTTTTTATATGACTGAACCATCTGTAATATATGCTTTCTCACAGATGTTAGAAGTAGTACTTTAGTGTCACACTTTATGAGGCATTAGAGGATGCCCAGGGAGGATGAGAAAGTGGAGGCAATATGAGTTGACTGGTGCCTACCTACAAGTCTCCAGGTGGGCCAGTGTAGAGCTGTATAATAACTTGCTTAACCAACATGGTCTGCAGTAAATGTTTGTTACAAGTAAATGTTTGTGGCAGGTGGGGTGCCCCTACACAAAATCAGTCATTGGTGCATTAGTACTATAATTACCCAGGTACCAAGAAGGAAGAGGAATATTTTGTGTGTAATTTCTAAGTCTTCATCTTCACACATTTGATAGCAAATGGTGATGTTGTTTGTCTTTCGGCTTTTCCCGGTTAGGGGTTGCCACAGTGGAACCCCGGTTCGCTAATGCTTGGCAGTTGTTTTTTATGGTGTTGAGTTGCCAGCCTGACACCCAACCTTAAACGAAGGCACGCCCATTCAACGCACGTCTTTCAAACGCCCACTCGACCACGGGGAGGACATGCAGACTCCACACAGAAGGCACTCCCAACCCAAGCCGAGAATCGAACAGGAGAACCTCTTGCTGTGAGGCAACAATGCTACCGCTGCACCACCACGGAAGACAGGAAATGGTGATATACTGGTGAAAACAGAAAATAAAATGCTTCATTATGCTTCTCTCTTCTTTAAATGTCTTATGTCAATTTCCATGTTATAAAATGTGCAGTAAAACAAACTTAATACCATTCTATGTTGCTTACATGCTTATATGAAATAGTATGGTATTCAGTATTGAGAAAATGTGCATGTGATCAGGTGAACATTATAATCTCCTTTTGGATATCAAGAAAAAAGAATGTGCCAACTCAAAATAAATACCAGTTTTACGTGCCAGTCATACGTCTAAAGAAGAATTCAAATTTGCTGGGAAACATAAGCTGAACATATTAATTCTGTTATGAAATTCTTTTGATGTAAAAGGCTGTATACTATACAAATATCAGTTTAACCTTATTTAAAAAAAAGTGCTAAGTGAAATGCCATACTTTTCAGCCTGTATTTGAAACTAGCATCTGTCATGACAACACACTCAAAGCTTGATAAATGACATGCCCGTTTACAGTTTTGGCCCGAATTTTAAAAATTTATTTTGCAGATGTGATGTATCATGTGTTATCTTTGCATAAAAATCATAACTTTGTTTTATACCAGATGTTTAAAAGGACTTGTTGTCTAACTTAAGATATAGAATATTTTCTGAAGTATTGGGAGATCAACAGAGATTTATCCGTCTTTACATAGCTAATAGAAGTATAAAGAATCTAAACAGTATGGCACTGTCTGCCTCAGGGGTTAGGATTTTTGCCTGACATTTCCAGGTTCATTACTGACATCTGGTCTGTATCCGTATGAAGTATGCATGTTCTTCCTGTAGCTGCACAAGTTTGCTTTTCTTCCCACCTCCAAGGTTTTGTCACTTGTTTAACATCTCTCAACTGTGCAAATGTATATGGCTGCAGTTGCATTTGTTGAGTGTAAAAATTGCCAAAATGTGAATTAGCTTTTGACACTGATATCTGTTCTGTTTGTGTTTACAGCAGTGTAAGTGTACTCTGTTAATGTGAGATCAGTGCGTAGTGGGCTTAAGAAAGAAATTTCTCTCTTTATCCACTATTGTACAGTCTTAGAGTAAGAGAGAGAATGTGTGTGTGTGTGTGTGTGTGTGCATGCGCGTGTGTGTGTGTCAGTGGGGGGATGCAGAGGGTTTGCCACCCTCCCCACAAAAAAAAAAAAAACATGCTTTAATGCATGTTCTTTAGTTCTGTTCATATCAGTCATCAACTGAACAGCTCAAGTTTCTTGATTAATGAAAATGTAGTTGTGTGTGTGTATTTATGTATGTATGTATATATATGTGTACGTATCTGTGTATGTGTGTGTGTGTGTGTGTGTGTGTGTGTGTGTGTATATATATATATATATATATATATATGGGTTCCATACACTAGATTGAATTTTCACTAATTCAAAATAGTGCATGGAATGCGCACTGCAGCGAAAGTGCACTTAATCGAAAGTGCACTTACGCAAAGTTCAATACAATAAACGGGTGTTGTACTGAACTTCCGTGCAGTACTCACGGACCTTAGGGTTAGGGCATGGGTCATAGTAAGGGGATTTACCTTGACCCGTGCCCTAACCCTAATGTCCATGATGACTGCAGCGCAGTGAAGGACATAGCAATGTCCTCCACTATGGTGCGATAGTCACGAACCTTAGGGTTAGGGCATGGGTTAGGGTAAGGGGATAGCTTTACTAACTATCCCTTACCCAACCCGCCTAACCCTAAGGTCCATGACTATCACACCATATTGGAGGACATAGCTTGTTTTTATGTCCTCCACTGTGCTGTGGTGTTTTCGGTGAAGTGCACTTATGCAAAAGTTCCCTTTCGTTAAAGTGAACTTTCGCAGAAGTGAGGCTTCCTATTACAAGTTCGAAGTAGTGAACTTTCGTTCTTATAATAGGAATCCATATATATATATATATATATATATATATATATATATATATATATATATATATATATATATATATATATATATATATATATATATATATATATATATATATGTAAAGGGTCCCAATACCCTGGCCGTGTAGCTCAAAGGGATAAAACCCTGGATGAGAATCATATAACCTGACTATGAATAGTGGCTTAGGAGGTCCAGAAACATAGCAGGGGAAGACTGAAGTGAGTGGCATTTGACTTCTCAGATAATCTGGCAGGAGGGAGATGATGGACCCAGTCAGGCCAAACTGTGCTGATGTGCGCTGTTAGCAGTGGCCAACAAGACTGATAAATGTGTGTGCGACAATGCCAAGCCAGTGATGACAGCCCCATGGTGGGGTGTGTGTACATGCGTGTGTTTATACCCAAATATAGGATGAAGGCATAGGCACAGGAAGCCCCTGCAGTGACATGGTTGCACACATCAACAACCAGTTCATAGGTTGGTACTGGGTTATCTGCCCGAAGGCATATATTAGCCCAGCCACGTTGTGCGGTATTCACCGCCCCTTTAGTAGTTCCCTAGACCCTTGTACTAGCAGCTAGTACCCTTGGCCCCTATCTAGTAGTGCTGTTGGTGTGATCCCCGGTGTGAACTTTCTGTTACCCATCCACTCATCAAGGTTCCTCTTGAAGAGCGATAGTGAGGGGCTCTGTCTTATGTAGATCGGGACCCTGTTCCATAGTAAGGGAAGTCTCTGCGAAGGGAATCTATCCCTCCAGTTGAAGGGTTAGGGTCAAAAACAAACCCCTGTATTATTGCTGAGATCTTAGGAGGTGCACAGACATTGCCATGAATTCCTGTGTGCAACTCTTTCCCCTTCCCACCCTTCACCTCTCTTGAGAAATATCTCTGACAGGGGAATGAATATGGGAGAGACTTAATGATTGAAAGCCACAGCTGGTAAAAGTGATGGAAAGGAGAGAGGTAAATTAGAATGTTATTTTTCGGAGTGTAATAAGTTGGCAGATTTTAAAAACTTTGTATCGAGTACCCTGTCAAATAAGGAAATAATTCTTTTTTTGAGCAGGGACACAGGATCTGAATTACCTAGACATAGTAATGCCTTATTAACTTTAATTATGTTGGCTGTTAAAAAAATCAATTACTAGAAAATAGAAATCAAAGTCTAAACCAGCTGTATTTGAAATATTGAATGTTGTAAAAGAGATAAAAGAACTGGAAGAGAGACTTTTAGAAAAGGGAGTGAGCAAATTACACAGAAATAAATGGAAATTGTGAGAACAATGCATGCAGAATAATGTTCAGGAAGTGGAGGAATGAGGTTTAAAGAAAGGCAGAAGTTCAGCAATTTATGTAATGTTGAGGATGGATAATTGTTGAATAGAAATAAACTTCCTCTGCGTATGCCCTCTTCCTGTATTTGGGTACACACACACACACACACACACACACACACACACACACACACACACACACACACACACACACACACACAGACACAGACACAGACACACACACACACACACACACACACACACACACACAGACACACACAGACACACACACACACTCTGCAGGAGAGTCTAGATCAGATAAATGACTGATGCCAGAACCATAACCTAAATGGGGACAAATGCATTATCATACCCTTTGGGAAGTCAAATGCCCCTGCAAATTACATCATCAGTAGCACACCCCAAGAGTAGACTCAGCGATGAGAGATCTAGGTATACAAATAGTACCCTGAACTTTCACCACCATGTGCCAACAGTTGTGTGGAAGTCCTTCTATGTGGCACAACTTATAAGTAAAGGTATGGCATCCAGATCCAAGGAAAATGTAGTCCCACTGTAATCAGCCCTCATTAGACCAATAATTGAGTACTGTGCGCCATTTGGTATGTACTTGACAAGACACTTACAGCAGCCAGAGTGACCTCAGAGGTTCCTCACAAAGAAAATATGGGATGTAAATAACATTCTCTATGTGGATAGACTAAAAGTCCTATCCCCTGTACTCTGTCTTCTACTGACTATTAAGGGGTGACTTATGCCTGACCTACAAGGCACTCACAAATCCAACCCTAATGGTACACATCCACAAATCAGGAGCAAAAGGGGCATCTGATCTAAGGATCTAAACTTAGTCAGCAACTCAAACAAAACATGCTGGAGAGACAGATGTTTGTCTCAGAGATTGCATGTTCTTTGAAACAGGCTTCCTATTCACATTAAGCATAGCCCTTCCTTGGCCCTCTTCAGATGCAATTTGGATCAGTTGACGGGGAATTGCAAATTCACACCTGGGGTAGCACTTATGTCCCTTATGGACAGGTGCAGTCTGTAAGATACTCAAGGCATATTCACAAATCCATAGGTTCATAGGTTCATACTAGGCTATCTGCCCTAGTGCATTTATAAGCCTAGCCAGAATGTGTTTGGCTTTCGCCACCCATTTTAAATTTATTTTGCTATGCCCTTTTTCGAGGTTAGTATACTGTGCCTCTGTCTAACAGTGACACAGAAGTGATACCCGGGGTAGACCTACGATCTCCCATCCACTCATCAAGATTCCTCTTGAAGACAGTCAATGAGGGACGCTGCCTAACCTGGACTGGGATTTTATTCCAGAGTGAAGGGAGCCTCTGGGTTATGAATCTGTCCCTCCAGCATGTCCTATTTATTTCAGTCCTGAGGTTCAAGTCTCTCGAGCGCGTAGCTCAATGGGATTTGGATTTTCTGAGGTGCAGCATGAGTAGAGCTGGAGTTTCTTTAACCGGGCAGCATATGGCATCTGTTTGAGCCCTTTGATCCTCTTGGTGAGGTACTTTTGGGGTCTTTCCAGTTGCTGCAGGTGTCTGGTAAGGTACATCCCAAAAGGGGCATTGTACTCAATTATGGGCCTGATGAGGGATGAGTAAAGAGGCACGATGACCTCCCCTGATCTAGATGTGAATCCCTTAATGATTAGGTGGGCTATATAAAATGTTTTTCTAACCACTTTGGCCACGTGGTTGTCAAATGAGAGATTGCTATCAACTTGGGTCCCCAGGTCCCTAATTACTTCTTCTGTACTTAATGGATTACCACCTATGTGGTAATTTGTTAATCCAAGCGTTATAAGTACACCATAAAACAAGCAAAAAGGCGAACGCTGTCACCACACTATGTAGCTTGAGAAACTGAAAACAATGAAGCAAACTCGTGCAAACCAGTAGGACTAAATAAAAACACTTTTAATAACAGTTGAGCGCTTTCACCTGTTACAATACAGGCTTCCTCAGAACAAAAAAACATTCTGAATTACAGCCCTTAAATAGATGTTTTGGCTCCAAAAATTTTAAAGCAACATACTCCACTAAAACTTTCTGCATAAACAATAAACAAAAACATTCCAAAATGAATAGCTAACAGAAATAAACAATTATATTATAAATACATATGTATCCTGTAAAATATAATACATAAATTCCTCTGAAATTCATATTTGTTAAAAACATATGTTTCTATAAAAACACTGACTCAACTTATTTATAAGTTTGCTTCATTGTTTTCAGTTTCTCAAGCTACATAGTGTGGTGTCAGCGTTCGCCTTTTTGCTTGTTTTATGTGGTAATTTGTGGGCACTTTGTTTTTGCCAAAGGGGATGACTATACATGTTTTGGCATTTAGCTTGAGGCCATGGCTCTGGCACCAGTTGTCTGTTTCTATGAGGCCCTTTTGGAGGATGCTTGTGTCGGCTGGAGAGTCGATTATGGCGCCCAGTTTGCAGTCATCTGTGAACTTGGTCAGCCACAGTCTTCCATGTTGGCCTGTACCTCCGAGAAATATATACCGAACAAGAGAGGCCCCAGGACTGAGCCTTGTGGGACACCACTTGTAACTGGTTTGGAGTCTGACATGGCTCCAGCAATTCTAACCATGTGGGTTCTGTCCTTGAGCCAGTTTGCAATCCATCTAGTGACATAGGGGTTTATATTTAAGCTGGTGAGCTTATCTATAATGCCCGAGTGGGGTATTGTATCGAAGGCTTTGCGAGGTCCAGGTAGGCTGTGTGGACCTCCTTCCCCTCGTCAATGGCCTTGGTGACTGTTTCAAAGAAATCAACCAGGTTTAAGAGGCAGGATCTGCCCTTAACAAAGCCGAACTGGGTAGGATCCAGTGTCTGTAGGTCCCCAATATCTTTATTTATGAGGTCCATGATGATCCTTTCCATAGCTTTGCAGACCAAGCTAGTCAGGCTTATGGGGCGATAGTTTCCAGGATCCGTTGAGGCACCACCTTTATGGAGAGGGACCACTGCGCCACTGTTTGGGCACATATCCTTTAGTAAGGCTGAGATTGAACAGTAGTTTTATGTTTGGGTTTAGCTCTTCTTGGAGTTCATGTAGGACGCAGTCCGGGACACCGTCTGGTCCCATTGATGCTGTGTTTTTTGCTTTGGAGAAGGCGGCTCTTACCTGAGCATCTGAGATGTCAGGGGCAGCACTCTGCTGGGACAGATATTTGCCCTTTGGTGGGGAGGGAGTTTGCACTGAACCTGTCAGCTAGGATGTTGGCAATGTCTGTGGCTTCAGTGTGTTTTTGTCATTTTGGACTAATTCTGAGCATATCTGGGAATTACCACCCAGGTTCCTAACATAACTAAAGAAAGCCTTGTGATTATCCTTAGTGTCCTGTGCAATTTTTCTCTCGAAGCTGGCCTTAGACAATTTTATGAGTGCCCATAGTTTTTTGCTAATACTGATCAGTGATGCCTTCCCTTTTTGGGATTTTGCTCTATCATGTAGTAGCTTCCTCCTTCTATTGTATAGTTTGTTTATGGCTGGGGTCCACCAGACAGGACGTCTGCCTTTGGAGGATTGGGTCTTGGTTTTATTTGGGATTGCATGATCCATGCATTCCTGAAGGTGTTCATAAAATGCATTTATAAAGGATTCTGCGGTCTGGGCCGTATTTTCCACAGGCCCGGGGGCTTTGAAGGATTCCACCTCGGTTTTGAGGAGTGTGAAATTTGCTTTAGAGAAGTATTTCACTGTGGTTTTCTGGGCAGGGGGTGGGGTCGGGATGTGAATATCCAGTGAGATTAGTTTATGGTCTGATCTTACCAGTGAGGGATACATTTCTGGTCTGGAGTATAGAGTCCCCATGTTGGTGATGATCAGGCCAGTATGTTTTCCCCTCTTGTGGGAGTGGTAACAAGTTGTTCCATAGCATTTGAGTTTATAAATTCTAGGAACCTTTGGGCTAAGGTGTTGGAGCTAGAGTAATGCTCCCAGTCTATGTTTGGGTAGTTGAAGTCGCCCAATATAATGGTGTTTGGAGAGACCTTCATATTTTCCAGTGTTCTCAGAAAGGCCGAGTGGGGTTCCTGGGTTTGGGAGGGTGGTCTGTAGCAGGCTATAAACTGGAAGGCAGTTTTACCCACTGTTAGTTGCACATGGATAGTCTCTGATGCTTCGTGCTTTGCCACCAACCTGGATGTGTGGGTATCTTTGATGAATATCGATATTCCCCCTCCTTTTGTGGTTCGGTCCAAGTTTTGGGGCCGAAAAGCATGGTATGAGGTATAACCTGGTAGTGCTGGGATGCTCTCGGGAGCCCTGAACCAGGTTTCTGTTACTGCACAGATATCGATGTTCTCCATGCTAAGGAGAGTTTTGAGTGCGTGCATCTTGAAGTTTAGACTTCTGGCATTGAGTAGCATTACTCTTAATTTCTTATCCCTTGTGATACCTATGGAGGTGGGTTTGTCTTTTGAGCCTTGCCTAAAAAAGGCACTATGGGGGTAGCAAGAGCCTTTGCCAATATCCGAAAGCCCAGGGGTGACAGGTGCAAGCCGTCCCTAGCGAAGCATTGTGGCTTGTCGAGCATATCATCCCAAGCTGACAGGCATTGGATCCCCTTTGAATGACACCAGTACTTAAGCCAGTTGTTGAAATTGATCATCTTGTCTTCATATTGTGGCATCATTCTTGGTGAGGGTAAGATGCTACTCAAGGTCAGGGTCATACCGGCCTGGGCTACATGCTCAGAGAGCTCCTTTATGTCTCTTTTCATGTAGTCCAGGGAGGTACGTCTCAGGTCATTCACACCAGCATGGACAATGACTTAGTCATATTTGTACTTGCCTTGGAGTGACCTGAGTGCTTGTGTTATGTGGCGGATCCTAGCGCCTGACAGGCTGCTCACCGTGACCCTCTCCTTGTTCAGCCTGTGAGCGGGACGTCAGTGTGCCTGACGATAGAGTCACCTCTTTCCCCTGGGGGGACATATATTTGGTAAAATCAGATTATATTGGCCAGTCTTGTAAGGGCTTTTTAATCATTAGCCTAGTAATCTCCTATGAACCTAAGTAATCTATAATATGTGAATATGAAACATGTTAACATGTTTTTCTTTTCTATTAATGTATGTGTGCTTATGTCTTAAGTGATATTTTAATAAAGGTGTTTACAAAAGGGGGTGAGTACATAATGGATGACTTATCCAGTGAGCAGATAGATACATTTTAAAAAGCTACACTGTATCCTGACTACAGAGTTTAAAACTCAAAATAGGTAAAGGTACTAATTGTTTAAATGTATTGTGTTATACATCATATGTATTTTCTTTCTTTGTAATTGTCATCAGTCGAACATTACATTATTTTTTTTTTTAAATCGGCCATTTCATTACACTCTCGAAACACATGTTCCCATTTACCTGTTACTTTCCCATTACACCTCCAACATTTGCTAACTACCTGAGGAGAAGTTCTTTGAAGTCTGCTTGTGATATAAAAATAGTTATGCAAACACTTCCAAGCAAAGATCCTAAACTTCCTGCACTTGCATAGTTGGGAGCCTTAATGATGTCTTCCCATTGTTCTCTTGTAAATTGCTTTTGTAGTCTCTCTTCCAAATCTTTTCTAACCTCCTCTGATTTATTCTTACAGTTATCATGCAATATTTTATATGCCATGCTAATTATCCTTTTTTAATCACTTCTGTTCTCGATTCAACTAAAAACCCCACTAGGGCAGGTCTTTCCTGGGAATTGTATTTTTGAGTTTGGCCCCACTTCATGATATGCATATGAAACCATCTGCTGCTGAATCACATGTTCTCCCCTCCTTTTAGGCACTACCTGGTTTGCAGAAGTCATCATCAGCTGAGTTATTTTTTCTTGAAAGTTATCTTGCCTTTTCTCCTAACATGTAAGTTGTCATTCACATTGTATTTTTCCCTTCTTTTTACACTCTGTTTAGTTTCTGTTAGCTTGTATATATCATACTGAGTTAAAGCTTCTTTCAGAGAAGTGATCCTCATGTTGCTTCATTATGACTTATTCCATATACTTCTTGCCATTCTTATTTTACTTATCTTGAATGCAAAACGATCCGTTCATAATGTTCATTAAGGTGAGCAATCCATCTCCTGCATCTGACTCTGATGTTGTCCTTTTTGCTGACTGGCATTTATGACTTGGCTGTTATGTGCACTTTATTTTGCTAGTTGTTTTTCTGTTTGTAATGACGATTGCGCTTTACATCTGCCTTGTAGTTGTTTCTTTACTATGTAAGTCACTGTATTTACTTTTCTTTGGTTTCTGCTCCTGAAAATGAGAGATAGTTAGAGTCTTCTAATCTCAGGTAATAAAAACAGAACAAAATATATTTTAATATAACTATGTGTGTGTAGTGCCTTCAAGTTGTGACTATTTTATGGTAATTCTATAAAGTTATCTAAACCATTCACATAATTTTCATGGCAGAGATATGGGAGTAGATGTCCAGGCCTTTCTTTTGGTCACCTTCACCAGCAACTTCAGTCTGATCTTGAACCCAGGTCACTGTCATTGCAGAGGGACACCTTACTTCTGAGAAAACAGGCTAGCATAACTTACCACATCGCACAGTTTAAATAAGTAAACATTAATGAATCATTTAGTTTGTTTACATAAACTATTTATAACTAGGTTTGAGAAGCTTAAACACACTTGTCCCCAAGTTGGAGCTAAAAAATATGGACAGCAAATCTTGAGGACTGATAAATGTGAGGTACTGAATGTTCATTATCCTGTTTTGTACTGCTTTCCTGTAAAACTGAGTTATACAATAGCTTCATTTGGCAGCAAAGGAGCAGCAGTACAGAAAGAACACTATAATTGTTAAACTGAAAAAATATTAACTTATACATACGCTGGTTTTAATAATCATAATCATGCTAGCAACAGAAAAAAGCATCTCACAAAAACTCAGAAGCAGAAGAGCGCAAAAAAGAAAGTAGCGGGACTGTTCTTTTCCAGCTGCATTCTCAAACTTTCCAGTGTGTTTGCTGCCTCAGCAGAAGATAGCTGCTTGCCTGTCACCTGGTGGCAAGACCCTGCTAAAACACCCATTTTTAATGTTTTATATTTATTGTTTGTAAATGGAATGTTTGACTGGGTATTGACCATTTACATCACAGGCCTGTGGAGAAAAGATTGAGCAAAATAAACAAAATCAAGTATAGATTACAAAGAGAATTGTTGGCACATGCAAATCACACCCTTTAGCATAATCATAACTAAAAAATTAAGTGATGAAAGTATAAGAAATTCGACTAACAGTATCCCTTTTCATTTAACGTCACAGCTGACTTAATTTGATGCTCTGGAATTCTGTATGCTCTGTAGCAGAAATGATGAAGAAATAGGGTTTCATTATTCATTCAAAAGAAAATCTTGCCGTACTTAATATATGCTGCTTCCAGACTAGTATTATCTTTCAGTTTTTCTGTCTGTTTTTAATCAAAACACAATAAATGAAGAACAGATAACAGAGCCCAACTTTCTGAAATAATCTGTTTGGATTTTGTTACTTGTTTAAACCTATTACATTGTGTCTGGTTTGGTGCACATGTGGTGATTTCTTGCATGTTATGAATTTCTGTAACTATTGCACTGCTTGCAAGGCAGAACTGATAATTATTTTGTTTATGGTGTTGGTGTAAAGAAAGTTTCATGAGAGACCTGGATGGTGGAGCAAACCAGTGCGATGTACATGAATGCTAAACACACAGCTTATTAACCAATGATCTAATGTCAATTTTCATTCTTTCCTCAACTGATGGGTTTGGATCTGACCCTCGGGTCCAACTCGGCCATTACTAAAGTGGTAACTAAAAAGATCTTGAGCTCCTCCCTTACCCATAATAAACTACCTCAGATTTTGTTTGCGCTTTTCACAAAAGGCATGGTTAGACTAGCTCTTAAGCTTTCAAGGATAAGTGACAGTTTTTCTTCTTTAAAATCTCCTAAAACCTAATATCTTTTTTATATTATAGTGCTCTTTCTCACATTTCTAAACCCTTACCCTCATACGAGTTTGTAGTTCTACGAATACCATTGTTAGTAATTACACTTCTCTTTTTCGTCTTCAATAAATATTATTTTTCTGTCTTTGACTTTTCTACATTTTCATGTAGTACTCGACCATTGTTGGTAAAATGTTTCCTATCTTTACTTTTTCTATGTAAAAAATATAGTAATAATAACTCTGTGTTACTTAACATTTTACTTTATTTGTAGTTTCTTCCGTAATGGCGAAGAAAGACCCTTCTGGATTTAAAAACTGTGTCTCATGTGGACACAGACTACGATTATCATATGCCCACACATTGTGTTTATTGCCTAGGGCCACAGCATTTGCAGGAGGATTTTTCTATATGCCTTGGTTTCAAACTACAGATATGTAGTTGAAAAGAAAAATAAGCTAATACTGAAAGGCTTATTACCATCTTCCTTTGGAGATGCTATAACTGGGTTTCAATCCCCCAAAACTAAACATAAAGAGACAAAGCTTTTGTCTTTGAAGCCTTCTACTTCATCTGCCTTGGCTTCAGAGCCATCCAAGAAACGACCTAAATTGGATCCAAAAAGGTCACAGAGTTCTTCACCTTCAGATCTGAGAAAGAAAAAAGCCATCAATCTAACTATCTTGGATTAGATGAAAAAACAATCAGATCAGACTACTTCAAGTCCTATAATTCTCCCCAGGACTAGATACTCACCTTCCATAGATCCTGTGTTTTCCAGGGTGCCTTCACTCTTTTTGGAATGGCACCAGTCCAAGTCTCCTTCACTTACCTCGACTTGTTCATCCAGAAGTCTGATGGAAGAAGATATGGAAAGAATGATGTGGAAGTTCACCTCTGCACAGATCCAGATGGGTGTCTTGCTGGCTCCTACCCCCTCTGGTCAGGAGACCTGTCCATCAGCTAGAGCTGCATTGTAACCTCCTCCTCTGATCCTTTCAGTGGTTTCAGAATCCCTGGATCCAAGTCTCCTGGGTCTGTCTGGCTCAGAGCCAAAGATAGCTTTATCATCAGCTCTGAAGCTTATTTTGAGTGTTCCAGTTCAGATTTCTTCCAATCTGGATGACTCTCAGAGCTGAAGCTTCCTTGTCAGATCCAAGGTGTTGGAGCTGTCTCTGCCCCTTGGATCCTCACCACTGGATAGCTCAGCTCGGCTCTACCTTCCTCCTCGTGGAGACTGCCTTTGGACCGGGGGGGAGGACAGTGGTTCAGAAGGTTGCCTTCTTAGCACCGGGGTCTTCTTTCACACTCTCTGTCTGGGGTGATTGGCCTTTGAGGTGGTTGAGAGATTTCTCTGCTCTGTCAGAACAGGTGTAACCCCCTCGAATCCTCAACCTTCTACCCTGATGCCTCTGCGCTTAGAGATTCATCATTCTTTGTCACATGGACAGCTAGTCTGAGATCTCCAGGCTTCCCAGCAGGGTATTACAGTTTCTTCCAATACCTCCCTGGAACATCCCACCGAGGATGTCCGTACGAAGAAAAAGTGCAACAGGAAGCACTTGGACTCTCCACAAGAGTTGGTCATGGAGGATACAGACTTCCCTGAAGGGTGCCGCATGATCATGTCCAGAAGACGTCTCATCTGGAGATATCCTAAAATAGAGAGGTGGCTAGACCCCCAGCAACCTTTCATCTGAGGAAATCAGTATTCCTGGAGGCTTTTGGTAATTGTCCATCTACCTCCTGGGTTACTCTGCCTGCCGATGAGGTCATTGAGTTGGTCTGTTTGTGGGTGTGGAAGGAACCTGATACAGTTGAACCCATACCCAGAAAACTGGACAAGATTCTCAGACCACCTTTGGGGAAAGAGTTTTGGGCTAAATGGGTGCCCGTTGATGCCATGGTCATGGTGGCGACCACCAAAAAAGACCTTGCCAAACAGAGTTCCACTGTTTATCCCCCTAACAGGGAGTCTAGGGAGATGGACTGGATTGGAAAGCATGTTTGTGCCTCGGCCACCATCTCCCTAAGGTCACTGAATTAGTTGACACATTTTACTAGGTTACAGATGGATTTGGTCAAGCAACTTTCAAATACCCTCTCAGGATCTGTTTCTACAGAGATCCAAGGATCTGTGACATCTCAGTTGGCTACCCTGCAATCTATTTTGAATTCATCCACAAGGCTGATTTTGCATGTAGCTGAAGGAACCTCAAGGGCTGCAGGTTCAGGCATTTCCATCAGGAGACATGCCTGGATGTGCTTATGTTATTTTGTGGAGCCTTTCAAGTTGTCATTCGTCAGTGCTTCCTTTGACATCGCTTACTTGTTTAGCCCCACAGTAAAAGGAACTTTATCCAGATGTGAGAAGGGTGGAAATACTCTGCCTGGAGTGGTTGTATGTTTTTTAACCCATCAGCGATAATTTTCAAGGAATCAATGAGGTGATGGAAAAATGTGGTTCAGGAAATCCCAGAGTCCTTTCCAGGACACATATGGAAGAACTTCCCCCAGGGACAGAGTGGGGGGGGGGGACTCCAATGGTCGATGCAGTCCCTGTGGCAGAGGACAAAACCAGGGGTCCAGAGATTCTTTTTTGGACAGACCCTACCAGCGCCTCTGAAAGGAGTCCCAATTCCCCACCTCTGGAGGAAATCGCGGTTTGATTATCTCTGCACCAGAGACCCTGGCTAGACATAGCAAAAGATATTTGGGTGCAAAGGATGATTTCCAGAGGCTGTATAATACGCTTTTCCCTCCCGCCTCTGGTCTCAAGGTAAATCCCCGATGTTCCACCTAGTTAGAGGGAAGAAGCAGCAATTCAAATACAAGTGCTGCTAGAAAAAAAAGAGTCATCCAAGTGGTCCCACCAGACCAGACAGAATCCAGAACTTACTTAAGGTTCTTTTTAGTGCCAAAGAAAACAGGGGACTGGAGACCAGTTTTGGATTTCAGCAACTTGAACAAGTCAGATCAACAGACCAAGTTTTGTATGGTCATAGTTTAATCCATTCTCCCTTTTCTGGGCAAGGATGACTGCATGTGCTCGATAGACCTTCAGGATGCATACCATCAAATAAAGAAGAACAGATGGTACCTATGATTCCTGCTGGAAGCCAGTCACTTCCAGTTCAGATTTCTGCCCTTTGGTCTCCACCCCAGAGTGTTCACCAAATGCATGGCAGTAGTGGTAGCTCACTTGAGACTGGATGGATTCCGGGTGCTTCCATATCTAGATGACTACCTCATTACCGTCCCAACCAGGCATCAATTGAGAAAGGCAAGAAATCAGGTTCAACAGACTTGTTCTCATCTGGGAATAACTATAAACTACAACAAGTCTCAACTGGATCCAACTCAAAATTTGGAATTCATAGGAATAGTTTTCAACACAAAGTCAATGATAGCTTCACTGCCTCCATCCAGAGTACAAACTGTATGATCACAGGTAAGAAAAATAATTTGCAGTACCAAGGTTTCAGCCCACTTCGTCCTTCAAGCTCTAGGATCAATGTCAGCAGCAGTAACCTTAGTACCTCTAGCCAGATTTTATATGAGGATTCTCCAGTGGATGTTAGCAACTCAGTGGTCAATACTTGACAATCAGTGTCAACCCAAATATGGATCACTCTGACATGCAAGAGAGAGTTCAGATAATTTTTTACAAGGCCATCTCTGTTCATCCCCATCAGCCCAAGGCCATAGTGACCACAAACATTTCCCAGTTGGGGTGGGGGTGCATTTTCTGGGGGAAACTGTCCAAGGTACTTGGTCCCCTGAAGAGGCCAATTTGCATATCAGTGTTCTAGAGATGAGAGCAGTACTTTTAGCATTGTAGGCCTTCCAGGATGCTCTCCCATTGAGGGTGATTGCAATTCAAATGGACAGTATGTCAGCAGTTTGGTACATCAGCAAACAATGAGGGACTAGATCTTACTCTTTGTGTTGCAAAGTGCGGCAATGGGTGATCTCATCCAACCACTTTCTCATAGCAAAGCACATTCTGGGAAAGTCCAATGTGATAGCAGACAAACTGAGCAGGTGCATTCATCTACCTCATGAGTGGTCTCTCAACAAGAATGTAATGGAAATTATTTTTGTTGATGTGGCCAGCCTTGCTGTGATCTTTTTGCTTCTCCCTTAAACAACAAATTCAGCAGGTACTTTGCCCTTATCCCTCCAAAGGGGGAATCACAGAGGGATGCTCTATTTTACGATTGGCACCCCGGTATACTTTATGCCTACCCACCAATCCCATTAATTCCAAAACTTCTGCAGAAAGCTGTCAGGTTGAAGAGCAAATTCATCCTCATTGCACCTTACTGGCCTTGACAGATTTGGTGTCCTTTCCTTTGGCCTCACTTACTTCAACTTTGGATTCTGGATCTGACTCCAGACCTCCTGTCTCACCCAACAGGCATGCTCTATCCCAACATATCAAACTTCAGGCTGTTGGCCTGGTTTCTCCAATTCCCTTAATCGCCAGACTCTGCCACAGCTTGCTGTGATTGAAAGGTTAACTTGCTTTTGATTTTTTGTACTTTGTATTACTTTATTGCCTTTTTCTGTTTTGTATACTGTGATTTGTTTTCTTTACATTGTGTTTTACTTGTATTCTGCTTTTAATTGCTTATTAAAACTTGAAAAGAGACCACAGCTGTGTCTCTTGTGAGTCGGACAGAATTTTTCCCCCACCCTTCCACCCTGTTACTGTGGTGTTCTTAAACACTATTGTCTTTCTAGTTGCCTGCCCCTTATGTTAATTTGACCATATATCTCCTTCCCTCTCTCCTTTCACTGGCTGGTATGAGTAAGCACAAAATTATCATTTTGTGGAACCACCCTCTTCAACTATTTAAATTTATTGGCCACCCCACTGTATTCCATAGTACCAGAATACAACAGTATCCACCCCCTTTCAATCTATCTTGCTCTTTTAAAAATAGTGTCTCTCCACTTAGCTAAAACTTAAGTTACCCACTTTCATATCTAACTTCTTAATGCACACTACAGTGTTTAGGAGAAACCATTTTTTTCATCTTACCTTTAAACATCTATTGCAAGACCACTAATTTTTAGAGAACCTACATTCTCCATCTTAGTATTAGTGCTTGTGTTTTCTTCTGATGAGAGAAGGAGTACAGGGATATTATTTCCTGGAGACTGCTGATCACCTGAAAGCCTAATAACTGCTTTATAGGTGACAGCTTGGAATCTGTGCTTATATTCTGGTCCTGGTGAGAAAACGAGCAGAGTGCATTGATTCCTGACTGTTTCTGGTTGGAGAGTGAGTGTCTGTATTTAACTTTCCAGATAGGTCTGGTTGCTATTCAAGGCACCTACCAGGAAAAGTTACAAGCCTAAAGACCTTTGCATCATTTGGGACAAGACTGTGAATCACCAAACAGGCTGTGGCCTGCTTCCCATCTTGGGATCAGTGCTAACATTTTGCTTCTGGTGAGAGAAGAAGCAAAGGAGCATTGTATCCCAACAGAGTGAAACTGTGGTGAGACCAGCATTAGTAGTAGCCATTCTTATGACTCCCTTCTTTTCATTATTCTTGACAAGCTAATTCTTTGTTTTCAGTAAGTACTTCTTGATTTGTTTTTGTTTTGCTTGCTCCCATTTTCACTAAAACTGATTCTAAATGATAGCGCTGAGTTAGTGATACTCTGTTTCTTTAAGTTAAAGATATATTGTAACGTGCTGAATGATATTTATGGTAAACTGGTGAAACTGCTACATTGTTGCAATATTGTCTGGTAGTGGTATGTTCCAACGGTTCCTATCACGCAGTCGAACATTTACAAGTTCGAACTACATATGGTCGAGACCATAAGTTTGAATTTGTAAAAGTTAGAGCGTTTGAATGGAAATCTTCATAAGCGGAGGGTTACATTCTGTTCAATGTGGTGCGATCTCGGAGTTGGTATACTTAAGTAGCAGGGATGTGGGGCACAGCCCCCTACGTGGGGGGTGCAGGGGAGCTTGCCTCCCTGCTTACAACAATTTATTTTGTTGTCCTTTTTTTTTTTCCGTAGTCAAAGTTCTGTAACTTCGAACATAATGGTTCGACCATTAGGTGTTCGGAGTTATGGAACTTCGACTATGTGATTTAGTCCCTATTACAATTAGTTACATTGACTGCTGCTACTGATTACTCTGTTTCTGTAAGTTAAACATGCATTGTAAAGTGCTGAATGATATTTATGGTAAACTGGTGAAACTGCTACATTGTTGCTATATTGTCTGGTAATAGGATATTCTAACTAGTTACACTGACTGCTGCTAAATAAGATCGGTTGTAGAGTCTCAGTGTATTTGTTTTGGTGACTTCTAATAGGCTATGTTCACTTGCTCTGCTTTCTGTACAATATTTTATGTCTATGCTTATTTTGATGTCCTTATTTTATTGCTTTTAGTCTTATATTCTTTCCTTTTGTCTTCTTTGCAACTTTTAGAACCACTGAACACCTGATCGCGTTGGGTCTCCCCCCCCCCACAGTTGTGCAAGCAAGGAATCCTCTCACTCCAGAAAAGCAAAGGAAACTCTAACCAGCAATCATCAAAAAACAGATTGCAGCCCCAGCTTTAACTACAGGAACCTTGCTGTTGCCACTTGTGTGTAGTGTAGGTGCCTGCTTTTGTGACTACCGTTATGCCTTGTTAAGATCTGTTACAATCAGCTAGAGTGCATACCCCAGGGTCGACAGCTGCAAATCTTCTTCCTCTCAGTCCACCCCCACCCCTTTCCTCCATTTCACTGTTGATACATTTTGCTTAACTTATTTGTTTTATGTTACGGTATTTAGCCCCTCTCAATAGAGTCATAGCCTTCAGTCCCTGCCCCTCAATACTTATTCTTCACTAATTTTGTAGTACCTGCTTGTTTGCACATTTTCAGCCAGCATAGTGCTCCCCTGAGTTACCTGCTCACTCAAATTACCTTACTGATTGTTTTTCTTTTTTTTTTTTCCTTCCTCTTGTGCTTTCTCATTGCCAGGTCGACCCACTCTGATCGCCCTTGCTATGCTCAGGCTCACTCCACTCCCTTATCCTACCCCCATTCCCACCAACCCCCACTTTAATTTCCTTTATACTTTTCTGCTCTCCACCCCCTTCATTTCTGACCAAATCTCCTCACCCTCCCAATTCTCTTTTCCCCTCCCCCTCCCATATACCTTAATGCCCTCCTACCATACTTCATTTCATATACCCTCCTCTAATCTACTCCTCTCGAATCTGCCTTAGTCCCATTCTCTATCAAACACCTATCTCTCTTTAAACCTCCTACACCTTACTGCCCTTACTAACATTCACCCAACTCTTCTCTACTATGTCATCTCACCACCTACTTATCCTTTTTCTCCTCCTACTAGCACTATCTACTTCATACCATATACCTCTGCATTACATAGCATCAACACCAACTCTCTCAAACAACCACCACAATTATAGCTACCCTCACACAATTCTAATCTCTCCTCACCTATTTCTCCTACCACTTACTATTCATTTAAGACATATCCTACTGTCTCACTTTCCACATTTACTTAACCCATGACTTGTACAACGTACACTTGGCCTACTCTCCTTACTGACTGATTTCATTGATGCACTCACTACTCCTGGATGACGACAGCCACCCCAACCCTGGACCAGCCATCGCCACCTCTTACAAGCAAACAGCCCTCACTTCAGCCCCCTCGACAATGCCCCATATCCACAGTCCATCTCATAAATCCCTAACTGTTTTCTGTCTAAATATCCAAAGCATTGTTAACAAAACTACAGACTTTCACTCATGGATTGACCTCCGCTCCCCCAACATCTTAACCCTCTCAGAAACCTGGTTAAAACCTCACATCTCTAACTGAGAAATCCTTCCCCCAGGCTACAGCATCTTCCGTGCAGACAGAACAAATAACAGTGGTGAAGGTGTTGCTATCCTCTACTCCAACCAATTTATTCTCTCTCTCCACTCTCACTTTCCATACCTAACTTTGCTCCTGCTGAAATACTAATAGTAAACTGTCACCTTAACCCCTATGTATCAATCTACATCCCCCCAGGGGGTAACATCCCTATCCATGAAAATTTTCTCTCTTGGCTCACCCTAAACATTCCTTATAAACCATTATACTTGCGATGTAAATATAGATGGGACCACTCTTTCTTCCTCATCTCCTACTCATAGTCTCAATTTGTACAGCTTCCACCAACTAATATCTTCCCCTACCAGGTACAACAGAAGCTCTACTTCACGATCTATAATAGACGGGATCCTTACTTCTGACCCTTCTCTCTACCATAACCCCGGCATTCTCCCTAACTCTCTAAGTGACCATTCCCCTATTTATATCCATAGATACTCCCAACACCCTCCCAAAGAACACATTTACAGAGAATATCATGATCTGACTCACTTCAATCCAGACAATTTCATCTCCACTTTGTCCAACATATACTGGTCCTTCCTTAAAAACCTCCCTCTTAATGATGCCGTAACCTCTTTCAGTACTCTTTATAGATGTACTAAACTCCATGGCATCTTCCAGGAAAAAAATCAGAGTAAATCAAAATGTGCTCCCTGGTTAACTAAGCAAACATGCTCTATGATGTATCAGAAGGATGCTGCCGGGAAAACTTGGGCCAGAAATAAAACTCCTCCCTTATTCCAAAGCTACAAGGAACTTAGAAACAGGTGTAAAAAATAGTTATTAGAGAAAAGAAAAACTTTCTTTGCCTCCAACCAAAGTAGCTCCCATAACAACCCTAAAAAAATTTGGTCTACCATAAATAAAATCCTCCACCCTGGTAATCCTCCTACCCCCAACCCATTCCCTCTCAATACTGCCTCAGAGACTGCTGCTCGTTTAAATAATTACTTTATTGAAAAATCCAAACACTAACTCCAAATAGCTGTACTGTCTCCTCTCTACATTTACAAACCAGTTCTCCTTCCTCTAATACATTCTTCCTACAACCAGTTCCCATTGCCTTCATCAAATCCCAACTAAATAAACTTAAGCCCTGTTCTCCCTCTGTTGACAATTTACCTTCCTACTTTCTTAAAATTGGTGCCAATGCTATTGCTTCCCTGTCTCTGTCCTTATTAATCATTCTGTTACTGAATCTTTTGTCCCAGATGTGTAGAAATCCTTCTACACAATCCCTCTTCACAAAGGAGGAAACTCCACTGACCCATCCAGCTATCGTCCCATTGCTATACTATTGCCCCTTTACAAAATTCTAGAAAAGTTTATCCACACTCAGCTACTTAAACACCTGCTAGATAAGAATCTTCTTACTTCCACCCAACACAGCTTCAGACCCCACCACAGTACATCAGTAGCTCTACTCTCATTCACCCAAGCAGTAGCAGAAGTCCATGACAACAGCCTACTTATTTCTTGCGTATTCCTCGACCTCTCCAAAGCATTTGATACTGTGTCTCACTCTAATCTGAAAAAAAAACTAAACTCTCTGACCTTCATCTCTCCACCCCACCCCCCTTCAAGCTGGTTTTCTAGCTACTTATCTAATAGAAAACAATCTATACGCTGGAAAACTGTCACCTCTCCATGTCTTCCTGTTAACACTGGTGTCCCTCAAGGCTCTATATTGGGTCCTCTCTTGTTCAATGTTTTTACTAAGAGTTTATGCTCTGCTACCAACCTCTCCACACTCTTAGTATATGCCGATGACTCGACCCTTATTACCACTGCCCACAGCATCCCAGAACTTCTTGCTCTTACCCAAGACACTTTTACATTCATCGAAAACTGGCTAACTGATAATCAACTAATTCTAAATCCAAAAAAGCTAAACTTCTACTTTTTCTTCCTAAAACACTGGCAACACACACATCCACTTTCTCTATTACCTTCCTCAACAATACCACTATCAGACCAGAACCCCATGCTAAATTACTTGGTGTTATAATTGATGATGAATTAAAATTCGACATGCATATCCATCATTTCATAAAAAAAAAAAAAAAAAAAACCCCACCAAAAACTTGGTCTCCTGTACCGCAACCACAAACTGGTTTCACCCTCCACCAAACCCTCCCTGGCCTTGTCTCTCCTATTACCCTGTCGTTTGTATGCAGCTCCAGTTTTTGCTAACCTTCAGTCTTCACTTCTCTTAAACTACAGCAAACATACAATAAAATAGCTAGCTTCACCTCTAATCTTCCCTACAAATCTCACCACTGACTCGCCCTTAAATCATTACAATGGCCTGAATTCCCTAAACAATTGTTTCTTTCTCAACTGCATATCACACACTCTTTTCTTTATAATCCCACTTCCTGCCCCTCCATCTCTAATATTGTACTTTGTATAACTCCCCCGACATCAACTTCGTACATCTGACAAACATCTTCTTGACATTTACAAACCTTCAAAAAATATCGGTAAGTCCCTATATAAATACTCTAGTTCACACCTGGAACTCCCTTCCACTTAAAATGAGAAGTATCCCCATAAGTTCCATTAAAAAATAAAAACTCAAACACTACCTTCTTAAGACCTGGTCCTACCCTTGCCAAGCTCGACCTGATCTCTGATTTCTTCCTAAATTCTACTTTTGATTACTTTAAGTTTTTCTCTCTTTTTGTCCACCTTTCTTTCTTGCTCTTCTTTAAAGTATACCTACAATCAGGTTCTTGTAAATATTCCTACTCAAGGATTATCCTACGGAATATATAGTCTTTGTTGACTTCATTTTATGTAAATGTTTCTTGTCAATATTACTATTGCAATTTTTATTCTTTGTATTAATTACTGTTTTTTTTTTTTTTTTTTTTGGCATGTCTGTAATTGTAATTGGAGCTTTTCTCCTTGAGTCTCCACTGAAAATGGGCCTTTGGCTCAGTTGGACCAACCCGGTTAACAAATGACAATAAATATGTAACTAAACGTCAGAATATCTGCCTAAAAACTTTATCCTTAAATTTTCACGGTCTACGTATTAGTTTCCCCTCAAGTGTTTGGCAGTGCTCCGTACAGACTTAGACACCTTGAGTGACATTTTTCCTGTAAAAGCACAATTGAAATTTCTCCAATACCTAGTTGCACATAGGGCAACTAGTTTGCAGTGACAAGCACTGTCCCCATAGTTGCAAACTGGATACTCCTGACAGTGATTGATATTCTCACTTCAACTGTCTTATCAATAAAAAAGGGTCTGTGACTATGGATATGAACTTTCCTCCTGTCTCCATTACCAGCTTGGTGGATATGGGCATCCTGAGGCAAATGACCTGAGATGTATCTCCCTAGACTATATGATGAGAGACATCAAGGAGCTCTTGAAATATGTGTCTCAGGCTGGTATGAGCCTAGCACTGAGCAGCATTTTACCTTCTCCAAGGATAATGCCACAATATGAACAAAAGATTGACTTTAATATTTGGCTTAGTTTCTGGTGTCATTTTAAGGGGGTGCAATATTTGTCAGCATGGAAGGAGATGGTCAACAGACCGTGATGCTTTACCAGGGATGGTCTGCACCTCTCCCATCTAGGCTTTCAAATATTAGCTAAAATATTGTCTTCCCCCATAGTGCCTTTTTTAGGCAATGCCAAACTGAAAGTACTTCCGCCAAAGCAAATCAAAACCAAGTAAATCTAAAGGTATTACTGGTCATTGCTAGGCGTCTAAACAAAAAACTCCACTCCCTAGAAGCTCACTTTACCCTAGAGAATGCTAACGTCTGTGCAGTCACTGAGACATGGTTTAAAGCTGCAGATAGCACACCAACAGTGCAAGGTTATAATGCCTTCCACACATTTAAGCCAGCTACTTCACAGGCAGGGACTAAAGGTGGAGGTGTCTCTGTTTGCATAAAAAATAAATATACTTCAAGGCTGGTCAAACAGGACAATGCACTTGAGCTGCTCCATGTTCAAATCATCTTAGGCAAAATCCAATACCACTTCCTTGTAAGCTACAGGTCCCCACCCCTTCCATGACCCAGAAAATCCATTCCATGTATTTAAACTTATTAGAAACACTAACCATCCAACACAATACCATGTTCATGGGTGATTTTAATTACCCCACTATTAACTGGGAATCCTATACAACATCAAACGTGCATGCACAGAGATTCCTGGATTTTGTAACCACAACTCTCTCTGGACCAGATAGTCAATACACCAACGAAGGGTGCAACCATACTGGATCTGGTCCTCGCTAATATGGGTGAATGCTGCACACCCCCTACTGTAATGCCTTCCCTGGTAAGGTCAGACCACAAAATGGTCTTCTTTGAAGTAAAAATAAAACCTTGTCCTCCAGCTAAACCTGGAATATTCAGGAACTATTCTAAGGCTAACCTCCTGCTATTAAGTGAGAACTTGGCAAAATTTCAAGTCCCGATAAACCCTGAGAACACTGCTGCCTATGCAGAACTGTTTACAGAAACCCTGTGCAAGCATGTTAATAGCTGCATAGAGGCAGCTGTACCCACCAGGAAGTACAGAGCTAAATCAAAAAACAAGCCACCCTGGTGGAATCACAAAATCAGTAGACTGTATAACAGGAAGAAATAAATCAGGGCAAAAATTAGAAGGTGCAGCACCCAGCAGGATAAAAGTACTCTCAAACTAAACAAACAGCCCAGAGGACAAATAAAGTCTACCAAAGCCACATTTGAGGTAAGTTTGGCCTCTGAAGCCAAGGACAACCACAAAACATTCTTTAGCTATATCCGCAACCTCAAAGGCAATACACAATTGTGTGCAGAGCTCATTGTAAATGGAGTCACTTATACTGAGCCAGAAGATATAGCAAACCTCCTGGCTGATAAATTCAGCTCCAACTTTACCCATCTCTCCCCCTCAACCTTCGCTCAGGAAATATCATCAAATACAACTCCCCCCTACTATCACTGCAGAAACAGGTCCTTAATGCTCTCTCTAAGACCAACAATGCTGCATCAATGAGCTCAGACAATATCCCGGGATGCCTTCTAAATAGGATGAAACATGACCTGTCAGGGCCTCTGGAATTACCATTTAACTGGAGCTTCACAAAATAGGTTCACCCCGGAGACCAAATGAGGGTATGAGACCCAAAACTAGAGAATCAGAGTAGATTCAGTCAAATAACTCAAAATAAAGGTAGAATGATGAAAAGGTTTTAATTAACGCTTGTAAAAACAAAACTATTTTGTATTATGACTTGTGTCTTTCTGAGGAAGAAATCCGAAAACGCAGTTTTGTTTTTACAAGCGTTAATTAAAACCTTTTCATCATTCTACCTTTATTTTGAGTTATTTGACTGAATCAACTCTGATTCTCTAGTTTTGGGTCTCATACCCTCATTTGGTCTCCGGGGTGAACCTATTTTGTGTGGTTTCAGTGACGGCTGTTCACTTTACATCTCCTGCATTGGTTATTTAACTGGAGCTTCCAAACAGGCTCCGTGCCTCATGAATGGAGAAAGGCATCAGTCATCCCTCTGCATAAAGGTGGGCTATCTACAGATCCTGGAAACTACAAACCCATAAGTTTCACTAGTCTTATATGTAAAGCCATGGAAAGAATTACCATGGAGATCAACAGAGGTATAGTAAACCTCCAGACACTGGACCCAACCCAGTTTAGTTTCGTCAAGGTCAGATAATGCCTAGTCAACCTGGTGGACTTCTTTGAGAAGGTCACCAAAGCAATGGATGAGGGCAAAATCGTTTACACTGCCTACCTTAACCCGGCCAATGCATTTGACACAATACTTCACTTGGGCATTGTTAACAAACTGAAGAGGTTAGGTACAAACCTGTACGTCACCTAGTGGATAGCCAAATGGCTCACAGACAGGACGCCAAAAGTTAGAATCTACAGATAGTCCAGTCACAAGTGGAGTCCCTCAGGGATCAGTCCTTGGGCCACTTTTTTTGGCATTTACTTCTCAGAAGTCAAGGCCAATGTCAGTGGTCTCAGGCTGACTAAATCTGCAGATGATTGCAAATTAGGAGCTGTCATTGAATGCCACACTGACCCAAATGTGCTCCAGGAGGGGCTGACACAGACAAACAACTGATGTTAGAGCTATGGACTAAAACTAAATGCTAAGAAATGCATAATAGTATCCTTTGGGAAGTCATCCATCCCTGGTAATTATCATATTGACAACACACCCCTTAGAGTTGACCCAGTAGTCAGGGACTGGGACACACATAGATAGTAGTCTAGACTTTGACCATCACTTCTCTACAGTGGTGAGGAAATCATTTTATGTTGCGCAGCTTATAAACAAAGGTATGGCATCTAAGTCCAAGGAAGTCATTGTTCCACTTTATTCGGCATTCATCAGACCTATCATTGAGTACAATACCCCCTTTGGTATGTACCTAATCAGGTATATCCAACAACTGGAACGTCCACAGAGGTTCCTGACTAAAAGAATACAGGGAGTAAGTAAAATGTCCTATGCAGACCACACCATGGTCCTATCCCTGTATTCTGTCTCCTACAGACTTTTGAGGGGAGATCTATGCCTGGCATACAGGGCATTGTCAGACCCCACTCTGATGGACCTCCTGCATATCCACAAAACAAGCAGCACCAGAATTACCCGTTCTAAAGACGTAAACCTTGCTTGTGATATAAATAGGACCTATTGGAGCGATAGGTATGTATCCCAGAGACTACCCCGTCTGTGGAACAGGCTCCCCATCCATGTGAAGCAGAGTTCTTCCCCAACCCAATTCAAGTGCATCTTGGACAACTGGATGGTTAAACAGCAAATTCATCCCTGGTTTGGCACTGATGTCTCTAATGGTCACAGGTAACTTGTAAATGGTTCATTTCCCAGGCCCATGCTTACACTTATCAACGGTGTCAGAACTTGTCAGAGATTTGGGATGCTAGGCTAGGCTTAAAAATGCCCTTGTGGTCATTAGCCTATTAAACACCTTATGAATCAATGCTCTCTTCTCCTGTCTGACATATACTTTTATCTTCCCATAAATCTTCAGCACAAAAACTCTATTTAAATAAATGGAAAAGATTTGTTTACTGGGCACAACAAAATAATATTGAACCTTTTTCAGCTCTGATACATAATATACTTGAGTTTTTAGCCCTACTTTTTAAAGAAGGGGCTAGTTCTTCAGCCGTTAAAGTTCAGTTAGCAGCAATATCAAACTTTCACATTGGATTTGAAGGTTCTTCAGTAGCCTTTCATAAGTTGTGCAGAGGTTTATTGTGAGGCACTTTCCTTTTAAGTACTCTGTTTAGGGACCCTACTCTCTCATGGTATCTCAATATGGTACTTGCAGGCACTAATACATTCCCTGTTTGAACCAGCAGTAAATGTGATCTTAAGTATCTTACGTGGAAAACTGTTTTTCTAGTAGCCATTAGCTCTGTTAGGTGAATTTCAGAGATTTAAGCCTTGTCTTCAAGACCTCCATACTTAATCTTTCACAAGGATAGAGTGATGTTACAAACAAATGCCTCCTTCCTTCCCATGGTGGTGTCAGAATCTAATATCAATCAGTCCATTAATTTGCCAATATTCTTTCCTAATTTTGCAGACAAGGGCAAATACATGTTACATTTATTAAATGTTCACAGACAATTACGTTTTTACCAACATAAAAAAAAAAAAAGACATCAGGAAAAACAGACCAACTGTTTGTTTCCTTTGCAGAATTGAAATTGGAAAAAACAGTCGCCAAAGTAATTTTATCCAGATGGCTAACCTTACCACAATCGGTACAAGCTGAGCTGATTCAACTGGACGAGCTCAGCTCCATGGCAAGAGCCTGATCTGCAAGGCCATGGAACGTATTATCATGGAACTTATAAACAAAGACATTGGCAACCTTCAAACACTGAACCCCGCCCAGTTTGGGTTCGTGAAGGGCCGATCTTGCCTCCTGGACCTGATTGACTTCTTCAAATCAGTCTCCAGAGCTGTGGACGTGGGTAAGGTGGTTCACACAGCCTATTTGGACCTCGCCAAGGCTTTCAACACTATCCCACACTCTGGAATCATAGCTAAACTTACTAAGCTGGGCATTAATCCCTATGTCACTCGATGGGTTGCAAATTGGCTTACTGACAGAACACACACTGTAAAAGTAGCCTCCAAATCCAGCTCCAGACAAGTGACAAGTGATGTACTGCAGGGTTCTATCCTGGGACCACTCTTGTTTGGCATCTACTTCTCTGAAGTACAGGCCAACACTAAGGGACTCTGGCATATAAAGTTCGCAGATGACTGCAAGCTGGGAGCCATTATTGAATCCCCAAATTATGTGGATATACTACAAATGGGCCTTACTGAAACAGATGCCTGGTCACTACTATCAATGTACTCACAGAAATTACACCTACCACATGGATTCATAGTTCCTCTTTATTACACTAGTGACATCAAGTAGTAACAGATATTATAAGGAAGAATTGGGGAGTGCTGACTGTAGACCCTGAGTTGAAGGAGATAGTAGGGGAGGCACCACAATTTTTGTATAAAAATAAGTTGAATTTAAAAAGAATTTTATGCTACCCAAAGGAATCCTTGACCCATAGTCCTATTGATAGCTTTTCTACGAATCCATGTGGTAGGTGTAATTTCTATAAGTACATTGATAGTAGTGGCCAGTTTATACATCAGGTTATAGACAGAAATTTGTTTTTAAAATCTCTGCTGATTGCTTGACACACCATGTGGTTTACTTAGCTTACTGCATGGTATGCTGGTCACATTATGTAGGTAAAACAAGTAGCACTTGTACAATATTAGGATATGATCCAGTAGCAATGCACTTTCTAAATGTATAATGCAAACAGATGATCAACATGTGTTTAGGTTTTCAGTTGTTGATGTCATCAAACCTAGATTTCGTGAAGGGGACATTAGGAACTTTAATGAAAGTAAGGAGGTAAGATAGATTATAAGATTAAGGGCGGACCAAGGTAAAGGTCTCAATGAGGAAACTCCCCTTAAACCTATTTAAAATCTAGGCATCTTAATAAATGAAGGAATAATACATTTCCTTTTTTATATGCAGATATACACATATGCTGTATGTTTTATATTTAGATACCTGGTTAAGTAATCTATTTATGCATTTTAATGTATTCTTAGTGTAATTAATGTGATCATTAATCAATCATGGTGCTTTGTCCCTGATTGGTTTGTTGTACAGATTTATTTGAGTGGTGAGGGTCATGATTGTATGGTCTGAAGAAGCTGATAGTGAAAGCGCTTACCTCTGTGATATTTTGTTCCTGATTAAAATTTGTTTTTATGGTTCGGCGTGTCGTGGTTTGCTCTGTTATTAATTTTATTTTGGTTTTGTTTTATGTTTCAGTTCACCAGGTACAGCACAATTTTTTTATGTGTACTGATCTGTTTCATACTATGCTGTTGTTCAGCAGACCATGAATGATGTTTGTTATTGCTTTGGGTAATACTTTAGCACATTGCATGCCTTCTCTTAATGTGAATAGTATGTATATCACTCGTAGATAAAAGGAGATGACATTTTTAGACAATAACAAAAATATCTTTTTGTATTCGCAAAACTCAAATGACTAATGAACATATTGATGCATTTAAATTTAAGAATCCTTGGGTGAATGTAGTCTTTGTAACTAATTTACGGTGCACTGCTGGAGAGAGGAGGCCCCCTTCCTTCCATTCTCCGACCCAGTGATGAGCGACACTCTTTGCCAACCTTGTGGCCGGCTATCCCTGGCTAGCTGGTGATCCGCAGTGCTGTGGTATTGTTACATTTAGGTGGGATTCTGACTTAGAGGTGTTCAGTCATAATCCCACAGATGGTAGCTTCACACCATTGGCTCCTCAGCCAAGCACATACACCAAATGTCTGAACCTGTGGTTCCTCTTGTATTGAGCAGGATTACTATCGCAACGACACATCATCAGTAAGTAAAACTAACCTGTCTCGAGATGTTCTAACCCCAGCTCACGTTTCCTATTAGTGGGTGAACAATCCAACACTTGGTGAATTCTACTTCACAATGACAGGGAGAGCCAACTTTGAACAATCAAAAAGTGATGTCGCTATGAACACTTGGCTGCCATAAGCCAGTTATCCCTGTGGTTACTTTTCTGACACCACCTGCTTAAAACCCAAAAGGCCAGAAGGATAGTGAGACCCCTCTTTCACAGTCTGTATTCATACTGAAAATCAAGATCAAGCAAGCTTTAGCCCTTCTGCTCCATGAGTGGTTTCTGTCCTCCCTGAGCTCACCTTAGGACACCTGCATTACTCTTTGGCAGTACACCTGTCAAAGAGTAACACAGGTGTCCTCCCTGAGCTCACCTTAGGACATCTGCATTATTCTTTGACAAGTGTACTGCCCCAGTCAAATTCCCCACCTGACACTGTCCCAGAGTGGGTTGCGCCCAGGCACTTGAAGCCAGAAATAAGTGTCCCAATGGGGCTCACTCTCCCACCTCACTGGGTAAGTGAAAAAACGATAAGGCTTTTGATACAGTATCACACCCTAAACTATTACTACAACTTGAATCCTTAAACTGTTCCCCACATGCATTGGCTTGGTTTTCTAGCTACCTCTATGACAGGAAACAATCTGTCAAATGGCAAAACACTCAATCTGAATATCTCACAAATAAAATTGGTGTTCCCCAGGGATTCATTCTGGGTCCTCTACTTTTTAATATTCATTAACATTCTCCATAAAACATCCCACCATAGTACTGTCATTCAATATGCTTACGATTCTACGATAATCACATCTGCTAACAACCTGCTAGATCTCCAAAACTTAACACAAAAAGCCTTTACATCTATTGAATCCTGGCTAAATAATGCACAGCTTCTACTTAATCCAAAGAAATCAAAATTATTAATATTCTCTTCCAAACCTCCAACACAGGATTTTAACATTTTCTCACAAAACAATACTGAAATTGAACTTGTAAAAACATCAAAACTTCTAGGCATCATAATTGATGACAAACTCTCTTTTGAAAATCATATCAACAACGTCATTAAAAAAAAAAAAAAACATTTTAAACTTGGCAAGCTATATAGGCATAAACTTTGTTTGAATATGCCCACCAAGTTAAAAATGGCCAACAGTGTACTCCTGCCTTCCCTCCTCTATGGTAGCTCTATTTTCACTAACCTACAAGTATCTCTCAGGAATAAATTACAGTCTTGGTACTACAAAATAGCAAAATTTGCTACCAACATGCCAGCTTGGACCCATCACTGCCAAGCCATAAAATCCTTAAACTGGCTAGATTTTTCCCACTATGTACAGTGCTCCCAGCTCTCACTCACAAATTACTATTATAACCCTAATTACTGCCCCTCTCTTCAGCCTATGCTGCAAACATACATTCCAAACAGAAACCTTAGGTCCTCAAAGAAACATCTCCTAAGCATATCAAACCTCCACAAGCGAGCTGGACAAAGTCTTTATTCCTTCACCATTGCCAAACTTTGGAATGCTCTGCCCTCCTCTGTTACTCATATAGACTCCATAAAAGCATTCAAAATCGCACTTAAGTCTCATTGCCTCAATAGACAGATGTGTTCCTGTAACCATCTGCCTAAGCCACCTTAAGTAAATTACTCTTGCTTGCCACTGCCAGTGCCAACTACTACTACTTAACATCTTTACACGTCTTTTACTATACCATGTTTTGTTTTTGCTCTAGATATTATCCCACGTCTAGTCATTTGACTGCAGTACTAGCCTTATAGAGAAATTACAATTACTTTTTGTAATATGTTTTACTTTATGACTAAAAAACCCATTAGAAATTAATGTTTTGAATTACATGCCCTGATGTCTTTTTTACATTAATGTTGATTATTGCTCAATACTTTGTTAATACTGTTTATATGATGTTACAACATATTATTGTAACTGTATTTGTAGCTTTTCTCCCCGGGCCTCCAATTGGTCTCTGGTCCAGTGGACTTTCCCGGTTAGCAAATGTCAATAAATCAATAAATAAATAAATAAATCATTCAGTGTAGGACAGCAGTAAAGATTTTGGAAATACATGTTCTTGATTTCATTTTTGTAGATTACTCCTAAGGCATTAAGGGAATGGTACTGTTATTGCATATTGAGCTGCATAATTATCAAGTAATTATTTGTTCCTTATAAGCACCTTTTAATGACTTTTCAGCATTTACAGAAGATGAAATGAACAAAAGATGACATTAAGCATGGCTTGCAAAATGTAGGAATGATGCACTTGAGTTTAGCAGCTACTTGGAATCTTGGAATGCAGCATTATTTCTGTTGATTAGAACAGAAGAAATAGTGGATTTATATCAGATGCAATGTAGCAAGCTATTACAACAGTTTATGGAGATGTATATTTTGATATCTGGAGAGTTTATTCGCCTAAACACAATGAATTTCCATATATATATATCACATTCAGCCCAATGGTCATCAAGAACTGATTTTATATTACTCATATCAGTGGTTAGGAATTACTTCCCATGTTCTGACCAAAAATTGTTTAGATTTTGGGTCTTTGTGCATAGAAAAAAATTACAGTGAATGGCTAATAATTGAACATTAAACAGGGAAAGTTTAACGTACCAAAAAAGATTAACAATGAAAAATATTTCATCGAATGGCCATAATTGGCCAACAACCAGAAAGTACCACGGTGCATAAGATAAACGAAGGAAACCTATTTAAAATTTGCCCTATTCCCCACTGTAGTGCAATATTGGAGTTGGTATATATAGTTGGGGGGTGGAGCCCCCCAACTTGGTTGGTTATGTTGGACAACTATGGCCATTCGATGAATTATTTTTCGCTGGTAAGCTTTTTCAGTATGTTAAACTTTCATTGTGTAATTAGCCATTTGCTGTAATTTTTTGATGCGCAAACCTAGACCCTTAGATTTCAGTACAATGCCAATAACTCTACTGGGATGATTTTTTTCTGTGCCCAGTGGTCACTGGATAAAGATTTAGTGCAGTGTGTGGCACTACTGTTTACCCACTACATTTCCACAAATAATCTAAAATCTTATGACCATGAAAGGTATTGCCTTTTAAATCACAACACTGGTACTAAATAGATTAAAATATTAAAAAGAGACACAAATTTGAATCACTCACTACTCAGTAAGAGCATGCATGAGAGATGCATTGTAGTCCTGGGTATGGGCCTATACTATCCACATAAATAAAGTGGCTTTACACTAAACATTCTATTATGCAGTTTATTGGCCTAGTTCCCTAGACCATTTTCTAATGAATCCATCTGGTTTTCACTGCTCTCCTGTGCTCACTTGGAGACACAGCAATTGTACTTGGAATAAACTCTTGCATACATAGATACATACATAAACACATACGTTCTCTCTCTATCTCTCTCTCCCCCTCTTTGCTACATACCCACAGTGATTTCCAGAGAAGACTAGTAATATTCTTCAAAACTACAGCCTTCTGAACCTGTCCGGGGTAGCAAACTGCTATCAACCTAGATAATCTGTCTCTAGAATTACATTATTATTTCACTCTTGACAGTAAGCCGCCAAATAGTTACAAACACATGTGGTAGTGTGTAACAGAGCAATTCAGACAATTAGAGGTGGATGCCACCATTAAACAGTTCAAAACTCTTTATCAGTTAACAAGTAAGTCAGCAATCAGGAACAAGCTTTTAAAAGAGAATAAAATACTTAAATAGTAAATAAATAAGTATTTAAGCAGGACGACACAGTGGCACAGCGAATAGTGTTGTCACGTCACAGCAAGAGGTTCTCTGGTTCAATTCTCTACTTGGTTGCATTCAGTGTGGAGTCTGCATGTTCCCCTTGTGTTCATGTGGGATTCTTCTGGGTCCTCCTGTTTTTCTCCCACATTCCAAAGACGTAGTAGGTGGATTGGACACACTAGACTGGCCATAGGTGTGAGTGTGTGTGTGCGAGTATGTGATGGGGCTGAACTACCATGGCATGGCTAGCCACCTGGCAGTGTAATCCTTGGCTCTAGATGATTGTCAGTATTGAAGTGACACCCTGACCTATGTGCAAAATTGGCAAAAAGGGGTTATGGATGGCTAGGTTGAATAAAATATTTAGAGTTATGTGCTAGATATAGCAGTTAACTATACACAGAACTATAACCATCCACAGAGAAAACAGAAAATAATGACTTTCAATCAAGAGATTACAAGAAAGAAAATGTCCATGTACAGCTAAACCTTTTTCTATCCATTTCTTTATTAAAAGAATTATTAAGCCCTAGCTGGCTGAAATTTCAGAAGACTTCAGAAGTGTAGAGCACAGACTCATAGGTCTGTATACTGCAAGCTGCAGAATAGTTGTTCTTCCTGTTCGGGCTGTCGTTATCAGCTATTTGGCTTTAGCCTTCCCCATACTGAAACCACAGATGTGGTTAAGCAGAGCTTCACATTTTCCTGCTCTTGGTCAATTCCGTCATTACAGAATCTTCTAATTGTTCTTTCACAGCTCTAGCTTCCTGTCCTAAGATCAGTCACAGTTCATGCAATCACAAGGCAGAACAGTTAAAGCTTTTATTTCAAGTTTGCTATACATTTTATACCTTACGTGCAACTGCTTTGTTTCCCAGCAGAATGCAGTCACAAACTTTATATGTTGTGCTTAAAATGGTCACAAGTTCTGATGCTACTGAAAAAAAGCTGCAGATTCAGTCATATATTTTTAATGTACCTGCTGCAGGTTTTATAAGGCTTACAGAGCTGTAATAGTCTGACTCCAAAGAACAGTGGCTGATTTATTCTCAAACTTCACACAGTACATAAGTCAGGCTTCTGATTTTTTTTTCTTTTGGCAAAATAATGTAACTCGGCCTGTTTATTTATCATCTAAGTGGGAAACTATGAAAGCAAAAATATTTACAATAGTGGGAGTATTTAATATAGATCATTATAGAAATTAAAAGATGCTGATAAAACATTACATGGGATTTTACAAGTTTTGGCTGTAAACTATGATAAATATGAATATTCAAGCCAATCCCCACATCCTGCATCATATCACTCACTCCTCTGTAAACTTAAACCCTGTTCCCTTTCTGCTGACAACTTCCCACCACTTTACCTCAGACTTGCAGCCTCCTCTAGTGCCAATCTAGTCTCAATACTCCTCAATCAGTCAATTCAGGAACATTTTTCCCTGATATCTGGAAAAATTCCTATATTATACCAGTGCATAGAGGAGGTAACTCCACCGACCCCTCAAATTTCAGGCCTATTGCTGCTCTATCACCTCTTTCAAAAATTCTTGAAAAGTGTATACATAAACAGCTCATTTCAAATCTCATTCAGGAAACCTCCTTATCATAGCACAACTACCGCATTATTATCCTTTACTCATTTTATCTGTACATCTCTTAATAACAGATTAGTGTCATGCCTCTTCTTTGATCTCTCTAAGTCCTTTGACACAGTGTCCCACAAACTCCTGCTCTCCAAACTAATTTACCTTAATCTCTCTAACTCTACTCTCAGCTGGTTCACTTCCTACCTGTCAACTAGATTATAATCTGTTAAATGGCTGCTTCCCCTTTCCTCCCAGTTCAAACTGGGGTCCCTCAAGGCTCTATCTCGGGTCCTCTGCTATTCAACATCTTTACTAATAATCCCTACCAATCCTGCCCACACTCCACACTTACACAGTATGCAAACAACTGCACCATCATCTCTACTTCTGATGATCTACCTCACCTACTCACCCTGACTCAAGACACCCTGCACTCAGTTGAAAGATAGCTCAAAACCAACCAACTCCTGCTTAACCCTAATAAAACTAAACTACTTCTCTTCCTCCCCAAACCTCTCCAGCACCTCAAATCCACCTTCTCTGTTTCCTCTCTAAACAACACAACTATTAAAGTCATATCTCACACTAAGCTTCTTGGGGTTTTTATAGACTATGAACTTAAATTTGACATCCACATTAATAATTGTATCAAGAAGACACACCAAAAACTGGGAATACTTTACAGAAATACAAAATTATTAACACAAAAATCTAAACTGTCCTTAACTCAATCCTACCTGCTACCTACCCTATTATATGCTGCACCAATCTTTACTAACCTCCAAAAAAAAAATGTCAACCAAACTCAAACCTACGTACAATAAAATAGCTAGATTTTGCCACTAATCTCGCTTATCATTCTCATCACTGCCTTTCCTTAAAAAAATCCACTGGCTAGAATTTCATAATCAACTCCTCCTGCCTCAGCTTCATATGACTCGTACCATCCTCCACCAACCTCTAGCCTGTCCCTTACTGGTAAATCTCATCTCCCCTTATGTCCCTAACTCTGAACTTCATATCTCAGACCTCCTTCAAATTTCCAAACCAAATAAATCCACAAGTAAAATTATTTATAGCCACTCAGTAACTACTTCTTGGAACAAACGTCCTCTCTATATCAGATCAATTCAAAACTCTAGCAATTTCAAACTACCTTTAAAGGAATAGCTGCTTAACTCCTGGACCTGTCCCTGTAAAGATCCTACTTGACCACTATCCCCTCCATCTTTGCCCCCTTCTTCTCTGTCCCCTAATTCTTTTATATATTCATCCTACCTGTACTTTATTTCTATTTCTCTATTTTCTATTATCTCCAAGAAGACTCCACTTTATACATTATTTTTCTACTTGCGTATTCTTCCCTCTTTTTGTATAAATGTCCCCTTTTTGCATACTGCCATGAATCTAATCTGATACTGTATGGCATAATCCTCTCCTCAACACATTGTGATCACAATTTTTGTATTTATACTTTTTTTTTCTAATGATGCACAAGACAAATCTTTATTTTCCTTTTGTATGACACCTTTATTTCCTTATGTTTATATACTTAAATATGTACTTTTTAGTAACATTTTTGTTTTTGTACTGGAACTTTTCTCCTCGGGTCTCTGCTGAAAAAGGGCATCTGCCCAGCCAGAGTAACCTGGTAAACAAATGGCAAATAAACAAATAAATGTATAAAATAATCAACTTTTAAAAAGATCAAAGATTCAATGCGAGTTGCAAAATTTAAATCTGTCACATGCAGAAAAGAAAAAAAATGTATCATGATAAAGAGGTGAAATGTTTAGCTAAGCAGTATACTGAGGAAAAGGTTATTGGTGAAATTATTGATAATAAAAGAGATATGTTGAAAATTATACTTTACTCTTGTATGTTCAGAGCTATTTTGAAGAAACATGGTGGGACAAATTTGGATGATAATGCAGCATTAGGTACTTAACTTAAGAGGTGAAACCAAACAATTTTGAACTTTCTAGTGTCAAATTATTTTGTGATGATATCAAGTATACAGTCAAACATTAAGAACTGGGAAGCCTTCAAGACAAGACCCAGCTACCTGATGAGTTTCACCATTGCTTTTTAAAATTTCTAGCTCCTATTGCATTTCAACTGGTTCAGCTTTTCTTTTTTTCCAATTCAGATGATCCTTTCTGTGCAAGAAGGGATGATAAGCCTTATAGAAAAGGAATGTTAAACTTATAAGAATTTGGATCACTGAAGACATATTTTCCTATTGAATTTAGATTGCAAAATGATTGAAAAATAAATACAAAGCTTACAGCTAAGCTGAATAGAATATTAAACCCATATCATAGGTTCTTAGGTAGGTACTAGGCTATTGGCCCTAGGGCCTATATAAGCCTAGCCAAGTGGTACCCTGGCTTTTGCCACCCAAGAAAATCATTTTCCTGTATACCTATCAAGCAGAGCCACAGAAGTAATCCCCAGGGTGAATTTCCTATCCCCCATCCAATCATCAAGATTTTTCTTGACCTGTGCTTATGAGGAACTTTGTTTGATATAGATAGGTAGTTTGTTCCAGAGTATGGGAAGTCTCTGGGACAGAAATCGATTCCTCCAGCATGTTCTATTTATTGTGGTGACAAGGTTTAGGTCCCTAGAGCGTGTAGCTCGGAGGGATTGGGATTTCTTTACGTGGAGCATGTCCAACAGCTCTGGGTTTGACATAGCTTTGTATGTTAGGCAGAGATCGCCTCTGAGTAGGCGATATGTGACAGAGTAAAGCTGGAGTTTTTTGAGACGATCTGCGTAGGGCATCTGTTTGAGGCCGGTAATCCTCTTTGTGAGGTAGTTCTGTGGCCTTTCCAGTTGTTGTAGATGTCTTGTGAGGTACATACCAAAAGGGGCGTTGTACTCTATAATGGGTCTAATGAGTGATGAGTAGAGGGGAACAATGACCTCTTTTTTTCCTGGATGAGAAACCTTTTGTGATGAGGTGTGCCACGTAGAAGGATTTCCCGACTACTGTGGCGATGTGATTGTCAAAGGAGAGACTACTGTCCACCTGTGTTCCAAGGTCTCTTATCACACTTTTGGTGTTAAGTAGACTGCTGCCTATGTGGTAGTTCATGGGTACAGAGCTTTTACCAAAAGGGATGACAGTGCACGTTTTGGCATTGAGCTTGAGGCCATGGCTTTGACACCAGGCATCTGTCTCAGTGAGGCCCTTTTGTAGGATGTCCACATTAAGAGTTTTGATTATGGCTCATAGTTTGCAGTCATCTCCGAACTTTGTTAGCCAAAGACCTTCTGTGTTAGCCTGTACTTCAGAGAAGTAGATACCAAGTAGGAGAGGACCTAGGACTGAACCCTGTAGTACTCCACTTGTCACTGGTCTGAAGTTGGATGGGTTCTGTCAGTGAGCCAGTTGGCAACCCATCTTGTGACATAGGGATTTATACCGAGTTTAGTGAGTTTTTCTATAATTCCACAGTGGGGGATGGTGTTGAAAGCCTTGGCGAGATCTAGATAGGCTGTGTGAACCACCTTACCCTTATCTACGGCTTTGGTGACCGCTTCAAAGAAGTCTATCAGGTTTAGGAGACATTATCTGCCTTTTACAAACCCAAACTTGGTAGGGTCCAGAGTTTGGAGATTACCAATGTCATTGTTTATAAGTTCCATGATGATACCCTCCATAGCCTTGCAGACCAGGCTCGTCAGGCTAATGGGGCAGTAGTTCCCAGGGTCCGTGGTGGCTCCCCCTTTGTGGAGTGGGATAACCATTGCTGTGCGCCATTCACTGGGCACAAAGCCTGAGGTGAGGCTATGATTGAACATGGTACTTAGGTGGGGTGCAAGTTTGTTCTGTAGTTCATGTAGAACGCAGCCTGGGATGTTGTGTTCTTGGCTTTGGAGAGTGTGTTTTTTTACCTGTACAGCCGTGATTACAGGAACTTTGCATTCTTCCGGTATAGAGGTGGGCCCCTTAGGGGATGGGAGAGGGGTAAAGTTAGCACTGAACCTATCTGCCAGGATGTTGGCAATATCAGTTGGTTCTGTATATTTAGTGCCACTGTGCTGTAACTCAGAACAGATCTGAGTGTTGCCATTGAGATTCTTGACATAGCTATAGAATGCTTTGTGGTTGTCTTTAGAATCAATGGCGATTTTGTTTTCGTAACCAGCTTTGGAGGATTTTATGAGGGATCTCAGCTTCTTACTGAGACTGACCATAGAGTTCCTCCAATCATGGGATTTTACTCTTTTTTGCAACAGTTTCTTTCTTCTGTTGTAGAGTTTGTTAATAGCAGGGGACCCACCAGATTGGCTTCCTTTTTTGGGGGGATAGCATCTTGGTTTTGTTAGGGATTGCACGATCCATGCACTCGTGTAAGTGCTTATAAAGTGCAATTGTATAGGATTCAGCAGTCGTACCTCTATTGTCCGTCAGCATGGGTGTCGTGAAGTTTGCCACTTCTGTCTTAAGAAGCGTGAAGTTGGCTTTGAAGAAATTCTTTATGGTGGTTTCCCTAATGGGGGTGGGGGTGGAATGTAGATGTCTAGGGCGATTTGCTCGTGGTAGGATCTGACCAATGAAGAACTGACCTCTGGTGTGGAACACCGGTTGCCAGTGTTGGTAATGACCAGGTCTAGGATATTGCTGCCCCTGGTGGGGGTGTGGCTAAGTTGATCCAAGGCATTGGAATTTATGAATTCCAGAAAACGTTGAGCACAAGAGTTGGTACATGAGTAGTTTTCCAAGTTAATGGTGGGGCAGTTGAAATTGCCCATTATTAGGGTGTTAGGTTGTACCCTAATATTTTCCAGTGTATCAAGAAATGAGGAGTGGGAATCCTGGGGCATGGTGGGGGATCTGTAGCAAGCTACAATTTGCATTGCGATCTTGCCCAGAATTACTTGCACTTAGATGATCTCAGATGCATCATGCTGAGCAACTAGCCTGGAGGTGTGGATATCCTTAATGAATATGGACACGCCTCTGCCTTTAGTGCTTCGGTCCATGGTAGGTGGCCAAAAGGTGTGGTGTGAATTACAGCTAATGCAGGGGGTGCTCTCTAGAGCCTTGAACCAGGTCTCTGTCACTGCACAGATGTCGGTGTTCTCCATTTTAAGGAGTGCCTCGAGTGAGTGCATTTTGAGGTTTAGACTTCTAGCATTAAGTAGCATTACCCCCCAGATTTTGCTTGCTTGTACCTGTTACGGTGGTGAATTTGTCATTTGAACCTTGCCTAAAAAAGGCACTATAGGAGTGGCAAGAGCCTTAACCAGTATCCGGAATCCCAAGGGTGACAGGTGCAGGCCATCTCTGGCAAAGCATCGTGGTTTGTCGATCATGTCATCCCAGGCAGACAGATACTGGATCCCCTTAGAATGACACCAGAAGCTTAGCCAATTGTTGAAGTCAATCATTGTGTCCTTGTACTGTGGTATCATTCTGGGTGATGGCAGGATGCTACTCAGGACTAGGGTCATACCTGCCTGGGCTACAAGATCAGAAAGCTCCCTCCATGTCTCTTTTCATGTAGTCCAGGGACTACAGATCAGCTTTATTTTTGTCTGTCTAGGCAGATGGCACATGCAAATAAACTATTAAAGGCCATTTTAATATCTTATGAAGCTTTCATAAAAAGCATATATCTTTTAGTACTAGATCATAAGATTCCAGGAAAGAGGTTTGATACATTTAATCAAAATTTTATATAGAAAGTTCTGAAGCATTGTAATATATCCAGCCATATTTGTATATGCAGAAAAATGTGAAGCCTACATTACATTGAGAAAGGAATTAATGCCCACTGACAGCCACACTTTGCTGTTTCAGTGGATCCATTTAGCATTTATTACTGGTAACTAGTAGGTATACAGTTAGCTGATGAGAGGTATATCTATATTACTAATCTACACAAATGAGCTGATGTTAATTTCAAATAATTGCTATAAATGCCTCTATGATAAAAAGTCTTCCTTCCCTTACCAGAGCACCATATTTATAGTAACTTGTTTCTGCTTTTGATTGATACTCAGTGTTATCATTTCTCTTTTGCTAAAATTCTTGAAAATGCTTGATAGGAGGTCAGATATTGTAATGGGTGGTAAACCTTTTGAATGTATAGTATTGTGAGATATCAGATTTGTAAAATTGATTAAATGAGGTATTGATGTTTACGCATATATGGCAGTTCCATGGACTATTAATAGAAATGAAGCCTGTGTTAAAGGGTAAGACCTGACAAGAAGGGTTTTTCAACATAGTCATCTTTACAAGGCTGACACCCCTATGGTAAGTAAAGCAAAACTGAGGAAAATTTATTCTGATATGCTTAATGTTTGTTGTATGCAAGTACTCCAAAATGTAGTGATGATTACAGACAGTACATACAAACTCTACAAAGAAGTGAATATGTTGTATTTGTAAGACTATTAGAAGCCACTTGTTAGTGGAGTTTATTGATAGGTAAAAACATCTTCATTATTATACAACTGAAATGAAGCCACAGGGGTGGAAAATTATATTAGGATCTGTAAAAATCATACTTCACTGCATAATTGTTTGTTACAATTAAAAATCTTATACTCTATTCATATTTCACTGTTACACATGCATTTAATGAATCCCAAGATTCCTCTGACTTGCTGGTATTGTGGATATCAGTCAGTGACCCTTGCTTATTGTTGGTGGCATCATTGTATGATACAAGAATGATGGACGTAAACAGTTTTTTGTTAAAAATTGTTGCATATCTTGCAATAGAAAGTTTACCTGATGTTTTGCCTTTTGAAAAACTTGATAAATAAAAAATATCTGAAAAATGAAAAGCTGCTGTTATCATCAATGTTCCAAAATGTGCCTTGTGTGCCACACACACATAACTAGGGAGAGAGAAAAATTTGTAGGATTTTCTGCTGAATCAAGGTTAACAAAGGAGATAAGAAGGGAGAAGAGTTTAAAGTAAGAGGTAATTGAAGCTTGAATAAGAGATAAGTCAGGAAATGGAAGGCAGCCGTAAGAGGGGGAAAGCAGATGCCAGTAAGTTTGACTTAAATGGACACCTGTAACTAATTTGCTGTATAATGTGACACTAAATTCCCTTACATGAATGTGCTTAGTTTTTACTGCACACTTAAGTAATGCTAAGTGGAAGCTGGAAGGCACTATTTAACATAAGGTAAGTTATCTGACTTAAATGCATTAACTTCGTCTTCATTAAAACCAGTTTGTCACACATTTCCCATGGTTTCTATTTAACCTTTAAAAAGTCTCATTTAATCTTGCTGAATTGTATGAGAGCAGCACTCATGTATTTACGTACTACATACTAGATTTCTTGGATGCTGCCATTTGCATTGTGCTAGGCCTTTAGGATATCAGCAATTTACTTGCCGCACGTTATAGTTTTGCTATTTTTTGCTGTAGTTTTATTTATCACCCAGATCCTCTATGCAGCTAGCACTCTGCAGTGTTGGTAAGGGCACATCCTTTCTGCATACTGTAGTCAACCACTTGGCTGGTACAGTGTAATAGCAGTCTTAGCAATGTCTCCATGTTACAGCTTGAGCAAGAGTCTGCAGCAGTTCTTGTTGTTGCCCTTTCAAGGGCTCCTAATTTATACAACCTTAGCAAACATATAAAAAGTGTTTGTTTTTATAATAATGAGTTGCATAAAAGGAATTATTAAATTCATTAGTTTGGTGTTTGATTATAGAATATCACTGGCAGGATGGGCAACACTGACAACATGGAGGGCAGAAGTGTTCAGAGTTTAGTGTAAATGTTCTGATGTGGGAAACAATTACTAGCATTTAATGCCTGCAGAAACCTTGGTGTTGTGAGAGGGATGATGACAGGACAGAAGTGGCCAGAGGAGTAGATGTTCTGTATCAGTCTCTCAGACAAACACTTTCGATACATTATCAATAAACAACAACAGTACGGAATTTACTTTAGGTAATCTTTTCACAGATCTTGGTACCTTCATTAGAACCTTTCCCTTTGCTGCTCTAGTTAGTTGTTTCTTTCAAATTCCAAACTCCAAAATAAAACTCCTTTTCAGGCCCCGGAATTGTCTGCTTTTCAAACTTTGTAGGCATTTGCCAGTAGCTTGCTTCTTTCCTTTCATCATATCACCAAAAAGACTTCAAATTTATTGTTGTAGACTTTTCCAGTGCTTTGCTTAAAGAATCCTGATGACATTTTCCAAAGCACATTGACTGATGTCTGGTACTCCAGCTTGCCCCTGCAGATATATGAAAACATGAATATCCTTAAATCTGGCCACTACTGTAGTATTTCAGATGCTATTTTGAAATACCTGTCACTATTTTAAAAGTTTTGAAGTGTGTCTTTAAGTCCTTCAGTTAGTCATTGTTTCTTCTGTAGCTCTTGATATTAATCAAACCACATATTCACAGTGCATGATAACTTTACTCTGGTTACATGGATAGTGGAGTTAGATTAACTTATTTTCTTTAGTAATTACCTGTCCCTTTGATCTGGCAGTTTATTTTCTTTAGTAATTACCTGCCCCTGTGATCTGGCACTTTATTTTCTTTAGTAATTACCTGCTGCTTTGATCTGGCAGTTTATTTTATTTAATAATAACCTGCCTCTGTGATCTTGCAGTTTTGTGGGCTGCCTATGATCAGCTCACAAGTTCCGAACCTCATCAAGGTGCCATCCATCTCCTGCAGGAAGTCAGCTTCACATTAACTTATTTTTCTAATTTCTGTTTTATACTTGCTTGTCTGCTTCCTCCTCCATCAAAATGGCATTACTGTTTTGTAATAGAACAGTAATAGTAAGTAACAGCATTACTTACTACTGCTACTATGTGGAAAGTTGTTAGTAAAGTAGAGTATATGCTGCAGAATTCATTTTAAGATGACGGGGAAGGCAAAATGTGGGAAGTGGCTTGATAAATAGGTGTCAGTCAAACATTTGATCTGACATAGATCAAGTAACACTTATTCAAACTTCATTGCTCGGGATTGTTAGTACTTTATTTATTTAAATTTGTTGACCGGGAGTGTCCAACTGGACGTAGGTCCATTTTCAGCGGAGGCCCGGGGAGAAAAGCTCCACAGTTAAAATAAACAGACAGTATATACATTGGATTACGTAGTGAATAACAATTTACATAGCAATTACTTACAACATATTTCCAGATGAAGAACATAGTACATCAGTAGACAACGAGAATCTTTATCTGTGAAGTGCATACCAGACATTAACAAATGTTACAAGAAGAAGCAGTTTGTGCTGTATAATAAGTACTGGCTTATGAGCATCTGAGCTTGCTATAATCAAGGTAGTTAGTGGAGTGGAAAGAAAGGTAGTGGTTGGATGGGGTGGGTGATATTAGAGTGGGAGTTGCAAGGGCATAGCCAGCATGTTTTTAGTTGCGCTTTTAGTAAAGTTTTGAAGTGGGTGCATGATGGTATGGAGGTAATTGTGGGTGGGAGTGAGTTCCATAATTTGGCTATGGCGCAAGAGAATAGTGCTTCACCAGCAGAGTTATTGGCCTTGGTGATCTGCAAGTGATTTTTGCTGCTGGATCTTAGTGGTCTGGTGGTGCGATAGGGTTGGAGTAGATTTTGGAGGGATGGGACATTTAGTGGATGGTTTACTCGTTTGTGGGCGAGTGAGAGTTGATACCACTGAAGGAGGTGAGGGAGTTCAAGCCAGCCCAGTTCAGCAAGTGAGAGACAGTGGTGACTACGGTAGGATGCCCCTGTGGCGAATTTGGCAGTTTTGTTGTAGCAGGTCTCTAGCTTGTTTAGATCACATTGCCTTAGGTTGGTATATATTGGAGAGGCATAAAGTAGGGTGGAGATAAGGTGGGAATTTGCTATTGAAATCTTTGCTGCTTTGGTGAGAAATTGCTTATTTCTGTATAACGCTCCTAGTTTTTTGTGGACTTTTTTATAGTCATGGATATGTGAATGTCAAATTTTAGTTTATTGTCTATTTCCACTCCTAGCAATTTGGTGTGTTCAGTTGGGTATATAGTGGTGTTGTCTTTTGCCGTGATGTTAAAGTGAGAGTTGTTTTGGGTATGTTTGGTGGGTTGGAAGATGAGTAGTTTAGTTTTGTTTGGGTTGAGTATTAATCAGGCATCGGATAACCATGTTTCAACAGAGGAAAAGGCTTCCTGTGTGACTTTTTGCAGTTTTGGTAGGGACTGGGCTGAGCAGATGATGGTCGAGTCATCTGTGTATTGTATGAGTGTGCCATGTTTGGTGGCAGAGGCTAGATTATTGGTGTAAACAGAGAAGAGTAGGGGTCCAAGGACGGATCCTTGGGGAACCCCTATGGAGACAGGTAGTTGGGGAGATATGTCATTCTGCCATAAAACGGATTGTTGGCGGTCAGACAGGTAACTCTGAAACCAGTTGGTGACTGATTGTGAGAAGGATAGGTTATTGAGGACAGAGATAAGTTGTTTGTGTGGGACCATGTCAAATGCTTTAGATAGGTCTAGGAAAGTAGCAGAGGAGAAGTAGCCATTGTTTTTATGCTGAAGGACAGTGTTAGTAAAGGAGAGTAAGGCAGTGGTGGTGCTATGGTTTGGTTGGAAACCATGCTGAGTACTGGAAAGGAGGTTGTTAGTAAGGAGGTAGTCTGAGACCTGAGAGTGTATGCATCTCTCTAGTATTTTGGAGAGTGAAGAGAGAGAATAGCTATGGGGCAGTAATTGGTTAGTTCTGTGGAGGGTCCGCCTTTGTGGAGGGGAATTATATGTGATACTTTCCACAGTGTAGGAACGTAACTTTCTGACAGAGATCGGTTAATCAAGATGGATACTGGGTAGGCCAGAGCATCAGCTGCGATTTGTAGGTATTCACTTGGGAGGCTGTCTGCTGCTAATTTGGTGGGTTTAAGTTTAGTTAAGAGTTTTTTTATGTTGGAGGTAGGTACAGGAGAAAAAGAGAAGGCAGTGGGGAGATTACTAGTTGAAGGTGTGGGTTGCAGGGGAGGGGGGTTGTGTTGTTTAGCTAGTGATAGTATGGTTTGGGTGAAGTGCGTGTTGAATGAGGAAGCAATATTTTCTGAGGCGTGAGGGATGTTAGGAGGGGGGGTACTGATTTTACCTGGGTGGAGGATGGAGTTTATGGAGGACCAGAACTGTTTGGGGCTGTGCTGTGAGGAGTCTAGGGCAGACTGGTAGTATTGGGATTTGTCCTGTTTTATCAGCTTTTTGACTCTATTGCGTAGTTCTAGGAATTTCTGTCTAGTTGAGGGGGTTTTGGTTTTGCGCCAGTGCTCCCAGGCTTTATCCCTGTTTTTCATTTCTGACTTAGTGGTTTTCTGTAGCCATGGGGAAGGTTGTGATTTGGTTCTGGAGAATCTTATGGGGGCATGGTAATTAAGGATGTTCAGGAAGGTAGTATTAAAAAATTCAACTGCATCATCTAGACTGAGGTACTTTAGAGGATGCCAGTTACATTCTTTGAGGGATGAGATGAATGTGAGTGGGTTAAAGTTTAGTTTTTTACGTATTTGACGGTAGATTACAGGTTTAGCTTGGTATAGGTATTGTTTGAGTAGGAATGTTGGGGAATGATCACTGAGGCTATCTGATAAGCAGCCTGTTAAATATGACTGGGGGATCTTACTGACTAGTATCCAATCCAGGGTAGTGTGCTTGGTGGAGTTTTTATTTACCCTGGTTGGTGACTGGACTAGTTGAGTGAAGCCATGAAGGTGTACATGATGGGTTGGATTGTTGCCAGAACAGGATTGCCAGTCAATATTGAAATCACCTAAGATGATAGTTTCTTGGGGGAGATGGTGGGTAGACCAGCTGAGGAGGTTTTCTAGGGGAGGGATGTTTTGGCTATGTGGGAAGTAGCATCCAATTATGTTGATGGTTTTGTTTTGGTTAATTTTGAGGTTAATTTTCTTCATTGCCTATTTGTGGAGCTGATGATTTTAAGATCTGGATGTTTAGATGCTGTTTAAATATTATAGCTACACCACCTCCTTTTTGTTTAGCCGGTCTACTCTTAGTATGCCGTAACCTGTAGGGAGTATTTGCTCACTGGTAATGTGAGGTTTTAGCCAGGTTTCTGTCAGCATGACTATATCTGGGGAGTACAAGTCTATGGTGGCATGGAGTTCATGGACTTTGTTGGATATACTTCTAATATTTAGGCATAGTAGAAGGAAGTCACTTGGCTTTCTATTGGCTGTAATATGGGAGAAGTTGTGGTTTCTAGTCTGATTATGTACTCCTTCCTTCCAAACAGGAAGTACTCCTTCCTGTTTGCATACTTCACATAGGAACAATGGCTTTCTGGTAACATTGTGGTTTATTTTGTACAGTCTGAGATCACAGCTTCCGTAACAGTTTTACAATTTTATCTTATACTTAACACATTACTCATTCTCTGAGATATGCAGCAAACTTAAGAGTGAGAATCATAAAGTAAACAGGTGCTGGGGGCTTATCCCAAGCCTGTTTTTTGAGTGTTTTGCATTTTACTGTATCGTGTGTTTGCTTATAAACTGTGCAGCCTCGAGTGCATGAATTTCAAGCATATGCTTACTCAGACTGTCATTTAAGAAGAACTGTGATATTAAGAGGCTATTTTTTAGTACTTTGCTTACATGAAACAGAAAACAAGGCAAGATAAAAAAAAAGCAAAATGAAAGAGTTGCCCCAAAAGCATATATACAAGTGTTGCATTATTTAATTTTACTTGTTAAACATGAACATTTTCTGACTGCTGCTCTCCTTGATACGTTTCAGTTATGTAATAACACACTTAACCATTATTTTTATCGAATAAATGCCCCCCAAAAGGGGGGACTCTAAACATAGTGTATATTAAACTATACTATTAAATTCCCTAGGTAAACCTTTACCTATATCCAGTCTTTATTTATTTATTTTTTATGATTTTTCTTACATCATTTTGTAACCATCTGGCCCAGTTATACTACAGTAAGGATTTTCATATTTTCTAGGACTATCAATAATTAAGAGGGGGAAAAAATATTCTACCAGTCATTTTAATCATACCATCCATAGCACAAATAGATGCATTATTTTTTCTGCATCGATTTCCCAAGTTTACCTCATTTGCAAGTACAATTTCATTTTTAACTGTTAGTACAGTTTTAGATTCCTATCTTAGAAAAATTGTTTTTTTATTTATTGAAATTTGTTTACCGGGAAAGTCCAACTGAGCAGGCCCCTTTATCAGCAGAGGTCCGGAAAGAAAATGCGCTATTATACAGATATCACAGACAGCCATATTTCTCATCTGTCCAGATTTTCACAGAAAGTTCAGATTTTTGCCTCACATTTTTAGACTTTGTGGCAAATCACTGAGGAGTAAAGTCACTAAATGATGACATACATTTGAGTTTCAGACTTCATATCCCTCAGAAAATGCATGTTATCACACATCCTGTTATTCCAGCAATTTTTAAGTTTATAGGAGCATTTTTTTTAATATGTTGCTATTTCTGGACCTTTGTCCCTCATTAGGTTTTACTGATTGGATTGCTGTGTGTCCTTGTTACTCATTATTTTAGTTTGTTAGTTTGGATATTTTGCAGGCACCCTGATGGTAATGGACATCAGCTGGTTATGACAACCCTGTGCTTCGAAATGTTAGCCAAACAGTCCACTTATGCTGTGCTGACGAGGCCATAAGAAGGCATGTCCACAGCTAATGCGGGTTCGGCTTTATTGACCTGAATTTGTCTATAACAGACTTAAAAAAGAAAAAAGTCATGGGCATTCAGAACTGCCATATAGCTGAAATACCTGATGTCATTAAGGGGTAATTTGTTTTTATCCTATATTACCTCTAATACAAGAGGTTTTAAGGAATTGCACAGTGGAAAATCTAGTATGGCTAGGGTTTTCTTGTAGTTTTACTGATTGTTTTGTCTGTGTGACCTTGTTACACATTGTTTAGTTTGCCCCCATTATGTTAGGCTTTGTCAAGATTTGTAGTGCTAAGAGGTTGAGAGGTATGTAAACATCATTTGTGTTTCACCATTTACAGTTAGTTTCATTCATGAGCAACAATTCCATTAGTCTTGTTATTAGTAAATAAAATAAATATCATTTTATATTTAATAAATAATATAATAAATATTATTTTAACTGCTAGCATATTTAAAAAGCAGGTTTGTACTTTTTTCAGTTCATAGTGGATGCTGTTATGACATTCCTATTTTATAATTTGCAAGTCCTTTTTCTAAAATTCAATATATTAATTTTGCTAGTTATTCTAGAAATGTTACTAAGCAAGGACACCCCCTCCAAAAAAAAAAAAAAAAGCAGTGATTTCATCATCCAGTTACTATAGTAGTTACAGATATCTGTTTACTCTCAGTATTTAAAGTCTTGGTCTGGAAGAAGTATTCAGATCCATTTCAAATAATTAATTAATTGCATAAAAGAAGTTACGTAACCTTTTTTTATAGTTTTCTTCAAGTAATTTTAAAATACTGCCTGTTACTTTAAAAAGTAATACGGTTACAATAATGCATTGCTTGTAATCTATTACTTCGTAACTCTGCCCATGTCTTTTCCTTTAATGCAATTCTGAATTTCATCACTTGGAAAATGCTTTTTTTCCTTCTTAATTATTACTTCAGCCAAAAGTATTTTAAGTTCTAAGTAGTGATATGCAAAATATATGTCTGCCTTTCCAGCTGGATACGTTCTACTTTGGGAGGAAAATAGTTTATCCCAATGTGGTTTATACCACATCACTAAGCCTCTTATTCTTCATGGAAATGCAGAATAGGCAAAGACATATTCTTTACATATCTCATCTTCATTATTGGCTTTTGTTTCTAGCACTGAGAATGGAAAATGTTCAAAAGCTGACCATTTTTTCTTTCTTCCTGCTGAATAGGGAAGGGAACCTATTGAAAACATTGTCACTTTCCATGGTTTAAACAGTCTGTCCTGCAGTTTGCTAACACCTCCTTTACCATTCTCATTGTAAATGCTGCGTATGTAAAGATGACTGGATATGTACTATATGATGATCTCTTAAGCAGGTTGTTTCTTTTACTAGTCAGTTTATTTCATTTGGCTAAATAGACATTTTTTTTAAATATGACTTGTGTACTATTTCTTGATTTGCTTGATATGTGTGTGAATATATAATGTAGTTTTCTCCATAGACCTCCACCGCACACTGTTAATTCTTTTGAGCATGTTGGAGATTAACTTCAACTTGCAATTCAGAATCATCTCATTAACTCCCTTGGCCTAGTCTGCCTGTTTATGCAGCATATACCAGACAGTCCACTAGATAGGATTACAAGCCCTCTCTCATAACTATTGAAGCAGGCTTCATTGTGGATCAGGATGGAAGACCTGCCTTACCTCTTCATGGAGGACTATGTACTACGTATGATTGCTTAGTTACAGACTTGGCAACCTCCTTTGTGCCAGTGTCACATTGTCAGACTATGCCTCGCAAATGAAGCCCAGTCTTAGGAACATCTCCACTTGGACCCTTGGTTGGGAACACATCCGAGACCCACCCATGCAGAGCCCCAGCTGTCATTCTAAGCCTTGGTCGCCATCAGTGTTTCAGTTATGGTCAGCACATTGTCCCTAACCCCAACCAAAGGAGAAGTGAGCAGGCATAGACTGTTCAGTTCACTGCTGGCTCCAGCAGGTACCTCAAGATGCTTATTAAACTCTAGTTGCCTTTATCCTTATATACCTTTGGAGCTAGCAGCTACTATAGCCTGTTACCAAGAGGTTCACAGGTCTACTTCCTTTGCAGTTAAACAGTATTCTAGTATGGATCCTTTTTGTCTAGTACATGTTTAAATGCATGTCTATTGCAAGCAGTTTTGTCATTACCATTTGGTCAACACTGTATACTTTCACTAATTTCTGCAACCCAGATTTGAGAGTTTCCTCTAGGAGGACTGTGTTGAAAATTATTTTGCCCTAAGCTGCTTTCCATCTAGCTTGAGATTTTGTCAGTCATTTCCCTATTTTTGATGTACTAAACTATTTTGAATGTTTTTCTTTATGCTGGATCCCACTGCAAGACTTTTCTTTTCACTAAAGAGCTCAGAGGGTATTGAGAGAGGTTTTTCAGCATATCAGTAGAAGTACAAAGCGGTATAGATCCCACATTAAATGCTAACCCTCAAAAGTGTGTTGGAACATTATTTTAACTCCATTTTGGGTTTTACAATACCTCACATATTATTGCTAGGGTAAAGAACTTTTTTTCTGTATATTTTCCCTCTCTCAGTCCCTTGACCATCAACTCCTCCCCTTGTATGTCACAAACTCTTTTATTATTGGAGGTGGAAGGTCATACCTGCACACAAGTAACAGCTGACCAGAGAGAGCTGTCATTCTGACAGCCATGGAATAATTTGTGACCACTCCAATGCACTGCATCTGTTCATCTGCCATGAAGGGGCATCCTTGGCCGAAGGCCTGAAGATCTGTGTTCATCCTTTCAGCACAGGGCAGTCTTGTCTTAGAATGGGCCCTTATTGTCCCCAGGCTGGGGAGCAACTTATGACCACCCCAACCCTGCAGTCCTGCATCATTTTTTTTCTTTAGTCCTTAATTGTGCCCCTGGTGACTGAGATGAGCACTTGCATCAATGTGGAGACCACCTACACTTTCCCTGTTATGCATGCATGCAGTCTTATAAACTCCCAAGGACTGCTGTCACCAACTTGGGTGGGCAAAGCTCACATCTGTCTCATAACGCCCTTTGTCTATCATATAAGCTTGTGGTTGTAGCCAGCAGGAAGCAAATAATCCCTCCACCAAGATAAAAAAGGCCATATGCCACTCACTTCCCATCCTCCCTACTCAACTCTTGCAGCAAGCTCAGTTCATGTAGGGTACAATTAGAGGCTTCTAATGTGCCACACAGCCAGGTAATGGAATGTGTTGTAGAATTACTCTTGATTTCCTGGTTTGTGTGGTGGAAGAACTGAAGACCTCAGTGATCCATGGCTCCAGAGCTATTAGCCTAGTACACACCTATGATCTCTGTAACCTAATAAGTCATGCACAGCACTAAGATGGCCGTGAGCTAGGCAGGGGATCTCTCGCAAAAATAAGCAAGTCTGCCCAGACAACGTTGACTCGTTGAGAAGTGTTCTTCCTGTTATGAGACACTGCAGCATCTCCCCGGGAAGATCTGATATGGTTAAGTACTGGCAGTACATTGCAGAGTGTTTAGGTAATGATATGCTTATGAGCTTCATCCTGTAGTCCAGGATTATGTCCCCTAGTCTTCACTGGTGTACTGTATGAGAGAGAGTGAACAAACTTTTTTTTCACCATATCAGCTGGCTTGGATCACCTCTGGAAAGAAGCAGTTGTCCAAAATGGGGCTTTGCACAATTTAAACTAAGTAAACAAATACATTTATGTTATATAAATACTTAGAGATGTGTATTTCCTACATGGGTCAATGGCAGCTATTGTTCCCCTGACCTTTTTTCTCCCTTAGCTGTAGTTTTATATTGCTAAACATTGTGGTGGATTTGTCAAACAGTCTATTAGATGGCATGTTTGCTGCATTAACTTCCATGTAAAATTACATGATTACACAGTGATTTCAGAGAAAGTGCTGATTTTCGGCATATGTGCGAACAACATTTAATTGACTAAATTCATATGAAGGCCATTTTCAGTGAACTAGACTTTGTCCTTTACCTATGTGGCCATGCTTTGCCAGCTTCCAGAAAAATGCTTTGTTTATGATTCACTGAATGGTGTTTTCACTGACTTCTGTTCTGTTAAGCGACATTTGTAGCCTTCAGTGAGTTCACATGAATTTGTGATTTCAGTGGCAGCAGTGTCAAAGGTGAATAATCCAGCATTCTCTGAACAGCTGTTCTTATGCCACACTGATGCTGTAGCTATTGGAATTGGGACTGTGATACAGTAATAACAGGCAAATGAACATGTGACTTACCAGGTAGAATGGTCATCAAGTACATGTTCTCATGTCAGGTAAACAGTTGTATGATGTCAGAACTGAAAAAGAAGTCTTTGATACAAATGGTAACAGCTGTTGTTTTTAATTCTAAAATTGTTTTTATGCATTCATTGGGTTTTAAACCTTTCTCAGTATGAAAGTTTTTTTCTTTTCCTCAAGAGTTCTGGCAAGAAGTGCAAAAGAGCTTGGTAGAAAAGGTTACAACAGCAATGTTACCTTTGTTTCTGTAAAAAGTCTCTGGTGAGACAGAATATAATTTGCATCGGTTACAATTGATTAATATTCCATGCTTTACATTTAATTAAACAGTAGGATGACATTTGATTCAAGTAAACCCTGAAGCATATTTTTAGTACATTGCGAAACCGATGCATATATATACCCCAACCCAACATTAGTTTTTCCAGAGTGGTGATTATGTAATCTGAATTCAGAAAGTTAAAAAGAATGTTTGTCTTTGGACATAATTTGGCTACTTAGCTATCTCCAGTACTCTCATCTGTTTGACCATTTATGGCGCCAGTGTTATGAGAAGTTATACTGTAGCTTTCCCAAAACCATTAAGTGGTACTTATCACAAAACAGTGGTTTATGCACAAAACAGCAGAATCAAGGCTACTGATGCATGTTTTAGTGGTTAAAACAATGAAATTAAGGTGGTTGACTTGTTTAGTAGTTGTGGGAATAATGTTGGGGGGGGGTTCTAACTACCTTTTCAATTTTCTCAGTGATAGATTACAAAAGAATACTGTATTTTATGTGCTAAACGTTATCTGGTTACAGACAAAACTACAAGAGAAGGAAAAAAGTCTCCATCTTGTAACTAAGATTTTACTTAAAATTGGTTATTCTGTGTGTTACTTTGAGAACCACCTCTTTTAAACAGTATTGTTTGTCTCTTTTTTTGGCAAAATAACCAAGTTTATTAATCTGAGCATAAATAACAAACAAAAACATTCTCACATATTAGAGACACATTTACAGAGTATTGACATAAACTGTCTGAATTGCTTAAAAAGTTTATTTTATTTATTTATTTATTTGAATGTGTTTAACAGGAAAGTCCGACTAGGTAAAACCCATTTTCGGCGGAGGCCCAGGGAGAAAAGATAATTTGGTTACATTGTATTATGCTAAATTCCGGTTAAACACAGAATAGTTACATTTCTATTTACATTTATACATTCTAAAATTTTACAGAGGTAGAAGTTACTAAAGAGAAAGCCCATGTGCAACTTAGTGGATTGTGCAGGCAGCAGTCATGTATAAAAATTGTTTTGTCATTTCAGTGAGAGGTTGAGAGTATTCTGTTTAAGGACAGTATTTGGAGAGTATGGTATGGTATGGTAAACACAAACTCTGGGATTCAATAAAGCCTACACAAAGTGTATACCTTTCTGAATGAACAGACATAACACACCTTCTTCCTCCTAATTTTAGTTTTCGTGCTGATATTCTTTAAATACTGACAGTGATTCATAAAGGTTACCACAGAGTGCAGACTACATGTACACTTAGTGTAATCTTTCTTTGTGACAAGAAAGTGCAAAAAATGTGTTAAGAATGTTCTTGAATACAAATCGTGTACACTTAGTGATGGCTTTATTAAATGTGGCCCCAAGTCTTAACCTTAAGATGAGTGGTTTTGAACTACTGAGTCTGTCGGAGAGCTTTATTTGTGTGGGGGTACTATTCCAGAGTTTAGCAAAGTATTGGGAGTAGAGTGAGTCTCCTACAACATCATATGACTTATTTGTAAGTAATAAGAATTGTTACTAGAGCGGAGGTCCTTTGCAGCACAGTAGGGCAGTAATAAGTTTTATAATGAAGGGCATTTTATGGATGATGAATGCGTTTGTGTGCTGTAGTTAGTTGTGAATATGTTTAGGTAGTTGTGTAATTTAAGCTAGTTTAATTGCTTTAAGCCATGACAATGGTGGTCCTATGAGAGAGATTGGTGGCAAATTTAGCTATTTTATTGTAGCAGGAGGCAAGTTTCTTTACTTGAGTATTGCGTCGTATAAGATAGCTGGCAATAAGAAGGTGGTGGCTAGAGTTTTTCATGCAGTATCTGTAAGGAATCCATTGATCCTATAAAGGGAGCCTAGTTTCTGGTATGTAGATTTAATGGTATGCAGTATATGCTGGCCATATTTGAGATTGTCATCTGTTATAACACCTAGACGTTTTTACTGTGAGTTACAGTTTCAGTGACAGTATTATTTGCTGTCTTTATGGTAAAAAAATTGCTTTTGATTTTGGCAACTTTTTGAGATAAAAATCATTACCTTAGTTTTCTTGGGGTTGAGTAGAAGGTTTGATTCTTTGATCCAGGTTTCTACAGAGAAGAAATGTTTTTGAGTAATGTCTTGGTGCTTATTTATTGTTGAGGTCACACATAATTAATGTTGAGCCATCTGCATACTGAACTAAACTAGCCTGGTGAGTGGAGGTGTGCAAGTCATTAATAAATATATTGTTAAATTGGAGAGGACCCAGGGCAGACCCCTGAGGGACACCTGTAATAACTGGTTGAAAAGATGAGTAGGTTTGTTGCCATTTAACAGCTTGATGCCTTCCAGATAGGTAACTAAGAAACCACAGCAGGGTGTATTGTGAAAGTCCTATTGAGGAGAGTTGAACGACAGTATCAAATGCTTTTGACAAGTCTAAGAACATGGTGGGCACATGCAGACCATTGTTTCTATGTTAGTTTATTGTATTGGAAAAATGTAGTATTGCAGTAGTGGTGCTGTGCTGGGGCCCAAAGCCATGTTGTGTTTCTGAGAGCAAGTTATTTGAGGTTAGGTACTGCATCAGTTGCATATGGATGCATTTCTCTAATATTGGGGAGAGAATCACTATTGATCTTTAGTTATTAAACTCTGTAGATGTTGGGTCTTTGTGCAGTGGTATGATGTAGGATTTTTTTCCACGGTGAAGGGACATACCTTTCTGCTGTGGACCTATTAACAAAAGTATGGACACAGGGAAGGCTATGACTTCTGTAGTGATTTTTAGGTAGTCTGATAGTAGTTAGTCTACAGCTGTGGAAGTAGTTTTTAATTTAAGGAGCAACTTCAATATGGCTGATGTAGATATATGAATAAAAATGAGGAGCTGTGGGTGGTTTTGATTGGACAGGGATAGAGGGGGGGGTGGATGTGTTAGTGTCTAAGCGATATAATATTGATTGTACAAAGGAGGACTTGAACTGTGTGAGGATAGAGTTTGTAGTATTGTCTGTTTTTTGGAGGGAGTGGTGATCTTGCCAGGTGGACTAGTTTGTTTAGTAATCAAAAATGTTTTGGGTTGTTTTTATCTTTGTCTTGCAGGTTGGTATAGTATATTTGTTTATTCTGTTTGGCATGGAATTTTGCAAGGTTTTTAAGACGTCTAAATTGCAGAAGGCATTTTGAGTTCACTTTTTATACCAATTTTTCCAGCCTTTTTATTATGATTTTTTGTTTTCTTTTGTCAGCCATGGTACGTGACTGGACTTTGCTCTTTTATTATGTACTGGTGCTAGATTATTTAAGGTCTGTAAGAATATGTTATTAAAGTATTCTACAGCAGTATGTAGTGGCACTGTTCTAAGTACACTCCAGTTATATTCTTTTAGTGTTTCATTGAAAATATCTTTGCTGAAATTGGTTGCATTTCATATTTGATTATATATATAATATGTTTATCTAGGATATGGGGAGTTCTGATGACATGTGTTGGTATGTGATCACTTATGCTGAGAGGCAGCCTACTTTTGTCAGTTTGTTCGGTTTGTAATAATGCAGTCTAATGTAGAGTGTCTTCCTGAAGATGTATTGATTACAGTAGGTGTAGTTATTAACTGTCTGAAGTTGTACAAGTTTATGGATTCAGTTGGGGGTAGTGGCATTTATGAGTTGCCAGTCTATATCTAAGTTTCATAGTATTACAGTTTCATGGTTAATTGGGATATCCAATAGAGGATATTTTCAGCAGTATCAGTGTTATTCCCTTTTGGTATATAAATTGCTGTTAAACATATAGTTTTCTTATTGTTGATTTTTAGGAGTATTATTAGAAGTTCAGCATTGTTAAATCTGGGTATTTCCTGTGGAAGTACGGTGATAGGGAATTTTTATAGATGATTTCTATACCATCTGCACACTTGTTTTGTCTGTCATGCCTGAGTGTATTGTATCCTGGGGGAGGTTGATCTCATTATCTTTTATTACTTGTTAAAAAAGAACTATATAAGGAGTGTACGTGGCAAGGTAGGCATGTATGTTATGGATTCTATTGTAAAGAAATATATAAGGAGTGTACGTGGCAAGGTAGGCATGTATGTCATGGATTCTATTGTAAAGAACTATATAAGGAGTGTACGTGGCAAGGTAGGCATGTATGTCATGGATTCTATTGTAAAGAACTATATAAGGAGTGTACGTGGCAAGGTAGGCATGTATGTCATGGATTCTATTGTAAAGAACTATATAAGGAGTGTACGTGGCAAGGTAGGCATGTATGTCATGGATTCTATTGTAAAGAATTATATAAGGAGTGTACGTGGCAAGGTAGGCATGTATGTCATGGATTCTATTGTAAAGAACTATATAAGGAGTGTACGTGGCAAGGTAGGCATGTATGTCATGGATTCTATTGTAAAGAACTATATAAGGAGTGTATGCGTGGCAAGGTAGGCATGTATGTCATGGATTCTATTGTAAAGAACTATATAAGGAGTGTACGTGGCAAGGTAGGCATGTATGTCATGGATTCTATTGTAAAGAACTATATAAGGAGTGTACGTGGCAAGGTAGGCATGTATGTCATGGATTCTATTGTAAAGAACTATATAAGGAGTGTACGTGGCAAAGTAGGCATGTATGTCATGGATTCTGTTGTAAAGAACTATATAAGGAGTGTACATGGCAAGGTAGGCATGTATGTCATGGATTCTATTGTAAAGAACTATATAAGGAGTGTACGTGGCAAGGTAGGCATGTATGTCATGGATTCTATTGTAAAGAACTATATAAGGAGTATACGTGGCAAGGTAGGCATGTATGTCATGGATTCTATTGTAAAGAACTATATAAGGAGTGTACGTGGCAAGGTAGGCATGTATGTCATGGATTCTATTGTAAAGAACTATATAAGGAGTGCATGTGGCAAGGTAGGCATGTATGTCATGGATTCTATTGCACAAACTTCTTAGGTTCATATTTAGTAAGGTGAGTTTGGGTTCTGTTTCTTGTTGAGCTGTATTAGGTGACTGGTTTATCTTTGGGATGGAAGTGATGGCTTTATGAATATTGGGACCTGGGTTGGGATGAATATCTCCGCTAATTTTTTTTTTTACTGTATATTTTACAGAGGGAAGAGTGTGGCCAGTTATATTTTCATCTTGGTTTGGTATTTGAATGTAAATTTGAATACTTTGTTTTGATATATTTATAGATAAATTAGATTTTTTTTTTTTTTTTGGAGAGATAGGGTGTTAAGGAGAAACAAGCTGGGTAGATGTTGACATTCTTTGTGAGGATTGGTTGACGTCCTAAGTATTCGAAGGAGATGGAGTTGATAACTGGTGATGAAGGATAGTAGAGTGTGGAGGAATAGTAAAATAATCTGAGTTATGAGCATCTTATTTAACTTGAGTTTATCTTTGTTGTAAATTTTGATTAGAAAATGTTAGGAAGGTACTGGGTTGATTGTAGAGATGTAATATGACAGTTAAAGTGGGCAAGGATTATGACAGTTTGATAGAGTGTCTTGGGTGGTAAACTAGAGTGGTGGTTACTATTGGGAGTAATTCTATTGATTGACTGATTTTTATGTGTGGTGCTGTGGAAGTATAAATATACAGTAAGGGGGGTGGGAATTGGGGGGGGGGCAGGGCACAACCATTAGTGAGGACAAATGAAGTGCGTTGAAAACTTGGCAAAGAGACAGAAAAAAAAAGCCATCAGTGACTGAACTTAAACAGCCACAAATCTGCTGAGAGAGAGATAAGTAAAAGGAACAATGCAGTTTGAAAGGTCTCTGTGCTAGTAGATGTAAATCTTGATTTTGTTGCTGTAGGACACAGTTTTAGTAGGAGAGTAAGTCCTACATCACCTTGACCTGACTAATGATGATAACAGTAAAAAATTGCACTTAACTGTTTGAACAACTGTGCAATGTAAGGAGGTTTCTATAGACCTTGAAATGCAAAGTCCAAAGGCTATCCTAACCCAAACAGAGCAGCAAAACAATGAGAAAAAGTAAGCCAGAATGCAGCTGTGGAAAAATACTGACTCAGAACTGAAAGTGGTTGGACAAGAAGAGAAATAAACTTAAGGAAGGGAGACACTGGACTGCTAAAAACAATAAATGGAGCACAGTTAAAGGAGAAAGTACTAATGGAACTGCTGTGGTCCAAGAAAATGGAGCTGTTATGGTGGACAAAGTTCTTTGTTGTAAGCTGCAATACTATTTATTATTTACATAAAAAATATAGCTTACCATATTAGTGTTCAAACTGTAGACTTCACTGTTTCATACACGTCTATTTGCTTGCAGGAACACTTTTATAGCAAATTAAAAACATACTAAAGAGACAGTTGAGTGCACTGAGTCAATTTTGACTGTGCACAAATACTATCTCAGAAAGTGGTTTAATAATGGTCTTGGGCAAGGAGAAATAAAAGAAGGGGGAGACCAAGGGTGACTTCCTTAAAGGCATGCAGTTTCACTAAAGAAAGACAAGAGGATATGAATAATGGGAATAGTAAGTCAGAAGAAGTGAGGAAAATATAAGAGAAAGAAGTAGTTTGAGTAAGAGCAGTATGAGTAAATGTCAGTGTCCGTTAGGAAGTAGACAGTAAAAGCTGACCAGTAGGATGTCAGTGGAGGAGGGTTTATGTATACTATAAAGCTATTGCTTACAAACTAGGATACTGAAGCACTTGTCTTCAGACTAGTCACTTTGGAGGAAAATACATGTAGAAGACTGGATTCCCCTAACAATAGTTCAGCATAACCCACTTAATCAAATGATATCATGAAGAGTCACCACTTTGAAAGTGCATATCTTTTCTGTTGCCAGTCTTCATATACTTATCAGCATATAGTGGAAAGATTTGGGGGCAAAGCTTCTGAAAATTAGGGACATCTGACTGAAATCAGGAAACCTAATTAACAAAAACTATGCACATTCATTGACATGGTAAGCACAGCTGCTTAGACAAAGAGGAGGTAGCTCTGTTCTAGTTTTATTTTATTGCAGTGTCTTATAAATGCATTTACAGTAGCATGTTACTGCCCCAAACAAACCTTTCACTTAGAGCACAGAAAGCTAAATCATACTGTTTTGCCAGAAGATGCTCCATATCAAGAAATTGCCCTGTATAATAAAAATGCTTTTTAAACACATTTATTGAATTATCACTTGTGACATAGGCAATTTACATTTATACAAAAGTGATCAAGCTGTATTAACAAATTAACTTTAACAAACATTATACTTCACATATATTGCTATATATTACATAATCGAAGCAACATTACATAAATTATTGAATTCCTGCCCCTTTTCTTTAATAAGAAACATTTTTGTTAAACCATCCCTTGTGACATAAGCACTCATGCATTTATGTAAATAAAAACAAACCACACTGACACAATCCAAGTTGCAAGCATTTTACATCACAAACCATACTGACACGCTCCCAGTTTCAAACATTATACGTAACATATGTTGTTGTTTGTCTTTCGGCTTTTCCCAGTTAGGGGTCACCACAGCGGAACTCCAGTCTGCTAATGATTGGCAGTAGATTTTCACGAACGCCGAGGTGCCAGTTCGATGTTCAGCCAAGGCACGCCCATTTACGCATGTCTTTCGAACGCCCACACAACCGTGGGGAAGACACGCAGACTCCACACAGAAGGCACTCCCCGCACTCCAGTCGAGAATCGAACGGGAGAACCTCTTGCTGTGAGGCAACAACACTACCACTGCACCACCGTGGATATACATCACATATAATATAACAGATCATTTTCAATATAACAAATCATTTTCAAACATTACATGACTCATTTAAGTCCTTCCTTCTTTTAAACCACATTCCTGCCCTGCATGTACTATTCCCACAATTCCCATCTTTTTTCGTGTGTACTTTGCTCCTACCTTTTTCTAAATGTCTTGGATGTACAGTAACCATACTGGTAAGACAAAACATTCTAGCTTGTCGAATTGAAACAGTCATTTATTACTTTGCTATCGTTCAGTGACACTTAAAGGAAAACTCCTCCATGAAACTCCTAAAGTATGATTTTTTTCATTTTATGTTGGTCTTCTGTGGTTTTAATGTGTCAGAATTATTCTTAAGTGCTTCTTATATTTCATCATGTTTTACCACAAAATGTTTATCATTGGGTTTGATGAAGAAGTCAACAATATAACTGAACAGGCTGCTAATGTCCTGATCAGATTTATCTGCGTTATTGAAAGTAGCATTCTAGTGTGTTTAAGTATACCATTTATTGCATCATCATTTCAATTGACAAACTGTGAGAAGGATTGATAAGTTCAATTTGCTCTTAAATTAAAGATGGTGGTGTCATGATCTGTGTTAATTACAGAGGGCACGTCAATTAAAGAGAAGTAGAGAGATCCTGTGTTTATCAGAACTTTTATACTGCAATGTCTTTTGGTTTCTCCCATTAGGGGTTGCCACAGAGGATCACCGGTCTGCAGATTGATTGGCAGTAGAGTTTTTATGGTGTTGAGTTGCCAGCCTGGTGCCCACACTTCACAGAAGGGACACGTATGTGCATGCACACACACAAACACACACACACACACACACACACACACTCACCTACCTGCATGTCTTTAAAACTCACTCGACTGCAGTGAGGACATGGAGACTCCGCACAGAAAGCGTTCCAGCCAAGAATCAAACCAGATAACCTCTTGCTGTGAGGCAACAATGCTAACCACTGCACCACCGCAGTTGACATCAGAACTTTTATACTGTTTGTTCCAAATTCATTAATAGTGTAGAATATATATATTTGATGTTGAGTAAATTATCCATGCATTGTCCGAGTAGTTAAAATCCTGCAGAACCACTGGATTTATTTATTTATTTGACATTTGTTAACTGGGATAGTCCGACTGAGCAGAAGCCCTTATTCAGCAAAGGCCCAGAGAGAAAAGCTCCACAGTACAAGTCAGTAAGTCACAACAGTTAGTAAGATACAAAATAGGATATAGTAGTATTATATACATACATAACAAATATAAGCATTATTTCATACATCTGTTGTTCAGTGATTTTTAGTGTAAACAGGGGTCCAGGGAGGAATATAAATGCAGTTTTATCAGAATATGTAAATAGACATAAATAGAATAAGAAGCATATTACCAATAGGTAATAGTCTCTACTTTGATAGTCACATCACCACAGTAGTCAGGAAGCCCTTCTACGTGGCACACCTCATCATAAAAGGGTTCTCATCCAGGAAAAAAGAGGTCATTGTTCCCCTCTACTCGTCACTCATTAGACCCATTATAGAGTACAACTCCCCTTTTGGAATGTACCTCACAAGACATCTGCAGCAGCTGGAAAGGCCACATAAGTACCTCACAAAGAGGATTACTGGCCTTAAACAAATACCCTACACTGACCGCCTCAAACAACTCCAGCTTTACTCCATAGCATATCGCCTACTCCGAGGTGATCTCTGCCTAACATATAAAGCTATGTCAAACCCAGAGCTGTTGGACATGCTACACCTAAAGAAATCCCAATCCCTCCGAGCTACACGCTGTAGGGACCTAAACCTTGTCACCACAATAAACAGGACACGCTAGAGGGATAGATTCCTGTCCCAGAGACTTCCTATACTCTGGAACAAGCTACCCGTCTATGTCAAGCAAAGTTCTTCATTAGCACTCTTCAAGAAAAATCTTGATGAGTGGATGGGAAATAGGAAATACACCCCGGGATCACTTCTGTGTCTCTGCTCGACAGTGGCACAGGAAAATAACTTTCTTGGGTGGCGTAAGCTATGGAACCTTGCTGGCTAGGCTTATGTAGGCCCTTGGGCTGATAGCCTAGTACCTACCTATGAATAGTGTGCAAGGAAATTGTCATATTAGTGGAATGGTAGCTTGGAAAAAGAATGGTTGCTGTTAGTAATGGAGAATAAATCGAAACATGTATGTTCAGAAGGGGACTAAAGGAAGAGGAATAAGGATAGAGAGGGATTAGGTAAAAGATGAGGGGAAAGTAAGGTAAGTTTAGTAGGGAGGTTTCAAACCAATGCTCCGGTTCCACCAATAAGCGAACAAGGGCTGAATAATCCACAAAGGTAGAGTTTGAACTCACAATTTATTGAATGTAGAACAAGGTGCACACGATCAACGATAACATAAACGAACAGCAGGATCCATTCAGATGCATAGCACAAGAAACGGAGCCCACAACATCAAACGAGACAGTGCGTGACAAGAATTTAACGCTAAAAACAATCAGTTAAGCGCTTTCAACCATATCCATGGTCTTCATCAGAACTAACAGTGAACGCCATAAACAACTCAATTTATAACTTCATTGGCGCCAAAAATAGCTTACTTACATTTTAAAGATATATTACACCACCTCCATATGAGGCGTATTCCTGCCAATGAGGAAATGCATTCAACTGATGTATAAATGCGTTCAGCTTTGTAAAAATGCGTTCAACCTTTTAAGCATTGCTCATCTCAAAAAGTGCACATCTTAAAAAACACACATATTATTATAATTCAATATATATACACAAAATATAATGCAGATGATATAAATAATCTACAACAACAATGTTTGAAAAACAATTTAAAAACAGTTTAAAAAATGTTTTTGTAAAAAATGTGTGTGTTATGAGAAGCGTCCTACAAGGGAGCAGCTAAAAATCTAAGTATAAGTATAGAAATAGTACACTGCGCAAATTATGAGCCTAGAATAAAGCAAATGTGAGTTCAACCTCTACCTTTGTGGTTTATTCAGCCCTTGTTCGCTTATTGGTGGAACCGGAGCATTGGTTTGCAGTTTTAGTAGGGAGGTTTGGTGAAGAAAATAGAGGAGAAGAAAGGGATGAACTGGGGTAAGAGGAACAAGAATAGAACAAGAGAGTGAGTACTGTATAGGGTAGAGAATAGGCAGTTCATGTAGGATATTTACATTGACATGACCAGGTAGAAATCAGGTAATCTTTCAGAGCTTTCTTGAATTCATGAAACTGGTTTATTTTATGTAGGGACATGGGCAGCTTATTCCATGAGAGCGCTGGTAAGTAGCTATAAAGTTTTTTTCAGAAGATCTCTTAGGTTTGTAAATGTCTAGTTGAAACTGATCAGAGCTCCTGAGAGTTCAGGGGTGTGTGTAAAGAGACTAGAGACGAGATATTGGGGCAAGAGCAGGGTTTATGATAGAGTGGGTGATATGAGTTGAGAGAGTTGAATATGGTGAGGGAATTCTAACCAGTTTAATGTCTTTAGTGCAAGACATTGATGTGATTTAGGTAGGTAATTTGATGCAAATCTAGCTACTTTATTGATTTCAAGTTTAGCAAGAAGATTGGCCTGTAAGTTAGTAAGAGTTTGTGAACTATAGAAAAGGTTAAGAAGGAGTTAAGCACTGGCAAGTATCTGTTGTGACTCAGTAGTTAGGAACTTTTTATTTCTGTACAGTAGACCTACTTTTTGATGTTTTTTTTAATACTATGGGAATACATGAAGGTCAAATTTAAGTTGGTTATCTATTAGGAGCTTAGTGTGGGATTCAGCCTTAATAATTGTGATGTTCATAGGTAGATACTAGGCTATCTGCCCTAGGGCATTTATAAGCCTAGCCAGAGTGTATTTGGCTTCCGCCTCCCTATTAGATTAGCCTACTGTGCCTCTGTAAAGTAGGTCACAGAAGCTACCCTTTTAAGATTAGTTTACTGTGCCTCTGTCTAGCAGGGACACAGAAGAGATCCCAGGGGTGAATTTGCGTTTTCCCATCCACGCGTCCAGATATCGCTTGAAGAGGGTCAGCGAGGGGCTATGTCTAATATGAATTGGGATTCTATTCCAGAGTGAGGGGAGCCTCTGGGAAATTAATATGTCCCTCCAGCATGTCCTATTTATTTTTGTGCTGAAGTTTAGGTCCCTGGAGCGTGTAGCTCTAAGGGACTTGGATTTTTTGAGGTGGAGCATGTCCATTAATTCTGGGTTTGACATGGCTATGTATGTCAGGCATAGATCGCCTCTGAGTACGCGGTAAGCAACTGAATAGAGCTGGAGTTTCTTTAGTTGAGCTGCATAGGACATCTGTTTGTAGCCCATGGTCCTCTTGGTGAGGTACTTTTGGGGTCTCTCCAGTTGCTGCAGGTGTCGGGCAAGGTACAACCCAAAAGGGGCATTGTATTCAATTATGATCCTGATGAGTGATGAGTAGAGGGGCACAATGACCTCTCTTGATCTAGACGCGAACCCTTTCGTGATAAGGTGGGTTATATAGAAGGTCTTTCTAACCACTTTGGCAACGTGATTATCAAAGGAGAGATTACTATCTACGTTGGTCCCCAAATCTCTAATTACTTCTTCCGTACTTAATGGATTACCACCTATGTGGTAATTTGTAGGCACCTTGTTTTTCCCAAAGGGGATGACTATGCAGGGATGTAATGGTGAATGTGGGTTTGTGATGATTCAATGATTTAGGGAGGAAGAGTACAAGTTTATTCTTTTGGGAATTGAGTATAAGTTGGTTATTGGAGAGCCATGTTTCAATAAGATCGAATGATTTTTGTGTAAGGGTAGTTAGGTCAGGGAGGGTATCAGAAGTGGTAATAACTGTGGAGTCATCTGCATAGTGTATGAGGGATGATTGTGGACAGGAAGTATAGAGATGATTTATGAAAATGTTAAAAAGTGAAGGACCAAGTATTGGTCCTTGAGGTACTCCCATTTTAATGGGTAGGAAGGGGGAAAAAGAGGAGAGCCATTTAACAGCTTGTTGTTTGCTGGATAGATAGCTTTGAAACCAGGAGATGGAAGCAGCTGAAAGACTGAGCTGAGAGAGTTTAGAAAGCAGAATGGGATGAGAGACAGTGTCAAAAGCTTGAGAGATCAAGGAGGAGACAGGAAACCAACTTATTGTCCCTGGCCAGAAAGATAGAGTGTATAAAGGAGATAAGAGCTGTAGTAGTAGTAGTACTGTGATGAGGACTGAAGACATGTTGTGTAGGTGAGAGTAGATTTCATGGATGAGGTAGTCTAGGATTTGTTTATGAACACATATTTTCAAGAATTTTTGATAGAGGAGACACTTTTGCAATAGGCTAGTAGTTAGCTAATTCGGTTGCCACCTTTGTGGACGAGTATAATATAGATTTTTTCAAAAGAGAGAGAACAGTAGATTTTCTTATTGAGGTGTTTGTGAGAATGGAAATGGGATAGGCAATAGAGTGAGCTGCAGCCTTTAGGAAGAGTGAAGGTAGATTATCTACTGATGCAGAGCAAGGTTTTAGCTTGAGGAGTAGGTTTTTAAAGTAGTTTGTAGGAACTGGTTTTAGAATTAAGCTTAGAAGGATTGAAAGTGTTGGAGGGTCCAGTGGAGTTAGAGGTCTGAATAAGTTTACTAATCAAATCAATGAATCAAGAGTTGAAGATAGAGGTTGTTTCTTGTGGGATATTATTAGGGCAGGGGTTTGAAGTGGATAGGGTTTCAAGGGTGTAGGATTTGATTGATACTGTTCCAACATTTTTTGGGATTTTTATTTTGTGTAGTTTGGAATTTATGATAGAAATTTTTCTTAACAGCGATTTTACATTTTTGAGTTAGTCGGGAATTCCCCATGCTCTCTAGGGCACAGAAACAGTTTATGATAAGTTATTATTATATGATATTTCAAATTGCTGATGATATTACTTGAACAGATTCTAGTCCTGGGTTTTTTTATTCCTAGCTTCTGGCTTTTATGCATACTTTTACAAATAATAAGACAACTGCCTCCTCTCCAAACAGACCTTCAGTGGTAAAAGGGAAGTACACTGGAATAAACCAGATTTTTGTAAAGATAACAGATGTCAAAGTCCTTCAAGCAGAAGGAAATTTCTAAAACATCTAATCTATTCTTGAGACTTCTGACATTTAGTAAGTATTTTGCTTTGTATATTTTTCACTCTTTTTCTTTTTGGAATTTGAAAAGAAATCAAAAAGATGTGAGTAAGAAATATTATGTCAGATGTTGTTTCCTTGTCATGTTTATGTATTTATTTATTTATTAACCGGGTTAGTCCAACAGAGCAGTTATAGCCCATTTTCAGTGGAGATCTGAGGAGAAATACACAGTAGCAACAATAGGCTTAAACAACTAATAAATACAATATAAGGAAAATAATAAGAAACAGTTAAACACTAAATACAGCATATGTTTGATAGACTGTAAACCTTATAGAAATGGATAACTAACTTTTTGGAAGCATGTGTCTCAGAAAAGGCAATAAAATGTAGAGCTATATGGATTACACAATTACCAGACAGGAATTTCAGTGGTTAGATAAATTTGACTAAAAAAGAGTAGTTATGCAGCAAAAACAGGATGTTCAGGTAGGATCATGGCATGGGCATATCCAGTTGGTATGGAAGAGTAGTTTTAGTTTTTTTTTTTTTTGAAGCTTGTTGGTTGAAAGATGTTTCGTAAGTTAAAGGGTAGGCTATTCCAGGTTTTAGTAATAGAAGATTTGTAAAGGAGATTGCCTATGTTATGTTTAGGTGTATACGTTTCCAGAAGAAGATTCTCAGAGCTACGGAGGGGGAGTAAGGGGGAATAGTATGAGACTAGAGTTTGGAGGGAGGGGCAAGAAGTGGGTTTGTTATGTATACAGTGGGTTAGATGTAGTTGGGACAGTTTTATGTGATAGGTGAATTCAAGCCACTGTAGCTTGCAGAAGGCTAAGCAGTGGTAGGTTGGGTTAGGAAGGTTGGCACCAAATTTGGCAATTTTATTTTAGGTCTGCTCAAGTCTAGAGAGTAAACAGGATTGAAGATTGGTGAGGACTGTTGAACCATAGAGAAGACTGGGTAGAAGGTAGGCTTAGGCAAGGGATTGTCTAGATTCAGCAGAAAGGAATTTTGAATTGCAGTATAACAATCCAGTTTTTTTATTGCATGGTGAATATGTAAATCAAATTTTAATTGGTCATCAATAATCATTCTGAGTAATTTTGTATGAGATTCTGCGTTGATTATTGTGTTATTAAGAGTGGAGATGAAGAAGTTAGTCTTGAGGTGGTCATTGTTTTTTGGGAGAAAGAGAAGTAACTTTGTTTTTTTGGGGTTAAGAATAAGCTGATTGTTGTTTAGCCATTTTCTACAAGATGGAAAGATTGCTGAGTATGTATTTGAAGAAGTGTAATAGAGGTAGTGGATGTGATAAGGGTGGAGATGTTGATGTATTAAATAAGGGAGGAGAGGGAGGTGGAGGAGTAGAGGTCATTGATAAGATGTTAAAGAGCAGGGGTCCAAGAATGGAACCATGGGGTACTCCAGTATGTATAGGTAAGAAAGGAGAGCAGGATGATTGCCATTTAACTGATTGAAGTCTGTCAGTGAGGTAACTAAGGAACCAGGAAAGAGCTGAGCGTGAAAGGTTGAGGTTGGCTAGTTTAGTCAGAAGTTTAGAATGTGATACCGTATCACATGCCTAAGATAAGTCGAGGAATAAACATGGAACTAAGTTATTGCTGTTTCTAGATTCGGCGATGGTGTGGGTGAAGGATAAAAGGGCTGTAGAGGTACTATGGTGAGGTCAGAAGCCGTGTTGGGTAGGGGAGAGGAAGTCATGTTGTTTGAGAAAGTCAAGAATTTGGTTGTGAATACACTTTTCTAATATTTTGGATAGTGGGGATAGTATGGCAGTAGGTCAGAAATTAGAGGGATCGTTGGAGTTACCTCCTTTGTGAAGGGGGATGATGTAAAAGGATTTCCAAATTTTGGGTACAATGGCTTCATTTATAGAACGGTTAATGAGTATTGAAACTGGATAGGTAATGGAATTTGCATCAAGCTTGAGGAAGTAGGGGGGGGAGTTTGTCTGCAGAGGGGGAACATGGTTTGAGTTTGAGAAGAAGAGATTTTATGTAGAATGTAGACAGTGTTAGCTCTTAGTCCTAAATTATTTTTGGCTTGGTCCATGATTCTGGAGATGTCATTTGCTCAACCATTCTCTATGAAATGTAGTTATCAGAAACCTGTGGTAAACCATTATTCTCAGAGAGCTAAGAGGCCATCTTCTTCCTGATGGGACATTAAATCAGCAATTTCACAAGCAGTAACATGGCTACCTTTTCACAGCTGAACACTGGCACTTCCTTATTAATTTTTGTGACTAGGCAATGAACAAATGTACAGTGGGTCACAGTCAGTAATAACCTTGCAGATAGGATAATTGGGGTATACATATAATGTTTAATTTAGGAGGCATCTATCAGTGCAAGTCCGGATGTGTAATAGTATTGAGGGGGAATTATGGTTGAGCATTTAGGAAGGGCAGGCGCAATATTCCTTGACAAACTTGAAATTGACAGACAGCCATCTGGTGAGCCTTACCTGAAGCATTGCAGTTGCAATAAGCATTGTCAGGAATGTGCCTTGCTTCCCTTCCCAGTTAGTGTCACATCCAGTCAGTCACAGTTGTGTCTCTATTGCTGAGTACCACAAAAAGTTTCCAACACTTGCCAGATGAAATTATAATTCTATAGTGGACTGCCCTACACAAATGCACTACACAAAGTAGTTGAAGTAAACAGCTGGAGAGCAAGTTGCTGCTATTTTAGTAAGAAAAAATGCCAGAAAGTTAGATTGCAGTACTACTACTACTCCATTAAAAAAAGAGAAGAAAGCTGATTGAGGTTTTCCTCTAGAAGAAAAATCGTCACTGATTTGTGGCTGCATCTGTCTATTCTCAGACTGTGAATATCAGCTTGTAGGTGGGATCAGTGCAGAACTGGGGGAGTCAGGGCCAGCAGCATGCAAATCAGGTTGCTAGGACAGTATATCAATTGCCTTTAAACCAGGACATTCTAGCTAGATTGGGTTACTTCAGAGCCTTGCTTTGCCCCTTATACCTTCCCAAGGTCCACACAGTATTGTATTCTTTTCACTAAATCACAGGCAATCTTATGCCTGAATTTTTGCCTATGACAACAGTACAAAAATAAAAGTGAAAAAATATATAATACAATCCCCCCAGATTACCAGAAATAATACAGCCATTGTTTTTGAGTTGACAGTAAGCTGTTTTTTGGAAATCTAGTGTCGTAGTGTAGTGAAAATGTGTTGTAACTCACTTTGCAAGTGAATGGTATGTTTATCCAAGTTTAGGATTTGCTAGTCATCTGGATACATTGTTACACTAAGAGAGGGGTGATCTTGAGTTAATTCACTTGGGAAGAGGGAGAAGAGAACTGGACCAAGAAAAGAATGTTGGGGGACACCTAATAGGTTCATAGATTAGTACTAAGCTAACAGTCCTTGTGGGCCATTTTAAGCCTAGCCAATTACCGCATGTGAGAATCAAACCCTGCATCTTGTGTTTGTAAGGTAAACACCTTAACCATTAGGCCAACCTCCCACCCCATGTAAAAGTCTGTACTTGATTGGTTTGAGAAACTGTTTTCTTGAATGGTTCAGGTAATTAGAGAACCAGTGTACTACACTGTTGCTAATGCTTTTAGTTTTTTGATTTGGATGATTACAGTTTCTGATGTGCAGGTCTTATCAATGAAAAGACCATCTGTAAGCAGGCCATTGCTCATATTGGACTATACGGTATTAGCAACAGTACAGAGTACTGTTATGCTTCAGTGTGTTATATTGACTTGGTACCTCATATGAGATTGTAAGAACCAGTCCACTTTTGTACATTGCAGCATACCCTATCACAAAACCATAGATCTAAGCTAATTTTAAATGCAGTCAGAAATGCAGCTGGGTAGATCTTGAGGGGTAACTTATTCCATTGAATGGACATGTTATAATTGAAAGTTTAGTACGGTGCATTTCTATTAGCAGTAAGAATAAGTACAAAAGAATTATCACTTCTTGTTTCTTTGTGACTATAGTTAAATGTATTGTCTTTATTCTGTTAATCTATAACATATGGAAAAAGGATCATATTCTTTCACAGTATTCATATTCCATAGATTTTACTTTTATTCTTTACTGTAAATCTCCTTTGCATCCTTCCTAGAGTGCCTACATTATTAACGGGGTATGAACAGAATCCTTTCCCCCACCATGTTCTAATATTGGCCTAATTATACTAACAAACAGAGGAATCAACACTGCCATACTTCTTGGACTGAAAGGTCTTCCACAGCTCTTGGACTAAAAGACCTTAATATCGTACTAGTTACATTATACCTTTTTAGCATGTAAATTAACATGCTCTTTATAGTCTAATGCTCCTTAGATTGTGATTCCCAAATCATTAAAGTAAAAACACTCTAATATAAGTTAATATAAGTTCATTAGCTATAGAATAAGGTTGGAGATGTCTCCTCTTTTTGCATGCAAACGTTTGCATTTCTTAGCATAGCAGGATACTTTATTCTGTATAGCCCATAAACAGTTTCTCTATGTACTTTTGAAACTGTGCCTAGTATTAACCAATCTGGCTGTTTTGGAATCACTCATAAGCTCCATTGTTCAGCATGTTCAGCAGAAAAAAGTGGTATGAAAATTTAAAAAAAGAAAATACTGACCCTTGCAGGGCTCCAGTGACTGTTTTGCATTTAGAGAATATCTCAGAATATGAGTTGTAGTATGCAGACCTTCAATGTAGGACATGCCTAAATGTTCTTATATTTAATAAAAAATAAATGCCTGGATCAGATTGTAAACAAACCCACTAAAGAACATAAATATTCTCAACCTTGTCCTTATGAATATAGCTTCCTTCTGTACTATTTCCCCGTATCTCTTTCTCCATTTGTCAGATCATAAACTAGTTGCCTTCACCTTTCAAATCTCTAAATTTTATCTCGTTATGAATAACAAATTTTGCCAGATTGTATATTGTTTGTTGCCATTTCTAACAGCTGTCCTTAACTTTTCTGTAGACTTGTTTGTATATATTCCTGTACTTCTTTGTTGATAAAGTTTTAACACTATTCAAATGTATTTATTTATTTGTCTATTTTTAGTAAGACTTTGCAAGGTGTTATTTCAGCTCGGTGCATTATTCTATTCTTTTCTTATCTAACCTGCTTTGTTGGGATATCTGTGTCAGTTTGTTGGTATAATTTGGTATAGAATATATCCCTGTTATAATTCATGCAGCTATTACTAAATTCCCTTTCCAATCCCAGCCATTCAGATTCTGGTTGTTTTTACAATTTCCTTTATAAAAACTTTTGCAAGTTTGTTTTTAATCAATAGGACAGTTATCAGTGGGTGGAATGACTTTTAAGGCAACAGTGTTATGGTCTAAATTAAATATTGAGTCAGAAACATCCACATCTATCATTGTTATATTTTTGAATCCTAATACAACACCCAAAATTTTGTTTTCTCTAATTGGAAACGTGATATATTATGTTTAGAGTTAGACCATGCATTGATTAAGTCCAGTATAATTTCTTCATGGTGCTTATTGAATATGTGTGTGTATCCCAAAATATGGAAGAGGATTTAAATCCTCTTGCAGTAACTGAATGTTTGCACTGTTGTTTCTGACTTCATCTAGAAACCTAGTACTCTCAAAGGTGCTGTAAGTTGGACTTTTGTAAACATCAGTAATAACTAACTGTGCTTTGTTGACCATAACTGAAGCCTAAATCAATTCTTCTCCTGTAGTATTATAATGAGGAATGGATTACAATTGTCTTAACCCTCCACCTTTACACACTGCCTACAATTGTAGTAACCTTTATAACATTTAAATCAAAGGGTAAAATATTATTGCTAAACCAAGTCTTGCAATTAAAACATCAGTCTCATCCTCCACCACTCTACTTTCTAAAACCACTTTTTTATTTAAACATCTAACATTGCTCAGCTTATGATAAGCTATAACGGTAACTATTTGAGAATAACGTTGAATGGTTATCGAGTGCAAATGTTGAGTCCACTGTTAGACACAAGTTAAAAAACAGCAAGGGATATTTACCATATTAGTGGAAATCAAATCTTCACAAATTATCTAAGATGAAAAAGATTATGGTTAAGATATAAGAAGTACCTTACACAATTTAATAAAAGTAAATTAAACAGGTGCAATAAGGATTTAAAACTTTTAATTTAAATTTGAAAAGTGTACTTATGAAAATAATTAGGCAACTGACACTAGCAATAAGAAAAATATATATTTAAATTATTAAACCTGTTTTAAAAGGAGGGGGTCTTTTTAAATAAAACAATGAATGAAGTTTTACCCTCTTGTTTGAATGTAACTGCATAATTGTTTGCTGCTGCTCATTGGTTGTATGTTGATTATCGTACTGGCTTTTTTATTTAAATAGTGTATGGTGCACTGGTTTATGTTGTGATCTGATGAAGCACGTATTTCCGTGTGAAAGCGCTTATCTACTTCATTAAATTTGTTCCGTTTTATGCCTCTGGCTGTGGAGTGGTGTATTTTCTTTTATCTTGGATATATTTAAATTATGTCTGTACTAATGTTTCCCCCTCTTACATTCTGTTGAATTTGGAGTAATTATGTCAGAATATAAAAACTATTGCAGATATCTTTAATAATTATTTAATTAATTGCACTATACTGAGAATATCACTCAAGAAGATAAATAAATCCACTATTATGGGCCTCGATAATATTCCAGTGATTACGATAGTAAATTTATTGGATTTATTGAAACCTTTACTGCTTAATTTATTTAGTAACTTATGTAAAGGTATTGTTCCCCCCTTCATGGAAGTTATCGTTTGTTCTTCCTATTTTTAAGAAGGGAAACACACAGAGCTATCACCCTGTTAGTTTAACATTTGTCTTGGATAAATCTTTTGAATGTTGTCTTAATCAAATATTGGATAAGGAAATACATTTTAAAAATGTGAAATTTTTCAGCATGGTTTCACTCATAGGCATTCAGCAATAAATTGGATCTATTTATGACAAAATTACCAGTAGATTTGGGGTTAAGTGTAGGTGCTATCTTCTTAGATTTAACTAAAGCTTTCAACCTATTACCAGACTCTGTAATCTTTAAAGCACCAATTAATTTCAATATTAACCACTACTTAATTATTTGGATCTCCAGTTGACAAACTGGTTGGAATAGATGGTATGTATACATGGAATTAAATCTGACTTTGCTGACATCCAGTGTGGAGTACCACAGGCATCAGTATTGGATCCTATACTGTTTAATTTAGTACCGATAGATGCATGCTGTTGGATATGCAGATGAATGCAAGATTGTTTTTTTCCCTAACAGTAAGCATGATTTTGAAGTCATTAATTCTTATATGGTTAAAATCAGTAAGCGGGTCATAGACATGGACTTTCAGTTTAGTCAAGCTAAATGTAATGTTATGCGTTTTGGGAACCTACAGTCTGGAGCCCAATGTATTTATTTTCATTTTTTGTTATCAAAAGTTGATAATTGTAAACGTGATTATTATCTCTTCAGAATTTTCATTTGAAAGACATGCTGAGTTAATCAAAAATAAAGCTATGACGAAATTAGGTATTAATCTTAAAACAAAACAGTGATTGAAGGAAGTGTATACTGTCTTTGTTTAAATCTTATGTTTGATGAGTACTAGAATTTAATGGGGTATTCTGTTTGCACACTGTGACACAGCTTAATAGTATTGAGCATGTACAGAGAAAGTTCAGTACAAGAAATTGTCATGACAAGGAAATTAATTATATGAAAATTTGTCAAAGTTTTAATTTTTTCTTATCATTATAGATATATTTGTGGCAAATTAATATTTCCTTTTAAGATTTTCCATGATTCAGAGTTCTAGGTAATTTTACTATTCATATTTATCAATCTGATAAAATATACAAACATAATTTAAGATATTCTATACCTTTTTCTAAGACAAAACTCAGCCACTCATATATTACTGTAAGACTTGTGGTATTATGAAATAAGATTCCTGATTTTGTTAAGAAAGCAGAAAATGTCAATTATTTTGAAATTATTAGATTCATGAATGGGTGTATGATCCAGCAATTTTGGATACAGTGTTCCTTGATGGCCATTTGGCCTGAACACTGTAACTTACTTATGAATATATTGTATAATAGCAACTTCAGTGTGGTTAAGTTATGTGTCTTCCTTGAAGGGTATTGAGCTATACCTTCTAGAAGTTTTTAAAGTTATGTACCACTGTCTTATTTTCTGCATGATTCAAATGATGACTGTGATTTGCAAAGTAGACACTGTTGCCCATGGTGTATTCCCAGAGAAATAATGATTGATCTGATGTAATTTTCATTCTTCCCTCAAAGAATGGGAGGATCAGATCTGACTCATCCACATTACTCTAGATTCTAGGATCCGACTTTCAAGCTTCTCCCTTTACCCACAATGTCCCTGACCACTGAATTACCTTAGATCTTGTTTGCTGCTCTACAGTTTGGTCGGGATTGTGATTTCTCAAACTTGTTTCGGGTGTAATGAGTTTAAAAGCTTGTATTTTTCTCTTTAACTCTTCTTTTAAAATTACAGGAATCTCTCACAGAAGAGACAGATTTCAATGAAGGAGAAACGTCCCTTAGATCGTCACTTGAAGACGTCCTTCGGAGACATATTAGAAATCCTAGGGCAGAAAAGTGGCTGGTCATACCAAACCCCTACCCAGGAGGAATTGGTGTTCCTTGAAGACTTGGGGTCTGGCCCATCTATGTCCTGGTTCCCCCCCCAGCGGATGAGCTTATAGATCTTGTCTCCTGCTGTGCATGGAAGGAACTGGATGTCATATAATCGATCCCTAGATGCCTGGATAATATTTTGAGTGCCACTACAGACAGATAACATTCGACAAAAGGGATCCCTGTGGGTGCCATGGTTGCCATGGTTGTTGAGGCAGCCACCAAGAAGGAGGTAGCCAAGCAGTGCTCTACTGTTCATCCCCCTAATTAGAGTTTAGGGTGTTGGACAGGTATGGGAAGTGAGTTTATACCTCGGGAACCTTTGCTTTACGTCATTGAACTACCTGGCACACTGACACACTTCACTAGGTTACAGAGGGACTTAGTTAAGGAACTCTCCAACTCTACCCTGGGTCCATGTCGGCAGAGGAACAAAAATCATTTTCTTCATGACTGGCCACCCTACAGTTGTCATCGAATGCTTCCATGAGGCTAATCTCACATGCAGCTGAAGGTTCCCCATGGATCACTGGTTCAGGCATACCCATTAGGAGACTTACCCGGATGAGGCTGTTGAATTTTGCGCATCCTTTAAAGTGTGATTCATCAATGCTCCTTTTGATGGATGATCATTGTTTGAGCCAACCTTTAAAAGCACACTTTCCTGCATTGAGCAAGATGGAAAGACCTTATCTGCCATATGAATCTGTTTTTCTACCCCGCAGTGACCTTTTTCTAGCAATCAGCCCAGTGGTAAAAAGATATGGTTTTGAAAATCTCAGGCCCCTTTTCAAGAATCATGTGGTGATTTTTCACCTAGAGCCAGAGGGGGAAATAATTACAATAGAAGATACTGCCTATGAGGCAGAGGTTATCCAAAGAACCAAGGGTCTCAAGATTCCTTCTCGGACAGGCCTTTTCAGGACTCCTGAAAGGTTGCCCAACTGTTCTTCTCAGGATGTAGGTGGGTCAGGGGATGCTTACCCCTGCACATAAACACTTGAACAGCCATCACAGAAGACTCATGGGTGCAAATTATTATATCCAGAGGGTATTTTATTCCCTTTTTACAACTTCCTCAATGAATATAAAACGTCTCCCCGATGTTCCACAGTGGGAGTCAGCAGCTCTAGAGGTTCAAAAGCTGCTGACAAGAGTCATCCAAGAGGTCCGTCCAGGCCTAACAGGATCCGGAATTTACTCAAGGTTCTTTTTAGTGCCAAAGAAGTGAGTTTATGCCTCAGGAACCTTTGCTTCTTGGATCTCAATTACCTGAACCAGTTCTTAAAGAGTTCCAAGTTCCAGATGGTCACAGTTCAGTCCATTCTGCCTCTGTTACAGAAGGATGACTGGATGTGCTCCATAGATCTTCAGAATGCGTACTATCATATCTAAATGGACAGGCACTCTCAAAGGTACTTAAGTTTCCGGCTGGAAGCTAGTCATTACCAGTTCAGAGCACTGCCCTTTCATCTCATCATAGCCCCCAGAGTGTTCACCAAATGCACGGCAATGGTAGCACCTCATCTAAGACTGCACAGAATCTGTGTTTACTTATTTAGATGACTGGCTCATTACCGCTACAACCAGGTGTTGCCTAGAAAAAGCCGGGGGTTACTTACTTCAGTTATCCCACTCCCTGAGAATCACAATCGATCTGTTGAAGTCCCACCTACAACCAGTTCAAGTCTTGGAGTTTATAGGGTCTCGCCTAGATACAATCGTCTCACTTTATAATCACAAAACAGAGCTCTTGCCTTAAGATTGCATGTCAGACAGGTTCTTTCTCACTGTTCTTCCCCAGCAAAGTTGATTCTCAAAGCCATAGGATCGGTGGCGGCTGCTGCTGTCACCTTGATACCTAAAGCTCGCCTTCACATGCGAATCCTCCAATGACTCTAGCAGTACAATGTTCCTTTCATTGGCAGCCCTTACAACACCCTATAAAAGTATCTTGGGTTTGCAAGGAATCCCTATTGTGATGGATACAGTCCAACAATTTCTGTCTAGGCTGTCCCTTTATCCTTCTTCCCCAATCACCACATTGACCATGGACACTTCCCAATTGCAGTGAGTAGGAGGGATTTTTTGGGACAGACTATTCAAGGCACGTGGTCGCCAGAGGAGACCAATTTGCATATAAATGTCTTAGAGATGACAGCGGTCCTTTTGGTATTGCAGGCACTTCAGAACTCTCTCCCTCTGTGGACAGTTGTTATCCAAACAGACAATATGTTGGTGGTTTGGTATATCAACAGACAAGGGGGAACCAGATCTTGCCCCCTTTTCTGAGAAGCAATGAGAGTTTGGCAGTGGGTGATCTCCTCCAACTACTTTCTTGTCGCAACACATATACCAGGAAATTCGAATGTTCTAGTGAACAGGCTCAGCATGACCATTCTAATGCCTCACTATTGGTCTCTCAATTAAATAGTGGCAAACATGATTTTCTGCAAGTGGGGTCAGCCTTGCTGTGATCTTTTCCCTCTTCACTCAACAAATGCAGCAGGTTCTTTGCCCTAATTCCGCCTTAGGGGCAGTCACCAAGAGATGCTCTATTCCACATTTGGTCCCCTGGTCTCCTATATGCTTATCCTCCCATAACTAATTCCCAAATTCCTTCAGAATGCACATTGATTGAAGAGCAAAGTAATCATCATTGTCCCATTCTGGCCTCGGCAAGTGTGATTCCCCTTTCTATGGTCTCATCTACTATGTCCTGCTTGGACACTAGACCCTAGTCCAGACATCATTTCACATCCATCACGGATGACTCATCTGGACATTACAGGCCTCAGATTAACAGCATAGTTTCTCCAATTCCAATGATGGCTAGACATTCCAGGCTTTCCTCTCCTGTTCACCACATTCCAGAAGCCCTCTACAAGAAAGATTTATAAGAGTAACTCTCAGCAGAGAGACTTGGATCCTTTCACTGCTCCACTTCCAGCTGTTTTATATCTCCTTGCTTCTATTTTTCAAAATGTTGTGAGTTTCTCCACCATCAAAGTTTAGCTGGCAGTCATCTCTAACTATCACATTGGAGACGGTGCTTCCCTTTAGCCTCATACAAACTATACAAAGTATTTCTTAAAGATATCTTTTTACTTAGACCTCCGATTAAGGATCCCATTCCACACTGGGATCTTACTGTCATATTACAGAGTTTAGTACAGTCACCATTTTAACACTCAGCTAAATCACATCTCACATTTCTTTCTTGGAAAACACTTTTTCTTGTGGCTATAACTTCTGCAAGAAGAGTCACTGAACTCCAGGCACTTTCTGCAAAGCCATCTTATTTGATTAACCGTAAAGATAGGGTTACCTTGAGTACTAACCCTTCCTTTTTACCTAACATTGCCTCTAAAATGAACATTAGTCAAGTGATCAACCTACCTGTATTCTTTCCTGATTTTGATAATAAACGAGAATACATGCTTCATCTTTTAGATTTGCTTAGCCAACTTTGTTTTTATCTTCATGGGCCTAAGGAATTTATAAAATCTGACTAATTGTTTCTTTTTCCAGCAACAAAGTAGGATCTCCTGTTTCAAAGACTACACCAGCCGAATGGATTACAGATTTAATTTATTATACTTACTGTTCTAGAAGTTTAGCCCTACAAAGACAGCCAAGGCCACACTCAACTAGGTCAATGGCTATGTCAGCTGTTTTTTGAGATAGACCCTCCATTGGTGATATTTGTGGAGCTGCCACATAGTCTAACGCTCATACCTTTATTCCTCATTACAAGTTATATATCATCTCCTGAAACAGAGCTGCATTCTGTTCTGCGGTTCTCCAGAATATCCTTCCATGAGGGCCACCCGGGATTTTTTGTAGCTGGGGATTCTGTCCCATTCATTGAGGAACAAATGCAAATGACATCATCAGATATAAAAGTTATGCACTCGCCATAACTATGCATTTGTGTTGTCCATTTTCAGCCCCCCCCCCCCCGCATTCCCACTCTCCATGTGTTTGGGAGAGATGTGATGGCAGTTTTTTCTTAGGACCCACAGTTCCTGTTTGAACCCCTGTTCTGTTAATGTTCTCTTAACTTTCTCATTTCTATAGTAATTTCACTAGTGTTTTTTTTATATTTTGAAAGTTATATATTAGCAGCAAACTCGATCTGAGGCAATTCAGTGGTCAGGGACATTATGGGTAAAGGGAGGAGCTCGAGAGTCACATCCTAGAATCTAGAGTAATGTGGCCAAGTCGGATCCAAGGATCAGATCCGAACCAATTCATTGAGGAGGAATGAAAATGGACAACACAGATGCATAATTATGGTGAGTACATAACTTTTACTTAACCAAAGGCAAGTTTTTGAGTGGTATTATTAATAGATCCAGCAAGTCTCATTTTCTCACTATTGTATCTTGGGAATGGAAGAATATCAGTGGAGGGTAATCTTACTTCATTTTCTTTACAAATTTTATTTCCTCAATATCTGTGATAATATACCATTACTACCTGCATATATTACAATATCAGTAAGTTTTTTACTCCTGTTGAGTAACCATTGGAGGTCCTCCTTTAGTGTTTTTCAATCCATATCCCTTCAGACAGCAAAGAGCAGTCCTATTTTTGTATATTCATGACATATTGTTCCTGACCCCCCTTAAGCATGTTGTTGTTGTTTGTCTTTTGGCTTTTCCCGGTTAGAGGTCACCACAGCGGAACTCCGGTCTGCTAATGATTGGCAGTATACTTTCACAAACGCCGAGGTGCCAGCTTGACGTTCAACCTTCAACGAAGGCACGCCCATTTACGCATGTCTTTCAAATGCCCACCCAAACGCCGGGGAGGACATGCAGACTCCACACAGAAGGCACTCCCCGCACTCCAGCCGAGAATCGAACGGGAGAACCTCTTGCTGTGAGGCAGCAGCGCTACCGCTGCACCACCGCGGATAGATGACCCCTTTAAGCATAGCCTCACCTATTGCTATTTTTTTTTCTTTTTTTGCCAACAAACATCTTTATTAAGTGACACTATTTTAGATGCAAACACTATACATTACAGGCACCATTGAAACAGCTTTAGTTGCAAACATCATACATCACTTAGCCAGTTATTGTCAGTTAAGCATTGCATGGCTCATTCAAATCCTGCCTCTTAAACCTTGTTCCATCTCTGCATATACTGTTCCCACATTTCTCCCTATGTAGTTTGCTCCTTCCCTTTTCTAAAGATCCCAATTCCAGTTGCTTTATCTCTGTTACTATATTCACTACTTCTAGTAAAGTTGGTCTAGACTTTGAATTCCATTTTCTAGTAATTGCTTTTTTGGCAGCCACCATAATTAGACTCAGCAAGGCTTTACTATGTCTAGGAAATTTCGATTCTATATTGTAACTCAAAATTTTCCCAGTCAGTCCAATCTGCTCACCAGCATCTCCAACAGAGCAGTCTGCAGAGAATCCCTAAAGTCTGGCCGCTCATTACACTCCCAAAAATATGTTCCCAGCCACCTCTTTCTTGCCTGTCACACCTCCAACATTTCCTATTAACCTGAGGAAAAATTATTTGAAGTCTACTTGGGGTAAAAAAATACCTATGTAAACACTTCAAGGCAAAGATCCTAAATCATCTGGACTTTCCTGCCTCTGACCTTTTTTTAGTGGGGGATTACAGAATTTCATTCATACTGTCATTTGCATGGTTATGATTTGCGGAAGTATGCACCATTGTCTCCCCACTTTCATTTGCAAAATAATTTTCTGTTGTGATGTTTTTAATTACCTCTCTACTAGTTCAAGAGTAAAACTTAAGTTTTTTGCATTGACCTGTCAACACATTTTCTATATCCTAACCATCTCATAACATTTAATTACATAGCTACACTTGCTACAGGCATAGTTATCATTATCCAGTATATTGGGATCCTGTGTTGACATATTGCAGTTTTTACACATCAATAGACAACCCTCTCTCTAATAAGTCATCTGAGCAAAATGTATTAAATCGTTCCTTCTAGCATCCAGTGCTGTACATGAAACACTTTTTCTCCACTACAAGAAGTTAAGTGCTGACAGTGCTAAACCTGTAGTCAACTAGAGCAACATAGTTCAGGAAATCTTGTAACATTCTAATATAAAAGTTGTTGTTGTTGTTTGTCTTTCAGCTTTTCCCGGTTAGGGGTCACCACAGGGGAACTCTAGTCCGATAATGATTGGCAGTTGGTTTTTATGGTGTCGAGTTGCCAGCCTGATGCCCAACCTTCAACGAAGGCATGCTCATTCAACGCATGTCTTTCAAACGCCCACTCGACCACGGAGAGGACATGCAGACTCCATACAGAAGGCACTCCCAACCCAAGCCGAGAATCGAACAGGAGAACCTCTTGCTGTGAGGCAACAATGATGCCACCGCAGAAGTAACATTCTTGTACAAAAGTAGTACAAAGTAATAGTATCTAGCCAGTAAACAGCATTACCAGAATGGTAAAGATGACTTTACAAATTTTGCCATGGATATCAAGAACTTAATTCAGTACAATTATCATCATTAGAGCATGCACCCTTGACCTGCGGTGGTGGTGCTGCGGTAGCGTTGTCGCCTCACAGTAAGACGCTGTCCGGTTCGATTCTCAGCTAGAGCGTCTTCTACGTGGAGACATGCGTGAATGGGCGTACCTTCGTTGAAGGTTGTGCATCAGGGCTGGTAACTCGTCACGTAAAAATCAACTACCAATCATTAGCAGACCGGAGTTCCGCTGTGGTGACCCCTAACCGGGAAAAGCCGAAAGACGCAACAGCAAGAGCATGCACCCTTGAACAACTTAAACGACCTAATGAGGTTTGGATATTCCTTCCTCTATAAAATATAGTCTACATTCATCGAGTATAAAGGACTGTGCAGACTATATTTGCAGTATTTTTTTTTCTTATAGCTAAAGAAGTCAGTCAGTGGAAAAGTAATTGCTAAATAACATCTATCAAAAAGAAATTATCCAACAGTACAAATGGATGTGCTTACAATTAGATTAGTGTTGTACTTACTAGAAATCCCATGTAAAAATATTCACCCCTGCTTCTTCCATTCAACATGGATATGGACATGTTATACTGGGCAGAATGAGACATCTTTTGGCTCCCAGCAACTTCAATCAACTTGTTACTCCCACTGTAACACCAGAGAAGCAAGTATAACAAACTGACACCGTAGGCATTTTAAAAAAGAGACATGAGGGAGGCACAAACTAAAATAAATTTGCTTCCATCCCTTTTATTACAACAGAAACATCTTAAACCACATCTGTTTGATGTAGGCATATTATAATAGGCAGACTTAGCCTTCTACTGGCTCTGAACACCTTCAGTCAACCAACCACTCCAATATCATCACCAGGGAAGGAAATATAACAAATTGTGTACTGCAGATGTCTTATAAAAAGATGCACGGGAGGCACAAAGTAAAAGAAATAAAACCATTTATCTCCCTAAAGTCCTTAAAATTTAGAGGTCCAGAAACTTCTCACCTCACTCTTGAAAAGGCTGCATCTACTTGACACGGGCATGTTATAATGGTCAGAGTGAACTTTGTGTTGGTTCTCAGCACTGTCAGCCAACCAAACACTCCTACTTTAAAACCAGAAAAGGAAGTATAACAAACTGCAACTCAGGTGTCTTAAAATAGACATGTGGGAGGAACAAAGTAAAAGAAATATAAATATTTGTTTCCCCCAAATCGTTAAAAGAATTCCAGTTGCAGCAAAAAAAATCAAAAACTTCTCAGCCCTTTCTTTGCAGCAGAAACACTTGAGCAGCATCTACTTAATGTGGACATGTTATAGTGGTCCACACATTTAATTTAGTAGACTACTTAATGTCTGCTACAAAAAGTTTGTTGGATAAGTATATTAAAATGTCCATATTGCTTCAGGATGCCTTTATTTCCCTTAGCATTATGGTTCTAAAGCCATGCTGATCAGCTAGTTGTTGGTAGATTACTTTTTCATGATTTTTTTTACAGAGTAAAGTTTAGAGATTAGCCTGTAGTGATAGGGTCTATTATCATCACCCCCCTCTTTTTTCCTATTTTCTATATGGGGTCATGGTCCTGGGTCAGCTGTTGCCATCTCTCTGGATTCACTGCCTATCTCCTACCATATTCAGTAGTCATGCCTGACTGTCACAGGTCTTCTCTTACACAATCCATCCATCTGTTTGCTGGCCACCCTCTTTTTCCTCTTGCCTTCTTCTTGTCTGTCTGAAATCTTCTTCACCATATTGTCTTCTGCTTTTCAGCATATATTCCTGAATCCCCGTAATATGTTCTCTTTGACCTTCTCTGCAATTGGAGCTACTTTGGCTTCTGCTCTGATGTCCTCATTTCTTCATCTGTCCCATGGTGTGCATCCTGCCACCTATCTTAGGCAGTTCATCTCCATTACCTCTAGCTTACTCAAATACACTGCCTTTACTACCCAGGTTTCTGTACCATATATAGTAGTACTAGTCAACCACTGTTTTATACACCTTACTTTTCAGCTTCTTTATCATTATTCTGTCCTATACTACCCATGACACTATGTGCCATTTGATTGCAACCCTTCTGATTCTGTCTTTGACCTCCTCATTCAGACTTCCCTTCTCCTCAACCTGTTCCACTATTTGCCCTTCTCTTTCAGTTCGCAGTTTATTCTTATTTCCTCCCATTTGTTGCCATTAAAACTGTGTCTTATCTGTACTCCGCTACATTCTGTGTGCCTTCAGTTTTGCTTTCCATTCCCCTGTCCTTTGCTGAAGCTTTTGCTGATAGTTTGCCTGTAAGGCCACATCTTCTGGACACAGTACCTTTGTTGATCTGTCCCCTTCAGCCTGTTTGCTGATGTAGTCCATCACCAAAATGAACATCAGTGGGCTTAGAGATGAGTCCTGATGCACACCTGCTCTCACTGGAAACCCCTGTGTGAGACCTAACACTGTGTGTCTTTGTACTCAGGACTGCCTAAATCAACTTTCTTCGGACATTGTCATATGCTTTCCCCAAGTCTAGGAATGCCCAGTTGGACTTTAATCTCATCTCTAGATTCTTCTCAGCTATCTACCTACAAACATTTGCTCAGTTGTACTGCATCCTGATCTGAATCTGAAGTGCTCCTTTCCCATCTTGCTTTCTACTACTCTGCATATTCATTTATCAGTCACCATTTCCTGAGCTTTCATGCTGTCTGACAGGAATTAGATACCTCTGTACTGCCCACAGTTGTGGATGTCCTCTTTGTTCTTTAACAGTGGCACTAGTATGTTTATTCTCCAGTCATCTGGGACATGCCTTTGTCTCCATACTACTATAAGTGCCCTCAGAAACCAGTTTGTTCCCAACATCTTGATTATATTTTCTGTGCTTACTTCTTTCCCTGACTTTATTTTCCTTAGTGCTGTTCTTACTACTTCTAGGGTAAGTGTAGGCTGTGTCTGAGTAGTACAGCCACTGTTTTCTTTTCATTCAGAAGCTGCTGAAAGTACTTCTTCCATCTGCCTTTGATTTCCTGTGGTTTGTGAGTAGGCCCTCATGAAGTATGTCTGACTATCTTTATCTTTCTGTCTTTGCCTTGCAGCCTTTTTTTTACCATCTACTATGCCACTTTCCAGACATTCAAACAAAAGGATTTTTCACCTAGCATAGGTACCTACTGAAGGAGTCTTGGGATTTTTTTTTTTTTATCCAAAGTCTCTAACCAGATGTATTCTGACAATTTAATTTTTGTAACTATTGACATATGCAACCTCTTTTCAGTCATCCCACAGAGTGAGGGACTTAAATAGTTTTACAGCTTTCTATGTGAAAACTCAGGGATGGAACACACTAAGATCCTTAATGTAAGGTCCCTTATGGAAGCTATTTTGGAAAATAACTTCATTGTGTTTGAGAACCAACTGTTCCGACAAAGGAAGGGGGTCACAATGGGCACTGCATGCGCCTCAGTTTTGCAAATCTTGTATTGGCCCAACGGGAAAAATCAAACTATAATGAATTCTGAATTTATAAATAGCTAGTCCCTATATGGTCGGTTCTTGGATGACATCATAATATTTTGGACCGACAGTAGGGAAAGATTGGAGCAATTTTTTGAATTTATTAATTCTAGTACCAGCTTCCTGAGATTTACTGCGGAGGTAGGTGAGGATGAGATTCATTTTTTAGACGTCACCTTGCAGAAAAAAACAGATGGGAGAGACGGTTTGAGTCAAACATCTACAGGAAACCTACATACTCTAATTCACTCCTTCATTTTGACAGTTGACACCCCCTGCACCAAAAAAAGTCACTAGTAAAAGGGCAGGCAGGTTAAGCCTGTATGTTTAGTAGCGACAACATTTATCATGACGAATGTATGAAATTGACAAATATGTTGTTAAATAGAGGTTATCCTGGAGATTTTTTAGACATTTTAGGGGAAGTAGCAAGGAAAAGGGTGAATGGATACCTCATCCCACTATTAGGAGTACCTCTTGATCAGGGCAGAGTCAATGCTACAGCAGTAGAGTGTTGGTACCATAAGGCTCTTATTTTGCCTATAACAACCATTTTCAGGGAATTAAACACATCGTACAACACAGCTGGAATGTATTTAAAACAGATAATGAAATCCTACAAAAAGTAGGACAAAATCCAGTTGTTGTTTATAAAAAAGATTGTTGCTTAAAAACCATAATCGAAAAGCCACTAAAATTAAGTCAGGAAGGACGAATGAGGAAATGTGGCCAGTGCAGACAATGTAAACACATTTTAGAAGGGACTGAGGTGACAATTTCAAACGGCAAAGTTATTAAACTTAGGCATAATTTCAGTTGTCAGAGTATAGGGGTGGTGTACCTTGCTAAGTGTCAGGCATGTCAGGGTTTTTATATAGGTAAGACTAAACTAAAATTCAGGCAGAGGATTTACCAACATCAATAAGACATACTCAAGGTGGAAGAAAAAAATGCCTTGGCAAAACACATTAGGATTTTGATACATCCAAGTTTAAATACATAGCCATTGACAGGGTTGATCTAGGACCCAGGGGTGGGCCATCGGATCTACACCTTGAATACAAAGAACTGAAATGGCAACTCACTTGTAATGCCAATAACCCCCAGGATTAAATGAAACTATGTCTATCAGTTGTGTTTTAAAGTTGAAATCAGAGTTTGCTTTTTAATCTGCTTAGAACACTAATTGCATGTTTTAACCAAAAGGTTTTAAAAAAGGTTGTTTATTTTTTACAAACAATAATGTTTTAATTGTATATGAACTGTGATTTTATTTTCCTTCTTTTTGTTTAATATGGTTTTTAAGGTCAAATTTGCATGTAATGGAAAGCTTTACTTTGTTCTTAAGTAACCCAGGAACGAAAATCAACTAATCGGTTAATTTGTCATGTGACTTTTGGGTGTATTATCAAACGTGTGTGATTTGGGACTTTGTTGTTCTGATGAAGTCAGTATTGAACTGATGAAAGTACTCAATGAATAGAGAAGCTTCTAGCTGTGGCATCTGTTCATTTTGTTGGTTTTATTATTAGGTTTTTGTACGATTTTTTCATGGTTTGGTTTTGGTTGTGAAATTGGACGGTAACTTGGCCAGTGGCTCTATCATTGCCGTGTTTGAGGTCTTAAGAGCTTCCATTGAGAACCTAACAGCCTTAATTTAAGGCTTAATACCGAAGCTTGAGACAAGTACCTACAATTTCCAAATGCCTCGGAATGTGAATACTACTCAAATGAAGTAAATTAGGCAAATGTGCCTTCCTAGAATAGTATGGACGAGGGTATAACACCAGCGCAGAGACCTATTCATGATGGTAATTGCTCGAATAGCAACATATCTGGTTTCCTTGACAACAACAGCAGCAGCAGACCAATCGGATTCAAGCGGGCGAGGGGGGCAGCGGAACAGAGTCGTTTTCTCTTAACGATTGGCTACAAGCAAGCAATGAACTAACTTTCAGTATAGAGACCCAGGAAACACAAGGAATGGATTGGGGAACCTTGGATGCTCAGATTAAAACATTATATGACAAAATGTTCAGCTTCCGAAAGTTACAGTTAGAAAGTTCATATCTTCAGGAGTGCCTTAAAAGACAGCAGATACCGAAAGGTATAAGGAGCTGGAAATTCCCAAACGGCTTGGTGACCAGCTCACTGCTACACCATGAGTTAATAGAACTGTTCAATAAACAAGGTTGTGAACTGTTAGTTTTACTGATCAAGGACAATGAGAGAAAAATGGCTTTACTGAATGATTCTTTCAATGATTTAAATGATAGTATTTGTACCGATTTGTGTTTTCAAATTAAGATGAATGACTATACCAAAGTTTTTAAGGACATTGACTTGAGAATTGTAGAGTTAAAAAATAAAAAGCCAAAAAGTTGCTCAATGATAAGAAAGAATATGATGCTGGAAGAGCTTATCCAGCACATCCCGTAGGGTAGAATCTTATAGGTCCCATGACAGCAGTCCTGTTAGACAGGAATATGACAACTCCAATGCACAAAATATCAATGGTGAACATAATTTTGACAACCCTTTAGATTACCTCCTCTCAGGAGGTCAGAACGACTAATAAATCTGAGGAAGGGCCAACAGGAGGATCATGGGTACCCACAGCAACAACAGCAATTAAGGGTGAATCAATATACGAGGGGGGGTCATCGACCAGGGAGAAGGAACCAGTGGTAGAGACTATGGTCAGATGTAATGTTATATGTAATACATCCAGTGATTTCAGCATTTACAACTACAGTGAGGTGAATGAGTACTGCATGGGCAGATTTATTTGATAGAGGACTAACATTTGTCCCTTTGAGAGCAGGTAGACTGGATGAAATCTTGATTCAACTAAAGCTATTTGTGAGGAAAGTTAATATGACCTTTTATGTAGACAATCACAGGGGTTATAATGGGGGAATCTTTTGTAGGAGGCCTAGTACTTTAAATCCACCACTAAAAAAAAACGCTCAGGTTCCTGACCCCAAACCTTACCAGGGAACAGAGGGCATTATTGAGTGAGATACAGGAAATGAATCACATTAGAATTATGAAACCAAATAAAGGTGGGGGCCTGGTGGTAATGGACACTAACAAATATCTCAACAGAATGTTGGGATTATTATATACAGATACATACAAAGAAGTGTCCATTAATGAGCGGAACATAGCATATCATGGAACTGACATTATCTTAGATGAGATGGTCCTTAATGAACAGATATCCACAACAGATGGTGAATATCTAAAAGTTCTACACCTCAGGACCCCCACCATTTTTGGTGTTCCCAAGATTCATAAAAATATTGTTGATCCTCCCCTCAGATTAATAGTGGATGCAAAGGCTTCTAAGACCTACCCCCTTGCTAAGTATATAGATATTCAAACAAAAGATTTTTTTCAACTGGCATAGTTACCTACTGAAGGATTCTTGGGATTTTTTATCCAGAGTCTGTAACCACATATATTCTGACAATTTAGAACATGTCAAACACAAACAACTTCAAATCTCAGCTTTACACCTACCTGTCCTCCAAGTGGAAATGTAAGTGCATTCTCCCTACCTAGAACTTCTTAACATAAGCCCCTGGGAGAGTATCCTTCTGAGTTCCTAAGCACCTCATAGCCTTAACCTATAACCTTCTATAGCTACTTCCCATACAATCTCTCACACACTGTAAATAGTTTTTGATTTTTGACTTTAACTGTGTGAATTTGTTAAAATGTATCTGCACAACATTTTTCCACTATGGGCAATATTGCGCACACTTTATATTATTTGATATGTATTTGTACTTGTACTTTTATTTTTATTGGACTTCTATCTTTACTGTAATCTGTTTCATGGAGCTTTTCTCCCCAGGCCAACACTGAAAATGGTCTGTCTGGGCCCAGTGGACTTGCCCAGTAATCAAACTGGAAATAAATAAATAAAATAAAATAAAATTTACTTTTTGTAACTATTGACATATGGGACCTCCTTTCAGTCATCCCACACAGTGAGATACTTGAATGGTTTTACACCTTTCTATGTGAAAACTCTGGGAAGGAACACACTAAGTGCCTTACTCTAAGGTCCCTTATGGAAGCTATTTTGGAAAATAACTTCATTGTGTTCGAGAACCAACTGTTCCGACAAAGGAAGGGGATCAAAATGGGTGCGGCATGTGCCCCAGTTTTTGCAAATCTTGTATTGGCCCAATGGGAAAATCAAACTACAATGAATTCTGAATTTGTAAATGGCTGGTCCCTATATGGTCAGTTCTTGGATGACATAATATTTTGGACCGACAGTAGGGAAAGATTGGAGCAATTTTTTTAGTACATCAATTCTAGTACCAGCTTCCTGAGATTTACTATGGCAGTAGGTGAGGATGAGATTAATTTTTTAGATGTCACCTAGAGGAAAAAACAGATGGGAGAGACGGTTTGAGTTAAACATCTACAGGAAACTTACATACTCTAATTCACTCCTTCATTTTGACAGTTGCCACCCCCTGCACCAAAAAAAGCCACTAGTAAAAGGACAGGCGGTTAGGCTAGCTATGGTTAGCAGTGACAACATTTATCATGGCGAATGTCTGAAATTGAAAGATATGTTGTTAAACAGAGGTTATCCTGGAGATTTTTTTCGACAACATTTTACGGGAAATGGCAAGGAAAAGGGTGAATGGCTATTTCGTCCAACTATTAGGAGTAGCTGTTGATCAGGGCAGAGTCAACGCCCCTGGTTTTACAATAGAGAGTTGTGAGTACCATAAGGCTCTTATTTTGCCTTATAACAACCATTTTCAGGGAGTTTAACACATTGTACAACACAACTGGAATGTATTTAAAACAGATGAAATCCTGTAAAAAGTAGGACAAAATCCAGTTGTTTATAAAAAAGATTGTTGCTTAAAACCATAATCGAAAGGCCAGTAAAATTAAGTCAGGAAGGACGAATGAGGAAATGTGGCCAGTGCAGACAATGTAAACACATTTTAGAAGGGACTGAGGTGACAATTTCAAACAGCAAAGTTATTAAACTTAGGCATAATTTCAGTTGTCAGAGTATGGGGGTGGTGTACCTTGCTAAGTGTCAGGCATGTTAATGTTTTTATATAGGTAAGACTAAACTAAAACTCAGGCAGAGGATTTACCAGCATCAATACGACATACTCAAGGTGGAAGAAAAAAAATGCCTTGGCAAAACACATTAAATACTTTGATACACATGAGTTTATATACATTGCCATTGACAGGGTTAATCTAGGACCCAGGGGTGGACGATCGGATCTATACCTTGAATACAAAGAACTGAAATGGCAACTCACGTGTAATGCCAATAACCCCCCAAGATTAAATGAAACTGTGTCTATCAGTTGTGTTTTAAAGTTGAAATCAGAGTTTGCTTTTTAATATGCTTAGAACACTAATTGCATGTTTTAAACAAAAAGTTTTAAAAAGGTTGTTTTGTTTGTTTGTGTCTTTCAGCTTTTTCCCGGTTAGGGGTCGCCACAGCGGAACTCCGGTCCGCTAATGATTGGCAGTTGATTTTTACGTACCAGCTTGCCAGGCCTGACGCACAACCTTCAACGAAGGTACGCCCATTCACGCATGTCTCCACGCAGAAGACGCTCTAGCTGAGAATCGAACCAGACAGTGTCTTACTGTGAGGCGACAACGTTTTAATTGTATAGGATCTGTGATTTTTTTCTTCTTCTTTTTGTTTAATATGTTTTTTAATTTCAAATTTGCATGCAATGGAAAGCTTTACTTTGTTCTTAAGTAACCCAGGGTCGAAAATTAACTAATCATGTGACCTTTGGGTGTATTATAAAAGGTGTGCGATTTGGGAGTTTGTTGTTCTGATGAAGTCAGTATTGAACTGATGAAAGCGCTCAACGAATAGAGAAGCTTCTGGCTGTGGCATCCGTTCGTTTTTGGTTATTATTCTCCAGTCATCTGGGACATGCCTTTGTCTCCATACAGGAACCAGTTTTGTCCCCCAACATCTTTAATATATCTTCTGTGATCTCTTCTGTGCTTGCTTCTTTCCCCGACTTCATTTTCCTTAGTGCTGTTCTTACTTCTTCTAGGGTAATTGTAGGCTGTGTCTGAGTAGTACAGCCTCTGTTTTTTTTAGAAGCTGCTGAAAGTACTCCTTCCATCTGCTTTTAATTTCCTGTAGTTTGTGAGTAGGCTGCTGCTGGCATCCCTTATAAAGTATGTCTGACTATCTTTATATTTCTGTCTTTGCCTTGCAACCTGATGGTTTCTTTTTTTAACCATCTACTGTACCACTTTCCAGAAGGTGGTAGTGTGCCACTGATACTCTGTTCTTTGCTATTGAAACTCTTCTTTTAGCCTCTTTATTTGCCTGGTCCATGTTTCTATCTTCCTTTTTTTCCTGCAGTCCTTTCTTCTGATGACTTCCTGGACTTCTGCATTCCACTACCAGCTTTTCTTATGTACCTTATTTACATACCTGGCTTGAACACATACCAGTTCTATATTCACCACATATGCTGTTTTGAGGCACTTGCATTCTTCTTCAACTCCACCTATTTCCTTTTCTTCCTGAGGTGCTAGAGCCCTGAGTAATTCCTTGAACTCTTGTGCTCTCTCCAGTCAACGTCTAGCTTAGACTTTGTTAACCATAGAGTCTTCTCTAACCATTGCTCCTTGCTGATTGTGGCAACCAGTGGTTTATGCTGTGGGCTGACTGTTTCAGTGGGGATAACTTTACAATTGCTGATTATTACCTCTGTGCCTTTTCCACACTAGGAGGAAGTTTCTCTGAATTGCATATTGGCTACTCTTGAACATGATCTTGTGAATCTCTTTCTTGATTAACCATGTGTTGGCTGCAATCAAGCCATTTGATTATCAAAAGTCTCGAATGGCCTCTCTTTCGATATTCCTGTGGCCACACCCATGTGAACCAAAGCAGTCCTAATATCTTGTTTTGTCTGTCTCGATATTGCATTCAGGCCACCCATTATCAGCACCAATTCATGCTGTCCTGCTTTAGCCGTCTGAATCCACTCTTTTCCCCTCTGTCACAACACTGCTGTGGAGCATAGGCTAAGATTATGAACAGTGCCCTATCCGTAAACTGTAATCTGATTGCCATGATTTTGTCACTAATTCTGATGATATCCTTTACTCTTTTCTGATGCCTATCCCTCACCACAATTCACACACCATTTCTAGTTTGTTCTCTTCCTTTGTAATAGACTCTGGACTCCAAGCCAAGTAGCTTTGCTGCACTGTGCTGCCATTCCCTCTTGACTCCTGGTTATATGGGAAGTCCAGCCTGCTCCTTACAGTCATGTCATTTGCTTCCAAACTACATCCCATCAGTGAACCTACATTGAGAGTAGCAATTCTTAGTTAATGTTTCGCAGGTTACATCCAGTTTTCACTTAAGTGAGCTATCCCAGGTAACCCAAGCTGGCAACTGGACACCAGCTGGCCAGTAACTTATTGACTCAGGACTGCTGGGCTTTATGGTGGACACACAGTGACCAACAGGGGCACATACATCCTTCCCACCTCAAAGCAATTGGTCTGTTCAACTCTTTCCCTTTTAGGGCACCATCTGGAATCTGTGCCACTTTTCACAGCTCCATTCTTGGGTGAGTTTGATGTGGAAACATGTAGGATGTTTTCGGGAGGTGGGAGGAACCCCCACAGAGACCCAGGAAGAGCACACAAGCTCCATGCTGGGAATGGCCAGAGAACAGTATCAAATCTTGTAATCTGTGCATGCAGGGCCGGTGTTAGCATTTTGGGGACCCCCGGCAAATATCAAGTTTGGGGCCCCCTAGGCACTTCCATCAACGTATCACCCTGTCACTGCCACCCCTCTGAAACAGCCTTTTAGTTCATGCTGCAAACTTTTATGAGTAGTATGTACAGACTAGCTTGTAGCTATAATGCTCTTACAGTACAACAGGCCTATGTACCACACTATGTTAGCCCATCTCACAGAAGGACATTCACAGATACTGGCATTTTAATTGTAACAATGATACATTATAGCAACTCTATGTATAGATAGGTTTGGACTTAGGTGAAATGCTGTCAAGTGCATTTTAACCTTTTTTTTCTTTTTACGTATACTTTTCATCCATTGATGGCTTGAACAGAAATTATGATTAAGGAAAGAAATTCATTGTTGCTGTTCAGCTTAAGTTTTCCTTGCATCCTTTCAGCATACCTTTCCTGACCAAGACAGCACAGTAATAACCATTTAGGAAATAACTCTGATAAACCAGGGCCCAAGAAGCCATAGGATTATAGGTGTTCTGTGATGCATTTTAGAGCATTTTCCCAACCTTTTAATCCAATGATGTCCTAAACAAAAAAACACGAATAAGAAAAAAAAATTGTCTTTTCTTTTTCTTTTAAGGAAGACATAAGTTGTACCCAAGGCTTTATGTTCAATGATGGTAAAATATTAGCTTACAAAAAACTAACAAGCCATTTATACATAGGTCCAATCTGGGACTATGGCATGCCTCCCTAACACACCCAAAAAAGACAGTCATTGCCTATGCACCCCTCTGGTGTTAGACTGGGATGAAAGTAAAGGTTCAAATTGCCACAGTCATGTATTTCAGGTGACTGCTGACATGCACATACATAGCATGGCTCCTTGCTCCTCAACCCAAACTGTTAAAGGCAGGTACCTGTATACATACCTGAACTGTGATTGTGAGCAAAGTGAAAAGGATAATGATCACATTAATGCATTCAACTTGTTGCTCCTAGACAGTACACACACTGCCCCTACACAAGCTATAGTAACCTTCTTTGTACACCTCTGAGGTCTGTGAGAAAAGTAAATGAAGCAATGACCATACTGTTCTCTCCCAAACAAAAGCTATAATCACCTCATTTACACACCTCTATGGTCTGACTGTAATGAAAATTAAAAAAGCAACCCCCCATAACCTACAGCAGCCTTCTGTACATACACATCTGAGCAGGACTGATTTTAGAATTGGTGCATTTGAGAGCAAAAGCTACTATCAGCTTTATCCTAACAGCATCAGCCCTGTTCAGGTTAAAGAGCATAATCAGAAAATTAATACATTTTTTCTCATTTTCCCCCAACCAGCAACAGCTTTTGTGGGGCCTTCACATGGTCAAGGATGATTAAGGGAGCCCCCATATCAATTTATACAGTTTGGAGAGTGGGGACCACCAGACTCCTTGAAGGTTGAAGTGTCTGAATGTTCCGTGATATATTTTATGCATTACTTTTGAAATATAATTACCTGTTTAACTACATTTTGTACTGATACCCAGAAGAATAATGTGTGTGTCCTGGTATTATTAGGGGTAGGCAGAGATAAAAATCAGTGATATTTTTTATAAACACACACAAAAGCCACAGCAATACTAGTTTTGTACTTATTTCAATAAATAGCAATACATTGTGCAAAACTGGTACTGCTGCACTTGATCAGTGAATGCTGTTTATCAATTGTCAAACAGCGGCGGGGATAATTCACTTTTATTTACTTTGGTGAGGAGTAATGCATACCTGTCACTGTCTCTGATTTTGCTCATAATTTTGCTCTGTCCTTCGTAAAAAGTTGATTTGGTAGTAACTCATTCAGGAATGCAGAGAGTTAATAATTCTAGGTGTCAGAGGTTTATACCTCTTATTGTCCAAAAATGCATGTTGATGCAAAAGGTGTTATTCTTTTAACTTTTTTAAGTGAATTAGAGTAACATTTAAAATGTGTTCCTTATTTTGAACCTTTATTCTGGTATTATTTCTGGCATTGTGCTAAATTCTTCTGCAAAGAAGTTGAGAGTTGTAGTATTTGGTGTTCTACCAGAAAACAAAAAACATTCCTGAAATCAGAAGCATTGTCTCTTCTTAAAATACAAGGTTTGCACTCAAATCAGTCACTCTGGCCTGCTGACCTTTCTACTACTTACCTTGCTTATGTTCATTATCAGCTTTTTCCTGACAGGGTCATATCAGAGCCCTGTTCAGGCTAAAGAGCATAATCAGGAAATTAATACATTTTCCTCATTTTTCCTATCCATCAGTTGCTTTTGCGGGGCCCCACAGAGTCGAGAATGATTAAGGGGCCCCCTTGCAGCCACTGGTAGTGCAGGTATTTAAAGCTGGCTATGTTGTTGGTTTTAGTGGCGAGGATGTCCATCAAGCAGGGTTTAACTAAGCCAGAGAGACTTATGTCAGTGGTAAAATATTTAATGGGATTGTGAAGTCTGACACTTGATAAAACACTGTTACTATAACCAGAGATATCTTTGAATTTTAATGGAGCTATAAATAAGAGTTATTACCCACCTGGTTTATTAAGTATACAAAATTGCTATACTAGCTTTTCTTAGTTTTACATAAGTTACAAAATATAAAGTTAAAATAACTTGCTGTGGTTAGGGGCCCCCCAGTAACAGGGGGCCCCCAGCGACCGCAGATTCACTGGTGCCTAAAGCCGGCTATGTGTGCATGAGAGGCAGAGACCTTAACCATTATGCCGACTGTTCTATATTTTAGAAAAGAAGACAAAAAACAGGAACTCATTCTTCAAAATTTTAATCCAAAAATGGAGCATTTTAAAACAGCATATCTTTTGAGTACAATTATTTTTAAATGCATAATAACTCAACATTTCTGGTAATTGTGTCCTTTTATGTTTATACTACTCAACTCTTTGGCTTCCAGGAGTAGCTTATACCTTTTCTATGTTTTAGAAAAGAAAAAAAAAAAACACTCTTCCTTTCTTTCATCTCTTCAGGCAATATCATATGAACATATTTGAAATGATTGGGTAGCAATGCATGGAATGTAACATTTTAAGAAGGGCAGGATGTAGTACACTTCTGTTGAGGGAGGAGAATGCCAGGTTTGTTTAGCAGTTTGAGGACTGCTTTATGGAAGATATAATATTCCCTCACCATGTATAAACCCATCTGGACATGCATCACCTCTTCATTTAATATAAATCATAACTTAGTGCCCTTCAGCAGCAGAACATCGTAATTAGCATTAACATCATAAAAATATAGTAAAACATCCACATAACTGTAGTAGAACTCAACATCATACAGCTTTTATTAGCTCTTCACCTAATGCACATTATTTTCACATTACCATCAAAAAAGTAAAAAAAACTCCAATCTGTTATAACTAAGAAATGTCCTACCTAGGAAGCCTGATACAAAGTTAACACAGTTGCATGAGCACACAAATAATAGTATACCTTATCATCCACCTAAACAAGCCCACTACTCAGTTGCAGTGCTAATGTAGTAAAGATCATGATATTTTCACAAACTTCTAGAGCACTCTTTTGGAAGTTTGGAACAGCTTTTCAGTACATTACATAAACATCTGTAAAATCAAATGTATTGTGAAAAAATTCAGAAAGGGTAATGCAGGTTATTGGAAAATGGATACATGGATAACATTTTCATACCACGTAACATATACAACATTCAAACATACATGTGTGACATGGAATGTCAATTAACCATTTATAGAAAGTCAAGGATGTGACATTTTCAGTATTTGAATATTCAGTTATGGCTCAAAACGATAGTCAGCTGATCACTGGAAGTCCATAACTTTAAATTTCTGTATATTATCCATAGTGTGGCTTTTAAACATTCAGTATCTGTGCACTTCCATGTGTCCATTGTCACAATATAATATTTGTTTCTCCCCTTAAATCTAGTGAAATGTGCAAGCTCAAAGAGGGAAAAGATGACATAAAAACCTATTACTTTATAAGCATTTAAGTGTAGTGTTATTTTGAAATCTCTTGACACATCTCAGATATAGAGTTAACTCTCATCTTGGTATAATGGTCAAAATGTTTACCTTGCCGGCAATGTACAGGGTTTGTTCACACCCCAGTGAAGTACGTCTAGGCTTAAAAAGGCCCCATGGAGTCTGTTAGCCTAGTAATCACCTATAAGTTATGAACTAATGTATATAGCAACTAGACGTCTAATGCACCAAAACACCCATCATCACTCACCATGAAACTGATTGCCAACACCCCACACCACAATGACAGTATCTGTGCTGGAGCAGGACCTACACTCCAAACACCCATCTCTAAACTTTACTGTACTAAACAGAGTTTCATAGTCCTAGCCTGCAAATTGCGGCAATCACTACCTGAACATATAACTAAAATATCAGAATGCTATACCTTCCAATGCCAACTCAAATAATTTCTGCAAAAAAAACTTTAAATGTAACTGTAATAAGACAGATGAAGTCACATAACTAATCAAAATCTACTACTGCATCTACTCATTATCTTTTACACAGACTCTTGTATAACTAACAGTAGCTCACGGTACAGCAAGCACGTTGTAAATATGTATTTAATTCTTCAACCCATACTAACCCCTTCCGTATTTACTTTCCACCACTAACACTGGACTCCCCTGTACTTTCCTGGTATTGCTGTACTTTTTGATGTTCTTCATATTGCTCACTGCTACAGTAGCCTACGCTATATCAGTTATATCATGCATAGGATACAACAGCTGGCCATCTTCCCAAGCTTTAGGGCACCTTCTATGTGGCTAAACCATTAGTCAGCCGACTAAAATGACAGGTTTGGGCCCTAAGCCCATTACAGCTTTCTTGCAGCCAAAAACAGCACTCCTCTCCAGGCTTCAGAGGATCAACAGTTGACTTGTGCTGTTCCATTGCTGGGCAGATAAGTTCTCCTTGAGGAAAAACCTTCCACATATTATTTTAATGACTAAAATACTGTTTTGTGGGAAAGTGCTTTTTAAACTAGGAGTGTGTGTTTTTATTTACTGTTACGCTACTTTGCTGTACTGAACAGGAGCACACTTTTGTATTTGGCAGTTTAAAAGTTCATTTAAACACTCTAAAACCACTATTTGTGGTGAAACTATGTTTTAATTACCCTTTGTGGCTGGTAAAGCGTATTAAGGTGCTTTTTACTATTTTTTTTTTTTTTTTTTTGGAAAAAATGACTTTATACTACTTTTGAAATTTTACCAGCTTTTGTTGCTTAGTTTCCCTGAGAAAATGGCACTATTTTTGCTTAACCATGGAACAAACTACTGGTCTCACAGTCATTCCTTCTTCCTGCCAGAAAAAGAAAAAGTTAACTAAACAGCGTTACCACCACAGCAGGCTAGCAGTTTACCTAACTACATGTAGATGACCAAAGCAGGTTCCTCAGATCACTTATCTTTTTCCCAAGGTACCTCTGGTGCTGCCCATAACGCCACTGTGGACCAGGGGTTAGCCAAGTTCTCTGTGGCTGTTGGGGTCCCCTTAGTGGGCAAGGGAAAGCAACTTTTGGCTATGTTGGGAGACTGGACAAGGAAGGAGTTCCAACTTAACCTGAATGTTTTGCCATTTCTGAAGAAGCTGCTGCCATTAAAAATCCATTTTACCCTATTTTTTCTGTCAAAAAGAAACAGAAAACTAAACAGCTAAAACTAAACTAAAATAATATCTTCTCCTGTTTCATTAGACAGGGGTAGTTTATTAAGTCTGGCTTGGGTCTTGTTCAGTCCATTGACCTTTCTTATCAGGTGATTTCTGGTAAGAGAAGAAGAGATTAATCTGGAGAGGAATGTGACAGGACAGATACAGGATTTTCTCCTCAGAATTCTAGTTCAGATTTAGGGTGCATGTTATCTGAATCTCCTTGCCAAGGATTCTTTCTCTGAGACTATTTCCAGACTGTGACAGTGTTTTCAGTGGGAGAACACTGAAGTTTCTCAATCCCACAGAAAATAGGACAAAATATTATAACTGGAATTCCCAGACCCTTCTCCCACCCCCAATCCTGCCAGCATTGGGGGATCTGTTTGTCAAAGCCTGTGGTTTCCCTGAGAGCGAGCCTGCCACACCTAAGAAAGCAGATTGAATGTACAAAGTTCATCAGTCTTACAAATTTTATACACATTCTAGACCAAACCCAGCAGCTATAGCTGTAATAAATCCAGTTGCTGCCAAGTATTTAACCATAATCCTTCCCCTTCTGACAAGGATGGCAAAACAATTGATACGTTTGGGTAAAAACTGTATGCTTCTACAACTTAAATTTTTAAAATTTTGAACTGTTAGGCTCATATGTTAAAGCTTATTCTGACTAGCTGTGAAAGTATGAGGAATGTTTTACCTGCAGTTTCTTGTGGGGAAACCTGTTTTGTATGGTTTAGTTTCTCCTATTTCTCATGTGATTACTCATTATTTAAAATGGGTTTATATCTCTGTAGATGCTACATCCTTGGCTCTTGCCACTGGTACTGTGTTGAGGAGGTTTGTCTGGCTGCATTCTGAAAACCTCCCAGGGGATGTATAAAAACAGATTTTTATTTCACCTTTGGACAGAGATTTAGTTTTAGGTCCCTCTACTGCAGAGATGATCAAAAAAATGTGATGAAAGCGGTAAGCTGATACAGGGAATATTCATATTTTTAGCCGTCCTCTAAATTTTCCAAAGGTTTTTCTGCTCCCTAGTCCAGTTTTGGCAAGAAGCAAAACAGTCTCAGCAAAATGCTGTTAAGCAGACATTTGAAAAACAATGGCAATGATGTTCCAAAATGAAAATATGAACCCCCCAAGCAAAGGACAGTCAAATAAATCAGGCTGAATGTGTAAGGGACCTTGTCCTCCTCACCCACCCTGGCTATCCCTTATCCCTTTCAGAAAGTCTGAATCTCCATTTCTCTCTCTTTGGCAACAGTTTGTTTCAGATAAATGGGTTCTGAGACTGATTCAGCAGGTTTTACAGATGGCAGTGGGAAGAAATCCCTCCTTTCTTCTGAATTATTCCACATCCACCATACCAAATCCCTCTGTTCCCTAATGTCCTACAGTGCATGCTTTTTTATGGGGTAGTAGAAACAGTTCCTCCTCCTCAGTGGGGAAGAGGTTTTTATTCAAAAATGTTTATGGTGCCAAAGAAAGAAAATGTCTGGAGACCAGTTTTGGACCTTTCTTTTCAAACCAGTTTGTGATAACCAAGTTCAAAATTATTTCACTACACAGTCTTTTACCCCTTCTTCCTCACTTTAATTTTTTGGTAACCTTAGATTTAAAAGATGCTTGTTATGACATTCTTATCCGTTAAGACTTCAGAAGTTTCTTAAGGTTTTGTATGTCTGGGTCACATTATCATTTATTTGCCTTACCCTTTGGACTATCCACTCCTCCAGGAGTATTCACAAAGTGCCTAGCTCCAGTTATAGCACATTGCAGGCTTCAGGATGTCCACAGTTTTCCCTATTTAGATGACTTGCTTATTTTTGCAGAGTCAGGAATTTCTCCCTTGGATGACAGAATTTCCTGTGCAGGCTGGGATCCCAATAAACATTCAAAAGTATTTTTGACTCCATCACACAGGATGTTCCTAGGGTGTTAAATCAATCTATATATGCATCTTTTCCAGGAGTTTTCCACTCAGACTTTAATCACTGCAAGGAAACCATCAGGATCTGTGACGTTCACAAACACACTGCCTTACTGGTATTCAGGTTTAATACCCTGCTACCCTTCTTCTGACAGTCTACCAAAGCTCAGAGTCCCTGCAGTTGCCTGCCTGTGAGTATGATGGACCAATCACCTGGCAGTACAGGGACTGCCTTACAGACCCACAGGCAAGACCCTTTCAGTTTTCTATTACTATATTAAGAGAAGGATCTCTTGGAAGACTGTTCCTTACTTAGGATCTCTTAAGCTGCTGAGCTCAGATAAGAAACCCTTTTTTTTTCCTCCATCTGCCTTTTTCTCTCAGTGCTCGAATAGAGAATTCTGCCGCTTTGACTGTGTTTTCTGATTGAGAATTTGTATGTGCTAGGGGGTTTACTTTCTTTGCAGTATAAGACTTATACATTTTATTATAAGCTTGTTCTTGGTTTATGTGGGTTTTCAATCCTTGTAATGTGTTTTATGGCCATTTGTAAGTGCTTGACAGAGTTTCTGTACTAATATTGTTTTTGTACAGTTCCTATTATTGCCTCGTGCTTCCAGAGCCGTGAGTTAATATTGTGTGTTATTTACATTGATTAGAAGCTCCTTTTAAAATGTTTCACAGGAACACCTTTTGACTCTGCATTTTTTCTTTCGGTATATGATTATTTGAGGTGATTGAGCAGATGTACAGTGTTTGATTTTTTTTTCATTTAAATCACAATTTTGGCAGCATTTTGTATGTTAAAGATTTTTGAGAGGTATTCTATGCTTTGAACTGTGTTACTGAAACTACTATCATTTATTCATTGCAGTATTTAGAATAATATCTCTGCAGAAATAAACTTCAGATTGCTATTTAGAGAGAGGATAGTGGTATTTGTCCAGTTTTACTGGGCTGACCATGCATCCATTATTTGGTATTGCTCTGGCTAGGTTTTGTGCCCCCTGACTTGATGGACTTTGATATGCCCCCCCCCCCATCTATCCCTTGTGCACCTAAAAGACACAGAAGTAAATCAAAAATATGCCTCAGCCTACAACTTGGGACTCTGCAGTAGCCTTGGGCAAGCTATCAGTTTTGCTTCCAGGTCCACTGGTGTGAAACCAGTATCACAACTGTGTGTGGCACAAGAATAAGGCACTTCCTCCAAGGCTGTATGATTGCCTGGCTGAAGTACAGAAAAAAAAAATTCATTAGGTACAGGGGAAGTCAGGGTGCACAATCTGTTGCCAGTGTTGATACAGCTCCTCCAGGGGTTCCCTACTAGTGTAGTGCATAGAAAAGAGAGACCGAAGACTGACCACATTACAGGGCAACAGTCTATGACTTTGTTTTCACCTGAGCTGATGGCTATAGCTAGATCCATTATTCAGTCCATTAATTACAGGGATCAAGTGTCAGATTCTGATCTTTCAGTTTCCCTTGAGGACGAACAGATTCAGAAATCCAAACAGATAATTTCTTTTTCCCAAATGCTGACTAGGTTTGGGATGTATTCGGCTGCTCCCAAAATCGGCAGGGTATATGATCTTATGGAGAATGAGCTACCGAATGTGGCATCCTTCCCTCTGTTTTGCCAACAGTGGAGGATGCTTTTATGAAAGCTTGAAATTCTATTGTATTGAATGAGTTTCTGCCTAAAAATGTATTTTAGAAATTCAGGGTGTGCTGTGCCATGTCTGGCCTCCAAGCCACCTTGTCCGAAGACCCCGCTTCTGTGTCCCCAGCAACCTTTACAAATAAAAAAAAATATGTTTTCATCAAACCCAGTCCCTTAAGATAAACTAAGCAAGTAGCAGAATCTCAAGGAAAGAAGCTGGTACAGTCCAACATGGTAATTTTCAAGATGTTTAATTACCAGTGTTTTATGTGGACATTTGTGTTGAGGATTATGTATAGTTTAGATGACTTTGCTGCCTTATCTGCTGAGCAGAAAGACTGTAAAAGTGATTGTTTTCATTGTTTCTAAAGTGTCTAAACATGCTTTAAAGAGTGCCTTGGAGGGGGCTGATACTATTTTAAGAAATGTAACAACATCGGTTTTAGTAAAGAGATACGCTTGGTTGCACAGCCAAACCTTTTTTGTTGAGTTAAAAAAAATGAGAATTTGAAAGCTCTGCTTGACTGTGATTGTATATTTGGTACAGCATCTGATCAAATTCTTAAACACTGGGATAACAGAGGCAAGCTGATGCAAGGAGTGACCACAATGTTTTATATTCCCAAGTTTTCCTCAAATAAACAAGATAATTTTTGTTGGTCCAACAAACAAAACTCCCAGCTGAACAAAAACCGGCACCAAAGGATAAAGGCAGGATGAGAACTCCGCCAACCTTAATATGACAGATTCCTTTCCCAAAAAAGGATAATTCCACTCCCAGCCTATGACTGTGATCCTCTCAGGTTCGGTAAGCTTTGGGAATCTGCCTGAATGCAAGAAAGGCAGTTTGCTTGTTTGTTGAACATAGTACAATTGCACAAATCCTACTTACTTGTAAAAGTAAGTGTTCATAGAACACACTGCCTTATTGGCACTACCCACCATCCCCCCTTTTTGGATGCTTATGATTTGGTGTTAGGGTTGCCAATGAACCATGCTTAACAGCCTTTACTTGTGTGTGTAGGTGTGTAGGTGTAGGTGTTTTTTGATTTGGAACATTAGGTGGCTGGATTCCAGAAAACTGTTAGGGTCGTGTTTGTGGGTCTGTAAGACGGTCCCTGTACTACCTGGTGAGTGGTCCATCACAGCCACAGACAGGCAGTGAGAGGGACTATGAGCTTTGGTAAACTGCAGGAGGAAAGGTAGTAGGGAACTACTACCTGAATACCAGTAAAGTAAGCTGGACTTGTGCAGCTGTGTTATTCTCATGATACCTTTAACAAGACTCCAAGTGAGAATGTAACAGTGGTATCTGAAGTCTCTTTGCTCATCTTTTCAGATTCCATTTGTGGGATCTGTAAGAAGAGAAATCACTTGGTGGAGACACCAAATATCCCTCAGTCCAGGTCTCTCCTTCTGCTTCAAAGTAGTCAGTCACCACAGACCTCTTGGACTTTGCTTGGGGAGCAGTATCAAGGGTATAAAAGTGTAAGGTATCTGGAACAAGAAATACACAGACACAAGAGCATAAAAATAAAAGAGTTGCTTGCTGTTAAAAAGGCTTTTAACTTTCTGAATCACATTTGGTCCCCAGGACCACTTCATGTTGTTACAGATAATTACATCAATAATGTGGTACATAAAGCAAGTGGGAGCCAGGTCATATCCCCTGTGCAGACTAGCCATGTTAGTATGGAATATAGATCTACAGCACAATTTCACTCTACAGCTTCCTACATTCTGGTAGAGCAAAAATCTGTGGCAGACAAGCTGTGCAGGGCAAAGACAGATTCTTACGAATGCAAGCTAGATTGGGGAGGGGGTTCTCCCAAAATTTGATCTGTCTATGAGGAAGTCCTCAAGTAGACCTTTTTGCCTGTTCACTGAAAAATCAGCTGGCAAAATTCTGCCCCAGGACTCCATGCAAGAAGGCGTGGAAGGCAGATGTTTCTTTTTCTTGGACAGGAATGTTCCTGTATGCTTTTACATGCTTTCCACTGATATCCAGGGTACTTAGAAGATTCAGAAGGAATTCCCCAGGATTACTGTGGTGATTCCCTTCTGGCTCAGGCAGCAGTGGTTCTTCTGTTCTTCTGGAATTGGCCAGGGTCAAATACTACACATTTTCTCACAGATGGGATCTACTCACACAAGAACAAGAGTGTTTGATACATCCTATCCCCAAGCAACTTCAGCTGACTGCCTGAATGATAGGGTCTTAATAACCTTTAGGCACCTGTTTACTGAGGAGACGCAGCAGGTACTAATGGAGGCAGGAAAGCCTGCTGCTAGAAAATTATATATATTAGCAAATGGAAAAGGTTTTCTAGTTGGTGCCAACAACATTACCCACACCCATTCAGGCTAGTGTTTCCCTGCTTTTAAAGTATTTAAGTGAAGTGCTTTCTAATGGCCTATCTTGCTCCTCAGTCAAGGTTCATTTAGACTCAAAGGTTCATAGCTGAATGGTAGGCTAACTTCCCTAAGGACCAGTTTAAGCCTAGTCAATAACTTCAGGTCAGAATCAAACTCTGTACCTTGTATCTATAAGGTGAAGATGTGATGTTGTCAGTCTCGCCTTTATTCTCATGTATGGGATCGGATCTGATCTCTCGTATCAGTCTTGGCCTATACAAAAGCTTGTGACCTTCTACAAAGCTCTCAGACACCCTTCCCTTCCCAGACTGCACCTCTCCATTACCTCAGATCTCATTTGCTGCTTCGCGAATGAAGTGGTCATTTCCCTGAGATCCAGGCTAAGTTTCAGATTTTGTCTACTTCTTTCATATTTTATATTACCTTTAACGCTGGTTTCCTTTCCCAACCTTTCTTTGTATAGTCTTATACTCATTTTCCAGTTCTCTCTACTAAATTTTTATTAGTTAGTAGAAAGAACTCTGTTCCCTTCCTCCACCCCTCACCCCCTCCTGTTAGTCTAAAGTCAGTTGTTTTTAAATAAGATTCCTTTCTTTCTTCCTTTAAAAAAAAGATTCCTTTCTTTCTGCCTTTAAAAAAAAAAGAAATAGTATATGTGTGTGTATGTATATATATATATATATATATATATATATATATATATATATATATATAGATATATAGATATATATTCATATTTACTATCTTGTAGTTTTTGATGTTAGGATTACTAAGTGTTGTTATTGTTCTTGTTGATAGTGGTAGTGTTATTAGTTCTAAATTTCTTATCCTGTGTTGTTTTTTGGTTATTAAAATGTCTCAGAAGCCTGACAAACCCTTAGGATTTAAGAAGTGTGAGGAGTTTGCTAAAAAATGCCTTTGAGTGATACTCGCACTCTGTGTGTATATTGTCTGGGCCATATACACCTGCAAGAGTCTTGCTATATTTGCCATGGCTTTAATCAGAGTGCTTTGTTAAAGAGAAAGAATAAGTTGATGTTAAAGGGTTTATTGAAAAACCCCTTTTCTGAAGCCATTTTGGGCCATGAGTTTGCTAAATCTTTGTCTGCTTCTTCCGCTTCCCCTGATAGACCGAAAAAGATTCCTCCATCAGCTCCGAAGGTTTTGTTGGAGCCAGCTCAGAAAAAGGCAAAACTCTCTGCTCCATTAAGTACTTCGGAGCAGGCGAGTATTGCATCCGAAGATTCATCAGAGTGTTTAGTAGTCTCCGCTCCAACAACCTGTGATCCAATGCCGACTCGAATCCGAGAACAGTCTCCTTCCATCGAACCTGTTTCTTCCAGACTGCCTTACCCTATTTTGGCAAGATCCAGGTCTCCAACTGTATCTACCTGATCTACTAGGAACCTCTCAAACAATGATGTGGGATAGGATTGTACAGAGATTACTCAAGACACTGGCACTGTCCAAGTTGTTATTGGATGTGAGCCCTATGGCTTCAGAGCCATCCAAGTTCGCACTGGTAGCTTCTCTTCCTCCATCGACGCAACCTTTGAGTTTAGAGCCAGAATATTCTGATATCCGGATTGTGTCTGTGTCCGATCAGAGACCTCCACTGTCATCTGCTCCAACATTTGCTCCGAGTTCCTCTGCTTTGTTAGAGCAGGAGGACTCTAGGAGCTGTAGCTCTCTGGTTGGCCCTGAGTATAGGAATTCAACCACTTTTTGTTCGGATCAGACCCTGACGCTCGGAGCTTCAGCTCAGATGTGCTCCACTCCGACCTCAGCCTCGGACGTCTTGGCTTCAGTTCCGGGGGACCTCTGTCGACGATTGCTTTTTTGTCGGCACTGGGGAGTTCCTCGGATCAGGGGCAGGGAACCTTTATGGCTATGAGGAGAGCTTTGACTGCTTCTCAGTCTTAGACTCAGTCCTCTCAGGATCTCTCTCCCTTCTCTGCCATTGCCTTCATCCTCTATTTTACCCCATCCACAAGGACAGCGGGCCCCCAAGCCTCAGGACATTTTTCAGTTAACCCCCCTTCTGAAACTCCCCCAGATTATCCCACTGAGGAAGTCCCTCGAAAGAGGACTTGTAAAAGGAAATATTTAGACTCCTCAGAGGAGTCCATCACTTTGGATACTAATCTCAAGGAAGCTGAAGGTCCCCATGGTCACCTACTGAAGATGTCTCATTTGGAGACATCTTGGAAATGTTTAAACAGAGAGGTGGCTGGCAGTCCAGCTCCCCTTCAGTGGAGGAATCAGTATACCTGAAGGCGTTCAGCTCCTGCCTTTCCACCTCCTGTGTAACCTCTCTTTCCGATGAGCTTATTGACTTAATCTTAACAACAATGAGAGAAATATACCAAAAACAACAAATGTCAAGGTATAGTCAAAATTTAATAAAAAAACAGCACAAATTCACAGTGTCACAAAACAAGTAACCACTCTAGCACCTTGGCTTCACATAAGCCTTCAAGGAGTACCATCCTTGAAGGCTTATATGAAGCCGAGATGCTAGAGTGCTTACTTGTTTTGTGCCACTGTGAATTTATTTATTTATTTATTGACATTTAACCGGGTTTGTCCAACTGGGCTTGTGGCCCATTTTCAGTGGAGACCCGAGGAGAAAAGCTCCAGTAATACATTTTAAAATAAGTATAATTTTAAATAATATTGATACAATAGCAGTTATAGCAAAATGATTCATAAATGTTGGGTTACATGCATAAAGTTAAAGTTGCATTAAAAAGAAGCTAAGTAACAATTTTACATTGATATAGTTCAATAGGTCAACAATAAACATTTTTTGTTTGTATAAAATTGTGCAAATGCATAGTAGACACATTGGAGAGAGAGGTGTAATGAGGTACTGAGTATGGTCCTTTTGAGGGTACATAAAGGGAAGGAAGACTAGGTAGGGTCATGGCAAGGGCAGGTTCTGGAATTGAGAAAATAAGCTTTTAGTTCATTTTTAAAGTGTGAGGTGTGGGGAGATTGAACGTAAGTCAAGGGGAAGTTTGTTCCAAGCATGGGCAAGGGAGTGTTTGTAGAGTAGTTTGCCAACTGACCTTTTTGGGTGGTAAATATCAAGTAATTGTTGGTTAGAAGTACGGAGGGTCCGGGATGGGATGTAGATGGAGACTAAGGAAGACAGAGATGGACAGAAGGAGGGTTTATAAAAAATAGAGTGTAGCATATGAAATTGATAAGATAGCAGAAATTGGGGAAGTTCAAGCCATTGAAGAGAGTTTAAAGAAATGCAGTGGTGTGAGTTGTATGGGGAGTTAGTAATGAATCTGGCTATTTTATGTTAAGTCTGTTGCAGTTTGTTTAGAGTGGAGGCCTGGATATTGGTAAGAACTGGGGCGGCGTATAAGAGGGAGGGGAGGAGGAGTGCCTGGCCCAGGGTAAGTCTAGATTCAGGGGTTAGGATTTTTTGTTCCGATATAGCATACCTAGTTTCTGGTTTGTTTTTTTTTATACATTGGCTTATGTGTAGGTTGAACTTGAGTTCGTCATTGATAATGACCTCTAGGAGTTTTGTGTGGGTGTTAGGTTAGATGTTTGTATTGTTAGAAGATGTAATAAAAAAGGAGGTTTTGTGATGAGAAAGAGAACGGGGAAGGAAAAGTAGGAGTTTGGTCTTTTTGGGATTTAGGATCAAAGAGAGCCATTGTTCAGTGGATAGTAGGGCCTGTTGTGTCAGGGAGTGTAGTTCAGGAATGTTATTTGAGATGGATATAAGTGTGGAGTCATCGGCATACTGAATAAGGGAGGATTCTTTGCATGAGGTGTAAAGATCATTGGTGAAGATGTTAAACAAAAGGGGTCCCGAGATGGAGCCTTGGGGAACACCAGTGGAGATGGGAAGGAAAGGCGTTCCCTGCCAGATAGGTAACTATTAAACCAGGCAAGTGTGGAGGGGGATAGGTGGAGATAGGTAACTATTAAACCAGGCAAGTGTGGAGGGGGATAGGTGGAGATTTGCGAGTTTGGATAGTAGTAGAGGATGAGAGACAGTATCGAAGGCTTTGGAGAGATCTAGGAAGAGACAGGAAATGAGTTTATTGTTGTCTAGGGCCTCTGCAATGATATGAGTGAAGGAGAGGAGGGCAGTGTTGGTGCTGTGGTGAGGACGAAATCCATGTTGGGTAGGGGTAAGTAAGTGGTGTGTCAGGAGGTAACTGAGAAGCTGTGAGTGAATACATTTTTCTAATATTTTGGAGAGGGGGGACAGAATGGCAATGGGTCGGTAGTTTGAGGGGTCAGTGGAGTTTCCACCTTTATGAAGACGGATAGTGAAGAATGATTTCCAAAGGGTGGGGACAGTTGATTCCAGAATAGATTGATTAATTAGTATAGATACAGGATAGGCAATTGAGTCAGCAGCAAGTTTGAGGAATGTAGGTGATAGATTGTCAGTGGAAGGAGAGCAAGGTTTTAGCTCGAGTAGTAGAGATTTGATGTAAGTAATGGGAACTGGCTCAAAAGAAAACAAAGTTGTGTTAGTGGGACTTGGAGATGTGGGTGTCGAAATAGAGTTTGGCTTAGAGGTTACCAGATTTTGGATGGAAGAGATAAAGTGTTTATTCAGGAGGGTAGCTGTTTCCAGAGAGGAAGAGTTAGGGTATGGGGAGGGATTAGAGGGCTTTCCAGGATAGAGGATGTTGTTGAGAGTTGACCAAAATTTTCGAGGATTGGATTTGTTGTTAAGCTGAGCAGAGCTATAGTATAACTTTTTGTCATTAGTTGTATGTTTTTTTGCAAGGTTCCTCAGTTGCCTGTATTTTTGAAGAAAAGGTGGTTGTTTAGTTTTATTCCAGGTTTTCCAAGCATGATCTCTTTGTTTCATAAGGGACCTAGTCTCTTTGGGGAGCCAGGGAGCACGGTTTGATTTTACTCTGATCTTCCTAGTGGGAGCTAAGGAGTTTAGAGTATTCATGAAGATGCTACTGAAAGTGATTACAGCATCATTTAGGGGGAGGTGTTTTAGGATGGACCAATCTATGTTGTGGAGAATGGAGTTAAATTGGAAGGAATTGAAAGTCGATAATTTTCGACAGTCTTTAATAAGGTGGGGTTTAGGAATATGGGAGTAGTTATTTAAGATGGTGGTAGGGAGATGATCACTGAGGGAGTCAGGTAAGGTTTTGCTGTTTTTTATTAAATTTTGACCATACTTTGACGTTTATTGACTTCATCTGTTGTAAGGCTTAGGAGAACCCAGATACCACAGATCCTATTCCTAGGAGGCCAAATAAGTACATCACATCACCTTCTGACAAAAAAAATTTATTTCAAAAGGAGTAGCTGTAGATGCCATGATCATGGTGGCTGCCACAAAAAAGGAACTTTCAGAGACCAGTTCCTCTAGCCACCCTCCTAATAAGGACTCTAGGATGATGGATAGATATGGGAAGTGCATCTTCTCTTCAGCGGGCTTTACTCTTTGTTCACTGAATTAACTTACCCATTTTATGAGACTTCAGAGGAATCTCTAAAAGAATTGACAGATGCCCTGCAATCAGTTACGGCTGAGCAGGTCATGGACAGACTGTCAGTTCGCCACCATAAATTCAGTTGGTAACTCCTCCATGAGACTAATTTCGTGTGCAGTGGATGGAGTGAGTACAGCCACAGGTTCAAGTATCTCTATTAGGAGGCAGGCCTGGATCCCTTTTATGTCTTCCTTTGTGAATGCCCCTTTTGATGGCTCATCTCTTTTTGGGCTGAAAGTCAATGATACGCTCACCAAGTGTGGACAAGAAGGCAAACCTTGTATGCTGTAGGAGTATGTTTTTCACTCCAACCAGACCCATAGCAGAAAGATGTGGTTCTGAAACTCTCAAAGGTCTTTTCCGGACAGACATGGTGAAAGTTCCCCAGAGGCAGAGGAGGAAACAGTAATGGAAGGCACCACCCTCTCAGCAGGGGAGGACCGCAAAATCAGGGCTCCAGAGATACCTTCTTTGGCAAGCCCTTTCAGCACTCCTGAATAGATGCCTGATTGCCCACCTCTGTAGGCAATTGTGAGTCAGCTGTCTCTGCATCCACAGGCCTGGCAAGAGATTACAAACATGAAATGGGTGCAGAAAATAATATCTAGAGGTTATGTCATCCCCTCCCCCAAAACAAGAAATTCCCAGATGTTCCACCCAATCAAAGGGATCAAGCAATCAAAGAAATTCAAAAGTTCCTAGACAAAAGAGTCATCCAAGAAGTCCCCTCAGACTAACAAGGATTTGGAACTTACTCAAGATTTTTTTTAGTACAAAAGAAAATAGGGGACTGGAGACCCATTCTGGATCTCAGAAACCTAAACAAGTCGATCAAAAAGAGCAAGTTTTGAATGGTCACTTTACAGTCTATTCTGCCCTTTCTGGGAAAAGAGAGTTGGATATGCTCAATAGAGCTTCAGGATGCATACTACCGTATAAAAATGGACAGATGCTCAAGAAGACATCTACTTTTCCAGCTGAGAGCCAGTCATTATCAGTTTCGTGCCCTGCCCTTTGGTCTCACTACAGCCACCAGAGTGTTCACCAAGTGCATGGCAGTGGTTGCAGCTCCCTTGAGGCGCCTAGGATTCTGAGTGTTTCCATACTTAGACAACTGGCTCCTAACCTCCACGACCAGGCATCAACTCATAAAGGCAAGAAAAACAACCTTACAATTCTGCTCACGTCTAGGAATCACCATAAATTTCAGAAAATCAGTTCTGCAACCTTGTCAAGACTTGGTTTTCATAGGAGCTCATCTATATACAAGACAAATGATAGCAAATCTTCCCTTCGACAGAAAAATATCATTGCACAGTCAGGCGAGAATATTGATTCGCAAGGAGACAGCAACAGCAAAACTTGTACTACAGGTCTTGGGAACAATGGCAGCTTCAGTAGTGTTAGTTCCACTAGCCTGCCTACACACGAGGATACTGCAAGTGTTGTTGTCTACCCAATAGTCCTGTCTAAAACTTCCAATGTCTCACAAGAACTGGATTACAGATTCATGCAAAAAAGGATCTTCAATGGTGAATCCATTCCGATTAAGTCAGTCTAGGTCATTCATTTATAACCAATCAACTCCAAGCCACAGTGACCACAGATGCTTCCCAGATAGTATGGGGGGGGCAACATCTGGGAAGGACAGTCCAAGGCGCTTGGTCTCTGTGTGAGGCCTATCTGCACGTAAATGTTCTAAAGATAAGAGCAGTGCTTCTAGCATTGCAAGCCTTCCAAGCCTTTCTCCCTCTGGAACAATAGCAGTCCAGTCAGACAACATGTTGGCAGTCTGGTACATCAACAAACAAGGAGAAACTGGATCTTACCCTCTTTGTCGGGAAGCCCTCCGAGTCTGGCAATAGGTAACATCTTCCAACCACTTTCTGATAGCAATGAACATTCCAGGGAAATCTAACGTCATAGTGGAAAAGGTCAGCAGGGCAATTTTGATGCCTCACAAAGTAGTCTCTCAAACAGGAAATTGCAGAAATAATATTCCAGAAATGGGGCCAGACTTGATGCAACCTGTTTGCTTCTCCAATAAACAACAAATGCAGCAGCTACTTTGCCCTAATCCCCTCTCAGGGGGAGACCCCAAGAGATGCACTTGTTCATGACTTGCCCCCGGGACTTCTTTACGCTTATCCCCCAACACCTCTGATTCCCAATTTTTTACATAAAGCAAGTTTGTTGAAGAGAAAAATCATTCTCATTGCCCCTTACTGCCCCCGGCAGATTTGGTTTTCTTTTCTGTGGCCTCATCTTCTGGAACAACTATGGATTCTGGACCCATTACCAGACCTCCTGTCACATCCTCAGAAAATGGTTCATCCCTCTTTACAGAATCTCAAACTGACAGCATGGCTGCTCCAATTGCAATGATAGCCAGGCATCCCTTTCTTTACTTTTCTCACAAAAGACCTCCACACATTAACTTTATAGAAACAAATGGAAAAGGTTTGCTGTGCAGGCTACAGAAAATAATGTTGATCCTTTTACTGTTCCCCTTCATTTTATTTCAGCTTTTCTGGCAAAGCTTTTTAATGAAGGTGCTGCAGCAGCAACTACAAGGGTTCAGTTGGCTGCGGTTTCCAATTTTCATCTAGGGGAAAATGGCTCTCCAGTTATGTCACACAAGCTTTGTAAGACCTTTTTAAAAGGAGCCTTGATGTTAACACCTCCTTATAAAATTCCATCTCTTCCCTGGGATTTAAATTTTGTTCTGTCCCATTTCATTCATTCATTCATTCCCCTTTTGAGCTTTAGCTAATTGTGATCTAAAATTTTTGTGATGGAAAACAATTTTTCTGGTGGCTATTACTTCAGCAAGGAGAATGTCCGAATTGCAGACCTTATCTGCTTCTTTTTCTTCTTCTTTCGGCTTTTCCCGGTTAGGGGTCGCCACAGTGGATCACCGTCCGCTCATGGTTGGCAGTGGAGTTTTACAATGTTGAGTTGCCAGCCCAGCGCCCAACCTTCCACAGAAGGCACACACATGCACGCACTCACACCTAGGGCCAATTTAGTATGTCCAATCCACCTACAGCATGTCTTTGGGATGTGGGAGGAAACCGGAGCACCTGGAGGAAACCCATGCGACCACAGGGAGAACATGCAGACTCCGCACAGAAGGCACCTCAGCTGAGGATCGAACCGGAGAACCTCTTGCTGTGAGGCGGCAACACTAACTGCTGCACCACCGTGGCCGCCCTGCAGACCTTATCTGCTAATCCTGCTTATTTGGTGTTTCATAAGGAATGAGTTTCTGTTCATACTAATCTTTTTCTTCCTAAAGTAGTTTGTCAATAACCTAAACTAATCAATTGAACTACCTGCGTTTTTTCCCAAATTTCCAAAATAAAGGAGAGTATATGTTACATTTATTGGATGTTCACAGACCATTATGTTTCTATTTGCACAGAACTAAAGATTTTAGAAAGTCAGAACATTTATTTATTTATTTTTCTGAAGCAAGAAAAGTCTGCTGGTATCCAAGGTTACCTTATCTAAATGGCTTTCCAGTTGGATTTCCATTATTTATACTTTCCAGAATAAACAACTACATGAACCTGTAAGAGCTCATTCTACTAGAGCTGTAGCTATTTCTTTAGCTTTTCAAGTCAGAGTTTCTGTGGACAGTATTTGTGCAGCAGCAACATGGTCAAAGCCCCATACTTTTATTACTCATTACAAACCAGATTTGGCCTCCAGGAGTACAGCTTTCTTTGGATCTATGGTTCTGAGGAATATTCTTCCTTGAATCACCCAGGTTTCAGGTTGCTAGGGACGCTGTCCATACATGAGGATAAAGGCGAGATTGACAACATCACATAAACAAGTTATGTACTTACCATAATGTTCCTTGTGTGTTGTCCATCTCCGTCTTTATTCTCACAACCCTCCTACCAACCCCCATCCTAGTCTCCTAGGAGATCGGGTAATAAAAGATTTTTCATGGACTTACTGGCTTCAAAAAATGGTATGCAGTTAGATAGTTTCTTACCATTATTTCTTGGTTTCTCATATAATGTTTATGGACCTTTTTGGCAGACAAGATCTGAAGTAATGGAGAGGAGCATTCTGAGAAGGGAAGGGTGCCTGAGAGCTTGGTAGAAGGCCACAAGCTTTCGTATAGACAGAGATGGATCCGAGGGATCGGATCTGACCCCATACGTGAGAATAAAGGCAGAGATGGACAACACACATGGAACGTTATGGTAAGTACATAACTTCTTTATCTTAAACCTTACACCAAACCTACCCCCTTAAAAATATTAGGCTATCAGTCTTCATACCATTACAAGTCTAGCCAAAAACCAGAGGTCAGAATCAAGCCTTGTACAATATATATGTGAAATGAAGACCTTAACCATTATGCCAACCCCTCCCATCAACTTATTTCAAGGTATTCTCATGTAAAAATGTTTTCAAAGGGGTTTTTTGCATAAGACAACTCCAAGAAACTAGTGACTCCTCCTTGAGATCTTAATTTTGTGTTAGAGTTGCTATCACTTGCTCCATTTAAACCAGCTCATCTGGCTGACTTGAGGGTCTTAAAACAGAAAACAGTTTTGCTTGTTGCTTTGACCTCTCTAAGAAGAATGTCTGAGTTGCAAGCTCTTATGGTAGGTCAGCCTTATTTCATTTTCCACAGAAATCGAGTTTTCTAATACTAATCTAAGTTTACTTTAAACCAAACTGTACGACTCTCTCTGTTCTTTCCTGAACCCCAAAATGAAAAAGAAAGCTTACTTAATACTGTTGTTGTCCACAGACAACTCGGGTACTGTCATGACAAAACAAAATCATTCAGAACCTCCAACCAGTTCTTTAAGTGTTGTGAAGGTTTAGAAGAAGGGATAGCCTATGTCAAAGCAGACTATTTCCAAATGGTTGTCTTGGGGTGTTAACCTTTATTTCCACCCCTACAAAACTATTTCTGGCAGGGTCAAGGCACATTCTATTAGGTCCTTGGCTTCATCTATGGCTTTGTGGAAAGGGCTGGATTCTAGAAGTATTCCAAGCACAGTAACTTGGTCCTCTGTACATACTTTTACAAAGCACTACAAGCTAGATTCCTTTTCCATGTCTAGGTCAGGCTTTGCTAGGACCATTCTTCAGAGACTCCTAGATCCTTTCCTTTCCGCATCCCAGCTGTTCTAAGCTATGGTAATCTACCCATATAACGTAGGCTACTGCAGCAGTGGTCAATATGAACAACATAGTGCAGTTATATAAGTAAACTTACCACGACAGTAGATGTTCAAATGATCACTGCTTCAGCCGCCACTCTATCTCTCCTCCTATTTCATTTGTTTTTTGGTATTTCTTTTTGTCAGTGTGTGGACATTTATTTATTTATTTTTTTGTTATTCCTAGGATTGTCCTTTCAGGGCTCAGCCTCCCTCTCTCTGTTGGCATGAAAGCTCTGAAGGGCTTGATGCCCAAACCTGCCTTTTTAGTCAGCTCAGTTCGAGCTGACTGATGGTTTGGGCAGGTGGACGGTGTTCTAAAGCTTTGGAAGCTGACCAGCTGTTATATCCTTGGCAGGACATAACCCATGTAGCTTAGGCTACTGTGGCAGTGATTATTCAAACATCTACTGTTACTGTAAGTTTAGTTACACAACTGTACTTTCTCTTGGTGAACTATCCAGCTTGCTTCACCTCTGATTATACCACATCTTATTGATAAAATGTATTGATGTTATAGTGAATTTATGTATGATGTATTAGAACTCATTGTGCTACATCTGCTTATCTTATATTCTCTGTTGGTATTATAGTAATTGTACTCTGTTGTAATATTCTTTACAACTGAGGCTAAGCCTGCAATTGGTCACACTCTGCCCTGGTAAGTAAGTAAGTAAATAAGTAAATAAATGAATAAACAAGCAAATGTGGCATGTTCCAGTTAAATCCAGTCACTCAGAATTACCCACCATGAAAAATAATAAACTGTTAACACACACTGTAACATGCTGATTCTTAATATTTTTATTTTGTTAGAAACTTTGTCTCATAGCATGTTCAGATATTCAGAGTTAATATATCTATTAATTAATATTAATCTATTAATAGAAATAACTTTCTTGGGTGGCGTAAGCCAGGGAACCTTGTTGGCTAGGCTTACTTAGGCCCTTGGGCCGATAGCCTAGTACCTACCTATGAACCTATAATATATCATTACTCATTCAGGTTTAGCTAAGTGTCCTTTGACTGTTGAGGAAGACCTTGGTCTTGTTGCTATGCATATTATCACTAGTGGCTGAAAATTCAACAGCATAATCCAGCAAACCATAGTAGCAAATCATAGCTGTTATGTTGTCCTATCTCGCCTTCATTCTCACTTGTTGGGCTCGGAACCGATCCTCGGTTCCGACTTGGCCGTTTACAAAGTTCAAAGTATTCCACTGGCTCGTGGCTGTATCCCTATCCCATCATGCCCTAGGAGAGCTCCTCAGATCTCGTTTGCTGCTAAAAGAGATCGGATGCTTCAACTGGCTCTGGCTAAGTGTTTTTCTGAAAATTACCTTTTGTATAGATAATTGTATATTTTCTTTCCTCTTTAGGTCTTTTTAGTGATTAGTAGCTTAGTTTTAACTTAGTTTGTTAAAAAAAAAAAAAAAAAACTTTGTGTGTGCTGTGTTTATAATGTGGTCGTTGTTTACTTTTAGGCCAAAGTTTTACTCCCTATCCCGATTACCTGTATGTGTTTAATATAGTTATCTTTAGGCTCATTTACTGAGCAATTTTACTTAAAGAGTTTATCTTAAAAAGGGTTGCTTGTTTAAACCTGTTGTTTATGTACAGATGTTATAATGCTGTTTCCTCTTTGATGTTTAATTATTAGCATTTAAATTGTGTGTGCGTGTTTATATTTCTTGTGGTTTGTTGATCCAGCTCATTTTAGAGAGCGGATAAGCCCATTTCAGTTAGAGGGCTTATTTTCTCCTTTGTGTGTTTTCTATATATTTTGTTGCTATGTCAAAATCCTTGGGTTTCAAGAAGTGCTCAAAGTGCACTCAAAAAATGTCTGTAACAGATGGTCATAGTGTATGTGTTTATTGCTTGGGAGCAGTACATTTGCAGGAATCTTGCTCAATCTGCCATTCGTTCAGCTCCAGGGTTCTTGTTGAAAGAAAGAACAAGTAAATTGTGATGGTTTTGCTAAAAACTTCTTTTTCAGAGGCATTAGAAAAGGGTCAGAGCCCTGTGAAAAAGACTACCTCTTCTCCCTCTCAAAAATCAGACAAGACATCCAAGAGATCATCCTCTACTTTCTCAGAATCAGAACCATCAAAAAAATTACTAAAACATCTTCTTTGGACCCGAAGTCTGTTTGGCCTGAGAGACCATTTACCTCAGCTCCTTCTATATTGGAGCCATTGGTACTTCTTGCTCGGAGCTGGTCCCCAGATTTGGTACCGGTTTCTCTGACACTTAGATCACATATTTTACAAGTTACAAAATCTCCAGCTCCCTCCTGTCGATCCTCCAGGAGCCTTTCTGACGATTATGTGGATCGCATGGTGAGGAGACTTTTGAGTACACTGGAGCTGGTCAAACTTTTGTCGGAGCCAACCCAGAGGTTTTCGGAACCGATCAGACCTGCCCTTTCACCATCTGTTCCTCCTCCGACCTGACCTGTGGTTTCGGAGCCGTAATGCGTGGAGCTGATCATAGTGGAACCGTCAGAGCCAAGACCTGCTCCAGGATCTTTGGCCCCAACTACTGCTCCGACTTCCTCAGTGCCGTCCGAGCTTGTGAAGACTAGGAGCTGATGTTCTCTGGTCGGGTCCGGGGAGGACAGTCGGGTCAGATTTTTTTCAGATTCAAACTTGCCTCTCGGGGCTTCGGTGGGGGTGAGCTCGGCTCCTAAATTGGCCTCGGAGCCCACCGCCTTGGTCCCAGAGATGCCTTCTGGTTCTTTAGAGCCGGAGGCTTCCTCGGATCAGGAGCGGAGGGCTTTTGAGCTGATGAGGAGAATGCTGTCACCACAGACAGCTCCACTGTCAGGTTCAGGCATTCATCTCCCGAAGGCGCCAGTGTCTGCCTCAGTGCCATCGCATCTACCCAGACGTGGAGACATGAAGCCTCAGGATGTCCTATCTGATGAGACTGTCTCTTCCAAAACCTTTCCGGATAAACCTTCCAACAAGGTCCCTCAAAAGAGATTATGCAAGAGGAAGCATTTAGACTCCTCACAGGAGTCCATCACATCAGATACGGACCTCGATGAGTCAGAAGGGTCCTCCAATGTCACCCTCTGAGGATGTCTCCTTTGTGGACATCCTGGAAATACTTAGAAAGTGGTGGCTGTATACCTGGAGGCTTTCGGATCTCACTCTTCCACCTCTTGGGTGTCTCCACTTTTCAACTAGGTCATGAATGTGATTAGTCGAAAGGTGTGGGAATCTCCAGATTCAGTGGAACCTGTTCCTAGGAGGCCAAATAAGTTCATCACTGCACATTCGGATATAGAGTTCCGTAGTAAAAGTGTCCCAGTAGATGCTGTGGTGGTGGCAGCAGCCACCAAGAAGGAGCTTTTAGAGACATCTTCATCTGTCCATCCACTGAACAAGGAGTCTCGTATGATGGACAGATATGGAAAGCGCACCTTTTCTTCAGTGTCGCTGAACTACCTCAACCATTTTACTAGACTTCAGAGTGATCTCCTGAAGGAGCTAGGAGATACCTTCCAAGGTTCTGTAGCTGCAAGGGTTTCGGACAAGGTTTCCTCTCAGCTCTCCAACTTAAATTCAGTGTGGTAATCTCCTCCATGAGGCTCATTTCTTATGCAGCTGATGGGGCGAGCAGGGTAGCGGGTACAGGAATTTCTGTAAGGAGACATTCCTGAATGCGCTTATGTGATTTAGTTGAGCCTTTTAAGTCTTCCTTTATTAACACCCCTTTTGACGGCTTGTCCTTGTTTGGGCCAAAAGTTAAAGACACACTAACGAGGTGTGAATAGGAAGGAAAGACTCTATCTGCCATTGGAGTCCGCTTCTCCCTTCCTACCAGACCTTATCCCAAATTTCAGAAGGGGAGGAAAATGTGGTTTTGAAAATCCCAGAGAGCTTTCCAGGACACACATGGTGATCCTTCCCCCAGGAGCAGAGGGAGAAGTAACAATGGAAGACGCCAACCACACGGCAGAGGGGGGGGCACAGAACCAGGGCAACAGGGACTCTTTTGTTAGTAAGCCCTTTTAGTGTGCCTGAAAGGAGATCCATCTTTCCAACTCTGGAGGCAGTTGGGGGTCGCTTATCTTTGTACCCGAGTGCCTGGCTAAAAATGACAAATGAGTAAAACGATCGTATCCAGAAGCTGCTACATTCTCTTTTCCTTTTCCCCCTTAAAAACAAAGTCAACCCCAGATGTTCCACCCAGTCAAAGGATCACACAACTCTAGAAATGTAAACGTTGCTAGACAAGAGAGTCATCCAAACTGTCCCCACAGACCAATCTGGAACTTACTCAAGGTTCTTTTTAGTTCCAAAAAAAACAGGAGACTGGATACCCATTTTGGATCTCAGTGGACTAAACAATTCTGTGAAGAAATCAAAATTCTGGATGGTGACACTGCAGGCGATACTCCCCTTCCTGGGAAAATATGATTGGATGTACTCGACAGACCTCCAGGATGTGTACTACCATATAAAAATGGACAGGCAATCCAGGAGTCATTTGCGCTTATGGCTGGAAGCCAGCCACTGCCAGTTTCAAGCTCTGCCCTTTGGTCTCACTACAGCCCCCAGAGTGTTCACCAAATGCATGGCAGTAGTCACGGCTCACTTAAGGTGCCTGGGATTCCGAATGTTTCCGTACCTAGACGACTGGCTCCTGTCTGCCACCACCAAGCATCTATTAACAAGAGCAAGAGACACCACCATATAGCTTTGCTCTCACCTAGGAATCACACTAAATTATGAAAAATCTGCCTTGTTGCCATCACAGCATATCATCTTTATAGGAGCAGACCTAGATACAAAACAAATGTTGGCCAAGCTTCCTCCCGAAAGAGTTCAAGTCCTACATCATCAAATCAAATATCTATTGTCCAGGAAAAAAGTGCAAGCAAGGACTGTCCTGAAAATTTGGGGTACCAAAAGGTATTTTGGCCAGCAATAACCTTGATACAATTGGCACGCCTGCACATGAGAATTTTGCAGTGGCTGCTATTCACTCAGTGGTCCATGCAGGAACTACCCATGTCTCACCAAATTATTATTACAGAATGCTGCAAGAAAGATTTTTGTTGGTGGCTTCATTCCACTCAGGTGACAGAAGGCTGACCGTTTGTTTTTCCACAACCGTTAGCCACAGTGATCATGGACGCTTCCCAGATGGGGGGGCATTATCTTTGAAAAACAGTCCAAGGCACGAGACCCACAAGACCCACCTGCATATCAACATCCTAGAGATGAGAGTGGTGCTTCTAACGTTGCAAGCATTCCAATACTCCCTTCCACTAGGAACGATCGCAATACAGACAGACAACATGTCAGTTGTGTGGTACATAAACAAACAAGGGGGAACCAAATCTCTCTGTTGAGAGTTCCAGAGATTATGGCAGTGGGCAGTCTCTTCCCAACATTTTCTGATAACAACACACATCCCGGGGATATCCAACATGATACCAGACAAACTCATCAGAGCTATTCTCATGCCTCACAAGTGGTCCCTAAAACAGGAAGTAGAGGAAAAGATTTTCTGAAAGTGGGGCCAGCCTTGTTGCGATCTCTTCGCCACATCCATGAATGCCAAGTGCAGCAGCTATTTTGCCATGACCCCCCCCCTCGGGGGGGAATCACCAAGGGATGCACTCGTACACAATTAGCCCCTGCTTTTCCCCCATTTCCTTTTATTCCCAAAAACCTTCAGAAAGCCAATTCATTGGGAGAGTTTGATACTGATCGCACCAAACTGGCCTCGTCAAATATGGTTCCCCGTTCTTTGGCCCCATCTCCAGAAGGAGCCGTGGATTCTGGACCCAGTTTCAGATCTCCTAACTCATTCTTCAGAGAAGCTCCATCCCCTCAAATTGATAGCTTGGCTCCTCCAATTCCACACATAGCCAGGCTTCCTGACATTTCCCCTTCGGTGAAGCATATCTTGATTTTGTCTCATAAGGCTTCAACCAGGAAATTATACTCAAGCAAATGGAAAAGATTTTCCCGTTGGGCCTTCAATAATCACATTGACCCTTTCACTGCCTCTATAACATTGGTATTAGATTTCTTGGCAAAGCTTTTTAATGAGGGTGCAGCCGCGGCTACTGTTCGAGTTCAACTAGCGGCTATATATAACTATCATATAGGAGAAATGAGACTAAAAATGATGTCCCACAGACTTTGCAAAGTTTTCCTGAAGAGTACCTTTTTACTCAGGCCTCCCATCAGAGATCCCCCAGCACCATGGGACCTAAACCTTGTTTTATCCAATTTGATTCTACCCCCCTTTGAACCTGCATCATCCTGTGACCTAAAGTTCTTAACATGGAGGTCAGCATTTTTGGTAGCTATCATGTCTGCTAGAAGGGTATCAGAACTACAAACATTGCCGATCGATATGACCCCCCCCCCCCACATGATTTTCCACAAGGATAAAGTATCTCCGTGAACAAACCCTTCCTTCTTACCAAAGTGTGCTCAGAATCTAATTTGAATCAATCCATTGACTTACCAGTTTTTTACCCAACTATGGCAACAGGGAGGAGTACAAACTACACCAGCTAGATGTGCATAGACAATTACATTTCTACCTAAATAGAACAAAGGATTACAGGAAATCGGACCAATTATTTGTATCATTTTCAGACAAAAAGCAGGGTGCTCCCATATCAAAGATCACACTTTCAAAATGGCTTTCAGACTGTATTACCTTCACTTACAGATCTCAAAACAGAGAACTTCCTGGAAAGGTAAAGGGTCATAGGTTCATAGATTATAGGTTTATAGATTAGTACTAAGCTAACTGCCCTTGTGAGCCATTTTAAGCTTAGCCAATTATCCCTTGAGAGGCTCAAACCCTGCACCTTGTGTTTGTAAGGCAAACACCTTAACCATTAGGCCACCCTCCCAACCCCTCATTTGACAAGAGCTATAGCAACCTCATCTGCCTTTCAGGTGAGGCTACCTATGGATACTATTTGTGCCACAGCAACATGGGTAAAGCCTCATACCTTTATCACTCATTACAAACTGGATTTAGCCTCTAGGAACAGGGCCTCCTTTGGGTCCACTGTTCTGAAGAATATTCTCCTGTGAGCTAATAAGAAATATGGTGCTAGGGACACTGTCCCAACCAGTGAGAATGAAGGCAAGATAGGACAACATAACATAAAGAAGTTATGTACTCACCATAATGTTCCATGTTTGTTGTCCATCGCACCTTCATTCTTAAATCCCACCCTCCTTCCCCCAGCCTTTGGCTTCTGGAGGACTGAGCAATCACATTTGGTATATAATGTTCTTTGAACTTCTTCATTGGGCTATAAAGTATAAAAATAGTCCATTGGGAAATTGCTGTTATCAGCAAACAAGATTTGAGGAGCTCTCTTAGGGCATTATAGGATAGAGATACAGCCACAAGCTAGTGGAAGACTTTGAGCTTTGTTAATGGCCGAGTCGAAACCGAGGATCAGTTCCGAACCCAACCAAAGAATGAAGGCAAGATGGACAACAAACATTGAACATTATGGTGAGTACATAACTTCTTTTTCTGTGTGATACACTGTTTTAGTAAATGTCACCTGTCAGGTTCATCATTAAAACAGCTTTTATATAAATGTTAGTTGTCCTTGAAACCTCTTCATAGCAGCATTATTTATGTCCAACACCCCCTTAAGTGGTCAATTGAATTATTTTCTCTTATTACATACATTCTAAGGAACAAAATATCAGCATGTTACTTGTTCCTTTTTCGGCTTCTGTGTCCTCTCCCAGCTTAACAGTTTTGCAGCTATTATTACCTTTCTCAAGAAGTGAAGTCATTGACGTTTCACTCACATAATGCAGCAGTACCCTTGCAGACTGTCCATTGCAGATATTTTTAAACACCTTTATTAAATTATCACTTATGGGCGGCCACGGTGGTGCAGTGGTTAGCATTGCCGCCTCACAGCAAGAGGTTCTCCAGTTCGATCCTCGGCTCGGGTGCCTTCTGTGCGGAGTCTGCATGTCCTCCCTGTGGTCGCGTGGGTTTCCTCCGGGTGCTCCGGTTTCCTCCCACATCCCAAAGACATGCTGCAGGTGGATTGGACACTCTAAATTGGCCCTAGGTGTGCGTGTGAGTGTGCCTTCTGTGGAAGGTTGGGCGCCGGGCTGGCAACTCGACACCGTAAAACTCCACTGCCATTCAATGTGCGGACAAGGTGATCCGCTGTGGCGACCCCTAACCGGGAAAAGCCGAAAGAAGAAGAAGATTAAATTATCACTTATGACATGACATAGGCAAACATACATTAACAGAAAGAAAAAACATTAACATTTTTTCCATTTACATGCATTTTACATTACGTCTTTTCTTTCATTTTAACTATCCTCAGTCCAACATGACATAAATTGCCAAATTCCTGCCCTCCCTTAAACTTCACTCCTCCTCCTGAATATTGTTCTTGTATACTGTTCACACAATTTCCTTAATTCTATGTAATTTGCGCTTTCTTTTTTCTAAAGATCTGTCTTCCAGTTCATTTACCTATTTTTATAATATTTAATACTTCAGATTCAGTTGGATTAGACATTGATTTCCATTTTCTAGAGATTGCTTTTCTGGCAGCCAACAGAATTAAACTTAATATGGCCTTACTATGTGTAGACAGTTCATATCCCTGTGTCCCAGCTCAAAAGAACTTCCTTAGCTGCAGTATTCTTTACTAGGGATCCCCTGCCAAGGACAACCCAATGTCCGGCCATTATACCAAAGCCTTAGGCTGTTATAGGGATGTCGTACATCACGCTTTTGCTCCCCGCTCATGGCATAGGGCATAAAGATGATGTACAGATGTCCAAACCTCAGAACTTCTTTACTGCCAGTCCAAACGCCGTTTCTAATCAGTCTGAATCTGTTTCATCTGTTGGTTGCCAAGCTGTTTTCAGATAAGTGCCCCATTGGGGTTATATTTCTTATCTTATTTTTTTTTTTTTGTGGTTGTTAGATTACATATCATCCAGACAGGGGGAAATACCAGTTGGGGAGACAGATTCCCCATAAGAACTGTCACGGGCAGTGTTTGTTTTGCTTAGGTGCTTCTCATGAGCATACATCTTGTCCTGTTTATCAAGCGTTTGTCCCCAAAACTTTGCATAGTCTTCTCTCCTCATTAGCTATTTAACTAGAGAAGCAACATCTTAAACTGCTGGCTCAAAGTACAATGGTGGAACCGTCCTGGCCTGGGCGTCAGTTGTCTGAAAGAAGAAGGCGAGAAAGTTCAGTCAGATTCTTCTGCTGTACCACCTCCACTGGATGTCTCTCTCAAGGCTTGTGAAAGACCAGATTATTGCCCAGTTATTCATCTGGATTTCTCTGCCATGACCACTTCAGAGGCTGGCATGGACCAGGCTTCTCGCACGTCCTAGGAGGCTCTGCAGACGTCCATTTTGGGTGTTTGGGGGGAACCGTGGCTGATTGCTGATTATATCTGAAGGGGCTAGGGGTGTTCCGCAGATTGTTAGGGAGGAGATTCCCGCTACACTGCTTGAGTGTCGGCAGGGATCTGAGCAGCCTAAAATATTTAGGGCTGATGTCCCCTTGAAAAAGAAGCAGAAGACTAAGCACGTTTCCCCTGCTCCTAAGGATCCTCAGGGTGAATGGCAAGATTTCACACACAATCTGTTAAATGGTCTTATGGCTTTGAAGCCCCCTCCGAGAGTTTGTTCCTGCCCCCCCCCCCCAGTCTTCTACTCCCCTTAAAAGGCCTAGAGAGCAGGATTCTTCTGATGAGGAAGGAGATTCTGATGAATCTTTGGCCTGTTATTTCCAGATTCTCTCTGCTTTGGACTGTTGTTCTGAGGAAAGGGACTCCATTAGTCCAGATTCTCCTTTTGAAGAGATTTCCTTTGGAGACTCTGTTTTCCATATGATGGAGTTTTTCAAATGGGACTGTAACCAGTTTTCTGATGTTCAGAAGTATTATGACCTCCTTCAAATGGAGTCTCCTAAGCCCTCTGCTGTTCCTCCTGTTATTGCTGCTTTGTTAGACACTTTTTCTGCAGCTTCTCAGGCTCCTAATTCCCAACCCCCCTGCTCCTATTAGTTCCCTTTTCAGAAATTTTTTACATTTCTGTTTCTTTCTTTCATTTTCAGTTCTTTGCTTTGCCCTTTGGCCTGTCTACTGCCCGAAAGATCTTAACCAAATGCCTCGCTCCTGTGATTGTTTTTTGCTGGATGAGGGCAATACAGATTTTCCTTATCTGGATGATCTGCTCATTCAGGCTTCCAAAACTTTGTTTCAGCATCTTCATTGTACTATTTGTCTGCTGCAAAGGATAGGATTTACAGGGAATTTCCAAAAATCCTTTCTAACTCCATCTCAGGATCATGTTTTTCTTGGGTGCAGGCTCCAGACCATTCCTACTCTGGCTTCCTTGCCTCTTCCCAAGGCTTTGACTCTGATTGCTTTCTTTCCCTCCCTTCTTCCTCTGGTCTTGATTATGGCCAGGGAGTTTCTGAGGGCTCGTGGATTCTTGATTTCTACCATTCTTATGCTTCTTCTTGCTAGGCTTCATATGAGAAAGCTACAGTGGTTCCTAAAGTCAGTCTGGCTTCAAAATTTCCATCCTTTGGATTTTTCATTTCCTCCTCTTCCATGCCTCAAGTTGGAGCTTCAATCCTGGATTTGTCAGCTGTCCCTCAACCCAGGGCTTCCTTTCCCTACTCAGGAACTCCTTTTGTATGTCTCAGCACAGGGTGTGAGCTTTTTCGGCTCTCTGAGGGTTTAGGGCCTCTGGTCTCTTTGCCAAAAGAAGGATCATATCAACATAAAAGAGATGAGAGCTCTTCTTCTGGCCCTTCAGGCCTTTCATTCTCTTTTCCTTCCAGGGCCCCTAAAAATCTTTACAGACAATACCACTGTGATATGGTACATCAACAAGCAAGGGGGACACCATCTTATCTCTTGTGCATATTTGCTATTCAGGTTTAGGATCTGGCTGCCCAGTTTCAGGTCGCTCTTCAGGCTGTTTATATTCTTTCAGATGAGAACACTGTGGCAGACTCTCTGAGCAGTTCCATAAACCAGATTCACGAACGGGTACTTCACAAAGACGTGTTTCTGGACATTGTCCACCTGTGGGGTACTCCTCAGGTAGATCTTTTTGCCTCTCCTCTGAACAGACAGCTTCCTGTCTTTTGCATCAGAGTCCCATGTCCTCTGGCTTGAAAGGTGGATGCCCTATCTTTCCCCTGGAAGGGGATGTTTATTTATGCCTTCCCTCCCCTTCCTCTCATACTGAGGGTCCTGTTCAAGATAGAACAAGATTCTCCCAAAATCTTGTTGGTGACTCTCTTTTGGCCCAAACAGCATTGGTTCCCCTCTTCTTCTGCACTTAGCCAAGAGCAATCATCACAAGTTACCTCACTGGGTGGACCTACTGACACAAGACAAGGGGTCTGTCATCCATCCTCGCTTGTCCACTCTTCAGCTGACAGTGCGGACGATAGGGTTTTGATCCCTTTTAGGTAACTTTTTTCTGAGGATGTGCTTCAGGTTCTGCAGGAGGCCAGGAAATCCACTACCAGGAAATATTATTTATCCACATGGAAGAGATTTTCTCTTTGGTGTCTTGCTCGTAACCTGGATCCACTTTCTGTGGAAGTTCCTTTGGTTCTCTCTTATTTGTGTGAATTGCTCAATGTTGGGTTGGCATTCTCTTCAGTTAAAGCCCACCTGTCAGCTATTTCTACTTGTCTGCCTTTGAGTCCTCCTTTGGCTTCTAGATTTCAGGTCATACAATTCCTTAAAGACGTCATTCGTATTAGGCCTTTGAGGAAGCCTATTCCTCCTTCATGGGACCTTAACTTTGTTCTTGAAAAAATTACTCAGGCTCCTTTTGAGCCTGCACCTTCAGCTTCCTTACAGCATTGTACTTGGAAGACTGTTCTTCTTTTGGCCCTTACTTCAGCTAGAAGAGTGTCTAAGCTTTAGGCCCTTATGGCTGTTCCTCCTTTTTTTTTAGTTTTTCATTGGGACAGGGTGTCTCTTCATAGTAATCTTTCTTTATGCCCAAGGTGGTTAATGAGTTGTCTCTTAATCAGTCTATTCATTTGCCCACATTTTTCCCTTCTCGGCAATCTGCTCGTGAAAAGGTTCTTCACACCTTGAGTTGCATAGACAACTTAGATATTATTTGGATAAGACTAAAGCCATTCGTAAATGTGAGCAACTTTTTGTTTCTTTTCATCCTAGGTCTTTAGATTTGGGTGTTTCTAAGCAAACAATTTCTTCCTGGATGTGTAAGGCCAGTTTTTTTACTCTTTTCATGGGATAATCCTCTCTTCTTCTGTTAAGGCACATTCTACCAGGACTGTGGCTTCTGGTGTTTTTTTCAAAGGATTAGATACCAGTTCTATCCTTGAGGCTGCTACTTGGTCCTATGTTCATACTTTCAGTAAGCATTACAAATTAGATTTTGTTGCTGTGACAAGGGCTGGCTTTGCCAGAGCTATCCTGCATGGTTTTCTGGAGGGCTCTTCTGGGCTTTCCTCCTCCAACCTTTCCTCTTGAGCTTTGCTAACTCCTTTTAGTAAAGAATACTGCAACAGTGACATCGAAGGATATAGTACAGTTGTGTAAAATCTTACCATAACAGTAGATATCCTTCTCTTCACCGTTGCAGTATTCACTCCCTCCCTTCTCCTTCTTTTTCTTTTCTCCCTTTTTTCCTTTCTGGTTCCATATGTTCCTCTTTTTACTTGGACTGTTGTCCTCCTTGGGCTCTTCATGAGTGAGGAGCATACGTGTGACGTATAACATCCTTTTTTTTTTTTAACAAGAAACATTTTTATTAAATTATCACATGTGGCAGGCAATCTTAAATTTATATAATGTCAATGAATATTTTTCTACAGGATGCATAGGAAAACATGTCGTAAAAATAACATACTATATAGAGACAGCATGCATCCTTCCCACATATATAAAAATATTATTAAGGGACAAGCCATGCGCATTTCTAGATTAGACAATGAAGAAGCTAAATTCAAGGAAGACATCACCAGGTTCAGTGATGAATTAATAGAACGTGGTTATAAGCATGGAGAGATACATAGGGGTATACAGGAAGTACAAAATTTGAGAGGTGATAGGGCCCAACCCTATATGTATGGTCCAAGAATGACTCAAGAAAATATATCTGGAATGAATTATGGTAACAACGAAGTGAAAATAACACTAGAATACTCAAATAATGTGGATTGTGTTAGACAAATTATTAATAAGAACTGGTTGATATTACAAGCTGACACTGAAATGAATCACGTAATTAACAATAGACCACACATTTTAGTTATAAGAATAAAAAGAACTTGGGAAGACTGCTGTGTCATGCAAATAAGTCTCGTGAGACAGATGTAAGAGGGCTGCAGACATGTGGAAGCTGTAATATTTGTGAAGTGTTAGCGTTGGATAATGAGTATACACATCCCAAGACTAACAAGGTATACAAGTTTAAAGTCTCTGCCAACTGTGCAACCAAAAATATAATCTACTTAGCTACTTGCAATCTATTAGCTCATTTTATGTAGGGATGACAAACAGGATGTTGGGGGAATGAGTTAGTGAACATCTAGCAGCTATAAGGAGTCATGACATAGAAAAAAGCACACTTGCTAAACACACAGCTATGTTTAATTATACACACAGATTCAGTTTTAGAGTAATAGAATGTTTGAGATCAAGTTTGATTAGGAGATTTGAGAAATTTCACAGAACAACGTGAATTAAAGTGGATATTAGAACTGGAAGCATATGGAATCCCTGGCCTTAATGATAAGGCTTCTATTAAGCCTTATTTAAAAGCTAGACCTTTGAAATGAAATATACGTTTCATATGTGTATTATATGTATTGCACATGCTTTAGTTGCTAGTAATTTTTATATATGCAGTAAGTTATCATGTATTAATATTTATATGAATTATTGTTATCATAGAGATATGTGATTTTATATATATATATATATATATATATATATATATGTATATATATATATATATATATATAGAACATTTACTTGTAGTTAGAGATGTGAGTTGACTTTATGATTTTGATTACTCTAATTTATTGCTTAATTGATGAGCTGAATTTATTTATATATATATATATATATATATATATATATATATATATATATATATAGGGATGTAATGAGTGTTTTGGAATGGTCTGAGGAAACATTGTTTGATGCGAAAGCGCTTACCTGGTATTAAATTATATCTTCTGCTTTTAGCCACCTCGTTTTGCATTTATTTTAGTTATTTGCTTACTGTTATGCTGTTGAGGTCCACATTGGCATCGTTGTTTGTTGGAATACTTAATGTTGTCACGTTTGCCTCCCCTTCACAAAACCACATATCTATCAATTTTGGTGTCAGTTTGCCATTTTTTATCAGTTATAGACATAAACACTTTATAATCATGATTTAGTATTGAAATGTGTCTGTATGAAGCTGACCTGATGGTTTCCTGCCGTCTTTAGGTATTACAGCCACCACTACTTTCCTCCAGGATGTTAGTACTTCTCCTCGACGTACAGCATCCTCATAACATAAGGCTTTGGTATACTGGCCTGACTTCTGGCTGCCCTTGGCAGGGGGTCCATTTAGTAAAGAATACTGCAACAGTGAAGAGAAGGACATCTGCTGTTATGGTAAGATTTTACACAACCATACTTTCCATTTACCTTCTCCTTCCCTTTCACACCTCCAGCATTTGCTAGCTACCCGTGGAAAAGTTATGTGAAGTCTGCTTGGGGTATAGAAACACATATGCAAAGACTTCCAAGCAAAAAAGCTAAACCTTGTGGACTTTGTTGCATACTTGGGGACCATACATATGCCTTCCTATTGTTCTCTTACAAATTGCCTTTCCAATCTCCTTCTAAGCTTTTTTATCATCCTCTGATTGAAGCTTATAGTTATCTTGCAATATTTTATATGCTGTAGTTTTTATCACTTTTTTTAAAGCAGCTTATGTTCTAGATTTAACTAAAAACTGTAACAGAGGAGGTCTTGTACTTAAGATCCCCCTTTTAAAAGCAGCTTCTGTTCTAGATTCAACTAAAGACTGTATCATAACATGTCTTGCTATTAAGATCCCCCTATCCCTTTAATTTTGCTTATACTCTGATATCAATCCCTGCTAGGGAAAGCAGTCTCTAGCCTGCAGTGCAAACATTGTCTTGGCCTCATCCCACTCTGTTCCATTCCCTCTCTAGTAATTTATACCCATTACCTTGGTTCTTTAGCCACGGTGGTGCAGCGGTTAGTGTTGCCGCCTCACAGCAAGAGGTTCTTCGGTTCGATTCTTGGCTGGGGTGCCTGCATGTCCTCCCTGTGGTCACGTGGGTTTCCTCCGGGTACTCCGGTTTCCTCCCACATCCCAAAGACATGCTGTAGGTGGATTGGACACTCTAAATTGGCCCTAGGCATGAGTGTGTGCATGTGTGCCTTCTGTGGAAGGTTGGGCGCCAGGCTGGCAACTTGACACCGTAAAACTCCACTGCCAATCATGAGCGGACAGGTGATCCGCTGTGGTGACCCCTAACCGGGAAAAGCTGAAAGACGAAGAAGAAGACCTTTGTTCTTTAGCCAGTTTTGTCTAATAAATTTCAGCACCCCCTTGCCTGTTTTCTGTACCCCCACCTGCTGTCATCGCTATTAACAAAATCTCCTTTCTTGTGTTGGCTTAGTTCTCACAATAGTTTCTGCTGCTTTATGAATGTAATATTCTGTATGGTGGTGGTTATTCTCCTTAAAGATCTGTATCCAAAATCAAAATCTCTCTTTATTTCTTGAACCTTCCCCTTGCTTCATCAGTATCCTTTTCCATTTTGAATTATAACATTCTGATTGTGTTATGTATATGAACCTGAACTGTGTAGCTATAAAATATGCCTAATCCAAAACATCTTGTTTTATTGGAAGGCTGAACTTTGCACACTTAACTCTTGCCCTCTTTCCATCCCAGATGAATTCCTTCATTTTTTATTAATTATTGTCCACAACTTGCCTGATCCATATATAAAACGAATGGGACTGAAACATTTCTATGCTTGTATCTTACCACCAATATCCATAAATGAGTGATGTCAGTTTTTCAGTTTTGTATGATCTTTTGTTTAGTCTCTTCCCACATATACTTAGCTGCTACAACAGAGGCCTTTTGAACCCATTCTCAAAAATGCTTCATCTTATCATGTCCCAATCAGTATAGGTATTGCTGAACCAATTGATTTGTGAGTACATAATTTATGGTATTGCCTTTTTTATCTTCCATTAATTCTATATCCCCAAAAGACTTGAAACTGTCTCAAAATTTTCCACAGCACTGAGATATCCTTTTCTATATTTATGAGGTACAAAATAATGCCATATGCAAAGTTGTTTGCCATACCAATTATATCCTTGCATTTCTGATTCCCTTGCTAATGGCTGTAAATATAAAGCAAATAACAACTGGGAAAGTGATTATTCCTGCCTGATTCACCTGTTCAAATACAGCTTATTAGAGAGGAACCTTCCCAATTTATATATTGCCTCCAGTCCTTCGTATATCCTAGTTAACATCGTTATTCTATCAGAGAATGCAAATGTTTCCATTGCCCTACTCAGAAAATCCCAGCCTGCTCTTATTGAATGCTTTGTCTGCATCAGGACCCATTAATAACAGTGGCATTTTTTTACATTCTGCTTCCTTCTGGGTCATCATTGTTCTATTAATGTTGTCAAATGTTTGCCTCACCTCCACAAATGCACATTGATCTATATCTATCAATTTTGGCAACACATTTGGCATTCATTTAGCTAGTATAGATATAAACACTTTATAATTGTGGTTTGAAATTGCAGTGAGTCTACAACAAGCTAGGTCTTGTGGGTCTTTACTGTCTTTAGGTAATACAGCCACCACAGCTTTATTCCAAGATGTTGGTGATTCCCTTATTTTTAAAATACTGTTAAATAAAATCTTCCAGATCTTTGTCACTTTCTTCCCTCTTAACTTACAGACTTCCCCAGGAATACCATCTGTTCCTAGACTTTCTTGAAGACTGATTATGTATCACCATTTTTATCTCATTGTCTCCTGTCTTAACATTTAGTTAGTTGTTGAGACTCATCTGCCTCTACCCTTGGCATACTTGTCTTCCATACACTGTTGGAAACTCCTGGTGTCTGGCTGGTGTGTGATTCTCAAACAATCTGGAAATATATCACTGATTGATAAGTATATTTCTTGGCATTTTAACCTTTCATAGTGTTGCATTGTCTTAATTTTGCCTGACTGGATTGTTTTATATATTTTCTGGCATTGTTTTCTGTTTCTCATCTGTCCTGAAACTGTTTTTCCCCTCTCCCCTCCCCCCCACTCTATTCTTGTGGTGTTGTTATAGTTGGTGGCTTTGCAGTTGCCCGCTCGTACTGTAAATTTGATCCTGGACACCCCTCCCCGTCTGGTGTTCACTCTACTTAATACAGAGAGAACATTTGAGAAGGCCATCCCACTTAGGATCTTAACCTTGATTTTTTTCTGAATTTTTCTTCTGCTCCTCCTTCCTCTCTCCTTGCACTTGATATAAAAATGCACTTTATTTTGCTTTTGCATCTTCTTAAAAGTACTCAATTGTATTTATTATGCTCCATTTATTACTGCTTGGTAGTAGCCTGATTAAATTGTAACTGTTATTCTAAGCCTTTTGGTTTAAGCACTTGGGCTCCAAACCAGTTGTTTTACATTAAGAAGGTTTGTGGTCTGCGCTGTTGTGGCAGGACAGGTAGCTTACATCCTTCTAAGTTGGGAATTGCTGATTGAAGGCTCAGTGTCTGTCATTCTAAAAGTGTATTAGTTCTGGTTAAAGCACTTGGGCTTCAGACCAGTTATTTTTCATTAAGAAGGTTTGTGGTCTGCACAATCATTAGCGGACCGGAGTTCCGCTCTGGCGACCCCTAACCGGGAAAAGCCGAAAGATATAACAACAACAACAACTCTTGTGGAAGGAGAGGCTAGATTCTGCCCTTCTGAGCTGGGAATTTCTGGTTAAAGGCTTATTGTGCCTGCTTATTTGAACTGTTTCTTTCTTAAATTGGTATGCCTTGTTTGCTGTAGCATAGACTAAATTCAGACATCCTGAATCTAGCTTTGTTTGAATAACATCCTGTCTTGCCTTATATAAGTGGTACATTTTGAGTTATCTCTGCTTAATATCAGTGCTTTGGCCGGCTAACATCTATCTGAAATCAGATGGACGTATAGGTGAATTTAAGTACACTTTTATCTGCTCTTTTGCATATAGTATTGTATTTAATTTATGTATTTGTGTTTTTCACTGAATATTAACTCAACTGAAGTTGTGGCTGTCTCTCTACAGTGTACTTTTTAGAATTTCTGTGTAGCCATTGATAGCAGTGGGGGTAGTTTCAGCTCATCACTAACATCATGTCTTGCCTTATATAAGTGGTACATTTTGAGTTATCTCTGCTTAATATCAGAGCTTTGGCCTGCTAACATCTACCTGAAATCAGATGGACATATAAGTGAATTTAAGTACACTTTTATCTGCTCTTTTGCATATAGTATTGTATTTAATTTATTTATTTGTGTTTTTCACTGAATATTAAGTCAACTGAAGTTGTGGCTGTCTCTCTACAGTTAGTTCTCCACCCACCCTCCCTGTTCTTGTTTTGGTATTAATGTTGGTGGCTTTAAAATTGCTCGCCCCTCTTGTAGATTTGTATTTGGATACTCCTTTTGGGCCCATCTCATTTGCTCACTCAACTGAGTGCAGTGAGATCATATTCTGATTTCAGGCACTCCTACTGTGTACAAAGAGAGCATTTGGGAAGGACAACCCCTGTAGCCTCTTAACCTTGCTCTGTTCCTTCCCTAAAAAAAAAAAAAAAAAAAATATATATATATATATATATATATATATATATATATATATATATATATATCTTATTCATCTGCTCTTACTGTTACTGTCTTAGTTGCTCTTCTGCATGCTGTTCTGTTCAGTCGCTCTTACTCTGCACTTCTTATTACTGCTTGTTAGTAACCTTCTAATTTACTGCCTTCTGCACTTGTTTTTTAGTCATTTGTTAATTTAATTGCATTTATTTGAACTGTATTTGCCGTAGTGTTGCTACACGCTCGGGTGTGCTGGCCTGCACTACAATTTGAATTGTATTTACTGCTGCTTTAGCTGCTTTTCTGTAACAAAAAAAAAATTCTAAGCTTGTTTCCTGCCTTTCCTGTAAGTAGTCAAGTCCAGATACATACTTGCTGTATCCAGGACTGTTGGTAAGCTTCTGAGCCCCCACAGCCTTTCTGTGTTGGAGGGAAGCCTTCTAGCTTATCAGTGGGAGTGGTAAGCACTAGGTAGCCTATCTACCATGGGAAGAGTGGGTTTTGGCCCTGAAATTGTAGTTCATTGGCCGTTTGGGCAGTTTTTCCTCTCTTTCTCCTTTCTAGTTAAAAGCCTGTTTTGCGTTTGGTCCCTGCCTTTCCTATAACTAGTGTAATCCAGGTACAGATTTGCTGTATCCAGGACTGTTGTTAAGCTTCTGAGCCCCCCAAGCCCTTCTGTGTTGGAGAGAAGCCTTCTAGCTTATCAGTGGGAGTGGTAAGCACTAGGTAACCTATCTACCACAGGAGGAGTGGTTTCTGGCTCAGAAATTATAGTTTATTGTCCGTTAGGGAAGCTTTTCCATCTCTTTCAACCTTCTGATTTAAAAGCTTGTGTTTGCGCTTGTTTCCTGCCTTTCCTTTAACTAGTCTAGTCCAGGTACATATTTGCTGTATCCCGGACTCTTTGTAAGCTTCTGAGCCCCCCAAGCCTTTCCATGTTGGAGGGAAGCTGTCTAGCTTATCAGTGGGAGAGGTAAGCATCAGGTAGCCTATCTACCACAAGAGGAGTGGTCCCTGGCCCAGAAATTGTAGCTATTGGCTGTTTGAGCAGTTTTTTTTTTTTTTTTATCTCTTTCAACTTTCTGGTTTGAAAGCCGCACTTGTGCCTGTTTCCTGCCTTTCCTATAACTAGCCTAGTCCAGTTACAGAGTTAATGTATCCAGGATTGTTAGTAAGCTTCTGAGCCCCCAAGCCGTTCTGTGTTGGAGGAAAGCCTTCTAGCTTATCAGTGGGAGTGGTAAGCACTAGGTAGCCTATCATCCACGGGAAGAGTGAGTTTTGGCCCAGAAATTGTAGTTTATTTGGCCGTTTGGGCAGTTTTCCATCTCTTTCAACTTGCTGGCTCTAAAGCCTACATTTGTACTTGTTTCCAGTCTTTCCTGTAACTAGTCTAGTCCAGGTACAGATTTGCTGTATTCCAGGACCCTTTGTAAGCTTCTGAGCCCCCAAGCCTTTCTGTGTTGGAGGGAAGCCTTCTAGCTCATCTGTGAGAGTGGTAAGCATTAGGTAGCCTATCTGCCACAAGAGGAGTGGTTCTTGGCCCAGAAATTGTAGCTATTCGCCGTTTGGGCAGTTTTTTTCCATCTCCTTCAACGTTCTGGTTTAAAAGCCGCACTTGTGCTTGTTTCCTACATTTCCTGTAACTAGCCTAGTCCAGATACAGAGTTGCTGTATCCAGGACTGTTGGTAAGCTTCTGAGCCCCCAAAGCCTTTTTGTGTTGGAGGAAAGCCTTCTAGCTTATCAGTGGGAGTGGTAAGCACTAGGTAGCCTGTCTGCCATGAGAGGAGAGGTTCTTGGCCTAGAAATTGTAGTTTATTGACCATTTGGACAGTTTGTCCGTCTCTTTCAACTTTCTGGTTTAAAAGACCACATCTGCGCTTGCTTCCCATCTTTCCTGTAACTAACCTACTGGTAGCACTAGAAAGTCTTAAACGGATAAAAGCTTAGGAGAGAGACTTTGGAGTGATTAAGTATCAGTTTTCTGTACTATCTTGCTGTACTTAACTGTTTTCTGCCTAAACGCAGATTTTCCAGCGTTTATTGTGATTTAAAAGCTTGTTTTTTTCACATATTGTACTTATTTGACTGCCTGCACTTTTAAAAAGTTGTTTTTTGTTTAAATAATTTGTTTAACTGTTGTAGGCTACACACTAAAGTGTGATAGCCTTTGCTGATCGTTTGTAACCATTTAGAGCTGTTTTGAGTATATTTTTTACTGTTTTTGCCTTATGTTTTCAAAAAACAAAACAAAAACAAATCCTTGTTTCCCACCTTTCTAAGCTAGTATAGTCCAGTTTTCAGGCTAGTGCTGAATTCAGGGCTGTGATTCTAGTTTCTTAGTTGCCCATACCTTACTTGGATAGAAGGAAGTTTCTATGTTCACCTGTGAGAGAGGGGAGCTTTGAGCAACCTATCTGTCCCTGGAGGAGTGGTTCCAGCCCAGACGTTAGTAGTTTATTGGCCATTTTGGGCTAATTTCTATCTCTTTCATTTCTCTACTATAAAAAATGCATTTGCATGGTTTTGTGCACCGGGCAGTGCTGGTTAGCTACGGTTAAATTATTCCTGGCTCCACTAAGTCTCCTCTTCAGTTTTTCCCTTGAAACTAGTCTAACTCTCAACCTAAGCACTCAAAAAGGATCTTACAGCCCAGCACTTGCTCAGACCTAATAGCAAGCACTAATATACCCTGAGACTGATTGCCCAGCAGGGCAAGACTCTTTATTCACCCCTCACCAACCAAACGACTAAGCAGCTCACCCTACTATTCAGGCATGACCAAAGGGCAACTTCAGGTGCACTCTCCAGTCCAGCTTGGTGAATCTGGGTATCCTGAGGCAATGTTACAACTGCCTCATGTACACAGACAACCCTCTCCTCCTACCACAAAACACTAACATATGCGAGAGATGCAATTATACAACCAAACTGGAAGCTAAGCTGTCTCCACCCAAGACTGGAACAGACAGTCAAGAGGAGAAGGTTAACACTTGCACCACAGCTCCATCCACACACAGACCTACTAAAACAGCACTGGCAAAAAATACACATAAATACACAAAATCATACTCGGAGGCTATAAATAAAAACCTGTAAAAGCATCAGAGACCTCCAAAGCAGACACCCAAACAACCTGCACTTCCCGTCACAAACCAGATAACACATAAAACACAAAATCAGTGTGCCGCACAATCACAGCCCTTAAGGCGAAATAACATACCTAGAACACTATTAATAGGTGACTCTATAGTCAGGCACACTGACGTCCCACTCACTAGGCTGGATAAGCAGAAGGTTACTGTTAGCTTCCTGTCGGGAGCCAGAACCCGCCGCATAACACAAGCACTCAGGTCACTTCAGAACAAGTAGAAATATGACTCTGTCATTGTTCATGTTGGTGTCAATGACCTGAGATGTACCTCCCTGGACTACATGAAAAGAGACATGGAAGAGCTCTCTGATCATGTAGCCCAGGCTGGTATGACCCTGACCCTGAGTAGCATCCTGCCCTTACTAAGAATGATACCTCAGTATAAAGAAAAAATGATCAATTTCAACAATTGGCTAAGCTTCTGGTGTCATTCAAAGGGGATCCAGTGTCTGTCAGCCTGGGCCGACATGCTCGACAAGCCGCGTTGCTTTGCAAGAGACGGCTTGCACCTGTCACCCCTAGGCTTTTGAATACTGGCCAAGGCTCTTGCTGCCCCCATAGTGCCTTTTTTAGGCAAGGCTCAAAAGTCAAACCCACCTCTGTAAACAGCACAGTTAACAAAAAACTGAGGGTTATGCTACTCAATGCCAGGCGTTTAAATCTCAAAATGCATGCGCTCGAAGAACTCCTTAGTATGGAGAACGTCGACATCTGTGCAGTAACTGAAACCTGGTTCAAGGCTCCAGAGAGCACCCCAGCACTACCGGGCTACAACTCATACCACACGTTTTGGCCACAGAACACAGACCGAAACACAAAAGGAGGGGGTGTATCCATATTCATCAAGGATACCTACACCTCCAGGTTAGTGGCGCAGCATGATACCTCTGTGATCATCCATGCGCAACTAACATCGGGCAAATCTGCAATGCAAATTGTGGCCTGCTACAGATCACCCTCCATGACCCAGGACCACCACTCCACCTTTCTGGAGACACTGGAAAACATGAATGTCCTACCAAACACCCTGATATTGGGCAATTTCAATTATCCTACCATTCACTGTGAAAACTACTCGAGTACAAATTCCCAGGCCCAGCGCTTCCTGTAATTCATCAACTCAAATGCCCTGGATCAGCTGGTAAACTCCCCTACCAGAGGTGAAAACATATTGGACCTGGTCATCACCAACATGGGCGACAGGTGTTCCACACCGGAGGTCAACCTGTCACTGGTTAGATCAGACCATAAACTAATTACTCTGGATGTCCACACACCACCACCACCCCCAACTAAGGAAACCACAGTAAAAAACTTTTCTAAAGCAAATTTCACCTTACTTAAGACAGAGGTGGTAAGTTTCACAGCCCCCACGCTAAAGGATAATGCTGCCCAAGATGCAGAAACCTTTACAAATGCACTCTGTGAGCACCTACAAGGATGCATGGATCATGCCATCCCTAGCAAAACTAAGACTCACTCCTCTAAGAGAAGGAAACCAGTTTGGTGGACCCCTGCAGTAAACAGGCTATACAATAGAAGAAGGAAACTAGTTCAGAAAAAAAGCAAATCCCAAGAAGGAAAGACATCCCTGATCAGTATCAGTAAGAAACTGAAGTCCGTCATGAAATGATCCAAGGCTAACTTCGAAAGAAAAATAGGCAAGGATTCAAAAGATAACCACAAAGCCTTCTTTAGCTATGTTAAGAATCTAAGTAGCAACTCGCAGATATGCACTGAACGAGTGCAAAATAGCACAAATATACTCAACCTACTGATATTGCCAACATCCTGGCAGATAGATTCAGTGCAAACTTCACCCCCCTCTCACCTCCAAAGGGACCCACAACAATACCGGAAAAGTGTAGTGTCCCAAAAATCACAGACGCACAGGTGAAAACAGCCCTTTCAAAAGCCAAAAAGCACAGCGTCAATGGGATCAGATCAGAAAAACGAACCCCCCACCTAAACATGCTGTTCAACCTCAGCCTCTCCACAGGCTACGTGCCCATAGAATGGCGCACAGCAACAGTTAATCCTCTCCACAAAGGAGGTTCCACAACTGACCCTGGTAACTATCGCCCCATAAGCCTGACTAGCCTGGTCTGCAAGGCTATGGAGCGCATCATCATGGAACTCATTAACAAAGACATTGGGAACCTCCAAACACTTGACCCCCGACCCAGTTCGGCTTTGTTAAAGGCAGATCATGCCTACTAAACCTAGTTGACTTCTTCGAGACAGTCACCAAGGCCATAGACAAGGGAAAGGTGGTTCACACAGCCTACCTTGACCTCGCCAAAGCTTTCGACACCATTCTCCACTCGGGTATTACAGAAAAACTCATCAGCCTGAACATAAACCCCTACGTCATGAGATGGGTTGCCAACTGGCTTGCAGACAGAACTCACACAGTAAGAATAGCGGGCTCCAGGTCCGACTCTAAACCAGTCACATGTGGTGTCCCGCAAGGCTCGGTCCTGGGACCCCTACTGTTCGGCATATACTTCTCAGAAGTACAGGCAAACACAGGAGGACTATGGCTAACCAAGTTCGCCGATGACTGCAAACTGGGAGCCATAATTGACTCTCCGGCTGACATGGACATCCTCCAAAAGGGCCTTACTGAGACAGAAACCTGGTGTCAAAGTCATGGCCTCAAGCTAAATGCCAAAAAATGCATAATCATCCCGTTTGGGAAAAACAAAGCACCCACGAATTACCACATAGGTGGTAGCCCCCTTAATACAGAAGAGGTAATAAGAGATCTGGGGACCCAGGTAGATAGTAATCTCTCCTTTGACAATCATATTGCCAAAGTAGTTAGGAAATCCTTCTGTGTGGTCCATCTAATTACTAGAGGGTTCGCATCTAGAAATAAAGAGGTTATAGTGCCCCTCTACTCGTCACTCATTAGCCCCATCATAGACTACAATGTCCCATGTGGGATGTACCTCACAAGACGCTTCCAAGCTGGAAAGACCACAAAAGTACCTCACCAAGAGGATTACTGGTCTCAAACATATGTCCTATGCAGCCCGACTGAAAAAACTCCGGCTGTACTCAGTGGCATATCGCTTACTCAGAGGTGATCTCTGCCTGACTTACAAAGCCATATCCAACTCAGAATTGATGGACATGCTCCACCTAAAGAAATCCAAGTCACTGCGAGCCACGCGCTCTAGTGAGCTAAACCTCGCCACAATAATAAATAGAACATGCTGGAGGGATAGATTCCTGTCACAGAGACTCCCCATGCTTTGGAACAAAATTCCAAATTACATCAGGCAGAGCCCCTCACTAACACTCTTCAAGAGAAACCTTGACGAGTGGATGGTAACAGAAAATACACCCCTGGGATCACTTCATTGGCTCTGCTTGACCAAGGATCAGTTAATTAATCAATGGGGTGGCGAAAGCCGACACACTCTGGCTAGGCTTATAAATGCCCTCAGGCAGATAGCCTAGTACCTACCTATGAACCTACTACTTGAGCACTAATCCAGACCATCTTTTTTTTGGAGAAGGTTCCCCTGCACCATAGTGGCAGTAGTGTGCAGCTAGAACTTGTCTGATTGAAGACTGCTGGAACAGGGCTCAGTTTTTAGCTTTTTTTTGGTTAATTTGTTTAAATCAGTTTGGTCATTTGCTATTATTATTAAAAAAAAATACACTTTATGCATCCCCACTTAGCTAGTGTTAAACTATTCCTGGCACCATAAAGTCTTCTCTTTAAATTTTCCCTTAAAACTAGACAGCTTTTTTAGTTTTAGCACTCAAATCTGTTTCTTTGAGCTCAGCACTTGTTCAGAACTCGTTGTAAGCACTAAATAAGCTACATTACTACAGCACTCAACTTTCCTCACTTGTCTAGAGGAAAACAATTTTTAGTACTTAATAAGTAAGCACCTATCCAGGCATGTCTAAGGTTCAGCTCCCGGTGTTTTCTCCTGTCTACCTGATGAATCTGGGCATCTTGGGGCAATGCAGCAGTTGCCTCATGTACACAGACAACCCTCTCCTCCTACCACCCAACACTACAACCTGTGAGAGATGCACTTATATAGCCAAACTGGAAGCAAAGCTCTCTTCACCTAAGACTGGACTAGACAGTCAAGAGGAGAAGGTAAACACTTGCACCACACCACAATCATGACATAGTCCCTTAAAACCTACACCAACAAAACAGACACATAGAAACACAAAACACACACCTACATTTGCGGAGGCTCTCAATAAAAATCTGCTCAAGTAACAGAGACCTCCAAAGCAGAAACGCAAGCAACCTCCATCCTCCAACACAACCCAAATGACACATAGCCCACAAATTCAGTGTACCACTCAACCACAGCCCATAAGGGATAACAGCATACCCAACACTCTAGTCATAGGTGACTCTATAGTCAGGCACGCTGATGTTCCACTCACCAGGCTAAACAAGGAGAAAGTTACTGTCACCTGCCTGTTGGGTGCCTGGATCTGCCACATAATGCACGCACTCAGGTCACCCCACAAGTACAGATATGACTCTGTCATTGTCGATGTGGATGTGAATGACCTGAGACGTACCTCTCTGGACTACATGAAAAGAGACATGGAGGAGCTCTCCGATCTTGTAGCCCAGACAGGTATGATCCTAGCCCTGAGTAGCATCCTGCCATCACCCAGAATTATACCACAGTACAAGGACAAAATGATTGACTTCAACAATTGGCTAAGCTTCTGGTGTCATTCTAAGGGGATCCAGTATCTGTCTGTCTGGGATGACATGATCAACAGACCACAGTGCTTTGCCAGAGATGACCTGCACCTGTCACCCTTGGGATTCCGGATACTGGCTAAGGCTCTTGCCACCCCTATAGTGCCTTTTTTAGGCAAGGTTCAAATGACAAATTCACCACTGTAACAGGTACAAGCAAGCAAAATCTGAGGGTAATGCTAGTCAATGCTAGAAGTCTAAACCTCAAAATGCATTCACTCGAGGCACTCCTTAAAATGGAGAGCATCGACATCTGTGCAGTGACAGAGACTTGGTTCAAGGCTCCAGAGAACACCCTTGCATTACTAGGATATAATTCATACCACAACTTTCAGCCACCTAACCCGGACCGAAACACTAAAGGTGGAGATGTGTCCATATTCATTAAGGATATCCACACCTCCAGGATAGTTGCTCAGCATAATGCATCCAAGATTATCTAAGTGCAACTAACTCTGGGCAAGACCGCAATCCAAATTGTAACTTGCTACAGATCCCCCACCATGGCCCAGGATTCCTACTCTTCATTTCTTGATACACTGGAAAATATTAGAGTACAACCCAGTACCCTCATAATGGGCGATTTCAACTACTCCACCATTAACTGGGAAAACAAATCATGTACCAACTCTTTTGCTCAATGTTTTGTGGAATTCATAAATTCCAATGCCTTGGATCAACTTATCCACACCCCCACCAGTGGCAGCAATATCCTAGACATGGTCATTACCAACATGGGCGACCGGTGTTCCACACCAGAGGTCAATTCCTCGTTGGTCAGATCCGACCACAAGCTAATCACCCTAGACATCCACATCCTGCCCCCATTAGGGAAACCGCCATAAAACGTAAAAAATTTCTCCAAAGCCAACTTCACGCTTCTTAAGACAGAAGTGGCAAACTTTACGACACCCATGCAGACAACCAATAGAGGTACAACTGCTGAATCCTACACAAATGCACTTTATAAGCACTTAAACAAGTGCATGGCTCGAGTTATCCCTAACAGAACCAAGATGCTATCCTCCAAAAAAAGGAAGCCAATCTGGTGGTCCCCTGCCATAAACAAACTCTGCAACAAAAGAAAGAAACTGTTGCAAAAAAGGGTAAAATCCCATGATTGGAGGAACTCCCTGGTCAACCTCAGTAAGAAGCTGAGATCCATCATAAAATCCTCCAAAGCCAGTTAAGAAAACAAATTCACCACTGATTCTAAAGACAACCACAAAGCATTCTATAGCTATGTCAAGAATCTCAATGGCAACACTCAGATCTGCTCTGAGTTACAGCACAATGGCACTAAATATACGGAACCAAATGATATTGCCAACATCCTGGCAGATAGGTTCAGTGCTAACTTTACCCCTCTCTCACCTCCTAAAGGGCTTATCTCTATACCAGAAGAATGCAAAGTTCCTGTAATCACGGCTGCACAGGTAAAAACCACACTCTCCAAAGCCAAGAACACAGCATCCATGGGACCTGACAACATCCAAGGCTGCGTTCTACACGAACTACAGAATGAACTGGCACCCTACGTAAGCACCATGTTTAATCATGGCCTCACCTCAGGCTTTGTGCCCACTGAATGGCGCACAGCGGCGGTTATCCCACTCCACAAAGGGGGGGGGGCACCAAGGACCCCAGGAACTACCACCCCATTAGCCTAACGAGCCTGGTCTGCAAGGCCATGGAACGTATCATCATGGAACTTATAAACAAAGACACTGGTAATCTCCAAACTCTGGATCCCACCCAGTTCGGGTTTGTAAAAGGCAGATCATGTCTCCTAAACCTGATAGACTTCTTTGAAGCAGTCACCAAAGCCATAGACGAGAGTAAGGTGGTTAACACAGCCTATCTAGATCTCGCCAAGGCTTTTGACACCACCCCCCACTCTGGAATTATAGATACTATCACTAAACTGGGTATAAATCCCTATGTCACAAGATGGATTGCCAACTGGCTCACTGACAGAACCCACACTGTGAAAGTAGCAGACTCCAAACCGGAGTTCAGACCAATGATAAGTGGAGTACCACAGGGTTCAGTCCTGGGTCCTCTCCTGTTTGGTATCTACTTATCTGAAATACAGGCTAACACAGAAGGTCTTTGGCTAACGAAATTCGCAGATGACTGCAAACTAGGAGCCATAATTGAAACTCCTATGTGGACATTCTACAAAAGGGCCTCACTGAGACAGATGCCTGGTGTCAAAGCCATGGCCTCAAGCTCAATGCCAAAAAGTGCATTGTCATACCCTTTGGTAAAAACTCTGCACCCATGAGCTACCACATAGGTGGTAGTCTACTTAACACCAAAAGTGTGATAAGAGACCTTGGGACACAGGTGGACAGTAGTCTCTCCTTTGATCACATCGCCACAATAGTCAGGAAATCCTTCTACGTGGCACACCTCATCACAAAAAGTTTCTCATCCAGGAAAAAAAGAGGTCATTGTTCCCCCTCTACTCGTTACTAATTAGACCCACTATGGAGTACAATGCCCCTTTTGGTATGTAACTCACAAGACATCTACAGCAACTGGAAAGATAGCGGAAATACCTCACAGAGGATTACCAGCCTCAAACATATGCCCTATGCAGACCGTCTCAAAAAACTCCAGCTTTACTCCATCACATATCGCCTACTCAGAGGCGATCTCTGCCTAACATACAAAGCTATGTCAAACCCAGAGCTGTTGGACATGCTCCACTTAAAGAAATCCCAATCCCTCCGAACTACACACTCTAGGGACCTAAACCTTGTCACCACAATAAACAGAACATGTTGGAGGGATAGATTCCTGTCCCAGAGACTTCCCATACTCTGGAACAAACTACCTATCTATATCAAACAAAGCTCCTCATTAGCACTCTTCAAGAAAAATCTTGACGATTGGATGGGAAATAGGAAATTCACCCAGGGGATCACTTCTGGAGCTTTGCTCGACAGAGGCACAGGAAAATAATTTTCTTGGGTGGCGAAAACCAGGGTACCTTTTTGACTAGGCTTATATAGGCCCTAGGGCCAGTAGCCTAGTAACTACCAATGAACATATTTCCAGCTGTGCTATTTCTTTATTTCCACATTTCTCTGCTTTATACAAATTTTTATACATGAAATATCTTAAATACCTCTACAGGATGTCTTATTATAGGTTTACCATCAAATGACTGAAAATCAAAAGACTGAATCCCAGAAAGACTGAAAATTCAAAATATTGAATAATGGAATTTGCCCCTTCTCCACTGTCGTGCGATCTTGGAGTTGGTTTATGTATTTAGCAGGGGGTGAGGGGAGCAAGGGGGCTTCCCTCTTGCATTAAAAATGTATTCAGTATTTTGAATTTTCAGTCTTTTTGGGTTTCAGTCATTTGATAGTAAACCATACACACACACATATATATATATATATATATATATATATATATATATATGTGTGTGTGTGTGTGTATATATATGTATATATATGTATATATATATATATATATATAGATAGATATATACACACACACACACACACACACATATATATATATATATATATATATATATATATATATATATATATATATATATACACACACACACATATGTATATATATATATATATATGTATGTGTGTGTATTTATATATATATATATATATATATGTATAATATGTGTGTATATATTTATATATATGTATAATATGCGTGTGTGTGTGTGTGTATGTGTATATATATATATATATATATATATATATATATATATATATATATGGGTCTACATTTCTTGATCGAAATTTCAAAATCTCGAACAAGAAACATAGAAACCCACTTAAACAAAAGTGCACTACATTGAAAGTGCACTTTCGCAAAAGCCGATTCAGCGAATCAGAAATAAAACGAAAATAAATAACTTTAAACACTATTTTGCAGGGGGGCAAGCACCCCTGCACCGCCCATGTTGGGGGCTGTGCCTCCACACCTCCCTACTTAAATATGCTAACTATAAGATCGCACTACAGTGGGGAAAAGGATATATTTCTTTATACCCACTGTAATGTGCTTTGCTAAATCGGCTTTTGCAAAAGTGCATTTTCGATGTAGTGCACTTTTGCTTAAGTGGGTTTCTGCATTGCTTGTTCAAGATTTTGAAATTTCTATCAAGAAACGTAGACCCATATGTATGTATATATATATATATATATGTATATATATATATATATATATATATATGTATATATATATATATATATATACATATATATATATATATATATATATATATATATATACACATACACACACACACATACATATATTTATATACACATACACACACACATACATATATATATATATATATATATATATATATATATATATATATAGATATATATATATATATATATATATATATATATGGATCCCTATCACATGGTCGGCAGGCCAAATGGTGGACTTTCATTTGGTGACAAGCAGTTTTATATGGGGCTTAAGCCCCACACTAACTATATATATCAACTCCAGGGTTGCACAGCATTGGGGAGGGGGGCAAATCTGCCTGTCGACCAAATGAATTGTCGACCAAACAAAAGTCGATCAAATGGCTATAGATATATATATATATATATATATATATATATATATATATATATATATATATATATATTTTTTTTCTACTTTCTGTTGCATAAGTCACATTGCTAAAAGTGTTTGTGCTTTGGAGTTATTATCAAAAAATCATTGCTTAATAAGAATCTTTTTAAACTTATGCATATTATCCAGATACTCCCTTATTTCTTCTTTAGCACTCTGCATTTGTGCCACCTCTTATTCTTTGAGATTCCCCTTTTTCTGCACATCTTTAACCTTTGTTAGCCCCTTTAAGTCATTATTACTATATAACCATATATCTTTCTCTTTTATTTCTACCATTTTTAAACTCCATTTTCATTTTATCCCACTAACTAGCTATAACATCTAAAGATATTTCTATTTTCCCTGATAACTTTTGAATAATTTCCACTATCCATTCCTTAAATTCCTGTTTTTTAACAGGTTGATGGGAAAGCACTAGTGTCTCATTTTTACTTATAAACAATCAGAGGCTGGTGTTGAAAACCAGACTAAAAGCAAAGAAACGACTGGTGCAGGAAACTAATGGACAATCTTCTTCTTCTTCTTTCGGCTTTTTCCCGGTTAGGGGTCGCCACAGCGGATCACCTTGTCCGCACATTGATTGGCAGTGGAGTTTTACGGTGTCGAGTTGCCAGCCCGGCGCCCAACCTTCCACAGAAGGCACACTCACACGCACACGCACACCTAGGGCCAATTTAGAGTATCCAATCCACCTGCAGCATGTCTTTGGGATGTGGGAGGAAACCGGAGCACCCGGAGGAAACCCACGCGACCACAGGGAGGACATGCAGACTCCGCACAGAAGGCACCCCAGCCGAGGATTGAACCGGAGAACCTCTTGCTGTGAGGCAGCAATGCTAACCACTGCACCACCGTGGCCGCCCAGGAAACTAATGGACAATAAACCTGTTAAAGAAACAAAGCTTGTAAGGCTAAAAAATACAGTTAATCTAGGTTGAGCTCTCGTTCCTATCACACTTCATCAGAACTGTAAAACAATAGCAAATAGCATGTATTTAAACAGTCACTTATTAACAACCATCACAAAAAAATCTCAATTAATTCATACAAAAGCATTTTAAAGTGACCTCATGCTACATACAAAAACATAATGCAGTATCTTATAAAGAACAAATAAGTATGCAGTCTTACATGCAGAAATCTAAAACAGTGCCATTTGTCAATGTAGAAATGTATTAGTAAAACCTTTATAAAAACCTTTATAAAAATATTGGTTACATAACTTCCAACTTTAATAAAATCAAACCAACATATAGGAAGCTTCTTAAAGCTTACTTGCCCTGATTTTTAGAAGGGGGGCAATAGATATAGTTTCATTCAAACCAGTGGATACAGAAGCCTTCACCCCTATCAGAGCTAGCCATTCAATGTTGGAAATTTATGGCTCTAGGTGATTCAGTTTTGTTGGCTAATGTCACCAAATGGGCATGCGTACTTGCAGGTGATAAGTAGGTTGAGGACTTTGCCTAATCCGACCTGCAGTTTGGGAGGGGTGTATACACCTCTATTGGCCAGTATGTGCCCTGGGTCAGTAAGGTACTGGCCGAGCAGTATCCAGTTGTCCAGCTTGGGCTACCTGAGACAGCTGTGTTGAGTGAAAGCTGGATGTAAATCCAGTCAACCTGCCAAATATGAAGAAAGAATTGTTATACTTAATGTATTTTCAGTCAGGACAGAACTTGGAAGTGGAAGACATGATGATAAGAGGGAGAAAGCTGAGTACACTATGTATACAGCAGGCAAGCGGGAAGGGCAGTGCAGTAAAGACACTTGAATTGAGATCCAGATTCTAATACTCAGGAGACGGACAGACTAGAAATGGTGTGGGAATTGTGGTAAGAGAGAGGCTTCAGAAGGCAGTGAGGGATGTCATCAGAATTAGTGATAGGCCCATGACAGTCGGACTCTAGCCAAATGATAGGGCAGTATTCATAACCCCAGCCTATACCCCAGAGTGGAGTTGTGATGAACTGGCTCCTGAGGCCACTACTAGCAGTATGGAAAGAAAGGTGTATCCCAGATGACTGAAGAATGAACATACTGGTGGCAGTGTTCAAGAACAAAGGGGATATTCACAACTGTGGGCAGTACAGAGGTATCAAATTCATGTCACATTGTATGAATGTTCTGGAGAGGGTGACTAATAAATTAATATGCAGAGAAGTAAAAAGTAAGATGTGAGATGAGTAGTTTGGATTCAAATTAAGCTGCAGCACAACTGACTCAATATTTGCAATGGGACATATCCTTGAGAAGAAGCTAGAAATGAGGAAGGAGTCCAACTAGTCATTTTTAGACTTGGAGAGCATATGACAAGGTCCCAAGAGAGCTGATTTAATCCATCCTGTGGTGGTTCAGAGTCCTAGAAACATTGGAAGCATTAGTGCAAGCTATGTACAAGGACCCAATGACTCAAGCAAGGACAGTTTTCTGTCTCACAATGGGGTTCCCAGTGGTAGTGGGTGTACATCCGGGTTCAGCTCTGAGTCCACTACTGTTCATACTGGCAATGGACAACTTTAGCAAACAGGTCACAGGGGACAAATCAACAAACTTGCTGTATGCAGATGATGTAGCATTACAGGCAGACTCTGAGCAAGAACTTCAGCAAAGGATAAGTTAATTGCATGCAAACTGAAGGCATATGGGATAAAACTGAGTAATGGCAGCAAATGGGAGAAATCAGAAGAAGCTGAAAATTGAGATAGAAGTGAAAATAGTGGAACAAGTTAACAGCTTTAAACATTTGGGAGGGGTGGTTGAGGAGAAGGGAAGTCTGAATGAGGAGGTCAAAGCAGGAATCCGAATGGCTGCAACCAACTGACACAAAGTGTCAGGTGTAGTGTATGACAAGAATGCCAAAGAAGCTGCAAAGTAAGTTTCACAAAATAGTGGTATGACCCATACTACTGTATGGTACAGAAACTTGGGCAATAAAGGCAAAGTAATTGAGGAAGCTAGAGTTGATGAAGATTTAGTGCCTGAAATGGATGGTAAGATGCATACTGCAGAACAGGCAAAGAAGTGAGAACATAAGAGCAGAATACAAAGTAGCTCCATTTGCAGAAAAGGTTAAAGGTAATGGATCAGTGATTCAAGCACATGTGCGGAAAAGCAGAAGACAATCGGGTGAAGATTTGGGCCAGACAGGAAGAAGGCAAGAGGAAATGATGTCATCCAGCAAAGAGTTGAATGGATTATGTGAAAGAAGACCTGCGACAATCAGTCATGAGTGTCAAAAGAATTTAGGAGAGTGGCACTGAATAGAGAGAAATGGTGACAGTTAACATGACTCCCTGACCACAAGTAGAAAATGAGAAGAGGGAGTTGATGATGATGATGAAGATGGTGATGATAATGATGATGATGACAGCCATTGAAGAGACATCTTCCACATTTAAAATACCTCTGAATACATTACCCCAAACTACTTTACTGTATAAAACATGATGTTTATATCACAAAATGTTTTATTCAAATACTAATAAGAATAACAATTGTTTTACTTAGTTGTTTTTTTCCCCTTTCATTGTCCTTTTAAAGATTAATGACATAAAGTGGGGTGTATGCTTTATAGTCCACTCACAAGTTTAACAAAGTGAGCAAAAGTTCAGTCTTTTAATATGGACAGGCTATTAATACCCATTTCAGCACTACTACTGAAACTAGGCTTTTGTACTGTAACAGTGTGTTAAACCCTGCTGCTGTATGGCTTCCATGCATGATATTCTGTATTAGATATTTCATTGCCTCAGTTTTTTGCATGTTTTCATTGGATTGGATTTTTTACCGTAAACTGCTTAGGTGTCCCTGAATGCTCTTTAGAATCTCCTTCTGGTGTTCTCTTAAAATGAGATTATAGTGATGTGTCCGTTACTTCGCTACCCCTGTAATTCCTCAAACCCCGACCCCTTGAAATGTACCTGCTCGGTCTATAGTGCTCAAAACTCCTGAAGTACTCAATCATCTGGACATCACAACATGAATGGGAATGCAGTTGCATGCAAGCACACACCACCTGCACATCCAAACAAATATATATATATATATATTTTTTTTTTTTCATAGGCAAGCTTACCTGCATTCCCTTACTTTATTAGTCTCACCCCAGGGTTGCTACAGCTCATAGAAAAAGCAATCGCTCTGAAAAGTAGTAAAACATGTCTCAAGCTTTGTCTGAGAAACAACATATGCACCATATAGTAAAATGTCATCATGTATGTATTGCTAAAACATGTTTTGAGCAGAGTTGATAAAACATATCGTCAAGCAGCTGTGTGCCAGCAAATATAGCCTGAGCAGCTATTTACTGAGCACCTGGAAGGAAACCTAGTACTTAGCAGAGATGTAGATCTTCAAAAAGGGTTTGTAACAAGGGTCTATCTATCCCGTTCTTTTATTCTTTTCTAAGCACAACTATACTTCTAGGACTATACTTTTGTAGAGGGTTGCCAAATACAGAATTCAGACAGTTGATTTACATGTCTGGGAAAAGAAATTCTGGAGGGGGGGTTGAGCATACCTTTTAATTTAGATAAAAGTGTCACCATCTTGAGCTAAGGGGGGCATAGTTTTTTAGAAACATGAGTATTTCAAAGTTTTTCACTAGGTGCATATTAATGGTAGAATGATGTTCCCTGTTTATACCATAAAAAGATTTATGGATATGTTAATTATTTTCACAGCTGGTTAAATTATAGAACTGTGAACTAGGTGGTATGTTTGCATGGATTTACTTACTTATGTTAATTGCCAGTCCTCAGAGAGGTGTGACATTGATCCCATATGTAGTTTTGCTGCAAGTTGCGGTTCATATCTTCCCCAAGAGTCAGGGCTAAGTCATTGTTTGGACTTGGACCAACAGGATAATTACCTTGTTCACAAGATTTGCCCCCAGAGATATGTTGTGTGAAAACATAAAACTTGGGGTACATCAGCAACAGCATAGTTGAGTATGTGCTGAAGAAATCTTAAAACTGCTAAAGAAAGCAAATCTGATTCACAATGTTCTCATGTGCTAATCTGTTTAACATGCAGCTAAAATTAGTCTTCAGAGGGTAATAACTGCTGACTGAGTAAATTATGTTTATGTCATTACTTCCATTTTTTCCGTGTCACATAATTTCACTCAGATGAATCTGATTTTCAAAAGCCTCAGTGGTTTAAAGCTTGTAACCAGCGAGATTTGAACAGAAACCTTTTTGTTTTAATTTCACATATATTCTTGCATATGTATGCTGAATCTGTAGTTTTAGTGACTGGAGGAGTCCTAAATCAACCATTATGAAGCTTTTTGTTGTTTCAGACCCAAACCATTATTCATGTTTCATTCTTTTCTGCCTGTTCCTTTTCTTCTGGTAAAATACACTTGACAAGAATTTCCAATAAGAAACTAATTTCCTGTTAGAAAAAGGAGCGGTCTTTACATGATGTTCACATCCATGTTTGCAGCTTGCATTCAGTGTCAGTACAAATACACTCATTTTCCTTTGAGCAGTTAACAACTTTAGCACCTTAGGTGTGCCATCAGGTTTAAGTTAAATAAGAACCTCTCAATTTCTTTAAGGGACTTTTATGTTAGAAAACATTTCTTCGGGTTCAAAATGGCATTTTACCATAATACCCAGAACAACTGCATCAAGCATTTATCTTGCGATGCTTCACTGACTTTGAGTTTCTAGTTCTCAGCTGGTCTAGTGCAAAAAGTTATGGGGTTTTTATAAACTGGCTGAGATGTGCAAGACATAATTGAAGCATCTGGACTTGGAGAGAGCAAACAAATCATTACACTCCCTTTGCTATACTCTCCTTAATAGTGCCCCCATTAGAAAATATTTAACAGAAATGTGGTTTTATTTGTATGCCTGGGCCAGTGACTGTCACTACTTGCATCAAAAAAGAAGAAACTTTTTGACAGCGTGCAGCTTCTTTAATAAAATAGTTAGGCACTTTCGTCCACATACATCAACTGGATTTATCATGAATTGTGACCTAGCCATTTATATACAAAGTTTAAAATCAATCATGTGACAAAATACTTTATGCTGCTCACATTTCATTAAAGCAATAGCAACTTATAAGTAAAATAGAATACTTTTAATTCCTAAACTCCATCATTTTCTCATATGTATATAAATGTTCATGAAAAACAATCCAAACTCATGCCCTTATAATTTAGCTACTCTTAGTTTTCTTATGCTGCTCAGAGAGTTTTCATATGCTGCTCAGAGAAATAGCATCAGTCATTCCCAGTGGTATACTGGTGTTAAGTCTAATCTGCCATAAAAGTTTCCTGTACTCTAGTTTGTATTCCCAAGGTCCAGCTCAGCACAGGAACTTTTTTGAAAATAAAAAAGGAATTTTTTTTTTTATTACCATCACATTTTCCTTATGTTTATAAAGTGCATTGTTTATATTAAAGCTATTACTATCAAAATTATGTTCATATATTCTCTTTTTCAATGCACACTCTGCTTTATCGATATAGTAACCATGGCAGAAATCACAAAATGTCAAAGTAGACCACCCCTGTTGCATTACAGTCACCATTGCTATGCAGTTTAAGCCCCATGGTGTTAAGTTTCAGTTTTTCTCCCTCAGAGATATACTTGCACCGTGGACACCTTCCACATTTTCTCATGCCCTTAATAAATCTGTCCCCACTACTAACTTTATTTCCTGCGTGTAATTTTTCCTTGATGTTCAAATGCCTTATGTAAACTGAGGCTCGCTCCCTAATACATCCTTACAGTTGTCGTCAAATTCAGCAGATTTCCAATTGTTGTTTAATATGTGTGTGCAACTTGACTGCTCTCAGCTCCATATTTAATAGCCATAGTGAGTTCATAATTGTCCATATTATTATTTCCTTTATTCTCACCATTTTTATTGAAAGGATAATCACCCATTAAGGGAAAGAATATTTTATCTTTCCTGATTTTTGTAGCTTTGTCCCTGATTTTATTTAAAATTGTCAAGGGATGATCCCTGTCAATAAACATTTTACATAAATTTTCAATTTCTAGTAAAAGCAAATCATTCCTAGATAGGGTATGTATCATGAAATCGAATAGAAAGAATGTCGAATGGTCTGAGCAAAACTGCCGAAACTCGAGGGTCCGTTATTGAGGTTTTAGTAGTGAAGATTGGAATATTTGCCCTTTCCTCACTGTAGTGCGATCTCTGAGTTGGAATATATATTTAGCGGGAGGTATGGGGGGCACAGCACCTCACAATAAGTACTTCGAGTTTCAGCATTTTCGCTCATTACAGCATTCGACATTCTTCCTATTCGATTTTATAATATAGACTCCCTATATATGCGTCTCAACATGCAAACTATCTGACCCTTAACTAGGGCGTTTTTTTGGCACATTAGATGGTTACTGCTAAAATGTAAGAAATTATTCGAGTAGGTTAGTTTCCTGAACAGCTTGCAAATAAATTCACCTCTCTCAAAATCCATCGTAATAGTAACATCCAAACAATTCTTATGAATCTTACTTCCCCTCCCAATCATGAGACATTCTTGTCCTCTTTATTGTGTGAAGAGAACAACCCTGCATCATTCTTTCACAAGCCAAAGTTAACACTAGTTCAATGATATTCTTCCTAATCCTTCTATGACCTCTTTATGATGACTGTCAATAATCCACAGTCATAATCTTCTCAATTTTTTTTTTATTTTCCCTCCCGCCTTTCTTTTTCTGTTCTACCATGCGACTTGATGTTCGATTTTATTAGTATTACCTCTTTGAGACTGGTTTCTTAATTTACTGCTTACCTCTTTTTAAAGGTCAAAGCACTTAGATATCTATCTAGACTATTGAAGAAGCCCTGAGTGTTGAACAATGTCATGTGTTACTTCATTGGGCTTTTTCATGCCCTGGCAAATAAGGTACTCAGATTTTCCTGTGGCTTCCACTCCCCAGGGAAACTCCACCCCTCAGGACATTTTTTTCTTCTAGACTCAATAATTGCTTCCATTTAATTTTTCCTTCCCAGTATTTTTTTTCCTTTTTGACACAAATAGGAGTAAAAATAGCATAAGTATAAAATGTAGGTTGAATTAGTAACATTCCCCCTTCCTTCATTATATAGATATATTTAATAGTTCCAGCTTGTACAGCGCTTCCAAAATCAATTGTATCTCTACCACATTATTCCTAACTTACCAAGTCCGTAAGCTTTTTTATAAATTGAGTTGTGGTTCAAAAATTTAAACATGTATTTATATTTAGAAGAGGAAACAGAACCTCCATTTCCCCCTTAGTATACAAGGTACATTTACCTGTGTGTTCGGTATAAACAATGAGAAAGGTACCCCTATCCATCGTCAAGAAGTCTCTCTTCTTTCCATTGTGCAAATATAGTTATGATCAACATTCTTCTGCATTTCCTGAAGTACTTGTTCTTTAATGTCCATATTTTTGAAGGCTGTCTCTCACTCTACATCAAAGGTCCTGCATTCTGTTTTATCTGTCTGGTAATTTCTTCTGAAATACCAGGAAGGGTTTAATTTGTAGCTTCTATTGGACTTGGGGGGGGGGATCTTTGGGTTTCACCTACTTCATGCAATTGATCATCTTGAATGGCCACTCTTTCTTCAGCCAGCACTTTAAGTCATCCAGTACGATTTCCACTGCCAAATAGGTCTTCATGCTGTCTGATAGAAAACCATACTATTACTGGATATATCAACTTAAATCATAGATCATTTTACTTTCACAGTTTTATTTTAAGGAGGAACTTGCACCTGTGCTGTTTAGTAGCACCAGCATAACCATTTCATGTAACTTGTTCCTTCTGCTAATATGATTGAAACTTCACTATTATTGGTCTTATCTTCCTGGCCAGGACACCTGTCAGGTGTACCCTGTGGGTTCTCTCAGTTTTTAATTCCCACACCATTGTACTGTCTATTGTGAATATTTTGCAGTTAGCTCCTTCCAGCTTGTTAGGTGTGGCAGAAAATCTTAAATTATCCTTGTGAATGATCCTCCAGCTCAGGCAGATTCATTTTCATTTCTTTTTGAAGATGCAGGACCAAACCACGGCAAATGATACTGAGATAAACAGGAAAAACAGAAGTTTTTATTTGTGAGCACTTTCGCAGCATACCATGTGGCTTCTTCAGACAGGTCAACAAAACACAATGCAGTATATTTAAAACACATAGAAGGTAAAATCTCTCCTCTCATTAATTATGTAAATTCTTCATAAGAACATTGGATCATATATATATATATATATATATATATATATATATATATATATATATATATATATATATATATATATATATATATAACATATATAAGATTTATATACTTATGAATACTTAGATAAAAATACACATATGTATATAAAATATTTATATGGTTATAGAACATATGTAAAAATGACTATCTTAAGTAATTCCCTGCCCTGCAAGATGAATTTAATAGACAACTTCTCATTAAGGCCTTTCCCAAATGTGGCCCTCATTCTAATAATCCATTTCAATTCCGATGTGTCTGTTCTATTTCTAATGTCCCCCCCTTGTTCATTAATAGGAATATTTTCAATAACCATGAACTTCAGTGAATGTGTAGCATCATTCCGTAAAACATGTTTTACTGGTGCATTAGCGTCTAGATCTCTATGAATGTTATATATGTGTTCTCTGATGCATTCTGTAAGCCTTCTCTTTCTTGCCAATATAAAAACATAAGCATGCTTGACAATAGGCAAGATAGACCACATGGACAGAGTTGCAACTAGCATGCAGATTAAATTGTAACGTTTTTTCCTGTATCAGGGTGTATGAACCAACTATTGGTGTCTATCAAGGGACAAAAATTACATTTGTTACAGCAGTAAATCCCTATACTAACTGTCTCTGCCCCATCCTGTCTTCCTGATTTAGGATAACATAGCATCCTTTTAAGTGATTTTTTTATTCTTGAAGGCAAATTTCGGTGTATGGCCAACCACCGACTTAACTTGTGCATCTGTACACATAAGATGCACCAATTCCTATAAAAAATATTTTTTACCAGCTTTATATTACTGGAGTAGGTCAGTGGAACTCTTTAAGTATCCTTGAACTTTCAACCCCACTAATATCTTGTACAAAAGTATCAGAAAAATAGGGTTTCCCTTTGTCTGCCCTTAAAGTGGGTATTGTAGATAAAATGCCATCTACTTCTTGGCTTCAATATCCTCTCTGCCTAAAACTATGTTTTAGATATTCCAGTTCCCTGCATCTTTTTACTTTGGATATTTACATACTCTTTTGCTAGACCCATTTATCCACACTTGTCTTATTTTATCTTGTCTTTCATTTCTTCTTGCAGTGTTTCTTGTTCCATTAATTTCCACATTTTCTTTTTGAAAGACTATAATATCATCTGAATTTTGGGACAATGCTTTTATTTCTGTTTTCTTACTGTTATTTTTTATATAATGATCTACAGTTCCACTTACTTTGAATATCTCTTTGAAAGAAAAATTAACAGAATGTACACAGTAGCTCTTTCTGGATCTTCTACTGACTATTCTGATTGCTGGTTGTCTGACTCCTCTAGCTTCTGCTCCATCTGTATAGTTTTATTTTTCTTTGTATTCTTTGTATTTTTCTTCACTGCATTATTTGTTTTCCCTCTGGTATGAATGGAAAGATGATGTTTTACTGGTAGATGCAGTTTAATTTTCATATTACCAGCTTTTGCTTAATTTTACAGATTCTCAAATCGTTTGAGCAGGTTTTAGATGTCTAGACTTGTTTCACCATACCGAAAGTTGTTCTGGCAGATTTAGGTCCCCATTAAACATAGTCTTTCCTCTTTGTTTTTTTCTTCTATACTTTTCATTTTTTTCCCTCTTCCAGTTTCTCTTCCTGCTCCATTAAATATTGAGAGACCATTACACTGCATCAGTCCATCAGGACTCTCCTTCCTCTTCCTTGACCGTCAGAGTGTATACTGTAGATTCTGTCCCTCACTTCTTGGGGTGGTGTTCTTTCTTCTCTCTAACCTCAGATTTGTTGGCTTTGATTTTCCCTCCCTCACCTCTCTATCATTTCTAAGCTGTTTATACAATGTCTCCTTAATGTCCTGTACTACTTATGATTATCCCAAGTTTGTCCTTATGCATCACTGCTTGCAGCTCCCTCTTTTCTTCTTCCCAGATGTCACACTCTGTCATCCCCTGTACTTCTATATCCTTTTAAATCACTTGCCTACAGTGCGAGTTCTTACATTTCTTTTCTGCTTGTGTGTTACCCTTTCCTTTCCATCTTAGTTTAGTTATGGAGATGTTCCTTCTGACTAGCTCTTAGCAGCATTATTTCTTCTGGATTAAGATGGAGCCTGCTGCTGTCCTAGAGCTTATCTTCCTGTCATGCCTGTCGCTGTCCTACTAGTCGTAAGCTAGTCTCCCTTGGCCACTGCTACATCCAGTTCTTATATTCCATAATCCCCTTCTTCTCTGTTGTACTAGCTGCTGGCGCATGTAACTCTTCTAAGAATATTACCTTTGACCTGCTATATTGATGTCTCTCTGTCATCTCCATGATCTACTTTCTACCATTCTGTCTCCTTTGTGGACCACAGTCTACAGCAATTACTTTCTCTTCCTGACTACCTTCTTCATTTCATCCCACGTCAAAGTCTAAGCCTTGAGATCAGTGTCATCATGACCTAGTCTGTGTTTGTCTCCTTTGACAAGACTGCTAATCATTCGGAATATGAAGTCTTTAGCCACCAAATCATCTTGTCTCATCCCACCTGACTGTTGTCTCCTGTTGCACTTCCTGCTCCATGTCACTGCCCCTCCAAACTGACTTTTCCAATTCCAGCTACCAGCCAAACTTCCAAGTTGCGTCCTTGCCATGTTGTGCCTGATCCCTATTCCATTTCTCCTGTACTCTTCCAAGAAACCCTTCCACCTGTTCATTTTTTTCTCTCCTTGCTGCTTTTTTCACATTTGCTTTATCTCTGCCTCTTCCTGTTGATCCCTCATCTGCCGAGTCCTCTTAGTGAGCACTGTTTTCTTGCCTTTCTATACAGGCTCCTGGCTAACATTTTGTACCTATCTACTACCTGCTTTCGCTTCTTGGTCCCTGCCTGCATTCTCCTGCATACTCTGACTATTTCCTACTACATCCTGCCTCCTGTTTGACTTCATTAGCCCAAGTCTTCCTCCTAACTTTCTGGACCCCCACCACCCAAGTTCCCATGCTATCCTCCTGATCTACTTTGCTCCTGCATTCATTCTCCTATCTTTTTACATGCCCCACCTCCCATTTCCTCCAATGTAGGTCCCTAAACAACAGCAGTATCCTGTACCGAGTGCATCTGGCCCATCTGTCCTCTTCTCCCTAATGTTTCATTTTTTCCTCATTTATCAGGTCTACTTGACCTACCTTAGCCTACCTAGTGCTCAACCTGACTTCATTCCAGGGCTGGTGAGGAGATCATGGATGCTGGTGCACTGTCACACTGCCAGCGAGGAGTGTGCCCTAACTCCTGTCCCCTTGCAGCAGCCTTGCCTGCTCTGCGATTGCTGCCCTCTGGAGGTGCTTGCACATTTCTGATCATGTGCAACCTCTCAGCTGAGTGGCTCTCCACGCATGCAGCATGGGGCTGCAAGGTATGTACACTGTATATTACAGAAGCTTAGGCTGCCTCCCTTCCCCCAGGATGGGTGAACCAACATTTTCATCTCATTCCATTCTCTCCCAGTGGTTCTTCCAGTGCCCATGCTGCTAACTGAACACTGGTAATCTTCGGTACAGTAAGGACTTTATCGCTCTTTGACATGGGGCAGCTCTTTTCCCCATAGTATTAGCTGTTTTTTTTTCTTAATTAACTTAGTGTTAGGTGTTTTCTATAGCATGTGCATTTGCATTGTGCCTTGTTATTGTATGTCCTGAATATGTCCCAACTGTTTGTTCTGGATGAGTTTATATTTCTTCCATGCAGTACAATTTCAGTTAAACCTGAGAAGTGACTCCTGTGTGCAATACAACCCTCGATGAAATGCCATTTGATGGTGTGACCATTCACTGTAATAATAGGGACCTGCTGGTTTAAAGTAACCATGTGTTAGTGTGTTGCTCATGTTCAGATGGAGTGCTTCCTTTGTTACGTAGAATAATGATCCTGCAGATAAACCATATAGAATAATGCTGTGCCCATCTCGGTTGCCAAGTAATTAGATTACAATGGTTTTCAGTTTTAAAGCAATGATGGTATGTAGTTTAATCAGGTAAGTACCTTGTTCTGTTTGCAGTGTTTGCTCAAACCCCAGGTTGTCTCACATGCGAGAAACTAGATATACTATACATATTAATACAAATGTAACCAACACTGTTTATATTGAATGCAAAATTTCATAGTGATTAACTTGGATTTTGTAGTTAAACATGGATGCAGTGCCTCTTGCGCTTGATTATGGCTGAAAAGGAATATCTGCTAGCTCTGAGACTGGGGTATCTCACAATATTCCCCTTATTCTTAAGGTGCTCAGAATTTAGACTTGGTACATATAAGTAACAGAGGTAGGAGGCTTAACCCCCATATCAGGGTTGCAGGGGGCATTTAAAACATTTACCAGTCCATCTATCAGGTAAAAGGTTGCAGGGGGCATTTAAAACATTTACCAGTCCATCTATCAGGTAAAAAAAATAAAATAAAATAGGTAAGGAGTCAAAATGGCTTTCTGCCAGAAATGCACTTTGTGATCGTGTGAGTCTGGACACTTTGAAAAACAAACTACACTTTTGCCAGCATAACAGCAAATTGAAAAACTTGCTGTTTCACTTTTTAAACAGTTAAAAGTCTCCTGAATCCCTGATGCGGGAGTGCTGTGCTTTCCACACCCCTTCTACTTACATGTGCTAAGTCTGTGATTGCTGTACCTTGTAGTAGGGGATTACTCGGAGATACCACAGTCTCACAGTTAGTACATATTCCCTTCTCTGCACTTATTTTCACAGCTTTAAGGACTGCAGTAAATGTCCTTGAGCACTCATCAGAGAACCAGTCAAAACAGATTGTGTGGTCATTAGCACAGAACAATGAATTATACTTGGAGAGGCAGCTTTGGAGAAAGCTATTAAGTAGAACAATGAGAGTGATTCAATACTAGACATTAATTTTTGTGAGATTGTAAATATAACTTTACTGCTAGCAGATACCAGAGCATGAAAGGCAAAAATATCAGAGTAAGAATTTAATTTTGGATGTTAGAACAGGTGCAATTAAAAAAGACAAGGGAGTGGAATTTGGAGCAACATGACATGGGTTACTGAATTGAGATATCTTAGTAGAATTTCTAATGAATGCAACAGAGAATGTGTTGCTCAGCAACGTTCAGATGTCCTTCTATTCCCATGTTGCAGTATTCATACTGTGGGATTTCCAGCCCTCAGGTGACCTGACATTGGCTCCTTATACAAAAGCTTAAGCCTGGCTGCCGTAGGTGCATGGGATGTCACACATAGGGCCATAAACCTTGGAGTATAAATATAACATCGACATGCACAGACCTCAGAACTTTTCAGCCGCAGACGACAATTACTTCGACCGCTTGACTCCTACGTCCAAAGACATCTAAAGATAAGTACCCTATTGGGGTTTTTTGCCTTTTCGTTCTTCAGCTTTAGCTTGGTTGCTCTAGTTTTTCTCTAGCCGATGTTGGAGAAAAAGAGTAAGTGAAGTTGCGGGCGCCAGATTCTGCACAAATACTCCCACGACTGCTGTGTATTTTGCTTAGTTAAGGAGCATGACCACAAGGCCTGCTCTATTTGCCAATTATTCATACCCAAGACCTTACACAGCCGTCTGTCCATGTTGAATCTTTTCTTAGAAAACCAAAGGCTTAAACATCTCACGCTTAGGATGGATCCCGAGTTGGCTGCCCAAGCCGAACAGCCACAGAAGAAGGCCAAGATTTTGCAGGCCTTCTCCAGATGCTGCTCCACCTTCAGATGTCCTGACGACATCCGCTCTAGGGGCCGAGGGACACCCGATTACTCCGACGGTTCCTACGGCTACTCTAGAGGAGGCCGTGTCAGTACCCACGGACAGCACGTCAGTGGAGTTGACTCAGATGTCAGTCATTTCTGAAGCTGAGGGGGAACCATCACTGGACCGGCCAACCGAGACCTCTCCTACCCCAGCGCAGGCCTCTGTTTCCTTACCCACCCAGACGCACACTCCTTCTAAAAGGAAGCAGAAAACTAAATACCTGAGCCCAACGCCTCCTGCAGCCCCAGACTGGGAGTCCTTCACTTCTTCCTTGATGCAGGCCTTCATGGCTCTTAGGCCTACAGGCCCTACTCCCACCAGCATTCCTGTACTGAGTCCTAGGCCGGCTTCTGCCTCCTCCCTGTTTTTAGCATCTGCTCAGCCTACAGTTACCCAGGAAGTTCCAGAACACTCTTATTCCTCCTCTGAAGAATCTGTCTCCTATGTTTCACAGATTGCCTCTCCCATTGACTATTACTCACCTGAAGGGGACTATATTGAAGGGGACTCCCCACCTGAGGACTTATCATTTGGGGAGACTATCTCAAAAATGAAAGAGTATTTAAGTGGGATACTTCTTTAGTCTCTGATACCCAGAAAATATACTTTGAGCTTCTACAGCTTGACTTCTCTTCTCCTTCAGCTATCCCTCCAGTACTCCCAGCTTTCTTGGATGCCTTCACTTCAGTTTCCAAGAGCACAGATTCTCAACCTCCTGCTTTAAGAGGCTGGATAGGTTTTACAAAGTCCCTGATGATTACAAGTTTCTCATAAAACCACCTTTGGCTGACCCAGCTGTTATTGCAGTATCCCCAGAGAGAGAATCTAGGCAACTGCCTTCTGCCTCCCTACTGCCATCCGATAAAGACAGCAAAACCACGGACAAGATGGGGAAAAGAGTATACACCTCTTCTACCCTGGCTTTCAGGGCTATGAACTACCAAACCCACATGGTGAAGTATGCCCTAGACCTAGTTTCTCAGGCCTCCATCTTGTTGGCTACCACCCCGGACTGTCCAGCCAAATATGACATTTCCTCCAAATTGTCACTGGCCTCCCAAGTAGCCAGACACTCTATCTGCTGCAGCAGCAGTTGCCAGATCTGCTGCCACTGCTTCCACCTTGTGCAGATACTCCTGGCTCAGGCTACAACCTCTGCTAGATGACTTTAAAGCCAAAATCATGGATGCTCCTCTGGATAACAACCTTCTCTTTGGCAAAAATGCTGCAGAATTTTTTAAAAACTTGCAAGGAACTGCAAGACATCAAGCACTTGCTGGTGTCCCCAGTGCCCAGATATTACAGGAACAACCCAGCTAAAACATCCTTTGTTAGAAGGCCCACGTCCACTTCTAGACCCTCTACTGCCAGACCACATAGGGGATCTCGGAGACAACCTTATCCCAGACCCCCTCAACCACAACCCCCCAACAAATAGCCCTTTCCAGATAGACGGAGACCCTCCTATGCGTGACTGCCTTGCCCAAGTGCCCCTGTCCGCCTGCCTTACCCAATGCCTCCCTTTTTGGAGAACCATCACTACAGATTGGTGGGTTCTTTCCATCATCCAAAAAGGATACTTTCTTTCCTGGAAAGAAAAACCTACACCAATAAAAATTCCTTTCCCTCCCAAAAATCAACTCCCTCTATTTCCTCCCATCCTGCAGGAACTACTCTCCCAAGGAACAATAGAACCAGTTCCATCAGGTCAGGAGGAACGAGGCTTCTACTCCCGCCTCTTAGTCCCAAAAAAGGATGGCCCCTGGAGACCTATCCTGGACCTCTCTTACCTAAACTTGTTCCTACAGATTCCTTCCTTCAAGATGCTCTCCCTTCAAACTCTTTTACCCCTCATTCCATCTCAAGCCTTCGTGGTTACTCTGGACCTAAATGATACATGCCTGCACACCCAGTCAAACCTTCCCACAGGAGGTTCCTGCGCTTCTCTGGACCCTCTTCTCATTTTCAATTTACTGCATTGCCTTTTGGCTTGTCTACGACACCCAGAGTTTTTACAAAGTGCTTGGCCCCAGCCATCGCTCACTACAGAACCAAGGGAATTCAAATCTACCCTTACTTGGACGACATTCTCATTTTGGCAGAATCACAGTCCACCCTACAGGCAAATCTCCAATTCACCATGTCCCTTCTAAACAACCTGGATTTCACTCTCAACCTCCAAAAATCCTCTCTCCTCCCACAACAGGACAAGGTTTTCCTTGGGTGCAGAATCAGAACAGATCTAATGAGATCCTTCTTACCTCCAGACAAGGTACAATCCCTCTCCTCCCATTTTCTAACTCTATAGATAGAATCACATCTCACTACAAGACAGTTTCTCCAAACCATAGGCCTCATGGCTGCCACCATTCCCATGCTCCCACTAGCAAGGATGCACATGAGGAAATTCCAATGGTACTTATAGACTGTTTAGTCCCGGAGCCAACAACCTCTAGACAAACTCACCCCCCTTCTGCCCTGTCTAAAATTAGAGCTGAAGTGGTGGATTCAGCAGGTTTACAATAACCAGGGAATTCCTCTTCGACTCCCTCCCACTTTCCAGTCTATGCACACAGATGCATCAGACCTAGGATGGGGAGCAACCCTGCAGGGTTACAGGTACAACAGTGCTGGACCCCTGCCCTGAAAAAACAGCACGCCAATGTCAGGGAGATGACTGCTGTCCTCTTAGCTATAAAAGTTTTCCTTCCCATGCTGCATCCGGGATTACTCCACATTGTGACAGACAACATGACTGTCATGTGGTACCTAAACAAACAAGGAGGGACAAAGGCATACAAGTTATGTCGGATTACCCTGCTAATCTGGAAGATAGCAGCAAAACACAACCTCTTCCTGAAAGCTTCATACATCCCCTCTCAGGAAAACAAGCAAGTGGACTTGCTCAGCAGAACCATAACTCTGCAACACAAATGGATGTTGCACAGGGATACCTTCCTGCACAAAGTCCACCAGTGGGGCACACCACAACTGGATCTGTTTGCCACCCCCCAGAACAGACAACTGAACAAATTTTGCAGCAGGACTTGTTCACCTCTAGCCTGGAGAGTGGATGCCTTCAGTTTTTCATGGCAGGGAATGTTCCTATAAGCCTTCCTGTCCTTCCTTCTAATTCAGAGTCCTTTTGAAAATCAAGAAAGAACACCCAAAAATCTTGCTGGTGACTCCCTATTGGCCAAGGCAACACTGGTTACCCCTTCTATTTTCGCTAGCCAAGGGCAATCACCACAACTTACCCCTCCAGGCGAACCTACTAACTTAGCAACAGGGATCCCTCCTGCACCCACAACTGTCTCCATTGCAACTAAGTCTGTGGGTGATCAACTTTTGATCCCTTTTAGACAACACTACTCAGAAGACGTGCTCTCTGTCCTGTGGGAGGCCAGGAAACCAACAACTAGAAAAAAACTACTTGTCTAAATGGCAGAGATTCTCGAAATGGTGTTCTCTGAGAAATAAGGACCCATTTCTAGCAGATCCTCCCCTGGTCCTGAACTATACCTGCAGACTCATTAAGGAGGAACTAGCTTACAATTCTGCCAAAGTCCATCTCTCAGCCATTTCTGCATACTTGCCTTTACAGCCTCCTCTTCTCTCTAGACTGGATGTAAAACTTTTCCTGAAAGGGGTCTTACACATCAGACCACATAGAAAGCCCATTCCTTCTTCCTGGGATCTCAACTTTGTACTTGAAAAGCTTACCCTACCCCCTTTTGAGCCAGCCAGCAGAGCATCTCTGCAAATGTGCACATGGAAAACCATCCTTTTAGTGGCCATCGCCTCTGCTAGAAGAGTGTCTGAATTACAGGCCCTGATGGCTTACCTCCTTACACCACCTTCCATAATGACAGGGTTTCCCTACGCACTAACCCCTCCTTTATGCCCAAAGTAGTTAATGAGCTTTCCTTAAACTAATCCATTCACCTACCCACCTTCTACCCCTCTCCTACTAAATCCGCGGAGAGGATCCTCCATTCCCTAGATGTACATAGGCAGCTGAGTCTTTCTACTTGGACAAAGCCAAGACTTTCAGAACATCTGACCAACTCTTCATTTCTTTCCATCCCAGGGCCTCGGGTAAGGCAGTCTCCAAACAAACTATTTCCTCCTGGATCAAATAATCCATCCTTTTTTTCTACTCTCATCATCACAAACCATTGCCTCAAGGAGTGCAAGCACATTCTGCCAGAGGTATGGCTACCTCTAAAGCCTTTATGAAAGGACTAGACACAGCTTCCATACTGCAGGCAGCCACATGGTCCACAGTCCATACTTTCACCAAGCACTACAAGCTGGACCAGGTCTCTAGGGCCAGAGCATGGTTTTCCAGGGCAATCCTGCAAGGATTCCTAGAATCTTCCCTCTGCCACCTCCCAACATTCCTCATAGCTGTGGTACTCTCCCACAGTATGAATACTCCAACATGGGAATAGAAGGACATAGAATAGTTGTGTAAAATCTTACCATAACCATAGATGTCCTTCTCTTCCTCATTGCAGTATTCCTAACCACCCTACATCCCCCTAAAGGCCTCTATCCTCTCTAGGATATACCTTCACTGCAGGCCACTCATTAGAACCCTGCAAGGACATTTGCTTTTGCTTCTCCTTGGCCTTATAGTCTCTTCTCTGGGCTTCATGTTCTGAGGTCTGTGGTGCTGACGTCACATTTATACTCCATGGTTTATGGCCCTACATGCGATGTCCCACACACCTAGGGCAGCCAGGCTTAAGCTTTTGTATAAGGAGCCCATGTTGGGTTGCCTGAGGGCTGGAAATACCACAGTATGAATATTGCAATATGGAAGAGAAGAACATCTATGCTTATGGTAAGATTTTACACAACTATTCTTTATCACTAGTAATGCTTTATCACATGATGTTCCATCTTTTCTAAATATTGGAAAGAGTAGCAAAAACAGTAGAATGATAAGTGGTGAACATTCTGCTCAGTTACCTCTCCTTTTTTTTTTTTTAAATATTTTTATTTTTGTCCCTACTCACCACAACCACCAAACCCCCTCCTTTAACTGCTAACTTGTTTTTCCCCTCACTATCTATCCCTAGCCATATTTCCAAACGGGACAACAGTTGACTGAGGTGAGCCATTATCCATGAGCAGTTTGGATATACTGTACCGGTAATCCTACCCTGTGCCCAGTTGTGTCTTTCGGCTTTTCCCGGTTAGGGGTCGCCACAGCGGAACTCCAGTCCGCTAGTGATTGGTAGTTGATTTTTACGTGCCGAGTTACCAGCCCTGATGCACAACCTTCAACGAAGGTACGCCCATTCACGCATGTCTCCACGCAGAAGATGCTCTAGCTGAGAATCAAACCGGTCAGCACCTTACTGTGAGGCGACAACGCTATGTAATATTATTGTAGAACTCATTAGCAGACAATGTGACACTGCTTTTCTAACACTTTGCAGTAGAGTTGGAGATGGTGGTCTCCACCGTGAGCTGTAGTCCTAGCTGGGAATCCCCCCCCTTTTGATAGGTGAAATAGCAAAATGCTGCTTATGCACCTCAGCTAACTCATTAGGTGCTAGAGCCAATAACTGAACCCAGGTCACAGTCAGGGGTTCATTTATCTGTGCTGTGGAAACATTTTTAACCCCACAGCTGCCTTTCAGCAATAAACTCTCCAGGATTATTCAGCTGAAATGCTTTCCCAAAAGACAAGATCCTGTCATGGAGGCTGTCGCTTAGGTAACCATCAGGGTTTTTTTTTCTTCTTATGGCCTATGCCTGGATGTATTCATTAGTTTGCAAACTGTAACTGTGTTTTTTTTTTTTTGAGAAATGAGATGTTTAATTTGAAAACAAAAATGAACTCTTTAAGAGTGTTGTAAGTGGGATTTTACTTCAGGAGTTCAAATGTGTTGAAAATACTCCGTATATAAACACGAAGTGAAAGACAGTAAAAGAAACAAAAATTGCATATTTAATTCAATAATAAACTAGGAGCATCCCCCATATCTTGTGCTCCATAAATACAAGATTGTCCATGAGAACAAATTCATCTTTTATGCCAAATGTTAAACTGGAATAATTTTGGGGAGAAAAGGTAGTGGATTACACCTACTAAATAATTAATTTATTTTGCTGCAGAGAATGCATGTTATTTCACATTGTCATGTTCTGTGAGCTCCACATGTTAACCGCACTAATATATTAAAAAGTGCCCCTGATTAGTTTTGGATTTGTCCATAATTCTAGGTGGAAAAAAGGTTGAGAGATTTGGGGTTAGAGTTGGCTGGATGAAAGTAAGTTGATACTCTTGTCATTTGCTTAGTGTTAAGCAGTCAGTAATATCTGGCTTTACCAGATTAGTGTGCATTTTGGTAGAAGTTAAGACTGACTACTTAGCTTGACACTGGATATGCACAGTAGGCGTAACTGGTGGGGCTGTCTGTAGAAAAAAATGACTAGCTGCCTTGATGATGATTGCTTATCATTCCAACTTTACAGAAGTAGTGTGATTTATGTGAAACAACTTGGAATATTTTAATGTGTGGCAACTATTTGTTACACAGTACGTTATCATCCTATTTTATCGTAGCTGGACATCTCAATTGTACATAGATGAGGCTGTTACTGTTAGCTGCATTTCTCTGGATTGAAGTAACTGATCCTGTTGTCACCTGCTCAGTATATAGTCATTTCCTAAAGGGATAAAATGTATCATAGAATACCCAAAATTTCAGATCCTCTGGGGGGGCTGTATAAGTGGATTTTGACAAGGAATTAGTAGTGGCCCCTACCTTGAACCCACATAGTCTAAAATCAGCCCTGCTCAGAGGCGTACACAGAAGGTCACTGTAGCTTGTGTGGGGGCTGCGAATAATGTCATTATTTTTTTAACTTTTCCCCCCATATCACAGAGGTGACTATCTTATGGCGGGTTGGGACAATGTGGTCCATTATTTTTTTTTAACTTTCCTCAGAGACTTCAGAGGTGTGCACAGTAAGTCACTAAGCTTGTACAGCAGCAGTGTACTGTTTGAGTAAATTAAAAACACTGCTATGATTATCATTTTAATTTTTTATTTTCCTCACACTCAAACATTAGGTACATGTACAGGTGGCTATATTTACAGGGAGGCTAAAGAAACATTCTGTTTATACATATCTGACAGCAAATATGTTTAGTTTGTTTTTTTTTTTTGTTTGTTTTGTTCAGGTGTGACATCAGTGCATTCTGTATACACAGAAGATGCATGTCTTTTGCGAGTGGGGGTGAGGAGACATGATGTATATACATATGACAGCAGTGACTTGAAATAGGATTGTGGCTATTTTTCTTTTAATTTTCAGAACACTTTAACATGAGATGTGGATACATAAAAATTAACTACTTTTTTAAGTTGGTGTAGGGAGGACGGCACTATTTCCAGATATAATTTTATATGTCATCACAAGCATTTGTCTTCTCTGTTTATTGTATACTGCTATTTGGTTGTGTCTGTATCACATAATCGAATCAGTAAATGTCGAACGCTCACGTGAGAGAATATTCACGTCCTCAAAGTTGATATATTTTGTTTGCGGTACAGTCAAGATCAGGATTTTTGCCCTTTCCTCACTGTAGTGCGATCTCGGAGTAGGAATATATATTTAGCGGGGATGGGGGCACAGCCCCCCACAATACATTTTTCGAGTACGTGAATTTTCGCTCATGTGAGTGTTCGACATTTACTGATTCAATGTGATATAGACGCATTTGGTTAACTTTGTGCATTAAGCGTTGGATACAACTCATTTTTTTTCCCTATGTATGATTTTTGTTCAGGCCATCACTGAATCAAAAGGTGGGGAAAAAACTTTAAAATTCACCTCAGAGCATCTGTAAGTCCATGGCTTCTGGTGCCTAGACCCCCAGCTTAATTTAGTTTTTACAATGTAGTCTTGGTCAGTAAGTGTGTGTTGAAAGGATAGAGGAAAAAACAAAGTTGAAGAGCAATATTGAATTTCTTCCTCAATTGTGATTTTTGTTTAGGTCATCACTAAATGAAAAAGTATTTAAAAAAAAAGTACTAAACTGCACATCAGGGCATCTAGAAACCCCATGGCTTCTGGGGGCCTATATATACAGGTGTAGCCATATACATGGAATACACCCATTTTCTCAATGCTAAATATTGACTTCTTTATGTTGAAATTGCATACGTCGAGAAGCAACTACACTTGTGCCAAGAAACAACCTCAGCTCATGAAAAACAAACAAACTACAATAACAATTTTTTGCAGGGGGGTATGTGGGGGCAGCCTCCACACTCCCTGCCAATTATATATACCAATTCTAAGATCACACAAATACAGAATAAGTGCGTATTCCCCAACCCCTAGAATTGTTCCATCTTGGACACCTGTCAGCCATCAGTTTAGTTAATCATAGACATTTGACTAAACAGCTGTTGACCAAACACACAATTGACAAATGAGATGGAACCCATATATAATTTATTTGTTTTGGACCTTGCCTGATGACTTCTCTACCTGCACTCAGTTGAATAAGCATTCCTGGGTTAGGCAGCATCCCTATGGCCCACATATTCCTGCTTAGGAAGCCTTATTGGCCCATTCATTCTGCTTCCTCCTCCTCCTCTTCAATGGATCACCAAGATCCTATGTATGCTGGCCTCTAAGGGGATCGTGCCTCTGAATACAGAAACTCCCAGCTTCTTTGTCTGCACCATGGCAGGCTGTGCTCTCTAGGCTTGTACTCCACAAGTATAACACCTACTGCTTCTGTTAGATGTCGTCCATCCTCCCAGAATCGGTAAGTCAGCAATGGTCACTTACGCCCATCCTATCTTGCCAGCTTCTGCAGGTGCCTGAGTCACTTACTGAACTCTTCCCACTTGTGCTATAGTCAGGACTTTATCCATCTACATCAAAGAGTTGGCTGAAGGTATTATAATTTATTCATATCTGCTAACATTTAACACCCTGTTCTGACCAAATGGAATAGTTGAACTGTTTTAGTGGCTTCTCATTTCTTTGAAAGATGCCTATTGTACTGAGTTAAGATCGCAGAACTCCCCCTCCCAAGATAATATATTTAATGATGCAGCACTATAGGGAGCTTAACCCTTTCCTGCTTCCCCCCCTTTTTTTTGTTGCGAATCAAATTTTTGTATTTTTTGGTTTTATAGTTTCATCCATATTAATTTCTTTCATGGGTCATGTGAAATATGGTATACTGTCATATTACTGTGATTACTGCATACCCTATACTGTAGAGAAAGTATTGAAAGGTAGCAATATAATTACAGACAACTTTACCACCAGTACATGGCCTCTGTCTACTATGGCTGCAGAGATATAGTTTGTTTGTTTATAAGTCAGAATCTAATGTTGGCATCTTCATTCGGTCATTAACATGTGAGTTTCAGTTCCGACCTTCGGAACCGACTTGGCTGCTTCACAAGCATGAGATTCAAAGCTTGAGCTCCTCCATCCCTTCCCATAATACCCCTTCCCCCCAGAATGTCTCAGATCTTGTTTGCCACTCGTCGTACAAGCAATGAGGCTGTTGGTGCTCTTGAACTCCTCCTTTTTCATTGCGTATTCCACAGTAAGTGGTTCTTTTTCCCTTAAGTTCTATCTTTCTTCCTTCTTTTTCTACTTAGCTCCTAGTTGTAGTCAGGTTTCTGTCTGCCATAGTCCTTCACACTCTTTTCTTCCATTCCTATCTTTTCTTTAGTGATGGCTGATTCTAAATCAGACTGGGCTGACAAGTCCCTAGGATTTATGAAGTGCACTTCATGTGAGCATAAGATCCCCTTGTCAGATGCCCACAGGGAGTGCGCCTGTTGTCTAGGGCCTACTCATTTCAACAGCGGCTGTCCCATTTTTGCAGACTTTCACCTACGAGCTCTTGTGGATAGCTGCAACAAATTGATTCTTAAGGGGTTAATTCTAGATTCAACCCCTTCTTCAGTTCTTTCTTCATCAGGGGCTCAAACCCCCTCCAGGAAGCAGAAAGAGGCCCAGGAACACAGAAAAAGATCTCCCAACCTGTCTACTTTGTTACTGTTGGAGCCTGCCAAAAAGGTGCCCTAAACCCTTGGAACCGAAGGGTTCGGATCCATCCTCATCGGTTCAGACTGTTGCCTCTCCTCCCCAGACCTCAGTTCCCAGCCCAGAGCTGAGCGTCTCAGTTCAGTGATCTCCGCTCCAGGAGATCTCCCCTAAAAGGACGTCCAGATCTGCCTCCACTTCTTTCTCCATCAGGTTTTCTCGGAGCATTATGGATAAGGATGTTGGTAGGTTGATGAGGCAATTTCTCGAAGCCCAGATTCAGATAGGGATATTGCCTACTCCATCCCCCTCTGGATCTGTGAGACAGTCCCCGTTATGCCTTGTGGCTCCTTTTCCGATCCGACCTGTGGTTTCAGAGTCATTGGTTCCATTAATCCTGGGAACTCGAGTGTTGGAGCCGATAGTCATCACGTCTTTGCCTCTGACTGCCTTGTTGATGCCGACAGTGTTGGTGTTGAGTGTGTCTCAGAGCCATAGCCTCTACGTCTGCTTGGGAGGATGACTTTGACTCCGAAGTTTTCAGAGTTGTCGCTTCCCCTTGGAACATTGGTGTTCAACATCTCAGTTCTGACTACCCCTTCAGAGCAGGAGGCTCTGGGCTCCCGAGCGTTGTCTGCTCCGGTGGCCTTGGCCCTGAGGGGACTGCTCTGTGGCATCTGGCGTCCAGAGTCCTTCTGCCTTTCGAAGTGGTGAAGAGGGTCCTTTCATACTTTGGGAGACCCTTGGTTCTCACCCTGTGAAACCTCCCCTTGTCTCCACTGACTCTGTCTCCAAGGCCTCTCATCTACCACGTGAACAGCCAGCTCCAGAAAGCCTCCAGACTGTCTCATCTGTGAAACCCCATATATCTTCCGAGACCTCCCCAGAGTATCCCACTGAGGAGATTTCGCAGAAGAGACTGTGCAAGAGGAGGCACGTCAATTCCCTGGAGGAATCTGTCATTACCGATACTGATTTTGAGGAAGGCGAGATGTCTCCTTTGGAGACATCCTAGAAATCCTACACCAAAGAGGTGGATGGTCTTCCCAAAACCCCTCCCTGGAGAAGTCAGTTCTGTTGGAGGCTTTCAGGTCCAGCCCATCTACATCCTGGGTGTCTCCCCCTCCAGATTCGGTCATTGAGTTGGTGTCTTCTAGGGGATGGAAGGAACCAGACATGGTAGAGCCCATCCCCAAATGTGTGGACACAATTTTGAGTGTTCTTCAGGGCAAGTCTGTCTGGACTAAGGGTATTCCAGTTGATGCCATGGTTGTTGTGGCAACCACCAAAAAGGACCTGGCCCAAGAGAGTTCCTGTGTTCATCCCCCTAACAGGGAGTCTAGGGCTTTGGACAGATTTGGTAAAAGAGTTTACGCCTTGGCCACTTTCTCCTTGAGGGCGCTAAACTACCTTTCCCATTTTATGAGACCGCAGAGGGACTTGGTCAAGGAATTCTCTAGCTCTACCCCAGGGTCCATGTCTGCAGAGGAGCAGAAGTTCTTCTCCTCCAGAATGGCCACCCTCCAATCCCTATCTAATGTGTCCACAAGTCTAATATCCCATGCAGCAGAGGGTCCCTCAAGGGTAGCCAGTTACGGCATTGCCATAAGGCACCAAGACTGGATGTGGCTGTGTGACTTTGTGGAACCTTTCAAAGCATCCTTCATCATTGACAGATCAACCTTGTTTGGGCCCACTGTTTGTGAAACACTCTGCTGCAGTGAGAAAGATGGGAAGACCTTGTCTGCCATTGGGATCCACTTTTCTACCCCACAAAGGTCCTTCTCCAGGAACCAGTGTGGGTGTAAAAAGATGTGATTCAAGAAATTTCAGGGTCCTTTCCAGGATTCTCAGGAAGATATTTCCCCCACAGGCAGAGGGGAAAATGACGAAAATGGTAGATACTGCCCACTTGGGTGAGGGGGTTCACAGAACCAAGGGTCTTGAGAGTCTTTCTTGGACAGACCCTTTCAGTGCTCCTGAATGGTTGTCCCGACTGCCTTCCTCTGGAGACAGCCGGGGGGCACTTTTTCTTTCACCTCGAAGCCTGAGAAGCCATCACGAATGATCGATGGATGCTAAAGATTGTATCCAGAGGATACTCCATTGCCTTTTTATTGAAACCAAGACAAAAGTCTGTCCTTCCCGATGTACCACCCAATCAGAGGGAGGAGGCAGCAGTGGAAATCACAAAATTGCTGCAAAAAAAAAAAAGTCATCCAGGAGGTCCCTCCTGATCAGGTCGGATTGGGTGTCTACTTGTGGTTCTTTTTGGTTCACAAAAAGACAGGGGAACCTAAGGTTCATTCTGGACCTGACATCCCTGAACAAATCAGTAAGGAACATGAAGTTCACAATAGTTATGGTTTAGTGCATACTACCTCTTCTGAGGATGAATAACTGGATGTTCTCAGTAGACCTGAAGGATACATACTACCACATCAAGATGGACAGGCACTCCAGAAGGTTTCTTCATTTTAGGCTGGGAGCCAGTCATGGATTATCTTTTATATCTGACCCCTCACCTCGGCATAACCCTCAACTTAGTGATATCTCAGTTGGAGCCAGGCCAAGTGATACAGTTCATAGGAGCACAAATTGACACTTCAGTATTTCGGGCCTTTTTTGACAGTGGATCGAGTGTCGAGCCTGTGTCTTCATGTCAGAAAAATTCTAGCCATAACAACCCCCCCCCCCCCCCCCCCCCAGTGAGCTTTGTCCTCAGAGTTCTTGGCTCGATGGTGGCCACGAGACCTCTTTTGCTCACAGAACACCTTCACATGAGAAGCTTACAATGGACACTAGCGGTACAATGGTCCTTACACAGGAATCCTCTAAGCCTTCCCATCAAACTTTCCTGAGTATGCAAAGAATCCCTGTTATGGTGGCTTCACTCTGAAGATATTACTGAAAGATGGCCCTACATCCTTTCCTCTCCAAATGCCACTGTGATCACGGATGCTTCCCAGACGGGGTGGGGGAGGCATTATCTGGGTCGGGCAGTTCAAGGCACATGGATGCCCTTAAAGACCAGTCTGCATATCAGTGTCCTAGAGATGAGAGCAGTTATTTTGGCATTGCAAGAGCTACACATCTTTCTCCCTCTACGGAGTATTGCAATACAGATGGACAACATATCAGTAGTCTGGTACATCAACAAACAGGGAGGAACCACGTCTTACCCCCCCCCCCCCGTATCGAGAAGCTATGAGAGTGTGGCAATAGGCAATCTCTATCAACTGTTTTCTAGTAGCAACTCACATTCTGGGAGAGTCTAATATTCTGGCAGACAGGCTCAGCCCGGTCCTACTGATGTCTTACGAGTGGTCTCTGAACCAGTCCACTGCAAACATGATCTTTCAGAAATGGGGTCAACCCTGTTATGACCTCTTTGCCTCCCCTCTCAACAACAACTGCAGCAGGGACTTGGCCTTAATCCCTCCTCAGGGACAATCCCTAAGGGATGCTCTAGTCCATGCTTGGTCTCCCGGTCTACTTTATGCACCCCCCCGCCCCTAATTCCCAAGTTTTTGCAGAAAGCATCCAGGTTGAGGAGGAAACTCATCCTCATTGCCCCATCTTGGCCTCGACAGACCTGGTTCACCTATCTTTGGTCTCATCTGATCTGCCCTCTGGTGACTCTGGATCCAGTTTTGGATCTTTTATCTCACCTCTTGATGCATTGTCACCCAGACCTTCAAGGTCTGAAACTAACTGTATGGTTTCTCCAATTCAGTGGCTTTCCTCCCCTATTCAGAAGATATTGATTTCTGCCCACAAACCCTTGTATCAGGAAGATTTATAAGGGTAAGTGTAAAAGGTTTTCCTTATGGGCCCAACAGAAACAGATAGATAGACCCCTTTACGGCCCCCATCCCTATGGTGTTGGAGTTCTTGGCTTCCCTTTTTAATGATGGCGACAGTTTTTCCACGGTCAAGGTACAGTTGGCTGCTATTTCCAATTTTCACTTAGGGGAAGACTCTTCTTCATTCCTCCCATTAAAGATCCTACTCCCCCTTGATATTTGAGTGTTATGTTGCAGGTCCTGGTTGCTCTCCTTTTGAACCGGCAGCCACAGCAGACTTAAAGTTTCTCTCTTGGAAGATGTTTTTTTCTGGTGGCCATTACTTCAGCAGATAGAATCTCCGAGTTACAAGCTCTTTCTTCCAAGTTCCAGTATCTCATTTTTCACAAAGACAAGGCAATCTTATGCACCAACTGTCTAAAGTGTCTACAGAAGCCAATATCAATCATTCCATTAACTTTCCTGTTTTCTTTCCAAATTTCCAGAATAAAGGGGAGTACACTCTTCATTTACTTGATGTGCATAGACAATTACATTTTTACTTGGACAGAGCTAAAAATTTCAGGAGATCCAAGCAATTGTTCATATCCTTTTCTGACACCAAAACGAGGTAAAGACCTCCTTGGCTAGATGGTTAAAAGAACATATCTGTACCTGGTCAGATTAAGGCTCACTCTACAAGGTATGTGGCAACCTCTCATGCTTTTTGGTCAAGAGTCTCTATTAATGACATCTGTGCAGCAGCTACATGGTCTAACCCTCATAAATTCATTACTCATTATAAATTGAATGTCATTTCCAGAAGTCGGTTTTCTTTCGGCTTTGTTGTGCTATGGAATATCCTCCCACGAGGACAACCCATGGTTTCTGTAGCTGTGGACTCTGTCCCAAAGGTTAATGACCGAATGAAGATGACAGCATCAGATAAAGAAGTTACGTTCTTACTATAATGTTCCATTTGTGTTGTCTATCTTCATTCTTCTTTAAACTCCCCCCTCCTTCCCCCAGTCCTATGTTTCGAGTGACCTGATGGATGTGTCCATGGAACCGTTGTTTCTGTTTGAGCTCCTGCTGATCTTTTCTGTCTTTACCTTTGATGCCTTATTTGTAGCAGACTGGATATATGCACTTATAGCAAACTCAATTTGAGGCATTCTGGGGCGAAGGGGGTATTGTGGGAAGGGGAGGAGGAGCTTGAGTTTCGAATGTCAAGCTTGCGAAGTGGCCGGGGCAGTTCCGTGGGTTAGATCCGAGACCCACATGTTAATGATGAATTAAGACAGACAACACAGATGGAACGTTATGGTAAAAACATAACTTCTTTTTATGAAAAATATGGTATGTCTCATATGTATGTAGATTTCTCAGTAAACAAGCATGGAAAACTGCTGATTGAGGTCCCATTCTGATACTGATATCTTCATGAAATTTTGCTGCAAGATACTAGTTGTTTAGCTGATATGGTTACTAAGATATTGTAACTTTTTAATGTGCAAAAATGACATGAAATCTGCAGTTATTACCCGTTATGAAATCAGGATTATGAGTGGAAATGTCAGAATTGATACCATTCTGAAGATATGTGCCTGCTGAGCAATGTCCATGTTTTAAGTCTTGTGTGGGTGTTATATTTTTCTTCAGATGTGGTTTTAGAAAATGATTTTCTGTAAAATAACTCTGGATGTATCATTTCTCCTACAGATGAAGTAACATTTATATGACCCTGTTGAGTAAATAAGCTAAAATTGTCAGCCTGAAAATACTGGTGTGTTTTGTAGTACAAGAGAATGAGTTAATTTTTATTTGCCTAGTTTTCGTGTGCACTTCTTATTAAACTGCAGCTGAAGACTACTGGAGTCAGTATTCTTACAGCACAATTAACTCTTCCTTTTATTCCCCGACAGGAGAAATACCCTGAGTGTATAAAACTTCCTGAGGGTTTCAGGGCAGAATTCATGACAATAAGAAGTCTGAAAATGCCAGGGTAAGAATGAATAGCACATTAACATATTAATATAACATTGAAGAGACTGGAAATGTTTAAAATAAGAACTGTCATCTCTAATAACTGCAGGCTGTATCCTGTTATCATTTAATCATTTAATGTTGCTGAAAATGCTGGAAAATTTGGCTTATAGTGTAAACATGTAATAAAATATCCACCATATTTTTTCTTGGAATTGGGGTATTCTGCTATCACCAGAGTACACTGAATTTTATAGTGTTGCACACCATTTTTCAGCTGGCCATTCTTTCCAGCAGAAGGAATATGGAATATACAGTGAAGACTGATATTCTTGCCAATGTCAACATTTTACTTTGTTCTGAAACCTCCTTAAGGCTGTCATGCGTCTATAAAGTAAAACATAGTGTAACATCAGTCTTTGATATAACACCATATTATTGTCACAACTAAAGGTGGGATCTTTGGAGAAGGATAGAAGCAAATTGCATGGAGATAGATGGGAATTGTGGGAACAAGGCATGTAGAGTGGTGTTTTGGAGGAGGAGTAGGGTTTAATGGAAGGCAGGCTTAGAATGAGCTATGTAATGTTTGACTGACAATGACTATAGATTATAAGTGAAGTATAATGTTTGCAACTAAAAATGGTTTGTTTTCATTTATATGGATACATGATTGCCTATATCACAAGTGATAATTTAATAAAGATGTTTCTTGTTTAAAAAATGGAAATTTTTGTAACAATTCATGCAGAAAAACATTTTTAAGAGAAATGAGGTTTAAGAGAAGGCAGTCACTGAATAATTTATATAATGTTGCTTGGATTATAGGACAGATAATATATGTGATTTATAGTACTTGTAAATGTAAATTTGCAGTACTTTTCCGTTAACGGGGCAACAGCTTTCTGGGCCTGGATTTGCATTAATGGAAAAGTACCACAGGTTTCAGTCCAAAATGAAGTAATAAGACACAGCTGTTTACCCCTGTGAGGTGCTTAAGGTAAATGAGAAAAAGTTGTTATACATACATAGTCCCTTGCCACGACATGCGCCTCTTAGCTGAAAGGGGCAAAAGTTGCTTTGGCCTCGTTAACGGTTTTTGTGCTGCGGAAAGTATTTCCTCCTTCTGCAGCACAAATGGAGTTACTTGTATTGGTACCATATTTAAGGATGCTTATAAATATTTGTCTTAGTTCTGCAGCTATTATATTTGTGGAAAATAGTGACATGGTAAATTAAGCACCGTGCACATACAATTGATGTACCATTCTGTTTCCCATTGCTCAAGATTAGGTTGTATTGAAATTAGCCATCATTATGCTCACGGGTGATTTGATCACAAGTTGCAGGTTGAATTTACAAGTGTTTCTAGGTGGTTATTTAACAGGATTATAACAGTCAGTTTTCAAAAACAAAATTATGGTGTTTGCTACCCCTCAATAATAATCCATTTAAAAATAATACACACTACTACTGTCCTTTTAACTGAAAAGGTGTCCATATTAATGTAACTGTAAATGGAGCCTAATAAATTCCCTTACCAAGTCATCACTTAGAAATTCTGACCTTAAATTTACAAGGCAAAGTCAACTTGTTATTTTAAAGAGAGAAGAATGCGCCGGGTTACTTCCATTTTTAGTTATGAGAATGATAGGTGTGTGTGTGTGTGTGTGTGTGTGTGTGTGTGTGTGTGTGTGAACACTGACACACATGTTATATATTTATACAAACACATATTGAAAAAAAATGTGTGTGTGTGTATACTTTCCGTAGGACAAAAACTGTTAACAAGGCCAAAAAAGCTGTTGCCCCGTTAACGGAAAAGTACCAAATTTGCTAATATGCTTTGATTGCTTTTATATAAATATAGGTTTTCTTATGTCACAACTGATAATTCAATAACATTAAAAACACTATGTCATTGTCTGTGTGAGTATTTTACACTACATTAAAGCATGATTTAAAGACACTTTGTTTTTGGGGGGGGGGGGGTGTCCACAGGACCAACTCAATGGCTCCCCTTCCTCCAAGTAACTGACACACTTGTTCCTCCATCAGTGCAAGACCCCTCTGGCCTATTTATTACCCGGTGGAGGCAGGAGTTAGGTGTTAAGAAACAGGCCTTTCTGTAGATACTGCAGACCTTCCTACCCCTCACCCCCACCCCTTGGCACCCTGTGAGCTCCACTGTAGCTATCTCATGAGGTGAATTCATGCTACCACACATGCACATCCTCCTGATATCAGCACACTGCTTTCAACATGAGCATGCAAGGCTTTTCATGCTGTCTGCAATACACCCGCATTCCAGCAGTGATGCCATTGCAGTGAATCAAACTGCCTTCCTCTCCTGAACAAGCCAGCATTGGCTTCTCACTCTCATCCTCTCCACCACCCATGCGTCTAGTGGAACACTAGTTATCTCAGGTGCAATCAGAGCTTTATTTCTCTGCCTCGTGAGGCTGGGTGATTTAATGACATCTTGAGTGTTACTTCTGTGGGTGAGTTTTGAAGGTGCATGTCAGCACTCAAGCTTTTATATTGTTCTATACAATTTTTTTTTGTCTGGATGTGCTATTTTGATTTTGCTGCAAAAGAAATTGACATTTTCTTGGACATAATATAAGATAGTGCTTAGGCAGTGAACACTAAACTTTGAAACTTTTGTTCAACCCCATCACTCATTACTTGGTATATGACTATGAGAATTTCTTTTGTTCTGGTTACAGTTGTAGGGCTCTTCTGAAAGAGGGATAGTTATTTGTTTCATTCAGCTTACTTGGATAATTAAATAATATAAACATATTCTAGACATTCCTTGCAGGTGGCAAAGAAACCATGACTGTAGCATGGAGAAGTTTGTTGAGCTTCAGCATATATATTAAAAGATTTGATGAATATAGATTAAATGTTAAGCAACCCACATTAAATTTGTCATTTGTGCCTCACCGAAGAAAGTAGAAAGAAAAAAAGAACACAAGAAAATTCCTTTTGCCACTGTACACAAGAAAGCTTCTCAAGCAGCAGTTTTGTACATGTAGTCTTTCAGTGAGAAATAATACTGTTACCAATATAAGTCACCTTCATAATAATGCTAGAAATGGGGAAAGTATAGACTGAAACAGTATTTTTTTATTTATAGCAACAGGACAAACATGAAGTATTTTATGATTGTGGCATCTTTAATTCATGTTTTTTAACTTGCATTAAATACTTCTACCTTTTTTTGCAATTGCTAAATCATTCTTCTAGGCTTGATACAGATATCACATAAAAAGTTGAGAGGAATACTTTGAGCATCTGTAGTATCATAATACTGCAGCACAGCACAAAATAAAAACTCTATCTCTTGCAGTTCCACTTGAAATGGTATCTACATGCCACAGTAATTATGGCTGTTTGAACGGATCACTGTTGCAATATAATTTCTGACCAAAGGGAATAGGCTATTGGCTGATATCCACCTGACTTGCTAGACTCCCAGTGCTCTGAGGATCTAACGGTGCAGGGCAACCTCTTCCTATGCAAGCACATTAGCCTGTATATTGGATAAGTGAGGATGTTAATCTGGATCATCTTTAGTTTTTTGCTGCAGGCATGTACACTGGCAGGATTAAAGTCACTTCTTTTTGGCCTATTATCTCAAACTTTTGATTGTAAAGAATCTTTGAAAAGGTAAGTTACTCACTGAAGATAGCATCTTTTTTTCATATTCTTCTGTTTTAATGTTATCGTTTGCTTTTGATAGTGATGTTTAGCTGGGAACCATATCCATTTCATGGAGTATACCCTTTACAGGTCTGAAATGATTTTGTGAGCGCCAGCAGCAAATCCTGTATTAGGATTCACAATCCAAGTGCCTTTTTTGTTTTTGGAAAGTAATACCTTTCAGTAAATTGCCAGGTTTTTGCAGATTTTATAAGAAAAACACAAAGAAGTAGTGATGTCACACTTTTTCGTGTGGTTGACATAGAAGAAATAGAAAGCAGTTATGCAGGCATCAGAGCAATCCTTGCTTTCTTCAGGGGAGGCCTTCCCATAAGAAGGTGTAGTTCAGAGCATGTGTATGTACCTTTAAAAAGCATTTCCAGATGTAGTACGTGCATATAAATACTGAGCGTGTGCAGGCAGCAGTGCCATTTTGAGAGAACAGTCAGAATGTTAACATGTATGAGTGTGGTAGTCAGTTTGTTTATAAGTTTATTTAAGTTTAAGTTACAAAACCTCATTTCTGATGTGCTTGTGTGTAATAATGCTTCTTGAACAGAATTCACAAATGTTCGTCTGTTTTATCCTGACCAGACGAGCGATAGAAGGCACACAAAAAGAGCTCCACCTTAAGAATGTTGTGGGAGAGAGAACCCTCCAAAGGGAACGAGGGAGAAAAAGATGGTCTAATGGCATCCGTTGGGCCTGAGGATGCTTCAATAAGTGAAGTGACTAACCATTTCTGGTGTTGGCATCTGGTACTTTTAAACAACCTCTGCCAAACTCCTTTGGAGGCAGATGGCAGTCATCTCCTACCACATCCTTCCGAGAACCATCAAGTTAATTACATCAGCCGTTTGTTTGTTAGAGTGATGAACTTCCAGCAACATTCCATGATGACCTGTGAGAGAAATGACAGGTCCTCCTGCATTATATTAACCAGAACCAAGACCAAATAGATCAGCAGAGCAGAGTGGAATGTTCAGAGAAAGCTTAAAGGTTTTTCTTCCTACTCCTTGCAGAACTCTGACCCTGAAGAGACATGCAACACAAGCTTCAGCCTTCACTCACACAGTGGAAGGTCACAGTCTTGGTTCATTCAGGACCTTAAAAAGCTGGCAGAAGAGATTTTTTGCAGTGGAAGGATACTTTGCTCTGCAGTGTGTGTTACTGCACACCATTTCCCTCAGAAAAGCATAACAGAGACTCTCTTTTAGGCTGCGGGTTTGGAATCCTCCTTGAAGAAAGAGAGGAGGAGGAGAAAGTGATTTTAATATACGTAACTCAGATGGTATCCCCCCATAGTGTACAAGTCAGATGTTGAAGGGACTGTCTTATCAGATTCTGTGTCTAAACGTTTGCAATTTGGAGAAACCCCTCACATGGATGAAGGAACTTTATAAGTCAAAGATGAGAGAGGTATCTGATACCAAGAAGAAATATTGGGATCTCTTGGGTCTAGAGGAGCCTAAACGATGTTGGTCGTCCCTTAAATCTTTGAATCATTTCAGGATGCCCTTTTAGCAGTGTCTTTGGAACCAGGCACACATCCCTCATCCATAAGTAAGCATACTGTTTTTATAGAGTCCATCAGACATCCTAGTAACAACTCTACAGTGATCTCTCTCTTGATGCCTATAAGGGGTCTAAATTAGTTTCAGGACCCCACACACCTTAACAACAGGGAGAGCAGGGCCCTGGACAGATTTTGTAAAAGAGCATACATGTCGGCCACCTTGTCTATCAGATCTGTAATAGTCAGATGCACATTCTAAAGTATCAGGGGGAACTTTTGAAATAAATAAAGGATTTGTATATGGAAATCCACGATGAGTCCTAAAAGTGCAAATCATGAGGCTTGCCCAATTTATCCAGATGGTAGGAAGCACATGATCAAGGCCAGCTCTGATGTAATTGATAAATCCTGTGGGACATCTGCTATGGCTTTATGCTGCCAGAATATTTTAAAAGGGAACTGCTGAATGCTCTCTCATAGGGGCTTCTTGTCTGAAAAATATTTGCAGGAGATTTTCACTAAGCAGGAGAAGAGAGGTAAGGTGATGGAGAAACAGCTTTTTCACTTTCCTATCTGTAAGTGCAGCAGGAACTATCCTTCAAAGTCTGACTTGTTTTATAGGTACCAGGCCAAAGGCCAGCAAGATAAAAACAAGATGCCATTGAAAAATAAAGGTGACTGGTAGTGATAAGGCAGTGAGGACTACAGAAAACAGTCCGGACACACTGTAACTACTCATGACTCTCACGGCATCTATTCTCACCCTTGCTCATTTCCAATCTCCAACCCCCTCCCAGTCATCCCACCTAAGCTATTTGTGAGGATTTAGGGTGAACATAATGTCAGACATCTGGGTGTTTAATACTATTACACACTACACAGTTCAAAAAAGTACAGTTGTGTACACGTACCATAAATGTAGATGTTCGAGTGTATTCACTGTTGCAGTCATTACATTTGGGTTATCTGCTTGCAGGTTGCCCTCAGTCGGCCTGATTAACAAAGTCTTGGGTCCTGCGTCAGTTGCTGTCCCTTCTTCCATGACATCAGGGGTATAAAACATGCAGCCGACGCCATTACATCAGTTTTTCTTGCCCCAGATGTCAGGTGCCCCCCTAATGGGAAGCAGTTAAATATAAAAGCACAAAGATATACCTCCAACAAAAAAGCAAATACACCAAAAAGGCTGTTAAGCATAGTAAAGGAAAGTAGAGGTATAGCCAAAAAGAAGTTAGGGGGCTGGAGGGAGCGTAACCAGGACTGCAACAGTGAATACACTCGAACATCTACATTTATGGTGAGTGTACACAACTGTACTATGTTCTTCGTGTTTCACTGTTGCACTCATTACATTTGGGTAGATTCCCAAAGCTATGGTTGGGAGGAGGAATTTAGATCGCATTAGGGCCAGCTATAAGGCCCTGCAAGACTGCAGTGGCAAAGCCAGCTCTGGATTTAGAGAAAAGTGGCAAATGATAATGCTTGGTGAAAGTATGTACAGAACACCAGGTAGCAGCTTCTAGGATGTCCCTGGTAGGGATGCCTCTGAGAAAGGCTGTAGAGGTAGATTCAGCCCTGGTGGAGTGAGGCCTGATCCCCCGGGGGATAGGTTTGCCATGGTGCTTATAGCAGAAATGAATGCAATGGCTTATCCATTTAGAAATGGTTTGCTTTGAAATAGCCTTCCCCTCTACCCCTGCAGCAAATGCCACCAGAAGTTCAGATTTCCTTTGAGGTTTAGTCCTGTCCAAATAGAATCTAAGTTGTCTGTGCACATCTAAGGAATGCAGTATCCATTCCCCTTTATTCTGTGGATTGGGAAAGAAGGTTGGCAAATGAATGGACTGATTAAGAGCCACACTGGATACCACCTTGGGCATGAAGGCTGGATTGGTTCTGAGGGACACCCTGGCTGCATTAAAGATTATGAAAAGCTCCACTGCCATAAGGGCCTGTAATTCAGATACCCTTCAAGCTGAAGTAATTGCTAAAAGGAAAGCTGTTTTCCAAGAAAGAAATTTTAAGTCTGCAGTAGCAGCTGGCTCGAAAGGAGGTAGAGTGAGTTTCTCCAAGACAAAGTTAAGGTCCCAGGCTGGGGTTGGAGCTCTCCTGGGTGGTCTCAAATTTTTAGCCTCTCTGAGGAACTGCTTGAGCAGTGGATGAGAGAAGAGGGGAGGTTCTGTGTTATAATGAGCTGAAATGGCTGAGTGGATTTTAATGGAGGAAAAAGACAGGCCCTTGTGAAGCATCTCAGTTAAGTATTGAAAAATCTGAGGTAAATTGGGTGCTGCTGTGCTCATCCCTTGAGATTGGTTCTAGGCACATAATCTTTTCCATTTTCCAGCTTGAGATTTTCTAGTACTAGGCCTCCTGGCCTCTAAAATGATATCCATCACAGGTTTGCTGAGGGATGGTAAAGGAGAGATTAAGTAATTAGCCAGGCTTCAAGGTTCAGTGTTAGAAGCTGAGGGTGCAGAATCTGGTTCTCCTGCTGAGACAGCAGGGAAGGAGTCTGAGGCAGGTGCCATGGAGATAACCATGACACACTGCGCAGGAGGGGGTACCAGTGTTGACGCGGCCAGTCTGGAGCAATCAAAATCATCCTTGGTTTGTCCTGTTTGATTTTTAGTAGTACTTTGGAGAGCAGAGGCAGAGGGGGGAAGGCATAGACTGATAGTTTTTTCCAGCTGAAGGACAGAGCATCCACTTTCCAGGTTTGTTTGTGGGGTGTCCTTGTGCAAAATTTGTCCAATTGATAGTTCTGGGGAGAGGCAGACAGGTCTATATCTGGGCTCCCCATTTGCTTGTCAACATGTTGAAAATCCTTGGTTCCAGTTTCCACTCGTGTGGGTCCATGAGGTTTCTGCTTAGACCGTCTGCCAGTGTATTTAATTTTCCTGGCAGGAATTGAGCTTGTAGGTGCACTTGGTAGCTCAAGGCTGTGTTCCACATTGCCATGGCTAGTCTGCAGAGGGGGTAAGAATGTGTAACCCCCTGCTTGTTTATGTACCACATAACAGTGATGTTGTCCGTCTTTACCATTAGTTGTCCTGGAAGAATGTGGTCCTTGAAGGCTGTCAGAGCATTCTGTACAGCTAACATTTCTTTTTGATTGATATGCAGGTGCATTTGACATGGGTTCCATTTGCCCTGAATGCACTTCCCTGCCAGATGAGCCCCCCCATGCATAGTCTGATGCGTTTTTTGTTAGGGTTTGGGTGGCAGGGGGTGGTGTGAAAGGTAGTCCCTTGTTTTGGTGGCAGGCCTCTGCCCACCAAAAGAACTCTAGGCGTAGGCAAGGTATGATAGGAATCATTGTTTCCAGGTCTTGAAAATGTTGACATCATAGGCTTTTTAGATATCACTGTAGTTTCCACATATGCAGTCTTGCATATAGAATTAGAAGAATGCAGGAGGCCATGAACCCCAAGGCTTGCAGTATTTGTCTTGCAGATAGCAGGGTTTTTGTGGCCAATTGTTTGAAGTAGGTTGTCAAATGAATTTGTTTCTCTGGCGTGAGGTAAGCCATCTTGGAAGTTGTATTCAAGCTTGCTCCCAGGAATATAATTTGTTGACAGGGTACCAGGTGTGATTTCTTTTCGTTTATGGTGTACCCCAGACAAGTTAGAACCCTTTGTACAAAGGCCAGAAGATTCAAAAGTATGTCCTGGCTTTCTGCCTGAATTAGACAATCGTCCAGGTATGGGTATATTTGAATATTTCTTTGCCTGCAAAATGTAATAACTGGAGCTAGGCACTTTGTGAATACCCTGGGTGCAGTAGATAAGTCAAAGGGCAGTGCAGAGAACTGATAGTGCATGTAGCCTGCTTTGATGCGTAGGTATCTTCTGCAAGAGTCCCTGATTGGGATGTGCAGGTACGCTTCTTTTAAATCTAGTGTTGCCAACCAGGCATCTTTGCCTAGCATAGGAAGTAATTGGTGAAGAGTCAGCATCTTGAATTTTGGAATCTCCAAAAAGGTGTTTAGAGTAGACAGGTCCAGGATAGGACACCATGCATTGTCTTTTCTGGGTACCAGGAAAAATCTCGAGTAGAAACCTTGTCCCTTTTCCTCTTCTGGTACCAGTTGAATAGCCCCCATGCTTAAGAGAGAAAGTACTTGTTTTTGGGCCTCTGCCCACTGATTTGGGGGTAGGTCTGGCCACCTGCTTGGTGTTGGCAACGTGTGGAAGTGAAATCTGTATCCCTGGGGCACTATATTTAAAACCCATTTGTCCTGGGTAATGAGTTCTCAATTCTTTGCATGAAGAGCAATCTTTCCCCCCAAAGGGGCAGTCAGTTGATAAGTATTTGGAAATTTTAAAAGTCATTGAGACAGTTTACCATAGGGGGGAGTCTTATCATTCCTAGATTTGGAAGTGGAGGCCCCCCCACTGCTTAGTTCTGTGTGTCCCCTGGGACTAAACCTTGGGTTTTTGCTGTGTCTGGGTTTGGCTTGAGAAGACCTGGAAGGGGCTGGAAAGGACCAATTCTTAGAGGGCCAGTGCTTACTAAGTCTAGGAGGCTGAACTTGTAAAAAAATCTTTAACAGTTTGCATAGATTTAGCTTTTAAGAACTTCCTCAGCCTTGTTGCCAAACAGGCGGTCCTGATTTAAAAGAGCATCCAACAATTTAGCTTTAACATGATCAGGCAAAGATTGCTCCTTAAGCCAAGCATGCCTTCTGAGCACAGACCCAGTAACAGCAGCTCTGCAAGAGGCCTCTAATGAATCAAAGCCACATTGCAAAGTACGTTTTCCAACTTGTTCAGCAGAATGCATTAAATCCTGTAATTCTTTATTTTCCACACAGTCAGGAATCAACATATTTTTCTGTTTAAGCAGTCCAATAACATGTTGCTGATACTTTAACATATGAAACTAGCAGTTTAATGCCCTAATGGCCAAGGTTGCAGAAGTGTAAACCTTCTTACCCCATCTATCCAGCGCCCTGGAGTCTCTATCAGAAGGGGTAGGATTTTTAGCAGTAGAAGCCTTAATGCCCTTGGGCCGCTGTGAAATAGTCTCTGGATCTACAATAGGATTTTTAAAAAGGAACTTGTGGGACTCAGGGACCCTGTAGTATCTGTCAGGTTTTCTGGGAGCAGGAGGCAGGGAATCAGGGGCCAAACTAGATTCCGAAAAAGCATCATCAACATTGTCTAGTACAGGAGGAATAGCTAAAGGCCTATGCTGAGGTAGGAGAAGGAAATCCCTAAGCCTCTTTTTTGAATCAGAAAAATCCTGGCTTTCCCAGTGGAAATGCTCTCTTAGAGTATGTAAGTTTTCCCCAAAAGAAACATCCTCAGGAGGGGAAGCAGAGGGAATGGAGTCCTCTGCATCAGAATCTTCATAAGTAGATAAGAGCAAATCCAGATCATCAGAAGAATCAGAAAAAACAGAATCCTGATCAGAAGATTCATAATCAACTTCAGTCCTAGGCCTCTTAGAAGAGGGGGGTTGGCTACCCCTGATTAGAGTTATTAGATCTTAAGCCATTCTTATCATTTGTTTTTTAGGCATAGAGGCCTGAGCATGTGGCCTGGGCGTCAGTTTTTTAGGCATGGATCGAGATTTAGGCCTAAGTAAAGGAGGCGGCATCGGTTTAATATGCAAGTCCATAGGCCTGAATACACCCTCAGAAGCTGGTGCCTGCACAGCAGCTCCGGACCCATCCAACGTAGAGACATCCACGGGTTCCATAGTTGAAGAATCTCACGGCATACCGGACTCTGAATGGGTCTCAGTAGAGGCCTGCGAATCAGAAGTAGCGGGTATCAGGGGCTGTGAAAGCGCCTCACTGAGTACTGGCAAACTGGCGACTGACTTAGGAGAAGCATCGTCAGTTTTGGACCTCGGTGGCCTGTCTCTGTCTTTGCGTTTTTTCAGAATCCCAGTAGTCGGATAGCTAACCGACGACATTTCTGGATAATTAAACTGAGGGCCGAAAATATACCGACGACAGATAGTGCGCTGATTAAATAAAGCACAAAACTGACAGCAAGGTACGGCGTGGTCAGGGCCTAGGCAAGGAATACAGTACGAATGAAAATCTTTGTGAGGTATTTGCTTTCCACAAGTAATGCAGTTATTAACTTTTACTGACATCGGTAAAGAGCAAGAAAAAGTTTCCCCAACAGGGTACTTAGCTTTAGTTGAAGACTTCGGTTCTGAAACTCGAAAACGAAAATTTCAGGAGTCGGCCGACCGGCACTTGCGAACTGCTTCTGCTTCGGGCACCGCACGGCAAGAAAGACTGATGTAATGGCATCGGCTGCATGTTTTTATACCCCTGATGACCTGACGTCATGGAAGAAGGGACAGCAACCGACGCAGGACCCAAGACTTTGTTAATCAGGCCGACTGAGGGATATCTGCAAGCAATAACTCAAATGTAATGACTGCAACAGTGAAACATGAAGAACATCATCCTTGTCTTTATATGAATGCCTCTGACTGTTTAGTTCTGTAGGGTCAGTTAGATCTTGCCCTTCCCATTCAACAGATTTTGGAACAAGGTCCAACAGAGAAGTCTGAAGGAGAGAAAGAGGGGCAAATTTTTCTTATACATGTTACTCACACCAACAAAGGACAGACCTTTGGGACTAGTTTTGGGCCTGTCAAGGCTGATCCTTTTTCTCAAGTTATCAGAATTCAAGATATTGTCTTTGCTCCCCCATTTATGTCGTGGGCTTTTGTGATAATGTTGCATCTTGAAGATTTCTACCTTCATGTTCTGTTTCACATAAATTTTTGAATGTTTATCAAGTTCAGACGAGGAAGACATCACTACTTTGCTTCCTTGCCATTTTTGCTTTTTACAGGATGGGGGGACTTGGGTCACAAAGTGTCTAGCATTGTTGATAGCCTTTTTGAGAACAAAAGGCATGCATACTGACCCCTCTTTAGAAAATGTATTCCTTCAAGCTATAATGATAGGATATGCTGGACAAACTAAGAATCAACACGGATTGCCTTAGGGGCCTGGAGTTTTCACTCAACCTGTCCAGATCAAAATCGACACCAGAAAAGTTCAGGTTACTGCTGCAGCCAGCTCTGAACACTGGCAAGTGCAGGGTCTACCTCTGCTTAGAAAAGGCTATGCTCTTGGAATCATTTTTTCTCCATCAGGCTGGTAGCAATGTTGCAGACATATTTGTAAAGAAATGAGCATGTCATTTTAATAAAGAAAAGATTTCAGGAGGGATATTCAGCAGAGTATCAGAGACAAAGGAAAAAGGAAGTATTTATACTAATTGCTATAGAAGCTCCAATAGTGATAGAAGAAGAAAAGAGATAATAATGGTAGATTTGTGATAGTAAGTGGCTACTGGCAAGGGAGAAGAATTATGCTGGCATGTATTTATATTCTTCCTAAAAACTGCTGTAAGGTTCATAGGTGTGTACTAGGCTAATGGCCCTGGGGCCTTTACAAGCCTAGCCCATAGAAATGCCCTGGCATTGTGGAGTCCGTTGTTAGTTCCCACTGCCTCTATCAAGTAGAGCCACTGGAGTGATCCCTGGGGTGAACTTTCTATTTCCCATCCACTCATCAAGATTTCGCTTGAAGAGGGCTAGTGAGGTGCTCTGCTTGACATGTATAGGAAGTCTATTCCAGAGCATGGATAGTCACTGGATTAGGAACCTGTCCCTCCAGCATGTTCTGTTGATTGTGGTAATGAGGTTGAGGTCTCTGGAGTGTGTCGTGTGGAGAGATTGGGATTTCTTTAGATGCAGCATTTCTAACAGAGCTGGGTCAGACATGGCTTTGTAAGTCAAGCAGAGATCGCCTCTTAGCAGATGATATGATACACAGAATACCTGGCGTTTTTTTGAGTCTGTCCATGTAGGACATGTGTTTAAGGCCTAGGATCCTCTTCGTGAGGTACTTTTGTGGCCTCTCCAGCTGTTGCAGGTGTCTAGTGAGATGCATGCCAAATGGAGCATTATACTCTATGATTGGTCTAATTAAGGAGGAGTAGAGAAAAATGATGACCTCTTTCTTCCTGGATCCAAAACCCTTGATAAGGAGATGTGCCACATAGAAGGACTTTCTGACCATAGTGGCAATGTGGTAGTTGAAGGAGAGGTTGATGTTAACCTGTGTCCCCAGATATCTTATAACACCTTCAGTGTTCAGTGAGCTCCCATCGATGTGTTAATTAGTGGGAACTGAGTTTTTCCCAAAGGGGATAATGATGCATTTTTTGGCATTAAGCTTAAGGCCATGGTTTCGACACCAGTCATTGGTCTCAGTGAGGCCTTTCTGTAGGATGTCTGCATCACTTGGGGAGTTAATAATGACTCCCAGCTTGCAGTCATCTGTGAATTTGGTCAGCCAGAGTTCCTCCCTGTTGGCCTGGACTTCTGAGAAGTAGATGCCAAACAGGAGAGGACCCAGGACTGATCCCTGTGGGACTCCACACATGACTGGTCGGCAGTCTGACTTGGCGTTCGCTACTTTCACACTGTGGGTTAAATATGTGAGCCAATTTGCAACCCACCTAATGATATAGGGGTTGATGCCTAGTTTTCTAAGTTTATCAGTAATTCCTGTGTGAGGAATGGTATCAGAGGCCTTGGCCAAATCAAGGTAGGCTGTATGAACTGCCTTACCATCATCCACCACTCTGGCGACTGACTCAAAGAAGTCAACCAGGTCCAGAAGGCATGATCTACCTTTCACAAAATCAAATTGTGTGGGATCTAGAGTTTGGAGTTTCCCTTTATCCCTGTTAATTAGGTCCATGATGATGTGCTCCATAGCCTTACATATCAGACTCGTCAGGCTAATGGGGAGATAATTTCCAGGGTCTGTAGTCACTCCTCCTTTATGGAGAGGGATGACTGTAGCAATGCGCCATTTGGTAGGGACAAAGCCTGTGGTGAGGCTGTGAGTGAACAGAGCACACAGATGTGGTTCTACTTCACTTTCTAATTCATGTAGAACACAGCCAGGGATATTCTCGGGTCCCATGGAAGCTGTATTCTTGGCCTTAGACAATGCAGCTTTAGCCTGTGTTGCAGTAATGTTGGGTGCCTGGCATTCTTCCGGTATTGAGATTGGTCCTTTGGGGGGGGGGGGGTAAAGTTGGCACTGAATCTGTTTGCCAGTATGTTGGCAATATCTGTTGGCTCAGTATAGGAGGTACCTTTGTGCAGTAACTCAGTGCAAATCTGGGTATTGCCATGGGGATTTCTGATATAACTGTAGAAGGCTTTGTGGTTGTTTTTAGTGTATGCCACAATTCTGCCTTCATAGCTGGCTTTGGAGGTTTTGATGAGGGATCTCAACTTTTTGTTGAGGCTAATAAGGGAATTTTTCCAGTCTTGGGACTTCCCTTTTTCTGCAACAGTTTCTTCCTTCTGTTGTAGAGTTTATTAATGGCAGGGGACCACCAGATTGGCTTCCTTTTTTTGGAGGAGAGCATCTTGGTTCTGTTGGGTATGGCTAGTTCCATGCATTTATTTATGTGTTTGTATAGTGCATTGGTGTATGATTCAGCAGTCATGCATCAATTTTCCATTGGCATGGGTGCCATGAAGTTACCCATCTCTATTTTTAGGAGTCCAAAGTCAGCTTTGGAGAAGTTCTTCATGGTGGATACCTTTGCGGAGGGTGTGGGTGAGATGTGGATTTCCATGGTGATTAGTTTGTGGTCGGATCTAACCAGGGAGGAATTGACTATTGGTGTAGAGCAACGGTTGCCCATGTTAGTAATAACCATGTCAAGGATGTTGCTTCCTCTAGTGGGGGTAAGAATGAGCTGGTCCAGGACATTGGAATTGATGAATTCCAGGAAGTGTTGGGCCAGTGCATTGGTGCATGAGTAGTTTTCCCAGCTGATGGAGGAGTAGTTGAAGTCACCTAGTATGAGAAAGGTGGGTTGTATCTTAATAGTTTCCAGGGTGCTTAGGAATGCAGAGTGAGAATCTTGGGACATGGTTGGGGACCTATAGCAGGCTACAACCTGAATCGCTGTCTTACCCAATGTTCGTTACATCTGGAGTATCTCAGATGCATTATGTTGGGCTACTGGTCTGGAGATGTGCATATCCTTTATGAATATGGAGACACCAATGCCTTTGGAGCTTTAGTCCATGTTCTGGGGCCGAAAGGTGTGGAATGAGTTATCGTCTGGTACCGCAGGGGTGCTTCTGCTGCTTTAAACCAGGTCTCTGTTACAGCACAAATGTTGATGTTCTCCATTTTGAGGAGTGCTTCGAGTGACTGCATCTTGAGATCTAGGCCTCTAGCGTTGAGCAGCATGACCCACAGATTGCATTTATTTATAGCTGTTATGGTGCTAATTTGGTCTTTGGAACACCGCCTAAAAAAACACTATAAGGATGGCAAGAGCCTTAGCCAGTACTCGGAAAACCAGGGGTGACAGATGCAGGCCATCTCTGGCAAAGCATTGAGGTCTGTCAGTCATGTCATCCCAAGCAGACAGATAATGGATCCCCTTAGTATGACATTAGAAACTAAGCCAATTGTTGAAGTCAATCATTTTCTATTTGTACTGTATTACTGTATTATGGAGCTTAACAAAATTTGGGGAGAAGTAATCTGCTTTCTGCAGGGAATATTACTTGCAAGTGGGGACTGGAATTTGATTTGCAACAGTGAGAATCTATCTGGGGACATAGAAGGGAAATATAATAAAAGAGGGTAGATTTTTGAAGAAATTTATGAAAATATTTGGTACAGAAGACATGAATTCAGTAGTAGGAACTCTGAGAGAATTTACATACTATTCCCCAAGCTACAATAACTGGGCTAGACTAGGCAGAAATTATATTTCACAGGAACATGTGCATTTAATTGAAAACATTTGGCACACATCCAATAACTAATTCAGATTGTGTGCCAGTAACAACTAAGATAAAAATGCAGGGTAGTAGAGTAAATATGAGACACTGGCATTTCCTCACCTACCCGTTAAAAAGAGAGAATAATTTAAGAAATGGGTAGTGGAAATTGTTAGGGAAAATAAAAATTTCTTCAGATTTCTTCATATTTTGTGAGTGGGACAAAATGAAAGTGGAGTTGAAAAATAATGTAGAAATAAAAGAAAAATATATGGTTAAAAGTAATAGGAATTATTTATAGGGCTGACAAAGATTAAAGTTTTGTAGAATAATGGGAATCTCACAGAACAAGAAGAGGCTAAAACTGCAGAGTGCTAAAAAATAAGGGAGTAGCTGGATAATCTGAATGAGTTGTTAAGCAACTGTTTTTGATGATAACTCCAGAGCACAAAAACTCTCAGCACAATGAATTTGACAACAAAAAGTAGAAAGCATTGTTGACAAACTTAGGAGGCCTGTAACAAGAAAAATAATCAAGAGATCCTCTAGAGGTATTAGAGATGTTTCAGAATTTTTTGAAAATTTGTGTAAAGCAGAGAAATGTGGAAATCAAGAAAGAGCAGAAATGGAAATATTTATGAAAGACAAGTATGCCAAGGTAGAGGCAGATAACACAAAACAATTAACAGGATAGGAGGAGATGCGATAAAAGCTGTATGTACAATCAGTCTTCAGGAAAGTTTCTAGGAATAGATGGTATTCCTGTGGAAGTTTGGAATCTAGAAGGGAATGATCTGGAAGGTTTTGTTTAACAGTATTTTAAAAGGAAGGGAATCACCAAAATCCTGGAAGAAAGCTGTGGTGGCCATAATACCTAAAGATGGTAAAGACCCATTAGACACAGATTCATATAGGCTCATTTCAATTTTAAACCATGATTATAACATGTTTGTCTGTAATTGCAAAAAGAATGTAAATGTATTGAAAAAATATAGATATGGATCATTGTAGTTTTGTGGATGGAAGGCAAACATTTGACATTACTACAACAAAGATGATTTAGAGAGAAGCAAAGTGTAAGACAATCCCACTGCTTTTGTTGGGTCCTAATGCAGAAAAAGCATTTGACAGAGTAAGCTGGGATTTTGATAGTAGTGCAGTGGAAGCATTTGCATTCCCTGATGCAACAGAAATGTTAATTAAGAGGATAGATGAGGGATTGGAGGCAAAAGTTAAAGTGGAAGGGTTGTTTTCTGGCAAGTTGTGTCTGAATAGAAGAACCAGGTAGGGATGAACTCTTTCCCTTTGTTGTTTGCTTTACATTTGTCAAAGAAAATGAGGGACTCAGAAATTAAAGGACATAATTGGTATGGTAATTAGGAAAAGATGGCTTTATTTGTAGGCAGTATAAAAAACAGTAAAGGACATCGCAATGCTGTGGAACATTTTGAGACAATTTCAAGTCTTTTAGGGATATACAATTAATGAAGATAAAACAAAGGCTATACATGTAAAGCGTATACCCACACATGAATTGGTCCAGCAATGCCCATACTTAAAGGGAACATCATAAAATGAAGTTAATAGGATAATGGATTAAAAAGGATTCTGTTATGGCAGCAAAGGTTATGTGGGAAGAGACTAAACAAATGGTAATACAAAAACTGAGAATCTGGAAGCTCTTGTTTAAGGATATGGACAGTAACATGCAAACAATGAAAATGTTTTTAGTCCCTTTAGTTTTATATACAGGACAGGCTTACTTTTATCAAACAGAGGAGAAGTTGTGGATAGCAGTTAAAGAAATGGATTGTATCACTTAACAGTAGTCTTATAAACTCATGTATATTATCAAGGTAGTCCCTTATTTTCTCTTTAACAATCTACAAGTGTGCCTCTTCTCTTTCTATGAGATTCCCCCTATTCTGCAGTACTTTAACTTCATCAGTCCCTTTTACTTCTTAACCAGATCTCTTTTTCTTTTATTTCCACCCTATTTTTAAACTCCACTTTAATTGTATCCACGTGCCTAGCTATATGTTCAGAAGAAATTTCTGTCTCTGTAATAATGCCTGAATAATTCCCACTACCCATTCCTTAAATTCCTCTTTTTTAACAGATAGGTGGGCAAGTGTCTCATTTTTATTTCATTACCCTGCAATTGTTTTTAGCTGTTATTGGCAAATTATCTGAAGTAGTTATTGGATACATATCAAAACCTTCAATTAAATGCACATGTTCATATGAAATATAAGCCTAGCCCAGTTTTTGTACCTTGGAGAATAATATGTACATTTTCACTTTTTTCACATCTTCCATGCCAAATATTTTCTTAAATGTCTTCAAAAATGTATCCCCTTTTGTTATATTTTCCCTTGTAGGCCCCCCCAGATATATCCCCACTGTTGCAAATCAAACTTCAGTCCGCACCTATAAGTAATATTTCCTGCTGAAAGCTAATTATTTCTCCTAGAATTTTTTTATGCTCCGTTGTAGTGTTTTTAGGTGGAATAAATCCATACCAGCATAATCCTTCTTCCTTGCCAGTAGCCCCTTAGTACTCCTATCTTTCCTTTCTTCTATCACTATTAGAGCTCCTGTTGCAATTATGTCCCAGATAGTCTGCTGAATAACCATCCTGAAATACTTTCTTTATCAAATTCACATGCTCATTTCTTTCCAAACGTGCTTCCTGTAGGGTTCACTGCTCTTTCTTTTTTGTGTATATCTGTGAAACCATTCACATTTAAAGATAATATGGAAAGTGTCATTATGATAATAGTTATTATTCTCACTTATGTGTAACAGCTTTTTTTAATGTCTAGTTTCAGCTTTTGTGTTACATGCATACACTAAGGTTTGGCAGCTTGATTTTTTTTATACAGTTGTTTCTTCTCATATCCATTTGAATCTGTATCACATCTTACAATACTTTTTGTTTTAATGAAAACCCTCAAAAAACGCAGACATATAACAATTGCTATGATTGTAGGATACTGGTATGAACTGGATATCACTGAAAGAAACTGGAATAAATGCCTTTATCTGTTAACTACCCAAACTTTTGCTGAACAGGTGTCAGTCTCTCTTTTATGGGCCAAATCTTCAGAATAAAGTCTGCATACATTGCAGTTTGGTTAAGAATGCTTTATTATGTACAGTTGAGGTAGATGTCAACAATATTCAAATACTGTCTCCAATAACAGTGCTTTTAAACTGAAATAGTCATTAGCTTCTGTATTCCTATTCTTCTTATTCTTTTCCTCCTGAATAATATAATTAACATTCTGGAATGCTTGATATTTGAACTGACTTCTGTACTCATACTTGAGTGTATGTACTGCAGTGACTTTCTGCATATCAGTCCAAACGAAATAACTGTGTCTAAAGTATCTCCTAATTATACCAAAACTCTGTAAGTTTCTACATGCCTCTTTAAACTTGGTTCCCAAGCCTTGTAAGCTCTGTTTGTTCTCAATATGCCGCACATTCAGTTCCTATCAGTATTTTTCACTGAAGGTCATTTTCACTGATTGAAAGTACATTTACTGAAACTTTATGCATACTGTGAAGTCCTGCTTTAATATGGGTGCATTTCTAGACATATGCAAGAGAATACTACATTTTTGTACATTTAAATGATAGTGATTATACAAAACAGACCCCTGGAACCTATTAACTTAATAGTAACACAGAACTATGTATATGTTAAAATAATAGGAACAATTGTCTCAGATTGAAAGCTACACTCACATGCTTGAATAAGACACATGGTGTACAGCCTGTACTTCTACTTCCGCTAAGTGCTGTCTGTTTTTGTCTTATCTTTATTCCTATCCCAGATGTACAAAAAAACTTAAATGCTTGCAGAAAACATCATCTCTTAGCCATTGAAGAAAGATGTATTCTGTTTTTATTGCTTCCTTATCAGATTGTCTCCATAGAAACCTGAGAACCAGTTATACAGTTGCCTTCCACTACAAGCTTTTCATATTGTTCTGTGAAATTATGTGTGCTAGTGGAAAGCTTTCTTTATATTTAGTGTTCTTTTATTTGTTTGCTTCCCCTTAAATCTTGTTATTAAATCAAGCCAACAGCCGCAATCTAGCCAATCTCCTTTGCAAAATTAAGAAAAAGCATATCAGTTTTTTTTATATCATGCTCTTTTGTCCAGGCTTTCTTCTCTTTTTACATTACAGTACCTACATTTCTTACAACTGAACAACAAGAAAGAAGTAAAAATGTATAGGAGCACCTGTTTACTTCAGTATCCCTATTACATGCAAAAATAACTGAAAAAGCTTTACCTTATAGGATGCAGTATATGTCATGAATTATAAAAATGCTGTTAACAACATTTTGTTTTACTTACAGTTAACTCTTTCCTCCTTCTCCTCCTGTCTTAAAAATGTTCTTTCAAGCATTAATGGCATGAAGTAGGACATATACTTTGGAGTCCCCTACAAGTTTAACAAAGTCAGAAAAGTACGTTTCCATTTTTTTGTTCCATCGCATTTCACAAGCTACTGCTTTGTAATTCCACATTTATTCATCAGTTTCAGAATTGCTGGTTTTCTTTCTGCTGATCTCTGTCTCCCAAATCCAGTTTCCAGTTTCTTTTGAAAGTACTCCTGTTTCTTCCAGTCAACTCTTGTGCTTTTTTTCTGTCTCTAAAGCATTTTCCTTTGGAACATTGGAAGAGGTTCACTGGCATAGTCTCTGTATGGCCTTTATTATCAGAAGAATAAGAAGTAAAATCCCTTTCTGTTTGATAGATCACTTTTTGTTGGACAAACTTTTGTATTTCCTTCTTAGTATGTTCTGCATCAAAAAATGATTTTGACTTCCCCGGAAAAAATATTCTGAAAATAGCTGGATACAGCAAGTTGAATCTCACACCTGCTTCTCTACATTCCCCGATTGCTGAGATAAATTATTTTTTCTTCTGCCTGGTGTACATTGAGTAATCATTTTCCACAAACACTCTGTCTATTTTAGTACTTCTGCCACAGTTTTGTCAGAATTAACTCCTCCTGTTGGTAGGATTGCATCTTTACTATTAAAGGTCTTGGTTGCTTTCTCATGGTCAGGTTTGGAGCATACACACGATGTGCCTTTCAATTAACAACTGCTGTGGAATACCAGTCCATTTGCTTATTTGTGCTTCATAAAATTAATACAGTCTGTTCCTTCCAGTTTCTCTTGTGCAGCAGAAAATCTCAGGTTTTCCCTATGTGCTCTGTACTCTAATTCTTTATCATTTTTTTGAAACATCCCATCTTGAGCACTCTCCTACTCGGTTAGCCTTTTCTTCATTTTGACCTCTGATTTTTGAAGTTTTATCAGCTCGTCTGAATATCTTTTTAAAACTTCTTCCATTTTTTTCCAACTTTGTATTATTTGAGTTGATATACTCCTTCATTGTTTTGTTTATTTTAATCAGGTTTGAATACATTTTACTTTTTTTTTCTTCTAGATTACTGGAAGCTATGTCTTCCTCCAAAGCTGGAGCTTGAACTGTTCTTTGCTGAACTGCTGCAAGATTCTTCCCAGCCAGTGTTTTCTCCTCACCTTTTGTGACTGATTTTCTTTCAGGTTCTCTGAATGTCCTTTTTGCTGGCATCCAGGCAGTGCACTTACTAACAATTACTGAAATTAACCTAAAAAGACAAGTTCACTGTCTCTCGTTTCTTAGTGTAGACCCATCTTGGAGGTCCTGCTGTGGTATTCAAATCTAGAGCAGAAGCTGCTGTTAAAAAAACAACAATTAATAGGGGATATAAAATGCTGAATGATAAATATAAGAATCAGGTCAAATTTATAACAACAACAAATAAATTAATTAAAGATTTAAAATTCCAGGATAAAATTCTGTTGTCAGGGTATTGGGTAAACAAAATGACAGTAGCAGATAATCCGGTATTAAAAGCAATTGATTTAACAATAAAATCGGTCTCTTTTCAAAAGTTGATGTATACGCAGTTGATGATTTGGAATAATGCTTATTATACTCGTCTTAGGTTACATAAATTTAATCCTAGGAATTCTCCAACTTGTCCATATTGCACAAATCAAACGGCAGATCTTCTTCATATGTTCTGGAGCTGCAAGTGTATATATAAACTTTGGAACTCTCTTAGAACACAACTACAAAAGATGGGTTATCAAAGTTCAACGTTATCATGGGAATTTATGATTCTACATGTTCCTCCAAGAGAGCTCTCTAGGTCACAAACTATAATATGTATGAATATTTTTTGCTGATGAAGTTATATATAGCTACAAATTGGTTAGAACCAGATAAGACATCATGGGATAATTTCAAGCTTGTGGCTATAAAGCATATATTAGCACATAAATTACTCCTGAAGCAAAGTAACAAAAATATTAATAACCCGAAAATATGGGAAAAGGTTTTTAACATTATATTAGCATAATACTGTTATTAGGAATATATTAAAGTTTGGATGTATATGTGGAGGAAACAAGGTTTTGAAAATATGTATGATATGTATGGACGCAAAGTACTTCTACAAATGTTTTGGCTTTGTTTTTCTTCCCTGGTGTCTTCTTTTTTGGAATAATGACGATTTTTATATGGAAGCATTTCATGTAGATATTGTATATAGTTTTGATAGTAATAGTAGTGAATTATGTGTGTGATTTTATTGTATTTTGAAAATATATATCAATAAAAATTTATTATGGAAAAGAAAATATAAGAATCAGTCAGAGGAGGTTAGAAAAGATTGGAAAGAGACAGACTGGAAAAGCAATTTACAAAGGAACAATGGGAGGGCATTTGAGTGGCTCTCAAGTATATAACAAAGTCCAAAATGTTTACAGGTTTTTGCTTGGAATTGTTTGCATTGGTATTTTTATACCCAAGCAGACTCCAATGAATTTTCCTCATGCGGATAATAGCAAATGTTGGAGGTGTGATGAGGAAGGAAGAGGCAACAGGGAACATATTTTTGGGAATGTAATGAGCTGATAGATTTTGAAAATTCCATATAGATACTCTGTCAGAAATTGTGTGGGATCAAATTGCCATAAGAAAGGACTTGATTCTTTTGTGCCAAGGCACATATTCAGAATTGCCTAGATATAAAAAGGCCTTATCAAGTTTAATTTTATTGCTTGCCAAAAAAGCGACTACCAGAAAAGCAAAATAAAAAAAATATATATATATATATATTTGAAGTATTGCATATTGCAAGAGAGAGAAGAGAACTGTAAAAGTAGAAATAGGAAGGAGCAAATTACATTTTTATTAGAAGTAACACATACAGAATAGTGTTCAGGAGGAGTAAAGCATAAGCAAAGGCAGGAATTAAGCAATTGATGTGATGTTGGACTGAATGACTGTTGTTATAAAGAAACAAAACGTATATAATGTTTGTAAATGGAAAAAATGTTAATGAAGTTTGTTTTCTTTTCTGTTAATGTATGTATGCCTGTGTCTTAAGTGATAATTGAATAAAGTTTTTTTTAAGTAATTTCTGTGGGTCAGCAAGGGCTTAGGCTACTACATGAAGGCCATGGAATGAGAGGTGAATCAAGTTGGTCTGTCTGATATCTCATCCTAGGCTGACACAAACAGTCCCTCTTGGAATTATACCAATTCATTTTACAATTGTTGAAGCTTATTTATTTTTAACAGAGCATCATTCATTGATTCCTACAGCTTCATTTTTGCTTACTGTGCAGTCCTTATGCGTGGTGCAGTTATTTCATCACTGATTCCTGATGCATCAGTTTTATAACTGTATGTTTATATAGTACTGATAAAGCAGGCTTATGTTTGGTGATCAGTGCTTTCATTTTACTTTTGATAACTTGTCGTCATTAAGCACGTATATCCATATGTCACACACACCTGTTCTATTTGGCCTTAATTCAAATTTATTATAGCATTGCTGCTTTAAAAAAAAACAGACAAGTTAACTGTTTACAATATAAGTTGACATTAGGAGTTAACTAGTGACTATTTTGTTTTATTTTTCACTGTATTACAAATCTAAGCAGTTGGACCAGTGGCTTTATACTTTGCATTGCATTGTATTTTATAAATTAGATATACATCTTAGGTGCTTTGTTCCATGTTAATGTCCTCTTAAATCTCAGGTTCCACTGCAGAATCCTACACAGGCCATATTTATAACCAGGGAGTTCTGTTTTACATCTCTATTAGTTCCCAGTTCCATACTTTTAACCTCGGTAGTTATGTTTTTACCTATCTTATTGACAAGTTTGTCTTTAGATTTCCATTTTTCTGGTTATGGCTTTCATATCTTTGATCTGGAAGCATAGCTTTCCATAGAAACAACAGTTTGTTGATTCTACAGTGAAAGACACACAATTGTCAAATAACACAATGGATCGAAAAAAGCACACACACACACACACACACACACACACACACACACACACACACACAGTTTTTTTTTGCAGAGGGGCCTGCACTCTGCCACACCCACTGCTAACTATATATATATATATATATATATATATATATATGTATATATATATATATATATATATATATATATATATATATGTATATAAACTCCAAAACTGCGTTACATTGCAGAAAAGGGCATATTTCCTGATCTCTATTGTACAGCGATCTTGTACTGCCAAAGCCAGTACATTTCGACCAGCTGATATTCACTCAGCTAATCCAGGTCTACCAGTTGCCGATAAATTTGTGTTTTGATGGAAAATATTGCTTCCCCTTTGATCTGCACTAAAGATAGCACTGTAATACATGTAATTTTACAACTCCACAAAAACATCAGTTTACTGAGCACATCTATCAACTGTACAGATTTTTGCAGAATGTCCAGATTTTTGCCTCATATTTTTGGTCCATTTTTCATAAAATTGTGGTTTTCTGGCAAATCAATGGCAAGTCATGAGACATTGAAGTCAGGAAATAATGGCAGACATTTGAGTTTGACGTCATACCCTTCAGAAAATCAATGCTAACACAAAACCTGTTATTCTATCAACTTTCTAAGTTTGTAAAATCAGTATTTAAAAATTGTCCCTATTTTTGGGCCTTTGTCCTCACAATATTTATGGCTTTATCCAGATTTCTTGCTCTAAGAGGTTGAGTGGTATGATACTGAGGTGAAATTTTCTTTCAGGAATGAGACTTGGCACATTGTTCAATTAATATTTTGTACTGCAGCAACCTCAAATGTTCCCAGAATATATCCTGCCAAGAACCTCTTGTCTTTAGGAACATATTTTTTTACAAGGGTCATACTAGTATAGAAATATTTCTGCAAACACTGTCCTGTAACATTTCTAAATTTTCATGATTTAATTGCATATCTAGATACAAGACATATTTCTCTGCACTCCTCATCTGTAATATCTTTAATTGTTCACTCCATGCTTTTTAATTTTATATTTTATTGTCTTCTCAAATCTAATATAGCCTTACATGCTGTGCTTTATTCTAGCCTCAGTAATAAAAATCAGTTTGTAGTTCAACAAATTTACTACAGTGATTTCTCATATCTTCTTTCAAGCCTAATATTAAACATATAGTTTGTCTAGCTTCATCTCATGTTATCACCTCATCTCCTTGTAACATCTGCTCCCAAAATCTTTTTTTTTTTTCTTTTCCAAATGTTCATTATATTTTTTTATGAGTCTGTCTTAGTACTATTTATAGTATAGCCTAGTGGTGGTGGTCTAGTTTTTCAAGGTCTAACCTCTTTTGAAGTAACTCTTATCTTAGACTTAATGGTTTTATGTATACAAGGCTGTACATACTGCTGTTTATATTCCTTTACTTCATTGAACTGATTTGTCTGATGAAGTCTTTCAGTTGTAAGAAGGGAGGTGCTTACGTTTGGAAGTAGTGTATGGATATTTGTAAGTTTGTAGTTAGACTGGTGTGGTTTCCCTTCAGAATGTTCTTTTTCTGCAATATTTCCGTAAATGGCTTGCTATAAACATGACTTAATTGTGGAATCTAGATTTAATGAGTTCTGAAAAAAATCTAGTTTTCATGAAACAGTGCTTCCTTTGCATGTTACAGCATAGACACATACTTATACAATTCTTAAGCAATTAAGCATTTTATTTTTACTGGTAAATCAAAGGTCATGTATATTTCCTAGAAAGCTGTATCTAAGAATATCTGTTGTCTAGCACAGTCAAAAAAAATCCTTAATAATTTTGATCAATGTGGGATATGCACCATCATCTTTATAAAGACAAGAGTGGAATGTGTGTATGTATATAGGTATGTAGTTCATGCTTACAGGGAGCAGTTCTTAATAGCTTGCAGTTCTAACTCCTTATGGTAAAAGGACAGTTCAGAAGAGAGTGAAAGATGGAAATTCTACCTGCATCATACAGCTTGTAATATCCTCAAGGTTTCTCCTTCCTTAGCTACTTTATTGGGGAGGGGGCTATATTAAATATGGCAGCAGAAAATGCAAAAAGTATACCTGGACATCTGATGGCAGTGAGAAGTTTGTAAGGCATTAAAGGGTGTGTTTTTTTTTCAAGCCGCATACCGCTGTAGTATTCAGGCATATCATAAACATTTAAAAGGAGCCTGCAAGGATATCATTGACAGAAACACTTTATTACTGGTACGCTACCTCATCCAGATTAGCAGTTATAGCACCAGAGCCAGCAACATATTTTGCATGACAGACTACAGTGCCAATAATTGTGGTTATCTTGAGGTGATATGCTGACTGGTAACGTTTTCTTTGGTGGTGCCAGAAATGGGTGCTGTGTTCTTTGTGTGCAGTTCTTGCTTTTGGTACATTCTGTCCATGTTTCGGCCACAGCAATAGCATTTCTTTCCAGTTAGAGAGAGTGCCGTTGTAGAATTTTACCAGAAGTGGACAAGGAACATTTATAATTTTTTGACATAATAGAATAGTATTTCTATCACTTAATTTTGATCCAGAAATGTGTGCTAAGCATTTCCTGAAGATGTGTGTGTGTGTGTGTGTGTGTGTGTGTGTGTGTGTGTGTGTGTGTGTGTGTGTGTGTGTGTGTGTGTGTCAGAGGAAGTAATGACACAGAAACTAATTTTCTGCCCTTCTCCAAGTGCATTTGAAATAGTTACATTCTTTAAGAACACAAGTATCCCGATTTTCACCTGACTGAGGTATGGGAGTACTATGAAGCAATATCCTACTCATTCAGCATGATACTGCCATTTGTGGATATTACCCCAAAAACTCAGTGGGATGCTGAAAATTTCCACCTACACAACCTGTCAGCAAGAGGACTACAGTATTTTAATTCTGGAAAAAGGATAACATTTATAAATGCAGTAATTTTATTCTGTGTTTAGCCTTAAAACAGGTTTTGACGATAGATATGGATCTTGTATAGAGTGAAAGTCTTAGTACATTGTTGCATTTCCGTACCAACAGAAAGCCTGTCTGTTTTCTTTTACAAGTGTGTCTTTGCTTTCCTTAAGTACTTTGTCAACTACTTGGCTATAGCATGTATTAAGGACATTCATATTTTTTGGTACATGTTGCAGAATATCAGAGTTTTATGTGGCCAAGCATTTTCCTCTGCTTTTAGGAGTAATTTTGGGAACATATTCATTTATAGACTAAATTCTTCCCTCCATGAACCTTTCTATCTAAATCTAATCTCATGTTTATTTTTTAAACAACTTTATTGAATCATCTCTTGTGACATAGGCAAACTTACATTTATGTAGAAATAATTAAACCATATTAAGAAGTTCACATTTACAAACATTATGCATCACATATATTGTTATATATTATATAATCTAAGCAATATTACATAAATTATTTAATTCCTGCCTTCTCTTAAAACTCATTCTTCCTCAAAAACATTTTTCTGCATGTATTGTTACCACTGTTTCTATATACAATTTACTCCTATCCTTTTCTAAAGATCCCACTTACTTTTTTATCACTGTTACAATATTCACTACTTTAAGTATAGGTTTAGATTTTGATTTCCATTTTCTAGTAATTGCTTTTTTGGCAGACACCAGAATTAAACTTAACAAGGCCTTACTATCTCTATGCAATTCAGATCCTGTATCCCAGCTCAAAAAAATAATTTCCTTAGTTAAAGTCAATCGCCCAGTATTTCTGACAGAATACTCTGTAGGGAATTTTTAAAGTCTGTCAGCTCATTACACTCTCAAAACATATGTTTCCAGTTACCGTTTTCTTCTCCTTCACACCTTATTTATTCTGTATTGTTTATGATTTCTTAGAAAGGGTTTTACTTAAATTTATTATTTATTTTCATTAGATGAATGTGATGTGATTTTAGGCAGAAGCTATTTAAATGATTGATTGTATGTGAGCTTCATTCTGATGAAGTTTCATATTGCGTGCCAAAAGCGCTCAATAAAACAAAAAAAACTTGGTATCCAGTGCTATGGCATCCTGTTGTTTTACAGTTTATGGTCGCCTGTTTTGTAGTTTTGGTTATAAGTTCGAATGGAGATATGGTTAACTTTTCCAGCATAAAGTTAAGATCCTGGGAAAGAGAAACTTGTTTTAGTGGTAGTCTCAGGTAGCACTCCTTTCACAAAATGTTTTACTAAAATATTGAATAAATTGGAGGATCTGTGGGCAGACATGCTGAAATGGCTGCAAGATGTACCTTAATAAAGGAGTATGAAAGGCCAGGGAATAGTAACTCACACAAATATTTGAGCTCCAGTGGTACCTAATCCCCTATAGAGCCTGGGTTTTATATAGTTTTCAGGCCCTTGGCCATTTCCATATTCTCTCCAAGTGGATGATAGAATTTCAATGCCTTTTAGGCACTTTTGTTTTGAAAACATGCAGCAGGTACTAAAGGAGGTGACAGAACCTGCTACTAGAAAATCATATTTGTCGAAGTGGAAGAGATTTTCTAAATGGTTCCAGTCAAGAACAAGGACCCTGTTCAGACCCAGTTGCCTGTAGTTCTTGATTATTTGTGTGAGTTACAATCCAGTAGCCTGTCATACTCTTCTTTCAAGGTGCATTTGTCAGCCATGCCTGTTTGTTTACCCTTGGATCCACCCTTTCCAGTAATGCTCAATTTAAACAGTTTTTTTACATAGTTATCAACTCATCCACCTAGTAAGCAGGTGGCACTTCCTTGGGATCTTAATTTTGTGCTTTAAAAGATTATCTTGTCTCAATTTGAACCAGCTCAACTGACAGATTTTTGAGTTTCTTAACATGGAAGACTGTTTTGCTTATTGCAATGACATCTGTTCAGAGTGTATCTGAGTTACAGGCTCTTACAGTGAATCAACCCTATCTCATTTTTCACAAGATTGTTTCCTTGTGAACAAATCCTACCTTTATGCCTAAAGTTGTAGCAGAGTTTACCTTAAGCCAGACAGCTCATCCCCAGTCTTTTTTCCTGATCCATTGAACAAGTGGAAAAGAATTCTTAACTCTGGATGTTCAGGATGTTCAGATGCAGCTCAGATAACACTACCTAGACAAAACTTGACTATTCAGGAAAGCTGACCAACAGTTTGTCTTATATGAAAGTAAGAGGAAATAGCAAAAGGGAGAGAGGAGTGTACTCCCCCATATTAGGTGTTACAGTAAATGCCACTTATAATACTGATAACAATATTGAAAATGGAGTTTAGGAAAATAGAAATAAAATAATGAAATTCATTTCTACATTTACTTTTCTAATTTTACTTTAGGTATTAGTGTTATTATTCAGTCCATTAATAATAACTGGAAATTGTTCATGAGTGACAGTGAACTGATACATATCTTAGGGGAAAAACTCCAGATTGTTTTTAAAAGGGATAAACCTTTTAAAAATTATTTAGAATCATGAAGGCAATCCCACAAGAATGTAATAGGGCATAAATTTGGGACATTTAAATGTGGCCGTTGTTTGCAATGTCGATATGTATAATGGGAGATGAAGTTATTATTAACGGAGTGACTTACAAAGTGCAGGACCATTTTTCATGTTATTCTAGAGGGATGGTCTGTTTAGCACAGTGCTACTCCTGTACTGCTTTTTATGTAGGAAAGACATCCCGAAAGTTTAGTGAACATGTGTATGAACATTTGTAGGATTTTAAAAATAAGAAAAATACAAATGCTCTATACAAGCATATTAGCCATTTGAATAATAATTATTTTAAGTTTTTAGTCATTGAGCAAATTAAACCAGATTCCCAGGGTTGGACTACAAAGGAGCATCTGGATAATTCAAATGGCAAGTTTTGTTAAATGCAACTAATCACCCTGGATTAAATGACACTTGCTCTATTAATTCCATTTTAAGAGTGAAACATTACACAGTCTTTGATTGTTTTTAATTACTTGTTGCTTCTTATTGGTGGTTCTACATTTGTGTGATTTTTAATGAGTGGTACACATTGTGTTTTTTATTGTTTTTTATTAGTTCTGATGACGTTCCAAACAATATAGGGACGAAAGCACTAAACTTTTGTTAAATAAATTATTGGCTTCCATTGCTGGCTTGGATTTATTATTTTTTCCACCACCACAGGTGTGTTTATTCATTTTTGGTCTGTTATTCACCATTTGGCTTCTGGTTAGAGTTTACCTTAAGCCAGCCAGCTCATCCCCAGTCTTTTTTCTGGATCCATAGGACAAGTAAGAAGGGATTATTCACTCTCCAGATGTTCACATGCAGCTCAGATACTACATAAACAAAACTTGACCATTCAGAAAAGCTGACCAACACTTTGTCTTATATAAAAGTAAGAGGAAACCGCAACCAGTGTCTAAACAGACTATTCCAGATGGTTGTCTCATACTATTACTTTTTGTTATACTTACCATACACTTCCAGGCAGGGGGTTTCATCTCATTCTGCAAGTCCATTGGCTTCTTGGTGGTTACCTGAAAAGGGGTGATGTCTAAAAGTATTCTGGAGGCAGCAACTTGGTACTATATATATATACCTCATACACAAAAACCTCTCCATGACATGGAAGACTACCTCACCAACCATCATGTCTTACTCAATCCAAACAAAACTAAGCTATGGTTTTCTGTAATAAAAATGCTAACCAACCAACCTGCTCTCACCATCTACTCCAGTGGTACTAAAATTGAACCAGTCGATCAAACAAATCTTCTCAGCATAACAATCTTTAACTGTTTAAAATTCAACAAACATATATGTCTACAACTGCTCCAGTCCAAAGCTCCAAATGAAACCACAAATTCGAAGTATACCATGATAAAAACAGTTTTATTTTTTCATAGAGATTGAGCACTTTCGTTCTCCAGAAGTCCTTAGCTATAATCAGATGAAAGCGCTCAATCTCTATGAAAAAATAAAACTGTTTTATCATGGTATACTTGGAATTTGTGGTTTCATTTGGAGCCTTGGACTCGGGCAGTTGTATATGTTTGTTTTACTGGTTCTTAGTTTAAAACAAATATGTCTAACAATTAAAAAAGTCCACAGCAAACTAGGTTCACTCTGTAGGGCCAAACCGTACTAACAAACAATGCCAGACTATCCACAGCCAGAACCTTCCTACTCTCCACCCTCTCTTAATGTTTCCAAATCTTTACAAACCTACACAAGTCTGACTTAAATAACCTAGAGACCTGCTATAACAAAACAGCCAAATTTGTCGTAAACCGACCCCATCGATCTCATCACTGTTCCCCGCTTCACCGACTCAATTGGATTGAACTACCCAACCTATTATCTCTACCAACTAAACATTACACACAGTATCATCTGTAAACCCAACAAATGTCCTGCTCTCATTGACCTAGTGCAACCAAATACAAACCTCAGGTCCCTTAGATCGTCTGACAAATTAATTCTAAAGGTAACTAAATTCAATAACTGCTATGGAGACTCCCTCTACTCTAATAAAATATCCAGATCCTGGAACTTATTACCACAAAACATCCTTCAAAATCCAAACAGTCACAAATTCAAACTACTCCTAAAAGAGCATCTCACTAATCATTGGCTGTGCTCCTGCACAACTCCAGGCTAATCACACTCACTCTTTTCTCTAACTAGATCTACTTTGTATACACACCAATCTATACTCTCCTATGTGACAAGTTACTACTTGTCTGTCTGTTTCTTTCCTATTGTGACAAGTTATTATTTGCCTGTCTCTCTTCTTCCAACCTCACAACCTTGTAAAATACTTGCCTGTTTTTTCTCTTCTTCTAACATCCATCCATTTTGTAGTTCTGTTTTTGTATCATGCATTTGTTTTGCTGTATGTGTCCTCTGCTGTTTTGCTGTAAATTACATGTTGGAGCTTTTTCTCCCCGGGTCTCTGCTGAAAACGGGTTACTGGCCCAGTCGGACATTACCCTGTAAACAAATGTAAATAAATAAATAATTAATAAATACATAAATAAATAAATGTCATGACAGTTTGCATGTTTACATACCCAAAAGCATGTGTAGTCAATGAAAACAAGTAGAAAAAAACACACAGAAATAGTGGATGAAGTAAACTAGTAATGTATAAACATGTGCAGGTGTGCACATGAGCGTGCATGAGTATACTAAATGGGGGAATTATACCAATACTTCATGGTAATAGTGCCATGAAAAAATGTATGTTTTGAATTTACCTTTTAAATGCACTCTCTTGAGGCACTCCTAAAAATGGAGAACATCGATATCTGTGCAGTAACTGAGACCTGGTTCAAGACTCCAGACAGCACCCCTGCAATACCAGGCTACAACTCTTATCACACTATTCGGCCACCAAACCAAGACCAAAGCACTAAAGGTGGAGGAGTATCCATATTCACCAAGGATATTCACACCTCCAGGCCAGTTGCCAAACACAATGCATCTGAAATTCTCCAGGTGTAACTAACACTAGGTAAGACTGCAATTCAAATTGTAGCTTGCTACAGATCCCCCACCATGCCTCAAGATTCTCACTACACCTTTCTAAACATACTGGAAAATATTAAGAGACAACCAAATGCCCTAACACTGGGTGATTTCAACTACCCTGCCTTTAACTGGGACAACTACTCGGATACCAACACCTTTGCCAAAGATTCCAAAGACAACCACAAGGCATTCTATAGGTATGTCAAGAATCTAAATGGCAATGTTCAGATCTGCTCTAAGCTACAACAGAATGACATTAAACATACTGATCCCAAGGATTTTGCCAATATCCTGGCAGATCGATTTAGTGCCAACTTCACCCCCCTCTCACCTACTAAAGGGCCCATCTCAATACCAAAAGATTGCCAATTTCCGCTAATCACGGCCACACAGGTAGAAACCGCACTCTCCAAAGCTAAGAATACAGCATCCATGCGACCATTTGACATCCAGGGCTGTGTACTACATGAACTACAAAATGAACTGGCATCTCATCTAAGTGTCACGTTTAATCATAGCCTAACCTCAGGCTTCATGCCTACTGAGTGGCGCACAGCTACAGTTATCCCACTCCACAAGGGGGGAGCCACCTTGGATCCCAGGAACTACAGTCTCATCAGTCTGACAAGCCTGATCTGCAAGGGCATGGAACGCATTATCATGGAACTTATAAACAAAGACATTGGCAACCTTCAAACACTGGACCCCACCCAGCATGGGTTCATGAAGGGCCAATCTTGTCTCCTGAACCTGATTGACTTCTTTGAATTAGTCTCCAGAGCTGTGGACGAGGATAAGACGGTCCACACAGCCTATCGGGACCTCGCCAAGCCCTTCGACACCATCCCCCACTCTGGAATCATAGATAAACTTACTAAGCTGGGCATAAATCCCTATGTCACTCGATGGGTTGCCAACTGGCTTACTGACAGAACCCAGACTGTAAAAGTAGCCGACTTCAAATCCAGCTCCAGATAAGTGACAAATAATAGTATCTCAGGGTTCAGTCCTGGGACCGCTCTTGTTTGGCATCTACTTCTCTGAAGTACAGTCCAACACTAAGGGACTCTGGCTAACAAAGTTCACAGATGACTGCAAACTGGGAGCCATTATTAAATCCCCAAATGATGTGGATATTGTACAAATGGGCCTTACAGAAATAGATGCTTGCTGCCAGAGCCATGGGCTCAAGCTTAATGCCAAGAAATGCATAGTTATCCCCTTTGGGAAAAACCATATACCCATGAATTACCACATAGGTGGCAGTACACTAAACACTGAAAGTGTGATGAGAGACTTAGGGACACAGGTGGACAGTGGTCTCACCTTCGATAACCACATTGCCACAACAGTCAGGAAATCGTTGTATGTGGCACACCTCATCGCTAAGGGCTTTTCATCCAGAAAAAAGGAGGTCATTGTCCCACTGTACTCATCCCTCATTAGATCTATTATAGAGTACAATGCCCCGTTTGGTATGTACCACACAAGACATCTGCAACAGCTGGAAAGGCCGCAGAAATACCTCACTAAAAGAATCACAGGCCTAAAGCAAATGTCCTATGCTGACCGTCTAAAAAAACTCCAGCTATTCTTTGTGGCATATCACCTACTCAGAGGCGATCTCTGCTTAACATACAAGGCCATGTCAAACCCTGAGCTGTTGGACGTGCTCCACTTAAAGAAATCCCAATCCCTCAGAGTGACACGCTCCAGGGATTTAAACCTTGTCATCACAATGAAGAAAACTTGCTGGAGGGATAGGTTCCTGACCCACAGACTCCCCATACTCTGGAATACACTGCCCATACATGTCAAGCAGAGCAGCTCCTTGGCCCTCTTCAAAAGGAACCTTGACGATTGGATGGGAGATAGGAAATTCACCCTGGGGATCACGTCAGTCGCCCTGCTAGACAGGGGTCCAGGGAAGTAAATATTGTGGGAAGAAATATCCAGGGAATTGTTATGGATAGGCTTGTATAGGCCCTAGGGTGATAGCCTAGAACCAACCTATGAACCTAAATCTCTGGTGTAATGCAAGAGTGTACTAAATCTAATCAAAGCAGAATTAAGGTTAAAGTAACTAAACATCATACATCATTTTTTATTTTTAGTACATAAAAATATTTCCTCAAGAATTCCCTAAAAAAACCTTTACAGATTGTGTGGGAGCTTACGTAAATTCAACACACTCTTAATAGAGCAATAGTAGTTAAGTCCTGGTTTTCTGAATCCATTTAATTTCAGCTGCCAGCATAATTCTTTTTTCTTCAAAACACCATTGGTGTCCACTTCAAGTTCATCCATCTCCACACAGTCCAGAATGATGCATTTAAAACCAGAATGTCTGGGGTACTCTAATAAGTGTTTGGATAAAGCATTCTTCTGGCATTAAGTCTGTCATCAGAAAGATTACCTGAGATCCTTCTTTTCAGTTTATTCATAGTCTTACTCACGTAAAATGCAGGGCAGTCATTATACATGGACTTGTATACAATTTTTCAGTATTACAGTTACCGCCTGCTGAAGTCTTCACCATCTGTTTAAGATAGGGGCACTCAAGTGAGTACTCTCAGAAAGCACAGTTAGGTGGCCCACAGATTTTAGTGCTCATGTCATCCTGGTGTTTCTTATTTTTCTTTTTTTTCCACATACCTATGTATGCTTCTGCTCTTTTTGTATATAAATGTAGGGTGCTCTCCTAAAACCCTTGCAAGCTGCTGATTGTCAGTGAGGCTGGCCCAGTTCTGCTTAATAATGGCTTTAATTGTGTTGAATTCACGGGTGTAAGTTAGAATGCAACTGTCCTTAATTTCCTCTTCTTTTGGGCTAGTATGGCCTCATTGCATAATTCTACTAAAACACCTATTCCATATAGGGTCATTGTTAATTTTTGCATCTCTAATGAAATCCAGGATCATATGTAACCTGTTTGATTTGTATCCTCTGGTTAAGAAATCATTTTGAAGATCATTCATATTTTTGAGAAAAGGTGCCAAATCAGCACTCCTTTATCCATAAATGGGGATGCTGTAAAATGCTTTTTGTAATCTTTCCATGACTTAAGTCTTCCCCTTTTTACAATTCTCCATCATGACTTTAACAACAAATGATCTTTTGTTCCATATGACTTTCTTTTTTTACCCTTTTGGTCTATTGCCTTGATTGAATTTTCTTCTAAATGACTATAAACTCTTGCCAGCATCAGTTCCAGTACATAGTGTATACATTGTTGAAGGCAAGTTATTGGTCTGTAATTTTTAGGATAGCTTGCAGGTTTACTCTTAAGGAAGAGTATGTTTTTGCCTGTTGTTATCCAGGTTAGTGTCTGTTTGGGGTGCACATAACAACTAGTTCTTACTCAGGGCTAAATCTTCAGGTAAAGATGTTAATAATTTTAGGTACTGCATCTGGGCCTGGGGTTTTCTATTTAGGAGCTTTTCTTAATTTTGTTTCAATTTCTCTGGCTGTTACTTAATCCCATTTCATATCTTGTACATTTAAACTTCATACTGTTTTTTTTTTTTTTTTCACTTCGTCTATCCATTCAGCATCTTGGTTACGGTCATCAATGTCTTCATAGATATTTTCCCAAATGTCTTTATTTCTTCCTTTGTGGTGCTGTTTCTACTCATTTTGCTTTGATTCCAAGTTCTCTATAAAACTTTTTTGGGTCATAAATGACTTGCTTATTTTGTACTTTTTCTTTATACTTATCTGCATATCTTCTAAGTTTTTCTGCCTGTACTGATATCTTTAGTTTATTATTTGCAATAGTGTACAATAGATTCTGGTCTGTTCAAATACTGAGAGCTGTTTTTATCACATCTATCTTTTTAAGTACTTTTGTTGATCTGTTACCTGTTGTTAATTTAGCTGCACAGTAATATATTCTGTTTACTTCTGTTATATCACATGAACTTTTGTTAATAGTCTTGATTACTGTGTTCATTTGTCTAGTCAGACTTCTAACATTTTGGGTCTTTTGACTTTCTGTAATCTATTACAGTCATTCGTCTTAGTATGTCTATCCATCTCTATTAAATCGAGCATCTTTTGCCTTAGATCTTTTTCTTCTAAACTGAGGGCACATTCTTTATTCTCCATTTCCTGTGGGTAGTCTACAGAAAGTTCCAGAACATCCTCCTGTGACATATTCTCTTCAGCTTCATCCTGTGTCAACCATTGCTCTTTCATATGGGAACTCACTGGCTTATCACTCCTTAACATTGATTGCATCAGAGTTGCCACCATTTCATGTTCCTTCCCGTGCTGTGCAATTCCAGCTGAAAGTTTGTACTGGTTTCCTACAGAAGGCTCCAAAGTATTTTCATAAGGTAACTGATCAGATGTTTCCTGTTCTCCTTAATTTGGGGACTCATTGTTCTATCATGCTGTGATATTACCAGAAATGGATTTTTTATACTTAATCCTTCACTTTACAGATAATCCATAAGTTCAGTTTCTATTTCTTTAACTTCTTCATTACTAATCCTCTTTTCTACTTCCACCCTTTGTTTTCTTATTTTTTTGTATTATAAAATTTTCCATGTTTGGATGCCTTTGCCTGTATTCCTCTTCAAATATACTGCTTTTTTGTATTGATTAGTTTTGCTTTCTGCTTTGCATAAATATTGCAATATATTAAATCTCCTTTTCTTTCCCATGTCCATACTTCCTCTTCAGGTGTCTTCTGCCCCGCCTTAGTTTGAGGACTTACTATTCCATCATGCTGTGACATAACTTGTGTTAGTGTTAGACTTTCTATACCAAATTCCTCACTTTGCAGGTATACCATTACTTCAGCTTCTATTTAACTTCTACTTTACTAGTCATCTGCTCTACATTTACCCTTAGTGTTCTTTTTTATTGTGAAATTTTCCAGATGTGGGTGCATTTGTCTGTATTCATTTTCAAGTATCTTTGGAGCTGCTTTTTTTGTATTCAAGTAGGTGGATTGGACACACTAAAACTGGCCCTTAGGTGTGAGTGTGTGCGTGTGTGTGTCTTCTGTGGAAGGTTGGGTGCTGGGCCGGCAACTCGACACTGTAAAACTCCACTGCCAGTCATGAGCGGACAGATGATCCGCTGTGGTGACCCCTAACCGGGAAAAAGCCGAAAGAAGAAGAAGTTTGTTCTTTGCATAAATATTGCATCATATCAGATCTTTTTTTCTTTCCAATTTCCATGTTTCTTTTTATATCTTTCAAAAATCTCTAGATTTTGTTCATTACATTTTTGCACTTTCGCAGTTGCTTCTTTTTAAAAATGGCCCAAGATTTCTTGGTCTGTATAATGTTTTTCATTAATCTGTTGTATTAATGAACAAAAGTTTGCATTTGAAGCTTTTGGCAGTTTTTCTTGTGCAAGTATTTTTGCTTCCTCTAATGTCTCTCTTAATCTGGAAATGCTGAGCTTCTTGCTTAACATTAACAGTACATCATTTCTTTCTTTCTTATCCTCAGTAATCCACTTTGTTATCTTTATGGCTCTGTTTTTGGGCTGCTGATTTTTGTGGAATACAGCTCCATTATGTAACAGTGGTGCCATCCTCCCCCTGAGTCTGCCTAACCCTTTGTAGGAATGGTTCTATGCCTTGAGGATCTGTCATTTTTTTCCAGTGCACCTACCAAGATTGGGGACTTTTTAATCCTGGGACTTGTGCACCCAGCTGTCTTTTTTATTTTTTTAACCTACTTCTATCCATGATATATGCTATATAAAATACAGTCTGTATATCAGTGTCATCTTGGTAATATTTTTTAAAAACAGGGTCCACCTCGTGAAGGTACTCACCAAGACTTGAGGATGAATTCAGTTACAGAAATACTACTCTCCTTTGCTTGGTGATTTTATCATCTCTCCATTCGGACCTCAGTCTTGTTTGTCTGGTTGTATAGGTTGGGAGAAGATTACTAAAACAGACAGACATTGTACCTGAAGTGGTTTATTTGCTATGGTCCAATACTAAAATCCAGTCTAATAGGGAATTTGATGTCCTTCTACAATGTGTGGAGCTGTTAATTAGTTGTGTGAAACCAAATAAGTTCACGCTAGTTACAGGGGAGTTAGTGTTTATGTCCAACCAATTGATATCCACATCTCCTAGTAGTAGTATTTCTTGTGAAATTGCTATGGATATCCAATGTGGGATATCTTCCAGTATAGCTGTATTTTTGCCAGGAGGAATGTATAACACAGTCATACTCATTTGTTTATAATTGTTTAAGTTCTGGAAAGTTATAAGAATCTCTGCTGAATTGAATTTTGATATTGGTTTGTTCTAAGGGGAAATGTAGTAGTTGCTGGGAAATATTAAATATGTATCCCCACCTGTCATCTTTATACAGTCATTATGGATGATATTATAACCAAGGAGGTGCAATTTCAGAGTTGTTTATGCTGGGTTTAAGCCAAGTTTCATTTACAGCGAGAATATCAGGCTTAACTTTGGTAATTCAGGCATGTAGTTCAGCAATTTTATTTCTTATGCTTCTAACATTTATGGCAGCAGAAGTTCGATTACCAGTGTTAGGAGGTTGCCCGTGGTAAGGTTAGAGGAATGTGTGGAACAGAATTATTCTGATGATCATTGTGATAGCTGAGGCCAGGATTAGGGTGAATGTGTCCTCCTAGAAGTATTTTAGTATATTGTGGAATTGTACCTAACCTCTTGATTTTATCAACAATGCCCGAATGGGGTATTTTGTCAAATGCCTTGGCAAGGTCAAGGTAGGCAGTGTGAACTATTTTGCCCTCATCCATTGCTTTGGTGACCTTCTCAAAGAAGTCCACTAGATTGAGTAGGAATTGACCTGCCCTTGACGAAACAAAATTAGGTTGGGCCCAGTGTTTGGAGGTTTCTTATTTCATTATTGATCATTTCCATGATAGTTCTTTCCATGGCTTTGCATATGAGATTACTGTGACTTGTGGATCTGTAGTTTCCTGAGTCTGTAAATAGCCCACCTTTATGCAACTGGATGACAGTTGCTGCTCTCCATTCGAGAGGTGCCTGTTGGAGGCTACCATTAAACAGCAAGTGCAGAGGGCCCGATAGGTCACTTTTAAAAGAGATATTGTCTGGGGCCATCAGTGTGGTGTTCTTGGCCTTAGAGAGAGTATTGATACTGGGGAAATTTATATTTGATGGTATTTCCTGAGGGGAGGGTCAAGGGGAGAGAGGGATAAAGTTAGAGCTGAATTTGTCTGCCAGTAGGTTTGATGTACCTTTTTGCTCAGTATAGGTGACTCCATTAACACTGTGTATTGCATTTGAGACTGCGGACATAGCTAAAGAGTGCCTTATGGTTGTCATTGGCCTGGGAGGCCAAATTTACCTCAAATTTGGCTTTGGAATACGTTGTCTTCTGAGTTGTTTATTTGGTTTAAGTGAGCACCTTCTGGGTGTTACACCTCCTAATTTTTGCCATCATTTTCTGCCTTCTGTTATACAGTCTATTGATGATGTGATTCCACCAGGGTGGCTTGTTTTTTTTTTATTTAGATCTGTACATCTTCTGGTGGGTACAGTTGCCTTGATACAACTATTAACATACTTGTATAGAGTTTCTGAGAATATTGCATATAGCAGCTGTTCTCTGGGTTTATGGGGTCTTGAAATTTTGCCAGTTTATCACTTGATAATAGAAAGTTAGAGTTCGAGTATTTCCTAAACATTCCAGGATTAGCTAGCGTTCCTAGTTTTATTTTTTTTTACTTCAAAGGTATTTACTTGTGGTCTGACCTTACAAGAAAAGACGTTACACTAGGGGGTATGCAGCACTCTACCATACCAGTGAGGACCAAGTCCAGTTTGCTTGAGCCTCTGGTCAGTGTATTGACAATCTGGTCCAGGAATCTCTATGCCAGCATATTACTTGTCATATATGATTCCCAGTTAATGGTAGGGTAATTAAAGTTGCCCATGAATATGGTGCTGGTTTAGATGGTGAGTGTTTCCAGTAAGCTTAAATACATGTTATGGATTTCCTGGGTCATAGAGGGGGACCCGTGGCTTAAAAGGAAGTAGTATGGGAGTTTGCCTGTGGTTATTTGAACATGGAGAGGCTCAAGTGCATCATCCTGTTTGGCCAACCTTGAGGTATATTTATTTTTTATGTAAATTGAGACACCTCCACGTTTAGCCCCCATTTGTGTAGTAGCTGGTCAAATGTGCAGAAGGCATAATAGCTTTGCAGTGCCAGTGTGCCGTCTGCAGCTTTAAACCATATCTCAGTGACTGCACAGACGTCAGTATTCTCTAGAGTGAGGAGAGCTTGTAAGGAGTGGAATTTCTTGTTTAGATTCATAGTATTGACCAGCAACGCCTTCAGATTTTCTTGGTTTTGATTTGCTGAAACTTTGAGTTTGGCACTGCCAAAAAAGGCACTATGGCACAGGACAATGTTCTAGCTAATATTCAAAAGCCTAGAGGTGAGAGATGCAGACTATCATTGGCAAAGCAGAGTGGTCTTTTGCCCATCTCCTCCCATGTTGACAAATACTGCACCCCCTTAGAATGACACTAGAAACTGAGCCAATTATTAAAGTCAATCATCGTCTATTCATATTGTGGCATTATCCTTGGAGAAGGTAAAATGCTACTCAATGCTAGGCTCATACCAGCTTGCACTATATAAACATTGCATGATACACAAATCAGCTAAATTTACATTTATGATTATTGATGTGGTAAAGGGAAATAAATTAAACAAAACAGGTTGGCATTCCATTCTAGATTCTAAAGAGAAAAAATGGATTGTAAAGCTAGGTGGATTATTTCCACCTGGACTCAATGAGTAAGGTGGGGTGTGAGGGGCGCAGCCCCCACCTATTCTAAATGTTTTAAACCATAGACAAAGATATTGAGAACTGCAATGAATGAGTCTTTCCACAAGACAATATATATTCAAACTATGTGGGGGGCTATGCCTCCCACACCCCCTAATTTGGGTGGCTATGCCCCCCTTACTTTATATTCCAAATCCAGGATCACACTGCAGTGGGGAAGGGGCCATATATAACTTTTGACGAAATGAGTTTTGACCAAATGCGTTTTCAGTGAAGTGTGCTTTCAGTCAAGTGTGCTCACCCAATGGACTTTCAACCAAATGTGTTTTCAACCAAACGTAGCAGACCTGTGGCCAAGGCCAGATTAAGACCAAATTGGGCCTGATGCTGCAGGGCAAAAAGGGCCTATTTTTTCTCAGCATTGGTGCATGTGCATTCGACACTCACCGTACATGTGCACCCAGACCGACCAAGAAGCCTTAATTGCTTGTGATGCAACCAGCCAGCCTTTATTGAACATGAATAATAATGACGTGTCGATGTATTATCGTAACAATTCGAGATTGACATCAAGTAGTAGACCCATAGCCACATACATGGCTTCTACTTCTAATATCAGAACGTCGATGAACCACTTCAGAATCTGGCGCCAGTAACACCGCTCTTCCTCGACCTGTTTGGCGACTATGTAATCAACACAACTGGCCTCCCTCTGTCAGTTCACAAAGGACAATATAGCCTCGCGATGACCATCGCTGCTTTCATGGATTTTTATTCTGTATTCGCCTGCCCTCCAGTTGTCAGAACCACCAGAAATGAACTTGGTCGCTTGAACAGCACTGCCGTCGAACAACTTGCATGTAAAGCAGAACTCCTTCCCTGTCGAAGGCGAGTAGCCCAACCATTGTCTACAGGATTTTTCGCCATTGAGCAGATGCATAAGCACAAAGAAGGTCTTTGTGCATCGACGTTGGAACGACTCGCCTGGGTATCATGTGACACTCTCTTCAAACTTTGATTCAGTGTGTTGGCAGTCTTTTGGACCTTTCTTGGCCCAATATTCTCGTGTGTCAGCGTCGATTTCACCCCACTGTCCCAAATCATTGGTGAAAGCCTCCAGCATCAGTGCTAGTGCTTCAGCGATAGTGTTTCCTTTCACCTCTTCTCTCTCTGCTGAACTTTCCCGCTCTTTATTCTCTCTTGCCTCCACAGGTTCATCTTGCTTGGCCTGGTCTTCAGGAGCACTCAAACTCGCAATCGCATCCGACACAGATGATTGGGATGAAGATGCTTGTACTCCAAAGTATGAATTTAGTTTTGGAATTTTCGCCAAAAGCTTTTCTTGTTCTGCTGCTTCTTTCCTTTCCTTTTCCACTTTATCTCATCCACTGAGTTGAGATGCCATAGCAAGCGTGCGAGAAACAGTATGAAAGATATCACAAAATAAACTGTTTAACGTAAAATTGACAGCATCAACTTGAAATCTTCAGTTAACAATAAACACAACGACGTTATAGTTACGTCACAGCGCAAAGAATAATAGTGACTGTATAATAAGTAACGCTGTGTATAGGCGCCCAAAAGTCGGACTCCAAATTTCATTCTAAGAATTATTTTGAGGTTAATATAGCAAAGGAAAACTGTTCAGCTTCCGGAAAATTCTCGTCTGTTTTCATCTGGGCGTATTTCAGGAATGGGCCTAATGCTGCAGCATCAGTAGCACCCACCTTAATCCGGTCCTGCCTGTGGCTATATGTGTTGATGTGGGTGTTGTTTTGAAAGAGAGTATTCGGGGCTGCTGAGCTTATTTGTTATGTGTACTTCATCTAGGAGGTCTTTGGGGGTTTAGGAAGGTTACATTTAAGTGCCTCAGCATATGTGGGTCTATGCGTCTGCTTTGAACTGTGTTTGATGGGATCAGTTTGTGTACTACTGACAACCTGATTGACATTAGGAGGGCTTTTATCTGAGAGTTTTGCCTTGAGTGACATTGTGTTAATACATCTCTCACATATCTTTTCAGTTTGTTTGAGAATTAGCTGCTTGTCAGTAAACATGAGACAATTTCTACATTGTTTCAGAATGCCATATCTATCAAGCTGGTAATAGAGATCGTGGGAAAGTTTATTTTCCATGGCAACAGGCCTTTTTTATTGATTAGATGGTTGTGGTTAGAACATAAAGTAATGTCAGGAGTATCTGGATTGCAACTTTGGGGACAGTGCTCGTCACTGCAAACTCGTTGCCCTGTGTACAATTAGGCATTGGTGAAATTTCAATGGCGCTTTTACAGGAAAAATGTCAACTCAAGGTGCCTATGTCTGTACAGGGCACTGCCAAACACTTAAGAGGAAACTACTAAAGTAGACCCGGATGATTTATGGATGAAGTATTTAGGAAGATATTCGGAAGTTAAGTTTGACAGCAGCTCCTTACTAAAAAGAAGGAATTAGCTTTGTCATGAATGATGAAAAGAAGGATTCACCTGATTGGCTACTGCCTGGCTTCTGTTAGTGCTGGTCTCACTCCACCTTCCCAATGTCAATAAACAGTGCCCCTTTGCTTCTTCTCTCATCAGAAGCAAAACAGTAGCACCAGTCACAAGATGAGAAGCAGGCCACAGGCTCTTTGGTGATCAGTAGTCTTGTTCCAGATGATGCAGGTATCTGTAGGCTTGTTGTAGCCTTTTCTTGGTAGGTGCCTTTAATAGCAATCAGACCAGTCAGGAAGGTCCGCACAGGTACTCACTGCCCAATCAGAGACGGTCAGGAATCAATGTCCTTTGCTTCTGCTCTCACCAGGAGCAATATAGAAGTACAAATTCCAAGCTGGCACCTATAAAGCAGTTACCAGGCTTTCTGGTGATCAGCAGTCTCCAGGAAATTGTGTCCCTATGTCCATCTCTCAATAGGAGAAAAACAGCACTACTAATCCCAAGATTACTACTGCAATGCAGAATTTGGATGTCCAATAATTGGTACTCTTGGACTAGATGTTGCAGATTTTAAAGGTAAGATGGAAAATGGATTAATATCCTAAAAGTTGTAGTGTGCACTAAGCAGTTAGATATGAAAGACTGGGTTAACTTAAGCTTTGGCAATATAAGGAGAGAGACACTAATTTTAAAAAAGCAAGATAGATTGGAAATGGGTGGGCCCTTATATGTTGGGATGGCCAATAAATTTAAACAGTTGAATGGGAGCGATTTCACAAAATGAAAAATGTGTGCTTACTGGCAATAGCCAACGAAATGGGAGAGGGAAGGAAATATTTGGTCAAATTAACATAAGGTGCAGGCATGTAGAGTGACAGTTGAGTTTAAAAACACAACAGCACCAGGGTGTGAAAAAAATCAACCTCTGTGTGACTTACAAGAGACAGCTCTGGTCTCTTACTTAATTTAAATATGCAGTTAAAAGCAGGATACAAGTAAAACAGTGAAAAGAAAATACACTACAATATGCAAAATAAAAGAAAGAACAAAGCAAAAACAAACCTTTGCCTCACAGCATTATTTGACAGAATTTGACCGAGTTTTACAAAAAGCCTAGAAATGTTTTATTTTACCTCTTAAATAGAAGGTTTAGTTCCCAGCAGCTCCTCCCTTAGTTCACAGTAAATAAGCTCAACTGACCTACAGAGCTCTGGTCTCTTTCTTAGTTTAAATACACAATTGAAAGCAGAATACATGTAAAACACAGTATAAAGCAATTTTACCAGAATATACAAAATAGAAGGTGGCAATGAAACAATACAAATTACAAGAAAGTAATAGCAAACATTTTCCTCACAGCAGTCAGTGGCAGACCCTTAGTGAGCTTTTCCAATAAACCAGTAATCAATAAAATGATACTTTTAAATGTGGATTTATTTGGCACATGAGAGAGTTGTGTGTACATTTTTAGCATATTCTCTGTAATAGGTAGCACACAGTTAAATGAAAACTGCTGACGCATAAAAAAATCTGGTGCGTGTTTCTGTATTTAATAGGTGCACTTAAGAGTATTAAGTGATCCTAATATTTTATGTCTTGTTGCTTTGAGAAGCTAGGGATATAAAAAATTCACAGAGCAGAGGAAAGACTGCTTGTGCCCAGAATCAATTAAATACAGAGCAACCATAGTAGTGGGATCCTGTATGACTGATTGTTTACTGGTATAAGAAGCTTGCCAGGAGACTATTATATACAAATAAAACCTGGTGCAGTGCCAGTGATCCCTAGTGCAATGAAAAAGTACCAGTAGCTATCAGAATTAAAATACAGCAGGAAATAAAGCATATGGAATGCTTAAATGTCATTAAAGTGCAACTGGAGCAATGGAATGGGTGAATAGTGTGGTTACTGTTGTAAAGAAATACAAGATTTGCAGTCACTGTCGCACGGATCTTCACAGGCTGAATAAGAAAGCATTATCCATTGTTAACATTTAAATTGTTTCTTGAATGCCAGATGCATTTTCAGGGCTAGTCACATGCCAAGATTTTTTGCAGATAAGGTAAACAAACCCTCAAATTGTATACATGTAATACACTGATAGTAATGTATAAACTCTTTAACACCTCTGAACTGTTGAATGTTACACCTCAAGTATGATGCACATTTCTTTTCATTCCAGAGCATTTTCTGAAAATTTGAATTAAAAAGTATAAGCCAAACAAACAGTAATTGTTATTAAAAAGTACAAATAGCAAAATTACGAGTAAAAAAATCTCCTTTACAGTAACAGTGAATTCACACTGTCTACGTTAGTGCTGTAATATAATCTGCACAAACCCAGGATTGTACTTTTCTCTTAAAGTTTAACAAATAGTTTTTCTTGTCTTTGAAACTATCCAGCCCAGACGTATGGTGTCTGAGCACTTTTGTTCAGCCAGGCTAAAGCTTTCACATGACAGTAAGAAATTATTTTCTGAGTGTTTGTTTACTGAAATATTTACATAAATATTTGTTTTCAACTATTTCTGTTTCTTAAAAAAATCAGCTACATATTACATAATCAGTATACTCCATTAGAAACAATGACACCATTCAGCTACATAGATCCTCTGTCTTTAATTTTCTTTGAAAAAGTTCTTTACAAATGAGAACCAGCACAATGGAACATTATTCCTAATAAAAAAACATAACCCCTCTGCCCCTATTCAGAAAACATCTCATACTTTACCTCCAAAAAAAGTTTAAATCGGCGGCACAGTGGTGCAGCGGTTAACGTTGTCGCCTCAGAGCAAGAGGTTCTCCGGTTCGATTCTCGGCCTTCTGTGTGGAGTTTGCATGTTCTCCCTGTGTTCGCGTGGGTTTCCTCCAGGTACTCCGGTTTTCTCCCACATTCCAAAGACATGCATCTGGAGCATTTCTCCCCGGGCCTCTGCTGAAAACAGGCTCTGTGGAACCTAGTCGGACTTTCCCCGTCAACAAATGTTAAATAAATAAATAAAACAAATAAATAAATAAATAAATAAAGCAGTGGTGCACAACCTTTTTGTGGGGAGGGCCACTACACAAATTCTTAATGCATCTGCGGGCCAACTGAAAAGTTAATTACTGTAATCATACAAATCTGTAATCTGTAAGTCATTACAAGTTAACAATAAGTACAGGTGACTGGCATTTTTACTTAAGACAGCAGTCATGAAATTACCCGTTTTCTACATCAACTTTGCATGTAACTTTATTCTGGCTTGCAGCCATGACTTATTACAAACTCTTGCAGAAAGTTACTATTGTTTACAGACTATAAGTTATAAACAACAAAGAATAGTTACTTCAGCAGCTAAAATTAGAGGTGTGTGCAACTGCAGTCAATTAGGTGAGTACGCACGTGCAGGAAAGTTTGCGTGACTGAAAGCATAGCATTTTTTCACTTTTTTTTAAATTTGGTTACTCTCTGGGGGCCGGATGGTGTTGCGTCAAGGGCTGGACGTTGTGCACCACTGGATTAAATGCATATGCTTTACTGACAAGTGGTAAAGCATGCCTCTTCATCTAGAACCAAGACACTAGTCACAGCCACAGTGTTGACCTCCTGCATCTTCTCTCTCAGGTCATCAATATTGTACAGACTTCTCAGATACCATTCATTCAGTTTTTGCTGTGCAAAAGCTAATTTGTTAAAATGACCGTATATAATGCTGTACGTATTTTATAACATGCTGCTTTAAATACCGAGAGCCTTTACTGTGTAAAGCAGAACTTAATAATAACACTATAGCTTTTCTGTCAATTTTTTATGATTGCTACACCAACATTTTCCTTAGTTCTTATCAGTTGTATTTGTCTGGAAACTATATCTCTATACAGTCATTTATTTCTGCTGTGTATGTAAGTTGGTCTACTTTGTGATTGAAAAGGATCTTAAGGCCAGTTCAGTCATCCGGTTAATGAATTCACTAAATAAAATAAATAAATATGAAAAGTTATGCTCATTTGTATGATTAAGAATGTAAATTACACTGTGTATCTCATAATGTAGAAATTACAGTGTAAATGTCATTAACAGTTTTCTCCAAAATCATGTAAGGTTTTACCTGAAGCTGTACAGCAGAGTCTAAGTTACTTGGGTATGGGAATGTAAATCCACATATGGATGACTTCATAAATACTGGCAAATAATTAGCAGTATCTCCAGTATAGTTTATTATACATGCACAGTGACCATGGATTTTTTTATTGTGTTCAGTTAAGATATTTCAAATAATGTCCATTATTAGCATAGCTCTCTCAGATTTGAGAATGTGAATGCAAATATAAAAATATGAATAATAAGGGACAAGAAGTAATTAATTTCTTTTGCAGGACATACTGCAGTACCAGTCTTTGTTTGATTTTGTTAATTATATCTTGTCCTTTCTTATGTTACCTATTGATAATTGATAAGTCATTTAGTTAAGGAAGCCAGCCCACCAGTAATGTCAGCACACCATAAGAAGTTAGTGTTAAACGGAATTATACAAAATTGGAGCTTTAGTCATGAATGAGTAAATTCTTTGGTATTTCTTCAGCAACATAGATGTTTCAAGTCATTAAAGGCTTGAAAACTAGCATAAATAAAATTGATGATCTGTTAGTATGGAGTTAGCAATGACAGCAGCATGCCAAGAAACGAATCCAGCTACTGAATAGCTGAAATAGTATAATTTCAAGTTAAATCAAGCTGTGCAAGTTCTTGAGGTCTCCACTCAATCACATAATGTCCATCAACATTTCTCCTTCCAGCCGGATCACACAGATACCATCAAAGAGTACCTCAAAAAATTAAAAGCAACTATAGTTATCCCTGACAAACAGCATCAAAAATACCTCAAAAAATTAAAACCAACTACAATTGTCCCTTACAGTCTACCTGGCAAACAACATAAAATGTCAGCTGAGGCTATTGCATATCCAGTTTTACTGCTGACAAATAGATAAATATCGGAAAATAACATCCCTTCAGTATGGAAAAAAAATAATTCACTATTCCACTAAACAAGGGTAGAATCAATAGACATCTTTCAAACTATAAACCAGTTGTCATTTTATCTCCCATATCAAAAATATTAGAAACATGTATTTGGAACCATCTTATCTATTTAAAAGATAACCAGCTTATGTCGTCAACCCAGCACATCTTTTGTTCTCATCACAGCACAACTGCTGCTTTGCTGGATTTTAAAATACTGTCAACACCTGCAGAAATACCAGACGCCTAGTCTCCACCATCTTCAGAGTCATCAAAAGCTTTTTGTAGTGTATCCCACTAGAAACTCTTAAATTCTCATCCTTAGGGCTCACCAATGTTTTACTTCAGTGGTTCCATAGCTACCTGTCAAACAGAACACAAGCAGTGAAATGGAAAAATGATTTCTTTGCCTTCTTAATAGTATTGGTGTTCTACAGGGATACTAGGCCCCATGTTGTTCTACATATTCATCAGTTATCTCCACACTGCTACGAGAAGTAGTACTCTTCGATCCGCTAACAACTGGCAGCAGATTTTTACGTACCGGGTTGCCAGCCGTGACATACAACCTTGAAAGAAGGTACGCCCATTCACGCATGTCTCCACACAGAAGACGCTTTAGCTGAGAAACGAACAGGACAATGTCTTACTGTGAGGCGACAACGCTACCGCAGTCCACCATAACAGAAAAGGTAAACCATACAAAATTACAGGTTGTTGTCATAGATGAACAGTTGATATCTAACCACCATGTATCACACTACATGTGGTTAAAAAACCTCATTAACAACTAGGTACATTGTACAGAGTAAAAACCTACCTCACTGACATAGCCAGAAGATGTATGTTCTCCACTTTCTTACTGCCATCTCTGCTGTGTGCTGTCCCTGTCTTTGCTAAACTTTGGGTCTCACACCTCTTCAGATTTGAGTAATGTTATAACACAATAGCCACATTTGCTGTAAACTATATAGAACACTCCACTGCCTAGCCTTCAGAGAATTAAACTGGTTAGAACTACCATATCACCCAACTCTTTCTCGGCTAACTATAGTACACAGATTTGTCAGTAAACCAGACAATTGCCCAGCCCTTAACAACTTGCAACATTACTCCCCCAACAGAATTGTTTGCAGTAGAGAAAAATCACTATAACTAAATCATTTCATACTGTAGGTGACTTTCTGTATTCAAATAGTGTAGCTAAACTGTGGAACCACATCCAGATACTGCTAGCTATTTATTCTGAATGCAAACTTATTTAACAAAACAACTAAAACGTCACATATCATATCATTGTATCTGCTCCTGTAGATCTGTAGCATAAATGCCACTGTTATCTTCAGCTTGCCCTATCATCAAACCATTTCTCTTCATTCAAAACCCTATATTCCACAACCACTCTTCATAACTGAATAGTTTTACCAGCATCTCCCAGCTGTATACTTTATTTTATGACACCGGTCACCCCATACCTCTATACTTCTAGTAAAAACCTATTGACAGCCTTATATATAATTGTGTCTGAACCTGCTTTCCATCCCACCTGTTAACTACAGTATTAACATTTTCTGCTTCTCATAGTTCCTTCCCTCACCTCCATTTCTCTATATTATCTATCTGACAGACCCACTAATACACCTCTTCAAATGCTTAATATTCAACATCTAGTAATACATAAGTATATTTTATAATGTAACAGTTGCCTCTAAATTCATTGAGTATAACGTAATTAGCAAATGTATGTGTAGTTGTTAATGTATATTCTTTAATGTCTGATAATGTATATAAGAGTGACAAATCTGATGTAAATATGCCATATTCCAGTGTAAGAGGGTCTGTAACCTGATCCAGAAGAAGTCCAAGCATTTGTGCAAGTGTAAGTCCAGAAGACAAATGGGCACCACAGAGATTCCTAGGAAATTGCAGCACAGTGCAGCATTTGCATCTAATATATCTGAAGTAATTAAATTGTAAAAAAAAAAAGCTTTCACAGCAAGTTGTAGCCTGGCAGTTGAGCCATGAAGAGCAAGAGTTTTCGAATGCTTAGGAAACTCACTAAAGAGCTCAGCTCTGTGGCATAGTGGAAAAAAGCCACTGACTAGCCTCATGCAGCCCATGTTTGATTAGAAGTATGGGAGGTCAGGAGAAGGAAAGACTAGTGCCAGTTTGCCCCCTGGGGGAAGGCATAGTGACTTACTGCACTTCTGACAAGTTGGGGTGGTTGACTGTCGCCAGTGCATTGATTCTACAGTCATGCAGAGGCATACAGATGAAGATGCTATACATCCAGTGGTGTAAGTGAAGCCATAAGCTGCTTAGCAGGAGGGCTAGGCTGGGTCAAGATGTGCAAGTGCATATATAGCTTTTTTAAAAGTAGGAATTTTGTGAGTTTGATGTCCTTACTTCCTCCCACCTTCCTTCTCCTGAGTCACCCAAAGTATCATATTCCCAGGTTGGCAAAGCTTAGTTTATTAGTAAAGTTGCTGTCATTGGCTATCAGGTTTCTTAATTTTTAGATTACAAAAGGCTCAGTAGGGTTTATAGCCCCGTGAAAGAAGAAAGAATGCAGCCTTAAATATTACCCTATGCTATCCCAGCTGTTTCTCCATATTTCTGCAAGCATTTTTCACAGATTGTGTAACACATATGCAGGAAGCAAATATGTAAGAGTCTCTGCACACTAGTAACTAACACTTTTGCTGAGGATTGTGTCCTAATTAGGTACAAATTTTAAGCCTGAATAACTTTATGACCCCAGTGTTATTTTTCTGGGGGGGGGGGGGTTAGAGATATAGATGTCTTGCTGTGTGGCAAGAAACTTTCAAATGTGAAAGGCAAAATTATACAAAAACAAGGAAGACCAAATCCATAAATAAAGTTATTAGATTTAATTCAACCCTAAGATGGTATACATTAAGGAAGCTTGTCAGTGATGGAAATGCCACATAGTAGAACAAACTGGTTAGTCATGGACTTTTAATATGTGCAGTAATGGTGATCATTGTTTATAAAGGAAATTGCACTCTGTGGAAAGGAAATGTGCTTAGGGCATAGTTGCCTTTTAAGTTCCATCTTCAAATAAAGCTGTAAAGAAACCAGAACTGTTCCAAAAGGAAGACCTAGAAGTCCTTTTAAATTTCTAGGTATGGTAGACATTGAAAAGGTCTGACAGTTATATGTACTGTTCTAGAGTTATAAACAATTCTAATGAATTAAAATGTTTCACTATTAAAATGTCTGCATTTGGAAAAAAAACTGTTTTTGATGTACATAGCCCTTGACATGCCTGGTATAGAGCTAATGTTAATGTTAGTGTTCGGTGTAATGTGTTATTTATTTAATTTGGATAACTGGGTAAGTGGACTGGTCAACAGACCTTAAAGATATTTAGTGTCATCAGAGTTGTACTTTTAATTTGTTTCTAAATAATTGAAGTTTCTGTTGCTGTTGCACTTCTGGTAGATGTTACATGATATATATTTCATTTTTTAAAAGGGGAGCATTAGATACTAGGTATACATCTTTAAATACTAATGTACTACCCACTGTAATTAGTTTGGAATATGGTACAAAGAAGTTTTAGAGAAATGTGGATATCTTGTAGCTATCCTAGAGGGTAGACCGCCACCTCTTTGTGACTGTTAAATATTAACTTTTTGACATGACAAGGAAGAACTTTGCTACATTCTGGAAGCCCACTTTAAGAAGGGAAGTGCTTTTCAGACAGGCTGATCAAGACCAGATTGGTAGCCTTCTGAAAAGGAAGCAGGTCCTCACAACTGTGGAGGGGCCTTGTGACTACAACTTCCTGTCTACTTTTCTTTTTTCTAAGCCTTGTCAGTTCAGAGACAACGTGCAACCCAAGGAATAACCAAAGAGTTGCACTATTCTGCCCCCCTCCCATGTGAGTCATGTTTCTTAAGAGATCACCTCCACAGGTTGTACCAGCACCATACTGACTCTGGACTGGAACTGCTGGGGTTGGTTCTCTAAGTTTACCTTAGGCAGGAGACTCCATCACAAAAAGGCCACTGGATTTTAGACCTAGTCAGTGGTAACCACATCCAGTAAGGATCCACAGAGTCTTGAAGTGGGTACACAGGTTCTTTCCCAGTTTGTATTTTAATGACTTCATCCAATACAGTAATACATTCAGTCCCAGGTGGTTGGACACTACGGGTATAGGTTCATAGGTAGGTACTAGGCTATTGGCCCTAGGGCCTATATAAGCCTAGCCAAATGGTATTCTGGCTTTTGCCACCCAAGAAAATTATTTTCCTGTGCCCCTGTCAAGCATAGCCACATAAGTGATCCCCGGGGTGAATTTCCTATCTCCCATCCAATCATCAAGATTTTTCTTGAAGAGTGCTAATGAGGAGCTTTGTTTGATATAGACAGGTAGTGTGTTCCAGAGTATGGGAAGTCTCTGGGACAGGAATCTATCCCTCCAGCATGTTCTGTTTATTGTGGTGACAAGGTTTAGGTCCCTAGAGCGTGTAGCTCGGAGGGATTGGGATTTCTTTACGTGGAGCATGTCCAACTGCTCTGGGTTTGACATAGCTTTGTATGTTAGGCAGAGATCACCTTCTGAGTAGGCGATATGCGACAGAGTAAAGCTGGAGTTTTTTGAGACGGTCTGCGTAGGGCATCTGTTTGAGGCCGGTAATCCTCTTTGTGAGGTATTTCTGTGGCCTTTCCAGTTGTTGTAGATGTCTTGTGAGGTTCATACCAAAAGGGGCATTGTACTCTATAATGGGTCTAATGAGTGATGAGTAGAGGGGAACAATGATCTCTTTTTTCCCGGATGAGAAACTTTTTGTGATGAGGTGTGCCACGTAGAAGGATTTCCTGACTACTGTGGCGATGTGATTATCAAAGGAGAGACTACTGTCCACCTGTGTCCCAAGGTCTCATCACACTTTCGGTGTTAAGTAGACTACCGCCTATGTGGTAGTTCATGGCTACAGAGTTTTTACCAAAAGGGATGACAATGCACTTTTTGGCATTGAGCTTGAGGCCATGGCTTTGACACCAGACATCTGTCTCAGTGAGGCCTTTTTGTAGGATGTCCACATTGTTAGGAGTTTTGATTATGGCTCCTAGTTTGCAGTCATCTGCGAACTTTGTTAGCCAAAGACCTTCTGTGTTAGCCTGTACTTCAGAGAAGTAGATACCAAACAGGAGAGGACCCAGGACTGAACCCTGTGGTACTCCACTTGTCACTGGTCTGAAGTTGGATTTAGAGTCTGCTACTTTCACAGTGTGGGTTCTGTCAGTGAGCCAGTTGGCAACCCATCTTGAGACATAGGGATTTATACCTAGTTTAGTGAGTCTGTCTATAATTCCATATTGGAGGATGGTGTTGAAAGCCTTGGTGAGATCTAGATAGGATGCGTGTACCACCTTACCCTCATCTACGGCTTTGGTGACCGCTTCAAAGAAGTCTAACAGGTTTAGGAGACATGATCTGCCTTTTACAAACCCAAACTGGGTGGGGTCCAGAGTTTGGAGATTACCAATGTCATTGTTTAGAAGTTCCATGATGATACGCTCCATAGCCTTGCAGACCAGGCTCGTCAGGCTAATGGGGCGGTAGTTCCTGGGGTCTGTGGTGGCTCCCCCTTTGTGGAGTGGGATAACCGTTGCTGTGCGCCATTCAGTGGGCACAAAGCCTGAGGTGACACTATGATTGAACATGGTACTTAGGTGGTGTGCCAGATCATTCTGTAGTTCATGTAGAACGCAGCCTGGGATGTTGTCAGGTCCCATGGATGCTGTGTTTTTGGCTTTGGAGAGTGTTTTTTTACCTGTGCAGCCATGATTAGAGGTACTTTGCATTCTTCCGGTATAGAGATGGGCCCTCTAGGGGGTGAGAGGGGGGTAAAGTTAGCACTGAACCTATCTGCCAAGATGTTGGCAATATCAGTTCGTTCTGTATATTTAGTGCCATTGTGCTGTAACTCAGAGCAGATCTGAGTGTTGCCAATGAGATTCTTGACATAGCTATAGAATGCTTTGTGGTTGTCTTTAGAGTCAGTGGCGATTTTGTTTTCATAACTAGCTTTGGAGGATTTTATGAGGGATCTCAGCTTCTTACAGAGGCTGACCACGGAGTTCCTCCAGTCATGGGATTTTACTCTTTTTTGCAACAGTTTCTTCTGTTGTAGAGTTTGTTTATAGCAGGGGACCACCAGATTGGCTTCTTTTTTTGGAGGATAGCATCTTGGTTCTGTTAGGGATTGCACGATCCATGCACTCGTGTAAGTGCTTATAAAGTGCAATTGTATAGGATTCAGCAGTCGTATCTCTATTGTCCGTCAGCATGGGTGTCGTGAAGTTTGCCACTTCTGTCTTAAGAAGTGTGAAGTTGGCTTTGGAGAAATTTTTTACGGTGGTTTCCCTAATGGGTGGTGGGGGTGGGATGTGGATGTCTAGGGTGATTTGCTTGTGGTCAGATCTGACCAACGAGGAATTGGCCTCTGGTGTGGAACACTGGTTACCCATGTTGGTAATGACCAGGTCTAGGATATTGCTGCCCCTGGAGGGGGTGTGGATAAGTTGATCCAAGGCATTGGAATTTATTAATTCCAGAAAATGTTGAGCACAAGAGTTGGCACATGAGTAGTTTTCCGAGTTAATGGTGGGGTAGTTGAAATTGCCCATTATTAGAGTGTTAGGTTGTACCCTAATATTTTCCAGTGTATCAAGAAATGAGGAGTGGGAAACCTGGGGCATGGTGGGGGATCTGTAGCAAGCTACATTTTGAATTGTGGTCTTGCCCAGAGTTAGTTGACTTGTATAATCTCAGATGCATTATGCTGAACAACTAGCCTGGAGGTGTTGATATCCATAATGAATATGGACACGCCTCCGCCTTTAGTGCTTCGGTCCAGATTAGGTGGCCGAAAGTGTGGTATGAATTGTAGCCTGGTAATACAGGGGTGTTGCTCTCTGGAGCCTTGAACCAGGTCTCTGTCACTGCACAGATGTCGATGTTCTCCATTTCAAGGAATGCCTTGAGTGAGTGCATTTTGAGGTTTAGACTTCTAGCATTAAATAGCATTACCCTGAGATTTTGCTTGCTTGTACCTGTTAGGGTTGTGAATTTGTCATTTGACTCTTGCCTAAAAAAGGCACTATAGGGGTGGCAAGAGCCTTGGCCAGTATCCGGAATCCCAAGGGCGACAGGTGCAGGCCATCTCTGGCAAAGCATCGTGGTTTGTCGATCATGTCATCCCAGGCAGACAGATACTGGATCCCCGTAGAATGACACCAGTAGCTTAGCCAATTGTTGAAGTCAATCATTTTGTCCTTGTACTGTGGTATAATTCTGGGTGATGGCAGGATGCTACTCAGGGCTAGGGTCATACCTGCCTGGGCCACAAGATCAGAAAGCTCCGCCATGTCCCTTTTCTTGTAGTCCAGGGAGATACGTCTCAGGTCATTCACACCAACATGGACAATGACAGTCATATTTGTACTTGCTGTGGAGTGACCTGAGTGCATGCGTTATGTGGCGGATCCTGGCACCTGACAGGCAGTTGACAGTAACTTTCTCCTTGTTTAGCCTGGTGAGTGGAACATAAGTGTGCCTGATTGTAGTCACCTATGACTAGAGTGTTGGGTACGTTGTTATGCCTTATGGGCTGTGGTTGAGTGGCACACTGAGTTTGTGGGCTGTGTCATTTGGGTTGTGTTGGGGGGTGGAGGTTGCTTGCATTTCTGCTTTGGAGGTCCGTGTTGCTTGGGTAGAATTTTTTTTGAGAGCCTCCGCAAATGTAGGTGTGTGTTTTGTGTTTCTATGTGTGTGTTTTGGTGGTATAGGTTTTGAGGGACTATGTGATGAGTGTGGTGTGGTGCAAGTGTTTACCTTCTCCTCTTGATTGTCTAGTCCAGTCTTGGGTGAAGAGAGCTTTGCTTCCTGTTTGGTTATTTAAGTGCATCTCTCACAGGTTGTAGTGTTGGGTGGTAGGAGGAGAGGGTTGTCTGTGTACATGAGGCAATTGCTGCATTGCCCCAAGATGCCCAGATTCATCAGGTAGACAGGAGAAAACACCAGGAGCTGACCCTTAGACATGCCTGGATAGGTGCTTATTTATTAAGTACTAAAAACTGTTTTCCTCTAGACAAGTGAGGAAAGTTGAGTGCTGTAGTAATTTGTAGCTTATTTAGTGCTTACAATGAATTCTGAACAAGTGCTGAGCTCAAAGAAACAGATTTGAGTGCTGAAACTAGAAAGTTGGCTAGTTCTAAGAAACAAAATTAAGCTAGAAGGCTTCCCTCCAACACAGAAAGGCTTAGGGGCTCAGAAGCTTACAAACAGTCCTGGATACAGCAAATCTGTATCTGGGCTAGACATCTTATAGGAAAGGCAGGAAACAAGCTTAGAAAGTGTTTTTTTTTTTTGTAAAGGGGAAAGGAGGAGCAGAAGCTAACTGGGTTGGCCTTCTCAAATGTTCTCCCTGGAATAGATAGAATGAGGTAATGACTACACTGGGAGGAGTGCCCCAGATCAGATTTACAGTAGGGGCAGGCAACTGCAAAGCCACCAAGTATAAAAACAGGAAACCAAGAGGGAGAGAGGGTGGGAAACAAAAATCAGAACAAACAAACCCAACCAGATGCTTAACAGTTGTAGAAAATTTTACTTAATACCTCACACACAGTGAGTAAAATAAAAGTGCTATAAATAACTCAGAAATAAGCAAAAAACAGGATACTTAATGTTATATATCACAGATTAGTTAGCTCAGAGCCCTTCCTTAGACTTCCTCCGATTAGCTTAGTGTATCTTTTGCCACATCTTTTTGTGAGCTACAGAAAAAGTTCCTCTAGTTCAATCTGTATTGGCAGTATTTTCATAAGTAAGTATTGCCGTTTGAGCTTTCTTTAGCACCTAAAGTCTTTACTAAGGTGCTGGCCATGGTGGCTGATGCCTCGAAAGAGAATAACTGGATTTTCACATATTCTTCTTCATGGATATCTATCATAGTAGCTCACCTCATCCAGGACCCATGGAAGCAGACATTTTATGGTCATTTCCTTTGTGACATCTTTTGGAGAGTGAATCAGCATAAACTGGAAGACATCCTTTCTAATCCCCATTTAGAAGAAGCCTCTTATGTGGGTGGAACTGGGTACTGACATTAGTTATCCATGCACTCAAAGGAGGTGTGAAAGAGGCCATGGCTTTTGCCTTTCAGGTTAAGATGCATGATCTAGGCTCAGACAACATTGCTTTTCTGGGCATGATAGCTGCCAAAGCATAATGCCATTTTTACACTTGAGTATGCTGTGATGAACTGTATTGTAGCAGTGGCTTCAGAGCTATTATGTTCTTAGACCATTGTCACCAGGCCCAGGAATACTTAATTGCCCCTAACAACCTTCTTGTAGGCATAGGTCTCAGCCTCTTAAGTGGCCAGTGTGGAACACAGACCCTAACAATGTGTGACAAATGATCAAAATGTGGAGCACCCTATTTTCACACTACGCGATACGTGCCTTCACCATGGAGCATGACTGTACATCTTTAAAATTCAATAAGACACTTCTTAGATCCAAAACCTTTATCTGCTATATCATAACCACACTATAAGTAAATGAAACAGCATTTTACAAAAATAAAAATCAAATTTACTAAATTTCCTACACAGACATTACAAGTCCCACGTTATTTTAGTTAGAACAAGTTAAATAGCATCCTGTCATATGTCAGATGTAGACTTATTGCCGTGGAGCATGGTACTTAACAAATGCACTTGCAACACACACCCACACACCAATACTACCTGCATTTTACATACACCACTTTAGATGTGTTCTACCCCCGTCCTACTGCCAGTTCTGGGCTTGGCAAAGGTGCCTAAAAAGGGTACTTAAAACCAGGGCCCTCTGTACTTTTACAAGAATGTGCTATTTAAGACATCATGCCTTAGAACAGTTATGACCAAAGAATGCACAATCAAGCTACACTCTAAAGTTCTACCAGAAAAATAAATCCAAATACTTTAAATCATCTCATTACTGTAAATAACTCACTTCTGACATCCATTCTGACATACCTCTCAACCTCTTAGTGCAAGAAATCTGGACAACGCCCTGCGCCCAACGTACTAGGGGGACAAGCAGCACAAAAACACAGACTCTTTAAATATTGCTCTGATAAACTTAGAAATGATGCTCTTATAACCTTTTGGCATACAGTTTCTGCAAAAAAAAAATTGGCTTTTACTTTCAGAAATGTACTAGGGGACAAGCACAAACAGACACTAAATATTGTTCTTATAAACTTAGAAAGTTGCTAGAATAACAGGACCTGACTTGGCATACAGTTAATGCAAAAAAAAAAAATAGCAATTATTTTCAAAGATGTCCAAGAGGGACAAGCAGCACAAACAGAGACACTTTAAATATTGCTCTTATAAATGTAGAAAGTTGCTAGAATAACAAGGACCTGACTTGGTATACAGTTTCTCTAAAATGGCACACAGACACTTTAAATATTGCTGTTATAAACTTACAAAGTTGCTAGAACAGGACCTAACTTGGCATACAGTTTCTCTAAAAAATGGTAATTACATTTATAGATGCGCTAGTGGGACAAGCAGCACAAACACAGAGACACTTTAAATATTCCTCTTATAAAACTCAGAAAGTTGTTTAATTAACAGTATCAGATGTACTAGAGGGACAAGCAGCCCAGAGATACTAAATATTGCTCTTATAAAATTGCTACAATAACAAGATCTGTGCTAGAATACCAGTTTTAAGGATAGGGAAATACTTGCCTAACCATTAACCTTAACCATTAACATCAACCTTAACCATTGCAGCTAAAACAGTCACTTACCTCTACCTATGTAAACAGCACCAGCAGCTTAATACAATAAATGGCACAAACGATGATCCAGCAGGCAGCAAAATAAACATCAGCCTTATGACCGGTCTCACTCCACCAAAGCAGCAGCAAGCACGGTCCCTGAACCTCAAGTCCATTCAGCTCACTAACTCCTCTCCTAACAGGCTGGCTTCCATGTCCCGAAGTCTTCACCACAGCCGCTCCTTCCTTTTCCCCGATGCCGAAGTTCCCGGTCTTCATAGTTCTTCCTTCCAAGTTGTTGTTGCAAGCAACTTGCAAAAAGTAAAATCGCTGATTCCTGGAAGCCGTTTCAAGACATTATTTTGGCGTGAAAAAGCATCCCGGAACGAGATTGGCCTGTACTGGGGAGCTCTCATTGGCTCCCGTCCCCCTGAGAAGCTTACTTGATTGGCTCATAGACCGCATTCACGATTGGCTGTAAATGCGGTCTACAAGCCAGTCAGAAACTGCAGAGCACAGCCAACGCTGTGTAATGTGGAAGGGCAGCACAGTTATGCATTGGTTTGTATACCGCAATGCCGATTGGCAGTAATTGCAGTATACAAACCAATCAGAATTCATGTAGCAGAGACATAGCTGTTCAATATGGAACAGCAGAACAGTGGCTTTGCTCGTCATTAAATGCAGAGCATTCCACGTAATCCAGAACACTTGGATGCTCAGCTTGTAGGTCTTCTCTTGCATGCATAATTATCACATTTTCTGATGATGGTGTCTTCCACTGGCAGATTAAACAAATTACATAGGCTCCCATGTGGTGCAGGGATTGTTTTTCCCCTTCCTACAGAGGGAAGTATGAATCAGGTAGTTGAAGGTGACAGCTATTCTAGTTGTAAAGGTCTTAGAGGAAGATGCTGCTTTTGGGGTCCCTCCTTATCTAGCCAAACAGTCCATTGTGCAGTACCAAAACAAGCAAGGAGGTCCTCTACTTTCACACTTCCATTCCTGCCTTGTCACAGCAAATCCAGAGGCAGTGTCTGGTTAAGGCCCTTCATAAACAGAAAACTTCGAAGAATGGTCGTTTTTTGCTACTTTGGAAAATACAGCCCCCCCCCCCCCCCAACCCTTCTGTCCAGTTCAGCAAGGCCAATAGGATGTAATGTTAGAGGAGTTGCTCATTCTATGGCATTAGAAACATTTCTTTATGTATTTTTGACAGTACTGCTGATTTCATATCTCATCACAGAATTCAAGCAAGATAGGCCAAAACACATTATTTCCTCTGGGTAGCCAAGAATGACATTGTTTCAAATACTAGGGTTGCTGGTGATACAATAAACCCTTCCCTGCCCTATTCAAGGATATATCACACTTATAGAGTGAGGACGGACTCCTCCTCTGATCCTGGTTATTGATGTAAATCCCCTGATTCCACTAGATTTGCTTGCTGGTGTCTCAGAGATTATACAGATTGCTAGGATGCCCCCTTAATGGGCCTATGCCTCTGTTTTGCTTAGTGATACCAGTAGCACCCAAGTATGTCAACCTGTGGGCATTTCTGAGTTTTAGGCAGCTACTTAATTTGGGCCTCAAGTTATTCCATGTTCAAGCTGCTTATGTCAGCTCTTTATGGCCATCATGACCTTGTGGATTGGAGGATTCTCATCCAGCTATGTATGGTCAATTATATTTCCTAAAGAAGTGTCATATTACTTTCTTTGAAGGGCCCCTGAACTTCATGATAAACACACTTGCCCACCCACCACTTGAGCCTACTTGTTTGGTGCCTTTGAAGTAGTGTTTCAGAGAATTGTTTTCTGATTGTATGATTTTTGGAATGTGAGACTCTCATTTGTAGGAAACTATATATGGTCTGTCACTAGAATAGGGAGACCCTTAGGATGAACCCATCCTCATTTGGCTTCCTAATGTGTGTTCAGATATGTTCCTGAGCTAATTCACTAATCTTTCTGTTTTATTTGTGGATGTAAAGAACAGGTGGGAGAGGGCCCTTCGAAAGCTGGATGTGCACAGGCAGGTGCAGGAGTAACCTGAACTTGGGTGCATGAGTTTTGAAACATGGTTTGGTTACTCATTTTCTTCATGACAAGAAAGGAAGGGTTCTCATTGCCAGGCAGACATTTTCCAAATGCATTGTCAACTGCATTATTTTGTTTTACATTAGTTAAGCAACTACCTATTGGCAAATGCTGTGGTCAAAGCTCAATCCACCAGAGGTGTGGCTGATACCATTGCAAATATCTGTTGTGGCCACTTAGTCTTCAGTGTACACCTTCAACAAGCATGGTCGCCTTGACAAAACTTAGGGAGACAGGCTTGTTTAGGGAAGTAAATACTTCAGTACTCCATTGACTCACCTTTGTGTCTGTGTGATCCACTGGCTCTTTCCACCATGTTGATCTCTGCTTGGTATTCAGCCAAGCCAGGGACCCTTTGAAGTGGGTCATCATTGTATGAAATAACAGATATCTGTTATCAGGAAAAAAGGCCCTTGCATGACAGATCATGAATAGCTTACCTCTAATCCCCTCAGGATGAGTGGCACTTGCACCAGTTCCATCTCAGAGTTCCCTGTAAGCTGGGCAAGTATATATCCTCATGCGAGTTTTTTATTGCACTGTCAAAACCTGCATGACTTCTTGATTTGTAGAAAGTAGATTGCTAGTGGCAGAAAGGCAAACTCTTGGGTTCATAGGTTCATAAGTATATATTAGGCTGACAATCAGTAGGGCTCTTCTATACCTTGCCATGCAACCCAAATGTGACCCAAAATTTTGATTTATCTAGGGGTGATTTACTGACTGCCTCTATCCATCAGAAGTATAACTATCAGACCTGGAGTGAATTTATGATTACCAATCCTTTGGTCCAAATTGTGCTTAAATATGGTTAGGGAGGTATTCTGCTTCACATGGATGAAGAGCCTGTTCCAGAGAATGGGAATTCTCTGACAAACATAGCTGTCTTTCCAATATGTCTTATTTATGTCACTAGCAAAATCTATGTCTTTTGATCTAGTAGTTCTGATGCTGTTTGTTTTGCAAATGTGCAAAAGGTTCATCAAAACAGGGTACAGGGATGCCTTGTATGCTAGGCAAAGATCACCTCTCAGTAGTCTATATGATACAGAACTTTGAGGCCATCAGTGTAAGGCATTTTGTTTACACCTTGTATCCTTTTGTAAGGATCCTTTGTGGATGTTCCAGTTGTAGCATGTATCTGGTCAGGTACATACCAAAAGGGGGAAATATACTCTATGATGAATCTAATGAGGCCAAAGTACAGTGGTATGATGGCCTCTCTGAACCTAGATACCATGCCTTTACTTAAAGGTTCAGCAACATAGAAGGATCTGCTCACTACCATGGACACATGTTGGCAGAAGGCTAGCTACTACCTAGATGAGTTCCCAGATCCCTGACTAGGAATCATCTTTTAAGGGTGTTTTATTGATGACATAGTTATCCAGGTGGCTGCCTTCCCAAAAGGTAAATAATTCATTTCTTTGCACAGAGTTTTAAGCCATGACTTTGACACCAAGCATTTTTCTGTGCTAGACCTTCCTGAAGAGTGTTCTCACCCGGGGGGGATTCATCTTTCTTCTCTCAATTTGCAATCATATGCAAACTTGGTCATTCAGAGGCCTTAGACATTGGCTTTGAACTCCGAGAAATAGATGCCAAAGAGGACGAGGCACAGCACAAAGCCCTGAGGGACTCTTTTGCTGACCAGCCTCATACTGGAGGTGGTCTCACCAATCCTAACCTCTTGGGTCCAATCCATTAGTAAGTTAGCTATCCTGCGTGTTATAAAGGGGTTTATGCCTAGTTCCATAAGTTCGTTGACAATGTCCAACTTGGGTGTAATATCAAATGCTTCAGCCAAATCTAGGTAGGCAATATGCAACACTTTCCTCTCATCAATTGCCTTAGTGACCTTTTCAAAAAAGTCCACCAAGTTCAGTAAACTTGACCTTCCTTTGACAAAGCCAAACTGGAATGGATCCAGTGTCTGGACGTCTTCTATTCCCTTGATAATTTCCATGGCTTTGCAAATAAGACTAGTCAGACTAATGGGTCTGTATTTTCCACTATCTGTTGAAGGCTCTCCCTTATGAAAAGGGATAACTATTGCAGTCCTCCAGTTATTGGGGCCTATTGAGGCTGTGTTCTTGGCTTTAGCAAGCACAGCCACTACATTCTCCCTAGTTATAGTTGGATGGGTTATGTCTGAGGGTATTTCTTGAGGGATAGTCGGGGTGAGAGACGGGTAAAGCTGGAACTGAATTTGTCGACTAACAGGTTTGCTATATTTTCAGGCTTGGTGAATGTGGCACCATAAACCACCAATTCAGCACATTGCTGTATGCTGCCCTTGAGGTTTCTGACAATGCTGAAGAAGGCCTAATGGTTATCTTTCACCTGGGAGGCTATCTTAACTTCAAAGCTGGATTTATTTGACCTAATTAGCCCTCTTAGTTGCCTATGTAGTTTAATGAGGGAGTTTTTACATTTATGGGAAGTACCTTTCCTGATTTTTGCCTTTTTTTTTTCTTTTGTTGTTTATCTTGTTTAATTTCAGATGCCACAAGGGTGGTTTGTTTCTAGGACTAGTTCTGGGCTACAGCAGCTTCTATGCAACCACTGACATGGTTGTACAGAGTTTCTGAGAGGAATTCAGCGTAGACGGTTGTGTTCTCCATGTTTGGAGGGGCATCGAATTTTGACAAACCATCACTTAATGAAAGGTAGTTTGCCTTGGAAGAGTTCCTAACTGTTATTGGATTTACTGGGGTTAAAGAGTTGATTTTGATTTCAAAGGAGACAGCATTATGGTCAGACGTTACCATGGAGGACGAGACATTGGGGATAGGGGGTGCAGCGTTCTTCTAAACTTATAAGTATGAGGTCCAGTATGTTGGGGCATCTAGTGGGCATTTTCACTGTTTGGTCAGGGTGTTTGTATTTCCTGTAGTCCAGGCATCTCTTTGCCTATAGAACTGA